>NC_081851.1:63774292-64974292 GCF_963259705.1 Myotis daubentonii | reverse complement strand
TAGTCCTATACATCTCATGTTTGCCATGTTTCCTAATGTCAGACATTTTCTCTTGTGCTTGATTTACTCTTGTTTTGTACTGTAATATGCTATACATACCATATAGCCTAGGTGTAGTCCAGGAGAAGTACGCCATACCACATAGCATAGGTATGCCCGTGGTTGGCAAACTGCGGCTCGCGAGCTACATGCGGCTCTTTGGCCCCTTGAGTGTGGCTCTTCCACAAAGTACCACGTGCGGGCGCACATGTACAGTGCGATTGAAACTTTGTGGCCCATGCGCAGAAGTCTGTATTTTGTGGAAGAGCCACACTCAAGGGGCCAAAGGGCCGCATATGGCTCACGAGCCGCGGTTTGCCGAGCCACAGTTTGCCGACCACTGTTAGGCTGTACTATCCATGTTTGTGTAAGTGCACCCTATGATGTTTGCACAATGATGTAATTACCCAATGATGTATTTTCTTAGAATGTATCCCGTTGTTAAGCAGTGCATGTGTAAAGAAAAGACATTGACATGCTGTTAATATTTACCAACAATTTAATACAGTTTCAGTTAGATTTATAAAGTGCTAAACTTTGAGAAAAAATGTAGTTTGAAGTACACTTAACAATTTTATGGAACTTGGTTTACATTTTCTTTGTGAACATATTCTAAACCTATCAGATTTTGTATTTTAGTCTTTCTTTAAGCTTTTGTTAATTGGAACAAGAAAAACAGCCTTTCATCTTTAATGTTATACATTTGACAGATATGAATACATATATTCATTTAAAAAACTAATTTGAAGCTGGTTGTTATTCTTATAATGATGATATATACATATGATATTCTCAACTATCATCGAAGTGGAAAAAATACTGTTTAAAGGGCAGATGTTACATGCTTGCTCATGGTTAGCAATTTTTTTTTTCATGAATAAGAAAATCTAAAATTTGATATTTCTCTTATGTAAATTAGACTTTCATTTTAGCACTGTTACTTTTGTTGCTCTTTCTAATTTTAGGGTGAGGTAAAATTAGGATTTTTCTAACAGGTTGACTTTGGGTTTCTCCAGTAATGAGTACCCTTCCTATAATTTAAAATATTCAAATGTAGTTTTCTTTTGCTTGTTATGTAGTCAGTGCTAGTTACTTTAGTTGCATGTAGATATCTGAGCTAATATTATTAACTTTCAGGATATTTAGTAAACGTTGCAATTTGAGTAGATAATAACGTTAATTAAAACTAATATTTTTATAAAACTTACTTCAAATTCTTCATTCACTGTTATTAAGGAGTTGATTTATTGGTGGACCAGCCATTCACCCTTGACATCTTGACATCTTTAGTGGAGCTAACTCGCTTTGAGACTTTGACTCCACGGTTTTCAGCTACTGTTCCTCCATGCTGGGTAGAAGTTCAACAAGAACAGCAGCAAAGGAGGCATCCTCAACATTTGCATCAGCAACACCATGGAGATGCTGCTCAGCATACTAGAACTTGGAAACTACAGACTGACAGGTAAAATATTCTTCCAGGGTATTAAACTAGAAATCCATATTATGTATTTTTTAGAGGCAACAGATTCTTAGATATGTATTACTGTTTCTCCTGACTTTTTATATTAATCGCTTTTGTTTGTTTTATTCCTTGCCTTAATTTTGGAAATTGCTATATTCGTACTTGTAGAATAAAATAGTGAAAATAATATACCATTGCCATTAGTTTGGCCACTCAGTCCACAAATTTAACAGTTAATGACCGATGGAATTTATATTGTCATAGATAGACAGTAAGCAGATACTTACTATTTCATATAGTCATAAAAGATATTGAAATATATTAAAACAATATGGATATAGAATAGTTGCGTGTGTACTTGTGTGTAAGAATGAGATGTAGAGAGAGCAAATTTGTCTAATAATTTTAATATAAGGGGCCAAAGAAAGGCCTCCATGAAGACATTATTTCAGAGACAGTAGGATTGCAAAGATACTCAGAAGTATGTTTTATGAATTCTAGAAAGAGCAAGAAGATCATTGTTGGAGTTCAGTGAATGTAGTAGGATTGGTCAGAGGCCAGGTCTAAAACAGTAGCTGGTAATCAGATCCTGAATGTATTTATAGGCCACAGTGAGAATTTTATGCTGAGTGAGATGGGAAGATGTTAGAGGGTTGAAGTATTGGGGTGATGTGATATAATTTACATATTAGAAGGATGCTGTAAGACTGCTGTGTTTACTGTAGATTGAGTGGTTGTGTGTTTTAGGCAGCAGTGATGGAAGCAAGGATTCTAGTTGGGATGCTGTTGTGGTAATCCATGTGAAATGGTGATGGTAGCTTGGAACATGGTGTTAGTTGATAGAAGTAGTGAAAAGAGTGATCAGCTTTTGGATATGGAGATAATTTGGAGGTAGAAGGAACAATATATGCTGATGTAATGAACATGTGGTGTGAGAGAAGAGTCAGGGATGACTGAGGTTTTGGATTGATGAGCTAGTTGAAAAGTGGAATTTTGTTTACTGAGATTGGAATGGATAATCATGAAGTTTGGATTTATGATAAATTTGAGCTGTCTGGTAGACATTAGGATATGAATCTGGAGTTTAGTGGAGGAGTATGCTTTTGAGATTGTTTTTGTTTTTCAGCATATATGTATGCTGAATAGAATTTAAATCAGAATGGACACATTAAGAAATACAGGAAGTTCTTGTTTTAAAATGTAGGTTCCTGGGACCCTACTCATAGATTTAGGGTCGGGCCCAGGAATCTACAGATAATTCTGAAGCATGATAGTCCATACTGTAAGCAAAAAGGGTTTATATAATGTACAGTTCCCAAGGCAGGTATGGATTCCTAAAGTAAGATGATTCATGGCCCTAAGTAACCTTTGGGTTGGGAGCTGCTTATCTTCTCTCCTGAATGGAGAAGCATTAAGTTTTGTTGGAGGCTGAAAATCACAGTGTAAAATGTGATATTAATTGTAATATGGTTATGGCTGAAGGAAGATTTTTGCTTTATTTAGCATATTCTTTCTTATTTGACAGCAACAGTTGGGATGAGCATGTATTTGAATTGGTTCTACCCAAGGCCTGTATGGTTGGACATGTGGACTTCAAATTCGTTTTGAACTCAAACATCACCAATATTCCACAGATACAAGTGACACTGCTGAAAAATAAAGCTCCCGGCTTAGGGAAAGTCAATGGTAAGAATGAGTCAAAATTTATATTTTAAAATTTTATCTTGTAGTTGGTTTCTTTAAAAAACTAATTCGTTGTCTAGGATTGCCAGTTCCCTCTCCTGCTTTCATCCCCTTCCCCAATATTTTCTGCTCTACTTTTGGTGATTTTACTTACAAAAGCTAATCCTGGGAATACTTTAGAGCTTTTCACTAACTCAGTATTGTTCAGAATTGCATAAACTTTTAAATTTAATTATACTTTTTGGGGAAATATGGTTAGTTCCTTTGTGAATTAGTTTCACTTTTAGCATTATTAAACTTGATACATTACTCTTTTTAAGAGGAGAATTGATTGGGAAAAGGACTTTGTTATGGAAGTCATATTCTTGTAAGGTTACTAGTGAAACCCAACCTTTCATGTCATGCCAGAAATATACCCATTTCTATTTATCTTTGTCACAAATTTAGAATTTGATATATTGAATTATAAAAAGATTCTACACATTTAGCATATTAGGAACTAGATGTTACTTGTCAGCCTTTTCTTCTTAACAGGTTAATTGAAAAAGCAGGGGGTAATTTTAGAGTAAAATGGCTACTTTACCCAAGGGGTTAAAGACAATGAAACTTGAAAATTTTCCTATTTAAAACAACGTGTGTGTGTGTGTGTGTGTGTGTGTGTGAATTTTTGTATGTTTGTATCCTTTTGAAATATAACAGATTCTGATTTAATTTGGTTTAAGACTTAGACATTGATCTTTTTTAAAACTCTTTGGGTGCTTGTACTCTGCAGCCTAGGGTAAGAACTTTTAGTTCAGTTGCCAGCAAATTATTTCTTCAGGTGAATATTTTACCGTGATTAAAAAAGAGATGAGTGTATGAACAATTAATTGAATCTAATTTTCTTCTTCCTGACAACCATTTTGTAGCATCTGTGATGAAAATCACAACAGTTCCCAGTTTTATAGAAAATTTTAGAATTTTAGGCACATAAATCATTGATATTAAGTAAATTAAGTTTAATATTTTTATCCTCTAGAAACAGCAGTAGATAGGCAGATCACCTTTCCTTTGTCTCCAGCTCTTAACATTGAAGTGGAACAAAATGGAAAACCGTCCCTGGTTGATTTGAATGAAGAAATGCAGCACATGGATGTAGAGGAATCACAGTGTGAGTTACATTATAGAGCTGTTGTCCATGACAGTAAAAGGAATAGTGATCTAAATGCATCATGCTGGGCACAGATTTCCTTATGGCTTGCAAAAACTTGGTTTTGAGAACATGATTAAAAAGTAACCTGTAATTCTGCTTTGGCCAAATGCTTTAACTTTCAGCTCATCTTTTTGAACACAGCTGCGCTATTACTTGCATTATTGTTTTTTAATATGTTGGGATTTGAAATTATGTCATGGTTTTATTATTACTATTGAAAATCAAAGTGAATGTAAATAAAATGGGAATGGAAAAAAACCATAATATATCAGATAATTGATTATTATAGTTCCTTATCATGATAGTGAATTCATACTTGAACACATTCTAAGTATGGTATTTTGTGTGGTGGTAATAATACATGTAAATGTGATGGGAATTTGCTTATTAAATATTACACTTTACATTATCAACTACTTTAAAAGAAAATGTATATTTTTCTTTTTAGGTCTTAGATTATGTCCATTTTTAGAAGATCATAAAGAAGACATTCTATGTGGGCCAGTATGGCTTGCTAGTGGCCTTGATCTATCAGGGCATGCTGGGATGTTGACATTAACAAGTCCCAAACTTGTTAAAGGTAAGGTAACATATTTTACCAAAGCAGAGTAAATATTGACCCAGTTTTAAAAATAGAAAAAAAAAAACATGATCCAACAAAAAGTAAGATATTGTTTTATTTGGGGTTTTTATTAGCAATTCCACCAATTTCCTGGTAGCTGACATCATTTCCTTCATAAATTACTTTTTAAAAATTTTTTTTATTGATTTCAGTGAGGAAGGGAGTGGGAGAGAGAAACATCAGTGATGAGAGAAAATCATTGATTGACTTCCCCCTGCATGCCCCCTACTGTGGATCCAGCCTGCAACCCAGGCATGTGCCCTTGACCGGATTTGAACCCAGGACACTCCAGTCCGCAGGCCGACGCTCTATCCACTGAGCCAAACCAGCTAGGGCATAAATGACTATTTTTATGTGAAATTTTCTGACCCTACTTTCTTTGTCTGAGAGGCCTTAGTGCTTTTTGAAAAAGCATAAAGTGAACACAGGGCGACTTTTGTGCGACCTAACAAAGCTCTTTAAAGTTGCCAGATATGCCCTGACATGTAACCCTTTCCCATCAGTTGGAGAGTTCTGTGTCTTTGGCATGTTTACTGTATATTGTTAAAATATAGTCTCTGAAGATGGTTTTTATAGAAGAGTGTTCTTGATACATATCAGATGTAACATTTTGAGTGTCTCAAGTAAACGTAAATTATAATTAATGTATATTTTAAAATAATTGGCAATTATATAGATAATAGATATTGCAGTAGGACTCTTATTTTAGCTTCTCCCAGTTTCCCAAGGGTGAAAAAAAAAAAAAAAGCCAACAAACAAACTACCCCCTTATTATTAAAGTAGATTTGGAGGTAGGGTGGGGTGTGGAGATCCTTTCCCAAACCAAGAAAATATCTGACCATCTAAATAACTTTTAATTTACATATGTTTCCTTCATAATGTTTATCTACATTCACACATTTACCTTTAGTTCTGGTCAAGGGCATATACCTGGTTTGCAGGCTCGATCCTTATCCCAGTTGTGGGAGGGAACCAATTGATGTGTCTCTCTCACATTGATGCTTCTCTCTGTCTCTCCTCCTCCCTCCACTCTCTCTGAAGATCAATGGAAAAATATCCTTGAGTGAGGATTAACAAAAAACCAAAATAAACAAAAAAGAAGGTAATAGTGTGGTGCTAGCATGGTAGACAGGCAGATCCTTGGAAAACAACAAAGGTTATAATCACAGGAAAATTTAGTGTCTGTTGGTGCAGCAATAGGCTGATGGTTTGCTGATGAGTGTATTAATTTGATCCATGCAGTTATATGTTTAAGCTACCTTTGAGGTCGGTGCTATTATTTTCATTTTACGTTTGAAGGAATTGAACCACAGAGAGGTTAATTTGTCATATACCTTATAAATGGCAGTCATTATTCAAACCCAGGTAATGACCCCAAAACCTTCCCTTTTTCAACTGTTAATACTATAATGCTTATTTGTGTGGGTGTGCATGGATGCATAAAAGGATTGTGTGGATACACATATGGGTGGTGCCTTAATGACAGGTTTTTTCTTTGTATTTTTCTGTGGTTCATAAAAATTTGTTATTAGGATCATTAACTTTTTGGGGAAAATATGCCCAACAGCTAAAAATTTTTTTCTTAATGCTACTCATGTAACTCCTGTGCTTTTTATTTTTTGGCTACCAATTCAATATAGGAAGGTATTCAATTATATTATACTAAAATAGCAGTGTAATTTTGAAAGAATTCTGAACTGTGTTTTTTATTTTTTTTAAGTTATTTTTTTAACTTTCATTATGAAGATGAAAAACAATTTGCCCTTTTGGTGATTCGGTTATTTATCCCATTCTATGCTGCTCCTCTAGGTATGGCAGGAGGAAAATATCGTTCGTTTTTAATCCATGTCAAGGCAGTGAATGAACGAGGAACAGATGAGATCTGTAACGGCGGCATGCGTCCTGTAGTAAGACTTCCATCCCTGAAACACCAGAGTAACAAGGGTTATTCACTTGCTTCACTCTTGGCAAAAGTTGCAGCAGTCAAGGTATGAAACAGTTATTTTGAACTATAACAATTCTTTTTTAGACATTGTAGATGAGATTTCGCACACTGTTGGAAGTAGTATGACCATTGTGTTTTTTTCAGCAGATCATTGGTTTGTATTTTTTTTTTTTTACAGTGACTTAAAAAATACTGAAAAGAAAATATTTAGTAAGGAGTAATTGTTAGCTAGTACCTCCCTTTACATTATTTTAGGTCATAATATTTATTTCTTTAAGTGACAAAGTTTGATTTAATGCCTGTTACTGGTAACTCATCACTTTTTTTTTTTTTTTTGATTATGTAGAAAGGGAAGTTGGGGAGTGATTTTAGAGATAAATTGTAATATTCATGGTTAATTTTCTGCAACTAGTTAGTCTCTTCATAATTGTCTGATCTTGGATTTTCCTGAAGTTTATAGAGATTTTGTTTATCGTCATTATTCATAGGCAACAGTAGCAATATCAGTAATACCAATCATCTTAAGATTATACAGGTTTTCTAATTTTTCAAGGACTTCTGTGCACTTTATCTGACTTAATCCTTAAAAAGAAATGAGATAGGCAGAGCAGGTGCAAGTATTATTTCCATTTTTCATATTGAGAGTGAGTGAACCGCTGGGGCCAGGTGGGTCAGTTGGTTGGAGCATCTTCCCAGGCACCATAGAAGGTTGCAGGTTTGATTCCCAGTCAAGGCACATACCTAGGTTGTGGGTTTGATCCCCAGTGGGGGCACCTCTGGGAAGCAAAGCATTGATGTTTCTCTCACATAAACGTTTCTCTCTTTCTCCCCCTCCTCTCTCTAAAAAATCTCCCAGTGCGGATTAAAAAAATTTTTTTTGAAAGTGAGTGAATGTTAGAGATTGGGAGCTGTCATATCTCATGTAGCTTCTAAGTGCTGTAGCGGGGACTTGGATTCAGGATGTTGGCATTATAATCTTAACCATTGGGTATTAACTTTAATAACTATGTCTTTTTCTCTTCTATTATAATTCTGAGGGAAATTAGTCATTTACTGAATATAACGTAAAAACTCATTTTAATTTAAGATTTATGATAGTCATAATTCAGTTATTGTCCTTTATTTGAAAACTTAATAGTAAATACTTTTTAGTATAATTTGTTCATTCAATTACTTACTTTTGTATATTTAGGAAAAATCATCTAATGTTAAGAATGAAAATGCAAGTGGCACTCGTAAGGCTGAAAACCTCCGGGGTTGTGACTTACTTCAAGAGGTCTCAGTCACAATTCGAAGATTTAAGAAAACGTCAATTTCTAAGGAAAGGTAACCTCATTCCCTTTCCCTATTATTCTTACAGTAATTAAAGTACATACAAAAGAAGAATAAATGTACTAACACAATATTTTAAAATCTAACTTGAAAAATCTTAAAATTTTCATTTCTTTTATTAAGAACTTGTAATCTCATTTAGGGATGAATTGTCTTTCTACTTCATTGGCTTAATCCTAGTGTCTATATACTGCTTGGTATATACCAGGAATACAATATTTACAGCATGAGGAAAGAAATAATTTGAAGTTTTACTTACTATGTCAGAATATAATTATTATTAACTTTACTTCTTTTAAAACTTTCTACAAGCCAAGTATTGCTTACATACTGTTTTAAATCTCATACCATAACATTAATACCATAACATTAAGTTCAGAGGCTGACGTTTCACTGTAATATTTATTTTCAAAAGTTTTTTAAAAAAATTGTGATAGTCATAATTTTGCCCTGGCTGGTGTGGCTCAGTTGGTTGAGTATCGTCCTGTGCACCGAGATGTCGCCAGTTCAATTCCTGGTCAGGGCATATGCCCAGGTTGCAGGCTCCATCCCCAGGAGGAGGAGGTATGCAGGAGGCAGCTGATGAATGTTTCTGTGTCTCATCAATATTTCTTTTTGTCTCTCCTTCTCACTGCCTCTCTCTAAAAAATGTAAAAGTCATTGAAACATATTAAAAAATTGTAATATTTATGATTTAAAATGAAACATATGACCAACCAGCTTGTGATAGCTTTAGTCTGTTTTATTTTGGTTGTTAATGTATTTATATTTTCTTTTTTGTAGAGTACAACGATGTGCCATGTTACAGTTTTCAGAATTTCATGAGAAGCTTCTTAACACCCTTTGTAGAAAAGCAGATGATGATGGCCAAATCACAGAACACGCCCAGAGCCTCGTGTTGGATACTCTTTGTTGGTTAGCAGGAGTACATTCCAATGGACCTGGAAGGTTAATAATTAAGATTTTACTACCGCTGATTGCTTTTTGGATGTTATGAATGCAAGTTCAAATATGTGCTATTGTTTTGCAGCTCAAAGGAAGGAAATGAGAGCTTGCTTTCAAAAACACGAAAATGTCTCTCGGATATTGTACGTGTTTGCTTCTTTGAGGCAGGACGAAGCATAGCCCATAAGTGTGCCCGATTTCTAGCTTTGTGCATTAGGTTGGTGTTTTTTTAATTTGAAAGTTTACTTAGTAGATGCATCTGCAGTTTGGCAGGTGATACCTTGTCTCTAGTGCAGCGGTTCTCAACCTGTGGGTCACGACCCCTTTGGGGGTCGAACGACCCTTTCACAGGGGTCGCCTAAGACCATTGGAAAACACGTATATAATTACATGTTATTTTTGTGATTAATCACTATGCTTTAATTATGTTCAATTTGTAACAGTGAAAATACATCCTGTATATCAGATATTTACATTACGATTCATAACAGTAGCAAAATTATAGTTATGAAGTAGCAAAGAAAATAATTTTATGGTTGGGGGTCACCACAACATGAGGAACTGTATTAAAGGATCGCTGCATTAGGAAGGTTGAGAACCACTGCTCTAGTGTAATAATATGAACCTGGTTGAATGTATGTATAATTTAAGAGAATTTGTAAAAGTTGATGAGATTCTAAGAAAGAATTTAGGGTTTTTAGGGGGAAATGTTATGTTAAATAAACCTATTAGTAAATAGGCTTCTCTGCCTATTAGTAGCAGTTTAGGGAGTTTGGTAAGGGGAACTCTTTCCCTACCTTTACTCTTACTCTCCCTAGTTGTCTTTGGATCCTTCACCCGAAGCCTTGTTCCCTGTTATATGACAGTCTTACCAGGTTTATTTGTAATATTGACCAGATCATTTTCTCTAGATCCTGAGACTCTTACCTAGGAGTGTTTAAAAGCTAATAATCAATATTGACTGTACCTGCCTGTCAGTCCCTTTTGGTAAAGTGAATGGTTTAATGCATAAGAAAACAGTTACAAAGACCCTTAATGTAACTAGTCCTTACTATCTTTTTGCCTATTTATAGGGCTGTGAGGCAGATTTTTATTGTGATTAGTATGAATACATTTAGAAGATTTTTAAAAGAACCACACCATGTTTCAATTGAATTTGGCACTTGAGTATCAATGCATTTAAATTTTTTCTTTTAAAACTTTTCAGTAATGGAAAATGTGACCCATGTCAACCAGGATTTGGATCTGTTCTATTGAAGGCTTTACTTGATAATATGTCATTTTTACCTGCAGCTGCAACTGGTGGTATGTGAAATTAGTTTAATCACTAGTAACTAGTCGTGGGAAGTATTTCACAATATACTTAGGATTATTTAGTAACATTTTTGTCGATTTCCCCTTTTTTTTCTGTAGCTTATCTTTTTAAGTGGTTATGGTTATTAAACAGGTACTTTCTGTTTAATAATATTGCTAGGAAAAAGTGGGATAGATAAGTATAAATATCAAATAATCTTAATATATACATTTTCTAATTTCATTGAAATTATTGAGTTTGGTGGTGTTTTTACTGACTGTAGATCAGCTATCACAAACTAAAATGCTAGTAAGTGATCAGAGATGTGTGTGATTGGTAGCAGCTATAATCAACTGAAATTCTCTAAAAGGGGCCAGTGGGGTTTTTTTTTTTAGCACCTGAAGACTGGTAATGTCATTTAAGAAAGAATGCAATTATGAAGTAGGAATTGAAAAAGCAATCCCCTAAAGTAGCATATGCATAAGGTAATGAAGATTAAAAATTTTTTAAAATGTCTTTTGCTGTTTTATATTGTTATTCTGAAAGGATACTGATATGCCCTTTTAAACCTAATGCTATATTTTTAGTAGCCATTTCTTACTGTGTTTTCTTTTATAAATGACCAACCCATTCAACATGTTATCTCAATGAGATAAATATATTTCATAAGGATTTGATCTTTGTGGTATACCAGGAAATAAAGCTTTCTCAAAGTTATTTGGTAAATGGGTATTATCACTATCTTAATTTATTATTAATTTTTAAAAATACATTTTTACTGATTTCAGAGAGGAAGGGAGAGGGAGAGAGATAGAAACATCACTGGGGATCAAGCCTGCAACTTGGCCATGTGCCCTAACTGGAATCAAACGGTGACCTCCTGGTTCATAAGTCGGTCGATGCTCAACCACTGAGCCTCTTTGGCTAAGCACTATATTAATTTAGATAGTCTGTTTATATTTACTTTGAACATATAGTGGACAAAACTCTTAACTCTATGTTATATAGAGTAGGATATTTTGTACTTGATCACTTTAATAGTCTTTTTTGTTTAAAATATTTTGTTGACAGTAGCCTTAGAGGTAAGATGCTTAAATTTTGGTGTGTACTTACTTAGATATCTCAAATTTTATCAAAGAGTCTTAAAATACATCACCATAATCATCTTTTAAGCAATGTTGGTCTGTATTTAACTGGCAGTATAGAATAACTATACTGCATTCACTTGCTTAGTAAGGTGTGTTAGTTGTAACTCAATGATGCCATCCATTGTTCTTGAAAATTTTAGAGCTACAGAGAAACAGTATTTCAGGATGGATGGCTTGAAGGCCCTGACATCTTTACACTTTTCTAACTATTCCAAAATGTCCCTCAGAGTCATCTCATGTTATTGAAAATCTAAATGTTTAGTTAGCCTGATATACTGATCAAAAAATGTGATTGATGTGATTGAAATTCTTTGTCAGTGTCCTCTTAGTCATACAAGGAAGTTGGTCCTTCTTTGTAAATTGCAAGTTGTAAGAAAGTCTAGGAAAAGGAGACACTGATAAATATGTAATCTGAAGTTTTCTTTGTTAGAGAAAAATGAGGAGATGTTGATTTTTGTTGTTTTTAGGTTCTGTCTATTGGTATTTTGTCCTACTGAATTATGTTAAAGATGAAGATTTGGCTGGGTGCAGTACAGCTTGCGCATCTTTGCTTACTGCTGTGTCCAGACAGTTACAGGACAGGCTAACGCCAATGGAGGCTTTACTTCAGACAAGGTATTTTAATAGATATAATGACTAATAGTGGGCCTTTCTGGACATGGAACCACCTTTGCATAGTACTGTCACATATATATTTGCTTAAAAACCATTTTTCTTACAAAAATGTATTTAAATTATACCTAACCTTTTTCCAAATGATATTTAGCCTAAGGTTTTTTTCCCCCGTTTTTTTCTTCTTTTTCTGAAACGATTCTCTTTCACAGTTTTGAAAGTCCTGAAGATTGTTATTGATAAGGCTAATAATAAGAAAATATTTAAAAGTTCTATTTCTTGCTAATGGAAGAAGGATTTAAGATAATTTGTTTCTCTATTGTTAAAACTTCATAGGCAGAATGATGTAAATCACTTATAGTCCTTACCTAGTATTCTTTATCTCCTGATTAATTACCTAAAACTTCAACATAATGAAATAAGAAATTGAGTGGCACAATGGTGTTGTAACATTTTTAAATTGGAAATCTCGATTTTGATGAAATTTTACTCAAAGCCTTTGTACTTTTTCCTGTAAACAAATGTGATTGTGGTGAGGAATGGCTGCCTCATATCTCTTCCACGCTTCAATCTGCAGAAGATCAGTCTGGATTCATTAGCTGCCAGCTTATTGGAATCACATTTGTTGACTCTTTCTGGACCTTGTCTTTTGGAGTATAAGTTTACAGGGACCACAGTTGAGATTCACTGAATTTAATGGGTTAAACCTGGTTAGCATCTCTTTCTGCCCTGTCTCAAACTTCTTTTAAAACTAAGTAAATAGATAATTTGTTAATTAGATGGCTGACAGGAAATTTTTAGGACATTATTTTATTTTTCAGATATGGATTATATAGCTCACCATTTGATCCAGTCCTCTTTGATTTAGAAATGAGTGGCTCTACTTGTAAAAATGTATACAACAGCAGCATTGGTGTTCAATCAGATGAAATTGATTTGTCGGATGTCCTTTCAGGTAGTAACTTCTTTTATTAAAGGAATTTCTGGATTTTAAAACTTGTATTTAAGCTACAATTGCATTCATAGATTATAGTTACTATGTTTTATCTTTAAAAACTAAAATTTAGAACTTAACATATGTGAATCACTTAGCTATTTGACTTTCCTACTTAATCCCCCACCCACCATTATTAAGGCTGTTTTTGAAAGAGTTATGAACTTGTTTTTTTATGTTTCATTGCATGCCAGTTTGACTTTAATACTTAAAAGAGACTATTTAAAATTTTATTATTTGTTGTAGTCTTTTCACTTTTATTTGGCGTGTTTTTGGTGTCTTTAAAATAAAAGAACATATTTTATATTAAAAATAAAATTAATATGTACTTATGTAATAAGAAAAGATGCAGAAGATGCAGAAAGAAAAACAATTTTCTGCATATACCATTACACTCTACTGAGGAAAACTTTGTGCACATTGTTATATGTATTGTATACATTTCTGAAGAATATACTTTTAGGATTGAACGGATATAACATCCTTATAATAATCCTTATAATAAAAGGGTAATATGCAAATTGACCCTAGTGGAGGAATGACCTGGACTGACCCATCACTATGACATGCACTGACCACCAGGGGGCAGACACTCAATGCAGGAGCTGCCCCCTGGTGGTCAGTGTGCTTCCACAGAGGGAGCTCCACTCAGTCACCAGCCAGGCTGAGGGGGGCAGGAGCCATTCCTGCCTCCTTGGCAGCACTAAGGATGTCCGACTGCAGCCTAGGCCCACTCCCCCTAATTTCCCTTGATTAGTCCTTTGAACTTCCCTTAAGTAAAACATAGCACTTTAAAAAAGTTCAATTGTATAATTAGTTGTTTAATGAAATAACTTTGATACAGAAAATGTATTCCATGAGAACTGGGGCCTGTCCTTTTACTCTCATATTAAGTGCTCAGTAAATACATTTTTTTAAGACATGTGTCAGAGCCGAAACCGGTTTGGCTCAGTGGATAGAGCGTCGGCCTGCGGACTGAAAGGTCCCAGGTTCGATTCCGGTCAAGGGCATGTACCTTGGTTGCGGGCACATCCCCAGTGGGGAGTGTGCAGGAGGCAGCTGGTCGATGTTTCTCTCTCATCGATGTTTCTAACTCTCTATCTCTCTCCTTTCCTCTCTGTAAAAACTCAATAAAATATATTTAAAAAAAAAAAAAAAAAAAAGACATGTGTCAGACCCTATATTAGGCACTGATGGGAGGTTGGAAAATAAGGTTATAGCAATTTAATGTTGCTTTAAAAAAAATGTATATATTCTTAATTGATTTCAGAGAGGAAGGGGGAGAGAGAGATAGAAACATCCATGATGAGAGAGACTTATTGATTGGCTGCCTCCTGCACATCCCCTACTGGTGGGGGTGTTGGGGGGTTGAGCCAGCAATCCGGGCACGTTCCCTTGGCCGGAATCGAACCTGGGACCCTTTAGTCTGCAGGCTGATGCTCTATCCACTGAGCCAAACCAGCTAGGGCTACTGTTACTTTTAATTTAGTCTTTCAGTAGTTGGTAGCAGTTTTTATATATCCTCATTTTTTCCATCTTGAGTTTCTGTTTCACTTTAGCTGTTAGTTATGTTTAAAGTAGTATTAACTCCAGAAAATTGAAAGAACTAAAGATAACCTTTCCCCTTACTACATACACCCTTATTTCTTTTGTGTTCATCCACCCATTTTTCTTCCTATCCTTTTATTGTTTACACTAGAGGCCTGGTGCATGAATTTGGGCACCAGTGGGGTCCCTCGGCCTGGCCTGTGGGATCAGGCTGAAACCGGCTCTCCGACATCCCGTGAGGGGTCCCTGGTTGTGAGAGGGTGCAGGCCAGGCTGAGGGACCCCACAGGTGCACAATCGGGCCGAGAGTGATGAGGGAGATTGGCCAGCCCGGGAGGAACCGCAGGAGGGCTCCAGGGTGTATCTGGCCCTCTCGCTCAGTCCCGATTGGCTGGACCCCAGTAGCAAGCTAACCTACCAGTCAGAGCGTCTTCTCCCTGTTGGTCAGGGCATGTCATAGAGACTGGTCGACCGGTCAACTGTTCCCCTGGAGGGTAGTGCATGTCATAGCAAGTGGTTGAGTGATTTTAGCATATCATTATGATATTATGCTTTGATTGGTTGAACGGACGACTGGATATTTAGCACATTAGGCTTTTTTTATATAGGACTAGAGGCTCGGTGCACAAAAATTTGTGCACTCGGGGGGTGGGGGGTGGCGGGTCCCTCAGCCCAGCCTGTGTCCTTTCGCAGTCTGGAACCCCTCAGGAGATAAGGACCTGCTGGCTTAGGCCTGCTCCCGGGTGGCAGAGGGCAGGCCCAATCCCTAGGTGCAGCCCCTGGTCGGGCTCAGAGCAGGGCCGATTGGGGAGTTGGGGCGCCGCCCCCTGTCATGCACAGAGCAGGGCGGATCGGGAGGTTGCGATGCCACCCTCAGTCATGCTCAGGGTAGGGCCGATTGGGGGGTTGGGGCACTGCCCTGTCACACTCAAGGCGGGGTCGATGGGGAGGTTGCGGCGCCACCCCCTGTCATGTACAGAGCAGGGCCAATCGGGGTTGGGGAGCTCCCCCCGGCACGCACAGAGCAGGGCCGATCAGGGGGTTGAGGAGCTCCCCCCTGTCACTCACAGAGTAGGGCCAATAGGGGAGTTGGGGCACCGCCACCTGTCATACACACAGCAGGGCGGATCAGGGGGTTGGGGCGCCGCCCTCTAACACCCACAGAGCAGGGCCGATCAGGGGGTTGGGGCGCCGCCACTGTCACACTCAGGGCAGGGCCGATCGGGAGGTTATGGCTCTATCCCATCACACACAGAGCAGGGCCCGTGGGGCGGGGGGCGGTTGGGGCGCCGCACCCTGTCACACACAGAGCCGCAGGCCGATCAGGGGATTGGGGAGCTCCCCCCTATCGGGCACAGAGTAGGGCTGATCAGGGGGTTGGGGCGCCTTCCCCTGTCACGAACAGAGCAGGGCGGATAGGGAGGTTGTGGCCCCGCCCCCTGTCACACACAGAGCCGCAGGGTGATCAGGGGGTTTGGGCGCTGCCCCCTGTCATGCTGATCCCGGTGCCGGGAAGCCTCTCGGCACCGCTGATCCCAGTGCTGGGAGGCCTCGTGGCTCCGCTGATCCTGGTTCTTGGAGGCATATTACCCTTTTACTATATAGGATAGAGGCCTGGTGCACGGGTGGGTGCCGGCTGGTTTGCCCTGAAGGGTGTCCTGGATCAGGCTGGGGGTCCCCACTGGGGTGCCTGGCCAACCTGGATGAGGGGCTGATGGCTGTTTGCAGCTGGTCACACATCCTTCAGGATGGCGGTCCCGCTTGGGTGCCTGGCCAGCCTGGGTGAGGGGATGATGGCTGTTTGCAGCTGGTCACACACCCTTGAGGGTGGGGGTCCCCACTGGGGTGCCTGGCCAGTCTGGGTGAGGGGCTGAGGCCTGTTTTCAGGCTGGCGGGTGACTGAAGCTCCCAACTGCTCCTTTATTTATTTATTTATTTATTCTGGGCCAGCTTTAGCTCTGGCTCCAGCTCTGAGGCCTCTGCTGCTGAAAGCAGGTATCTGGTTTGTTTGGGTTCTATAATCGAAACACTGTATCAACTCCAGCTCTGAGATCCCGGCTGGCTGAAAGCACTTTTCTGGGGTTTTGTTTAGCTTCTATATTTGTAACAATGTTTCAAACTGCAAGCTCAGAGGCCGGCAAGGCAGGCGGGAACGTTGGATTCCTCTGTCACTGAAGCAAGCAAGCCTCATGTTAGCTTCAAGCTGCCTGGCTGCTGGCCGCCATCTTGGCTGGCAGTTAATTTGCATATCACCCTGATTAGCCAATGGGAAGGGTAGCAGATGTACAACTAATTACCATGTTTCTCTTTTATTAGATAGGATAGTTGTGACCATGTTATTTTTTTTTTTTTTTACTGTATGTGCTAACTTAAACTGTATGCTTATAAAGTAGTATGCCTCATTTTAGAAAATTGAAAATATATACAAAATATAAAGAAACATTTAGAGATCTTGTTTATACTTTGGAATGTTTATTTATTTATTTAGTGTCATATTTATACAGTTGATATCATAGATTGTATTCTGATTTTATGCATAATTAACAGATTGGGCAATAGCTATTGTAAGTAGCTGGTTTATTATTTTTTTCTCACTTAAAATCTATATCACTCCTATTGTTTCTTGTTAATGTGAATGGACACTGAGTTGCTTTTATGCAACTCTGCTTTTGTAACAAGGACAGTATCTTCTGCTGTGAGTTTTCTTAATACCATGTCAATTGTGAAGCATTATGTAAGGGTTGTGTGTTTGTTTATACGCCTTCTGTAATTAAAATTAGACTAGCACTATAATTCTCATATGACTTTTGCCTTTTAAAGATTTATTCACATATTATAAAACTTGTGTCTTTTCTGCATTAGGAAATGGAAAGGTCAGTAGTTGCACAGCTGCTGAGGGTAGTTTCACATCTCTCACTGGTCTTCTAGAAGTTGAACCCCTACACTTTACTTGTGTGTCAACTAGTGATGGAACCAGAATTGAAAGGGATGATGCAAGTACGTTTACTGGTATATACCTTCTTTTATTATATACATTATTTTATTATATGTTATAAGCTATAATAAATACTAAGTGATATATAAGGATTTAAATATCTGCTTATAGTACTTATAAGTTTCTTAACTGTCATGCTAAGTAGAAATTTATTAATAGGAGGGAGTTTTATACTTTCTAAATCTATTCACAGGATTTTTTTTTCTTATCCTCTAGTGCACTATTTTAAATCATATTTTTTTTATGTGTGTGCATATTGAGAAGTTTTTTTAATTTGGAAAATATTAAATGTAATGAAAATAGAGGGAAGAGGAAGAGTACAATAGACTTTATATTTCCATTATCCAGTTTCAGTAATCAGCTGTTGATGTCAGTCTTGTGTGTATTTTTGGCATCATATTATTTTATTTCTTTCAGTTGAAATTAATGGCAAAGGGTTTTAAAAGAAACCTATTAGTTCTTTACTTGAGTACTTTTTATATAGAATCATCTTATATCTTCCAATTGTGGAAGTAACTACTAAGTGAAATTCATGGCTTATGTACAATGATGATAGTTAAAATTTAAAATTAAATTAAATTGTAATGTTTCTTTTACATGCAGATGCCAAAAGGGTCACAATTTGTTTTTGTTTTCTTGGACTATAATAGTCACTTTTGTACAAATTTATGTTTATACTACAATAGACATGACAAGAAATTGAACTTTCAGATATTCTTTAGTTGTAACTTAAATTCTTTCTTAGAGCTATCATAAAATTATCTAAGATTTTTATTTTAAGAAAATTAAGATTTTTGAATAAGTTTTAAAAATTAAAACCAATAAAAAAGTAGGTTTGAGAAATAAAAGCATTCCTTCACATTGCCCACCATTTCCTCTCCTGCAAAGGAAGCCATGGAACTGTTTTTTGTTTATTTGTTTTGTTTGTTTGTTTCTAAAGGTACTCCATGCCTATACAAGCAGTAAGTTACCTCTGTATTCTATTCAGGCTGAGACTACCTATAGCAGAAGGATTTTTATTAAACATTAGGGCAAAATCCTGCCTTTTGTTCACCATTATGATTATTAAATTTATCCATATCTTTGCATATATGTAGTTAGTCCTTTTTACTTGTGAAATAGCAAGATTCAATTGTCTGAATAAAATAAAATTAATGTAGTCATTACTGATTTTCTATACTGTTGATTAACATTTGGGTACCACAGAAGGTGACCATGGTCTCTCAACTTTCTGTTTACTTTTTTGGGGGAAACATGTTGATTGTGGAATATAATGCCCATACAGAAAAGTACTGAAAACAGTTGTATAGGCCAGCAGTTTATCTCAGCATACTAGTAAACTGTTATTGTGACCACCTAATCAAGAAATAGTATTTCTAGTACTCTAAAGGGTGTCTTTATGTCCCCTTCCATTTATTTCTCTCTCACACTCTTCAAAAGGTAAATAAGCACTGTCCTAACTTTTCGAGTAATCATTTCTTGTTTTTTATTCTTTCTGTCTAACCAATTGATTATGCATCCTTTTTTTAAAAAATATTTTTTTATTAATTTCAGAGAGGAAGGAAAAAGGAGAGAGAGAGATAGAAACATCAATGATGAGAGAGAATCATTGATCGGCTGCCTCCTGCAAGCCCCCCACAGGGTATGGAGCCGACAACCTGGGCATGTGCCCTTGACCGGAATTGAACCTGGGATCTTTCATTTCGCAGGCCGACGCTCTATCCACTGAGCCAAACCGGCCAGGGCTAATTATGTATTTTTTTAAAAAAATATATTTTATTGATTTTTTACAGAGAAGAAGGGAGAGGGATAGAGAGCTAGAAACATCAATGAGAGAAATCGACCAGCTGCCTCCGGCTCGCCCCCTACGGGGGATGTGCCCACAACCAAGGTACATGCCCTTGACCGGAATCGAACCTGGGACCCTTCAGTCCGCAGGCCGACACTCTATCCATTGAGCCAAACCGGTTCGGAAAATTATGCATTCTTAAGCACTAGTTGAGTAGGTTCTATCAGATAGAAAATTGAATTTATTTTTTTGGTCTGCTCTCTGTTCAATGTCATGATTGTTAAATTCACTCATATCATTGCATATATGTAGATCATTGGTCTTTTTCCATTTCTGTTTACGATTCCGTTATATGAATAAAAATAAATTTATGTATCCACTATTGCTTTGTATGCTGTTGGTCAACATTTGTGTTGTTCCACTGTGATACTGTTATTACTAATGGATATAGTATTCTCTTAAATGTGAATGTAAGAGTAGATTTGCTGCTTCATAGGGTTGTCATATCTTCAAGTTTAGTAAGTAATATTAAAGAAATGCACTTCTTAATTTCCAAATATATGAGGATTTTCTGGTTATCTTGTTGATTCCTCTTTTAATTGCTGTAGGGTCAGAACAAATACTCTGATTATCATTCTTGCAAAATATGTTAGGAATTGTGGAGGGTCAGCTTTTATAAATATTCCATGAATGCTTGACAATGTTTACTTAGCACTTGTTGGTGAAGGGTATTCTATATCTGCATTTGTGCAAGTTTGCTTTTTGTGTACTCATGACTTTAGCTATCAGTGTTTTGATATTTTTTTAGCTAAGAATATTGGTGTTAAATGTGTCTTTTAGTTTCATCACTTATTTTTTTAATACATTTTGAAATGACAGCACAAATTTAGAATGGTTCTACTTTCTTGTGAATTTGAATATTTCATCATGAGTTATCTTTTTTATCTCTAATATTGCTATTTTTTTCTAAAAGTAGTTTGTTTGATATTTGTATACCTAGCATCAGCTTTCTTTTGGTTATTATTTGTATATTATATAATTTTCCTTCTTTTTACTTTAAACTTTTTATTCTTTCCTTATATTTTAGACACATATTTTTAAAACCAACACATAGCTGCCTTTTATAATCCATTCTGATACTTGTCTTTCAGCTGGAATATTTAATGTACATTTAATGTAATCACTATATATTTATATTTAAATCCACTGGTTTTTAAAATTAATATATTCTATTATATTTCTCATCTTGCCAGATGTATCTTTTTTTCTCCTTCTTTTGATGATTACATTTTTATTGGCCTGTTTTTCTACTTTTTACTATTATTAACTGTTGTTACAAAGATCATAATGTAGACGTACTGTTGTCATCTGAAAGTCCTGTTGCTGCTTTTACCATATCTTGAACATTATTTATTATCTTGCCAATTTATATGGCATTGTGATTTTATACTTTAACTTGAAGTGTATTTTAATTTCACACATTAATATATTTTTTATATTTAATATTCATTTGGATTTATCTCATAATTCCATTTTCATTTGAATTTTGATCTGGTATGATTTTATATCTGAAACTACTCTGTAAGATCTCCTTTTTGAATTTGTCTACTCATGAAGTAACTTAGTTTTATTGGAAAATTTTCAAATATTTTTTGAATGATTAGATGAATAAACCACATAGCCATTATTCAGATTCCAATATTATTGATACTTTCCACATTTATCATTTTTTTCTCGCTTTAGTACGTCAAAAAAATACTAGGTATTATATTACTTACCTCTATGTAACATATACATAAGTACCTTAAATAATATGGACATCCTCTTTAATTACTGGTGCTGTTTTTTCAAAATCATCTAAGTTAACTATAATGTGCCATGATACATTTACCATAATTAGCATAATCAGTTCTATGGTATCTGATTTTCAATACATAATTAAATTTATCTGAATATTGCAATAACATTTTATATTTGGTTTATTTGGATTAATAGGTGTCATTTTCAGTCTTGAAATATAGTTTTATATTTTATTATAGAATTCTAAGTTAGCTATTATTCTAGTGATTTAAAGGTAATATTTCCTTATCTTTTACCTTATACTGTTTTGCTTAGACGTAACCTGTCAGTCTTATTATTCCTTTTTTAAGTTCACGGTCAGTACTCAAGCTGTTTGTGAGATTCATTCATATTCATTCAGTATCTCTATCTTGCTTGAGATTCATAGGGCTCTTGAATCCTTACTTGCATTTAGTTATAGAGAGATCTGAGCCCCATAGCTCTTCAAAAATTGCTTTTGCCCTGTTTTCTGTTTTTTTCTTGTGTTCAATTTCATGTATGTTACATCTCATCACTATAATTGTTATAATTTTCAATTTTTAAATATCTCTTTATACTGTGGGTATTATCTTCTAGTTCATGTTAGTATATTAGTTTTTTCTTTTGCTGTGTAACCAATGTGGGGAAAAAAACACACACCTACTTTTTTTTTTTTTTTTTGACTCTACTGCAGTGTTGCCTCTGTTTAAAGCAGTGGTTCCCCCAACCTTTTTTGGCCGTGCCCCACCTAAGCATCTCTAAAACCCTGATGCCCACTTTGTGACATATAATTCTTATTTAAAAAGTGAACTTCTGTTCACATGGAGGAAGCCTAAAAGACCATTAACTTGGTCTAAACAAGCTTCCAAAAAACATGGCATCCATGAAAAATAAAAATAAAAGAATGAAAGAACAATTGAAATACTGAGGAAGAAATCACTAAGATATTGTTTAAAAAAATAATAATAATATGAAGTGATAAGAAAAATAGCAAGTAAGTTTCAAAACATAGAGAACTGAAATGCATAAATATATCACAATATATACTTACATACTGTGTATGAGGCCCCGAGAACCATAAGAAATGCAAAAAATTCACTGTTAATAACTCATTCTCGAATTACCCTCTCTTAAAAATCAAATTGCCCCACTGTGGAGTGTGTGCCCCACGTTGGGAACCACTGGTTTAAAGTCAGGGGTGGGCAAACTTTTTGACTCGAGGGCCACAATGGGTTCTGGAGGGCCGGAACAAAAGCATGGATGGAGTGTTTGTGTGAACTAATATAAATTCAAAGTAAACATCATTACATAAAAGGGTATGGTCTTTTTTTTTTTTTTTTTTTTTTTTTTTTTTAGTTTTATCCATTTCAAACGGGCCGTAGTTTGCCCACGGCTGAACATGGGTCTGCTATCTATGTTAATCTATTTTTGTTCCATTGGTTAGTCTAGCCCAGGGGTCCTCAAACTACGGCCCGCGGGCCAAATGCAAATACAAATATTGTATTTGTTCCCGTATTGTTTTTTTTCTTCAAAATAAGATATGTGCAGTGTGCATAGGAATTTGTTCATAGTTTTTTTTTTTTAAACTATAGTCTGGCCCTCCAACGGTCTGAGGGATAGTGAACTGGCCCCCTGTTTAAAAAGTTCAAGGACACCTGGTCTAGCCCATGCCAGTACCTCATTGTCTTAATTACTGTAACTTTTAAGTCTTGAAATCTGATAGTCTAAATCCACAAACTTTGTTTTTCTTTCTTTTTTTGGTATATTTAAAATATTGATAGAAAGTTTCACAGTGGTGTGTAGTCATCACAACTATGTATTTCCAGAACATTTCCATCACTACAAAAAGAAATCCCATAGCCATTAGTAGTCACTCCCATTTCCCTCTCCTCCCTTCTCCTGGCAATCACTAATTCATTTTGTGTCTCTGGATTTTGTCTACCCTGGACATTTTATGTAAATATGCAATTATACAATATGTGGCCTTTTTGTCTGGCTTCTTTCACTTAGTGTAATGTTTTCAAGTTTCATTCATTTGGCATGTCAATACATCATTCCTTTTTATGAATAAACTAGAGGCCTGGTGCATGGTGGGGTCCCTCGGCGTGGCCTACGGGGATTGGGATGAAACCAGCAGTCCAACGCCGCCTGCCGCTCCTGCTCATCCCAGCACCACTGTGCTTGCTGCTGCTGCTCCGTAGGCTCACTGCTGCTCCACTCGGGTCTCCGGTCTGCGAGGGCCAGCTGTGAGCCCTGCGTCCGGCGCCCCTCGGTCAGCTGAACAGTGCTCCCACTGTGGGATCACACTGATCTCCAGGGGCCAGCTCCTGCATTGAGCATCTGCCCGCTGGTGGTTAGTGTACGTCATAGTGACTGCTCTAGTGGTCACTTAGGCGCGTGCACGCGCGCGCGCACACACAGACACACATACACACACTAGAGGCCTGATGCACGAAATTTGTGCACCTGGGACCCGGGCTTCCCTCCGGCCACCGGCAGGCACCCAGGATCCAGACTTCCCTCGAAGCCCTGCTTCTCCTGGAAGGTTTTCCGGAAAGATGTCTGGTCTAATTAGCATATAACACTTTTATTATTATAGACTAGAGGCCCGGTGCACAAAAATTTGTGCACTCGCGGGGGGGGGGGGGGAGAGGGAGGTCCCTCAGCCCGGCCTGTGCCCTCTCCCAGTCTGGGAACCCTCGGGAGATAATGACCTGCTGGCTTAGGCCTGCTCCCGGGTGGCAGAGGGCAGGCCCAATCCCTAGGTGCAGCCCGTGGTCAGGCTCAGAGCAGGGCCGATTGGGGAGTTGGGGCGCCGCCCCTGTCATGCACAGAGCAGGGCGATCGGGAGGTTGTGATGCCACCCCTAGTCACGCTCATAGTAGGGCCGATTGAGGGGTTGGGGCACCGTCCCCTGTCAAACTCAAGGCAGGGTTGATGGGGAGGTTGGGGCACCAGCCCCTGTCACGCACAGAGCAGGGCCGATCAGGGGGTTGGGGCGCTGCCCTCTATCACCCACAGAGCAGGGGCGCCGACACTCTCACACTCAGGGCAGGGCCAATGGGGAGGTTATGGCTCTACCCCATCACACACAGAGCAGGGCCCGTGGGTGGAGGGTGGGGGGTTGGGGCGCCGCACCCTGTCACACACAGAGCAGGGCCGATCAGGGGGTTGGGGTGCCGCACCCTGTCACACACAGAGCCGCAGGGCGATCAGGGGGTTGGGGAGTTCCCCCCTATCAGGCACAGAGCAGGGCTGATCAGGGGGTTGGGGCGCCTTCCCCAGTCACGAAAAGAGCAGGGTGGATAGGGAGGTTGTGGCCCCGCCCCCTGTCACACACAGAGCCGCAGGGCGATCAGGGGGTTTGGGCGCTGCCCCCTGTCACACTGATCCCGGTGCTGGGAGGCATATTACCCTTTTACTATATAGGGTAGTGGCCTGGTGCACAGGTGGGTGCCAGCTGGTTTGCCCTGAAGGGTGTCCTGGATCAGGGTGGGGGTTCCCACTGGGGTGCCTAGACAGCCTGGGTGAGGGGATGATGGCTGTTTGCAGATGGTCACACATCCTTCAGGATGGGGGTCCTCACTGGGGTGCCTGGCCAGCCTGGGTGAGAGGCTGTGGGCTGTTTTCAGGCTGTCGGGTGACGGAAGCTCCCAACCGTTCCTTTTTTTCTTTCTTTCTTTTTTTTTTTTTTTATTCTGGGCCACCTTTAGCTTTGAGGCTTGGCTCCAGCTCTTAGGCCTCTGCTGCTGAAAGTGGTTTCTGGCCTTTGTTTACAATGTTGCGATCCTGCTGGCTGAAGCCGGACGGACTAAAGCAGGTTTCTGGGGTTTTGTTTAGCTTCTATACTTGTTACATAGTTGCTTAGAGTTGCAGGTCAGAGGCCTGCAGCGGCAGGCGGGGAACGTTGGAGTCCTCCGTCACAGAAGCAAGCAAGCCTCATGTTAGTTTCAAGCTGCCTGGCTGCCGGCCGCCATCTTGGCTGGCAGTTAATTTGCATATTGCCCTGATTAGCCAATGGGAAGGGTAGCGGTCGTACGCTAATTACCATGTTTCTCTCTTATTAGATAGGACTGGAGGCCCGGTGCACAAAAATTTGTACACTCGGGGGGGGGAGAGGGGGGTCTCTCAGCCCAGCCTGTGCCCTCTCGCAGTCTGGGACCGCTCGGGAGATAATGACCTGCTGGCTTAAGCCTGCTCCCGGGTGGCAGAGGGCAGGCCCAATCCCTAGGTGCAGCCCCTGGTCGGGCTCAGAGCAGGGCCGATTGGGGAGTTGGGGCGCCGCCCCCTGTCATGCACAGAGCAGGGCGGATCGGGTGGTTGTGATGTCACCCCTAGTCACGCTCATAGTAGGGCCGATTGAGGGGTTGGGGCACCGTCCCCTGTCACACTCAAGGCAGGGTCGATGGGGAGGTTGTGACGCCACCCCCTGTCATGCACAGAGCAGGGCCCATCAGGGGGGTTGGGGCTCCGTACCCTGTCACACACAGAGCAGGGCCGATCAGGGGGTTGGGGAGCTCCCCCCTGTCGCGCACAGAGTAGGGCCGATCAGGGGGTTGAGGAGCTCCCCCCTGTCACACACACAGCAGGGTGGATCAGGGGGTTGGGGTGCCACCACTGTCACACTCAGGGCAGGGCCGATGGGGGAGGGTGGGGGCCGATGGGGCGGGGTTGGTGTGCCACACCCTGTCACACACAGAGCCGCAGGGCGATCAGAGGGTTGGGCAGCTCCCCCCTGTCATGAACAGGGCATAGCAGATAGGGAGGTTGTGGCCCTGCCCCCTGTCACACACAGAGCCGCAGGGCGATTTGGGGGTTTGGGCGCTGCCCCCCTGTCACGCTGATCCCGGTGCTGGGAGGCCTCGCTGCTCCGCTGATCCCGGTGCTGGGAGGCATATTACCCTTTTACTATATAGGATAGAATCCTGGTGCACGGGTGGGGGCCGGCTGGTTTGCCCTGAAGGGTGTCCTGGATCAGAGTGGGGGTCCCACTTGGGTGCCTGGCCACCCTGGATGAGGGGATGATGGCTGTTTGCATCTCGTCACACTCCCTTCAGGCTGGGGGTCCCGCTTGGGTGCCTGGCCAGGCTGTGGGAAGGGCTGAGGGCTGTTTTCAGGCTGGCGGGTTACTGAAGCTCCTAACCTGTCCTTTTTTTTTTTTTTATTCTGGGCCAGCTTTAGCTCTTAGGCTGGCTCCAGCTATGAGACCTCCGCTTCTGAAAGCAGGTTTCTGGCCTTTGTTTACCTTCTGCATTTGAAACAATGTTGCTGTCCTGCTGGCTGAAGCCCGGGGTTTTGTTTAGCTTCTGTATTTGTTACAGTGTTGCTTAGAGTGCAGCTGAGAGGCCGGCAAGGCAGGCGGGGAAGCTTGGCTTCCTCCGTCACTGAAGCAAGCAAGCCTCCCTGTTGGTGTCAACTGCCTGGCTGCCGGCTGCCATCTTGGCTGGCAGTTAATTTGCATATCTCACTGATTAGCCAATGGGAAGGGTAGCGGCCGTATGGCTAATTACCATGTTTCTCTTTTTTAGATAGGATAGGTAATATTCCATTGTATGGACACAACCACTTAAAAAAATATATGGGTATACCACATTTTGTTTATGTACTCATCAGTTAATGGACATTTGTCTCTTTCTTTTTTTGACTGTTAAGCAAAATACTGCAGTGCACATATTTGTATTAAGTTTACGTGTGAAATTTGTTTTTAGTTTTCTTGGTTATATACCCAGGAGTGGATTCTATTAGCTTTCATTTCTTAAAGATAGTTTTTCTTAAAGATTCTAGGTTTTTTTGTTTTAACAATATTCCTCCAACTGTATTGAGATAAAATTGACATAACACTGAGCAAGTTCAATATGTAGAAACTATTGGTTTGATACGTTTATGCTATATTGTAAAATGATTGCCACCTTTGGTAATGATTAGCTGACATCTCCAACCTATCACATAATTGCTATTTCCTTTTTGAGGTGAGAACATTTAAGACCTACTCTCAGCAGTTTTCAAGTATATAATCCAATATTATTAGCTGCAAACATTATGCTGTACCTTTGATCTCTGTATTTTCATTTCAATTTTAGAATCAGCTTATCAGTATATATACTGAAAGCCTATTATTTTCTAAGTTGGAATTTAAATATAAATCAGTTTGGGAGAATTGACCAAATGTTAATATTATGCCTTGCAGTTTGTTAACATGATATATACTTTAAAATATTTACATCTTCAATTTCTCTTGGTGATGTTTTGTAGTTTTCAGTGTAAAAGTAAAAGTACATTCTTTTTAATTTTACCTAGATATTTGATTTTTTTATGCCATTTTAAGTGACATTTTTCTTATTTTATTTCCATTCTTTTGTTACTAGTATAATAGAAATATTGCTTTGCGTATATTAATCTAGTTTGTAGATTCCTAGGGTTTTTTTTTAAATATACACAATCATGTAATCTATTAATAAAGAGAATTTACCTTGTTGTTTTTCTGATCATTGTATCTTTTCTTTTTCTTACTCTTTTGTGCTTCCTAGGACTTTCTGCATGATATAATAGAAATGGTGATAATATCTTTGTCTTGTTCTCAACTTTATGTTTTTATATCTAGTTTTTTAAGCCCTTATTATAAAAATAGAAAAGGGTATTGAATAACTCAGACCATGCAAAGGATTTTAAAATTAGTTTTGTAGTAGTATGATAACTTATTTTCCTTCGATTGCTTATGTCTCTTATGTGTTTGTTGTAACAATTTTCCCATAAGTAGGATTTGGGCGCTAGATTTTAAAATTAGTAAAGGGCTAGAGTACACATGGTTAATATTGAAAATCACTCCACTCCAACAGAACAAGTACAACATATGTGCTTCAGTAAGTCCAGTATTTTCCCTCTAGAGTCGCCTTGGTGGAACACTAGATGGAGCAGAGAGATGGATTTTAGTTTGGGGCAAACAGCTTATATGAGATATGATTGCTCTTTTGTTTTGTTTTGTTTTGTCAATCTTCACCCAAGGACATTTTTTCCATTGATTTTTTTTTTTTTTTAGACAAAGTGGAAGGGAAGGGGGAGAGACAGAGAGAAAGAAATATCTATGTGAGAGAGTTACTAGTACATTAATTGGTTGCCTCCATCAGGCACCCCGACTGGGGATCGATCCTGTAACCCAGGTACGTGCCCTTGATGGGAATTGAACCTGGGACCCTTCAGTTCTCAGGCTGACGTTGCAACCACTGAACCAAACCAACCCGCTGATTGCTCTTTTTTTGACCAAGTTTGTATAGTTGTATTCCTGTAAGTTAAATGAGGTGTGGTATGGCTGTATTGTAATAAATATGTTTTTGTGAGTTGAGGAAATTTTTTAATTGTTAAAAGGCTATGCACAGTTTTGTTGTTACTGTTATCTTGTTTATTGTAGCTTAATTTTTTAATAGTTTATCTGAATCCTGGTCTAATATAGTCATTGTTGGATGTTAAGATAGACTGTCAGATTACCTCTTCTTTTTCCTTTTAAGGATTTATGATCATACTTCTCTCAACTTTAGGTTCATTATCTTTGAGGTGCATAAGAATAATATCTACTTATGTGCCATTGTAAAGAATAAATGAGTTGATGTAAGTTCCATGCTTGGCACCGTGCCTCACATTGGCTTTGGTATATTGCTTTTGGTACTAATCCTAGTTTGACCACCATCAGCTCAACAGGGTAACTTCTCTGAGCCATTCTTTACTGAATCACCTAAAAAACCAGAATCATAGTATCTGCCCCTTAGGGTTGTTCATCTGTTGATTATAGTAGTTAAGGAAAACAGTGTCACTGGTAATGCACAATAAACATTTGCTATTATTGTAGCAATTGTCTTTCCCCAATATAACTTTCTAGTAAAGGCCTGTTATAATAAGTATTAATGCTATTGATTAGACTTGGCCTTTATTTCTTTTTTTGTGTGTGATGACCTCTTTGATTAATTTGTGAAGTTGTTTTTATCCCAGGTTTTTTGAAAGTTTTCCAAAAATTTTTATTTCCATCAATATTTAATGGGAAAATAGTTCTTTTATGATCTATATTTGAATAACAGTGAAGTGGAAAGTCAAAGAAATTTTTTAACTTGTAGGATTTTATAGACCTTTAATGATGGTAATATTCATGAGTAAGCTGTATGGGCCCTACTATTTGACTGAGTTGAACATGCCTCTCTCTATATTAGTGTTCTGGGAAGCTTATGGTAGGAAACTGCTTTATATATTTTGTGCAAACCAGACTCTCTCTAGATTGTGCTTTAAAATGAGTAAGTAAGTGTTATCAGTCATTTTAAAGGATGCTTTTTTTTTGATATATTTCTTTATTGATTTCAGGGAGGAAGAGAGAAGGAGAGCGAGATAGAAACATCAATGATGAGAGAGAATCATTGATTGGCTGCCTCCTGCACACCCCCTAGTGGGGAACGAGCCCGCAACCCAGGCATGTGCCCTTGGCTGGAATCGAACCTAGGACCCTTCAACCCTCAGGCTGACTCTCTGAGCCAAGCCGGCTAGGGCTAAGTGATGTTCTTATAATTGAGGATTTTTTGAGCTTTTTTTGTCTGGAGGGAGAATGAAGTATTGTTGCTTGTAAGAAATCTTTGTAAAGCAAATTTCAGTTTATTTCCTATGTTCAAATTGTCTTACAGGGTCACTCTCATTTTGTATTTTCATTTTAGCTATATTAAATGAAGTTCCTATGCTGAAAATATTTTAAAAAATAATTTTTTACTTATCAATTACAGTTGACATACAATATTATATTAATTTCAGATAGATATCCCAGTGATTAGACATTTATATAACTTAGGAAGTGTTTAAATTAGTATTCACCTGATACTGTACATGGTTATTACAATATTATTGACTGTATTTCCTATGCTGCACTTCACATCCCTGTGACTATTCTGTAACTACCGATTTGTTCTTAATCCCTTCACGTTTTTCACCCATTTTCCTAAAGCCCCTGTCATCTGGCAATGATCAAAATGTTCTCTGTATATATGAGCCTGTTTCTGTTCTGCTTGTTCTTTCTTTTTTTAATATATATTCCACATATAAGTGAAATCATCTGACATTTATCTTTTTTTTGTCTGACTTATTTCACTTAGCATAAAACTGTCTAGGTCTATCCATGTAGTTGCAAATGGCAAGATTTTATTCTTTTTTGTGGCTGAGTCATATTCCATTGTATATATGCACTACTTTATTCATCTATTGATGGACACTTATTTTGCTTCCATATCTTGGCTAATTGTAAATAATGCTGCAGTGAACATATGGGTGCATATGTCTTTTTGATTTAGTGTTTTGGGTTTCTTTGGATAAATACCCAGAAGTGCAATTGCTGGGTCCTTTTTTTCTCTTGTTATAGACTATGCTGAAAATACTTTTAAATTTAAATGTATACTGACTAATTTTTATTTGATTTAGAAGTCATTCCTGGATTACTTAAACTTGAATACTATCATTATAAATAGACTTTTATTATTAAGATTCCCTTATTTATACTCTCTAGATTTCTGTCTTTCAAAATGAAAATTAACTATAGTTTTAGTGTCATAATAGTATGGTACTTTGAATGTGTTTCTCTGTGAACGTTTTCTTCATCCTGTTTTTTTCCCCCCTTGTCTTATGCCAGTGAGTTCCTTCGGGGTTACTCCTGCAGTAGGTGGACTATCAACGGGGACAGTTGGGGAAGCTTCGACAGCCCTGAGTTCAGCAGCCCAGGTAGCTTTGCAGTCTCTCTCTCATGCAATGGCTTCAGCCGAGCAACAGCTACAGGTGCTGCAAGAGAAACAGCAGCAGCTTTTGAAGCTTCAGCAACAGGTTGGAGACCATTTGGCTCTTTGTTCATGCTGTCTCTAAACTTCAAAAGCTGAAAAAGTACTGTAAAAATGACAATTGTTTTCATAAAGGAAAGTAGGTTGGCCAATCTAAGCATTTTCTACAAAAATTGAGGTAAAGTTTTTGTGATATGTTTAAATAAAAAATTATATAAATACACGTTATTTGATATACAACTTAGGTAATATAATTGATGATTTTTTTGCAATCTTTATGTAAAATCCATTCTTACATATGTTTAAACACTATTGGTCAAACATTGTAGTTACCATTTGCTCTTTATATGGATTGAAGAATCTAAAACAATATTTTAAGGACCAGTCAAATTAACGTGATTTAAAATTTAGTAATAATGATGTTTTGGAGATTTCATCATGGTCTAAAAATAGTGTATACAATTCTAGGCGACAAATTGTTCCAGGTTAGGGAACAAACGAGAGTCCATTTCCTGTTAATATTTTGTTTTTAGGAGAACTTTGTTTTCTTATTATTTTTTTCTTCCTTGCCATCTTTGATTTGAGAAAGTCCTAGTTCCCAAATGCTCAGGAAATTTTATATCAGATTTTTAATGAAATATACATAGTAAAGAAATACCCTTTGTGTGTGTTGTCCACTTTTTATTTAATTTCATTTTTATTTATCTAGGATACAGTTACTCATGTTTATCCTGTATACCCATGTAGTAGTCCCCACAATTTAGGTGGGCAGGGTTAGTCTATATTTGTTGCTTTTCCTTTTTTTACAGAAAGCAAAGCTGGAAGCCAAGTTACATCAGACAACAGCTGCAGCAGCTGCGGCAGCCTCAGCAGCAGCAGCAACGTCAGCAGCAGCAGCAGCAGCAGTAGCAGCAGTCGGTGGTACTGTTCACAACTCTGTGCCTTCTAACCCAGTGGCAGCCCCTGGATTCTTCATTCATCCATCTGATGTTATTCCACCCACTCCAAAAACAACACCACTTTTTATGACTCCTCCACTCACACCACCTAATGAAGCAGTTTCCGTTGTGATTAATGCTGAACTTGCACAACTTTTCCCAGGCTCAGTTATTGATCCCCCAGCAGTCAATCTTGCTGCACATAACAAAAATTCCAACAAGTCCAGAATGGTAAAGTATTATATTTTAAATAGGTATTTGCTTAGACATTTAAAAATAACTTGAAATACATGCTAATTTTAGAAGGCAAAATTTTATTTTACCCACTTAATATAGCAAATTTGATTGTTTTTATAAAATATTATAGAATGAATATTAGACAGTGAAACTTGTCATTTTGATATTATGGTTACTAGTTTTTCTAGAGCAAGAATAATATCAATATAAAGGTATACTTTTTTCTTTTCTAGAATCCACTTGGTTCTGGTCTAGCCCTTGCAATTTCTCATGCTTCACATTTTCTTCAACCTCCACCTCACCAGTCCATTATTATAGAACGAATGCATTCAGGTAATCTTTGTCTTTCTTAAAATATTTTTCTTGCCTAGTCTGTTGGTTTTTTGAAGACTTAATATTCTGTAGTTTGATTTTTCTTTGCAAATACATTTGTTCTTGGGTAAGTACCCTTTACCAAATGCTCAAGATAATATGCTCACCAAATTGAAGGGAACAATGCTGCAGAATTGGTTCACTAGTTCTGTCCAAACAATGGATTTGATTTTTTTTGTTTTTAATGAATCTTGCCTGTTGAACTATACTTAACAATATTTGCCTTCAATGTAGCTGCTCAAATAACATTACAGTAGAAATTACACTTAAAATAGTAGTATTTCTCAGACTAGCATTCTGTTATTGGAACCATTTCTTGAGAATAACAGATTTACTGAAGATTATAATAACCGAGTAAGATTAATAACACTTCATAGTCTCTGGATAATTGAAATTTTAACTAAGCTTATACCCTGCTTTACGTGCTAGAGACCTATGATCCTGATAGGTGGTTTCAATTAGATCATGTTTACTAATAAGCTATAGGCAATTTTTACCTTACGATTCTACCAATTCTTTGTTAGGTTTCAGAGCAGTGGAATTCAACAAAATCCTTAAGCGTGTTTTATAGGAGGCAGTACACGAATATATTGCATACTGTATCAGTTTTTTTTTGTTTATTTATTTTAATCCTCACGCGGAGATATTTTTCCATTGATTTTTAGAGAGAGTGGAGGGGAATGGGAAAGACAGAGAGAAATATCGATGTGAGAGAAACACATCGATTGGTTGCCTCCTGCACACGCCCTGATCAGGGCCTGGGCTGGGGAACAGCCTGCAACTGAGGTAGGAGCCCTTGATGGGAGTCCAACCCAGGACCCTTTGGTCATTAGGCCGATGCTCTATCCACTGAGCCAAACCAGCCAGGGCCTGTGTCACTTTTCATTATATAAACAGTTGAACCTTTCAGTCTGCAGGCTGACGCTCTATCCACTGAGCCAAACCGGTTAGGGCTTGAACTTTATTTTACTCTATTGCACATTTATTCTCTATGGAAGAGAGTTTTTTTTAAAAATAACAAAAGTTGAAATGGTGTTTTCTGCCAATTAATCATTCATTGGTAACAATGTTAGTGTGTATAATATTTAAACTGTAGTTTCTTGTGCAGTCTTATGAAATGTGAGCAGTAGTTTACACTATGATTTGTTTTTTTTATCTATGGAATTGACTATAGGGCATAAACTTTCTAAGGAGGAGAATTTTTTTTGTGTGTGTGGTTTAATTGTTTTTCTGTTTAGGAAAGTATTGGTAACTGCCTACTTTCTTTTAAACTAGCTCCATTGAGAACTGCTCTAGTTGGGTTTATTTACTTGGGTTCCTTTACTATAAAATGTAGGTGTAAAGATTACTAGCTGCCCCTCACTCCAGCCCAAAAAAAAGTAAAAAGAACTAAATTCTTAATGACTTTGCTTCGTGTTTCACTAATTGAGCTTAATCCTGAAGTGTGTGTGAGATGAGCGATGCAAATTTGCTCTTTCTTTCCTTTCAGATCATTTTTGCCTTTCCTTAGTGTGAGCATCTCATGCTGAGTGTGATTATAGTGCTTACACAAAAGCACATACTACCTCTGTGTGTGACCCTTAACATTCAAGTAAACCATCTACTTCATATGGTACAGAGCTAAAAAGCTGATACGTCAGGGGGAAAACAATGTTTGAGATAAGCTGTGTCTGTCTCCATTAGAGGACCTTGCTAAGGGATTTTTTTAGTGATATTAATGGCTACATGTTATTTCAGCCTTATAATTTTACCTTGCATTTTATTTTACCCCCAATGTATGTTGTAACTCCCTAAGAAGTGAAGCAAAGTTTAAGAAAACGAAAATCAAGTATTACAATGTGATATTATTAATGCATCTAGTGAAATTTTTAAAGAAAGACCAATTGGCTAAAAGAAGAGTAGATAGGTACTTTATAGAATTAATCTGTATTCTATTTTTTTATTTTTGGTCCGATGTTTTAAATTAAGTCTTTATGTAGAGTTGATTGCCTTTATAGTAACAACTTCCTATTGTGTGTGTGTGTGTATGTGTGTGTATATATATATATATATATGTGTGTGTGTGTGTGTGTATATATATATATATATATATATATATATATATATATACATATTTTAAATATATTTTTATTGATTTCAGAGAGGAACGGAGAGAGATAGAAACATCAATGATGAGAGAGTATCACTGATTGGTTACCTCCTGCATGTTCCCCACTGGGGGTTGAGCCTGCAGCCCGGGCATGTACCTTGACTGGAATTGAATCTGGGACCCTTCAGTTCCCAGGCTGACGCTCTATCCACTGAGCCAAACCAGCTAGGGTTTTTTTGTTTTGTTTTGTTTTTTACTTAAGTCTTGGTGTTCAAAGTAACATAGATTGAGGTTTCAGATTTTTTTTTTTAACATAGTTTGTTGATTTTTTTCAGAGAGGAAGGGAGAGGGTTTGAGAGCTAGAAACATCGATGGGAGAGAAACATCGATCAGCTGCCTCCTGCACACCTCTTACAGGGGATGTGCCCGCAACCAAGGTACATGCCGTTGACCGGAATTGAACCTGGGACCTCTTGGTCTGCAGGCCAACAGTCTATCCACTGAGCCAAACTGGTTAGGGCTCAGATATTTTTTGAATGGAAATTAACTTTTCTTCTCATTTATTTGTATTTAAGTAAGTTAATTTCATTTTTTAAGAACTTTTTTTAGTATATCTTTTGGTTAATTGATATATGGTATTTTTGATCAATTGCTGTTGCTTTTCCTCTGTCTCTGTCTCCTCTTTTTCTCTTTTTCTCTTTCTCTCATAGGAGCAAGAAGGTTTGTGACCTTGGATTTTGGCAGACCAATATTGTTGACTGATGTGTTGATTCCCACTTGTGGAGACTTGGCCTCTTTGTCAATTGACATTTGGACATTAGGAGAAGAGGTGGATGGGAGGAGATTGGTAGTAGCTACTGATATAAGCACCCATTCACTAATTCTTCATGACTTGATACCACCTCCTGTATGCAGATTCATGAAGGTAAAGAACTTCAAGAAAGTGATATAATTGATAAGTTTTCTATGTTTCTGACAAGTTATGAAAAATACTCAGACATATAATTAAAAAGTGTAACTATATCAAATTTTTTAATACATTACTCAAATTTTTATTGTTGAAGGTGAATGTATATGTATATTTATTTTTCATTTCAGATCACTGTCATTGGACGTTATGGAAGTACAAATGCCAGAGCCAAAATTCCATTAGGATTTTACTATGGTCATACCTACATCTTGTCTTGGGAGAGTGAACTGAAGTTAATGCATGATCCTCTAAGAGGAGAAGGAGAATCTGCAAACCAGCCAGAAATTGACCAGCATTTAACAATGATGGTTGCTCTACAGGAGGATATACAGTGCAGGTTGTTAGGAAATTGCAGAATATTTTAATCTTATTGAAATCATTCTATACACACACACACACACACACACACACATTTAAAATATATTTTTATTGATTTCAGAGAGGAAAGGACAGGGAGTGACAGAGAAACATCAATAATGAAAGAATCATTGATCAGTTGCCTCCTGCACACCCCCTACTGGGGATTGAGCCCGCAACCTGGGCAGGTGCCCTTGACTGGAATTGATCCCAGGACTCTTCAATCCACAGGCCAATGTTCTATACACTGAGCCAAACTGGCTAGGACAAACCATTTTATTTTGCATAATGTCTTGCATATATTTTTCAAGTAATGTCTTTTCATAAGTGTAAAGAAAAGAGCAGAAGGATATAGGGTATTAGTATGTTACAATAATGTTTAATGCATTAATGTTTTGCGATTAAATAATTGACCCTATTTATTTAGTACTTAAATGATATCTTTTTAATGGTTGTGTTAACATGTTTTAGAAATTTAAATTTTAGTGTGTATTCATAAATGTACATTAAAGAACATTGCAGGAATGATTTTATTCAATTATTTTTTACTTACAGGTATAATTTAGCTTGTCATCGACTGGAAACGCTTTTGCAAAGTATAGATCTTCCTCCTCTCAACAGTGCTAACAATGCACAGTATTTCTTGAGGAAGCCAGATAAGGCAGTTGAGGAAGACAGCAGAGTTTTCTCCTCCTATCAGGATTGTATTCAGTTACAGCTTCAACTTAATTTGGCTCACAATGCAGTGCAGAGGCTCAGAGTAGCTCTAGGTGCAAGTAGGAAGATGTTGAATGAAACATCAAATCCAAGAGATTTAATTCAGACGTCTTCCACAGAGCAATTACGTACTATCATCAGATATTTATTGGACACTTTGCTCAGCCTTCTTCACTCTTCCAATGGTTTGTATTTGGCTTAAGTATTTTAAAGACTGGGAATATTTATTGTGATCTAGTTGAGTATTTTATTGTTGCCTTGATATTTCCTGGGTAATGTTAATTTTGATATCCATTCTAATGTGAAGATGAAGTCTGTTCTTTAGGTTAATTCATTTTCCCCCTGTATTTTTGTTTAATGGATTTTTTGGATTATTTTTTTCTTGACTCTCTGCCATTGATATACCACATTGTTGTGTTACTGGCAAAATAATAAATATTGTTGAAACGTGCAACAGGGAAAATCTAATAGTTGTTAATCTAATATAGAGCTATCATTTTCTTTCCAAGAGCTATATTTTATTATTATTCATGCGCATACAAACACACATACACAGCCATCTGGTATATCCATCTCCACATACAAGAAATATAACGGATCTAAGTGCGAACTCTTCCCTTCCTCAAGTCTTTAGCAATTGAAATCCTACCTATAAATAACAAAATAAAAATAATATAATTGTGTATTGATTGCTGGTAAAGAAGAAAACATGCCTATGAATGCTGATTTTGATAGCACAGCATACACTTAAATAGGAAATTTTATTCTTTTCTTTTTTATAATAGGACACTCCGTTCCTGCAGTTTTGCAGAGCACGTTTCATGCCCAGGCCTGTGAAGAACTTTTTAAACATTTGTGCATCAGTGGAACCCCAAAGATACGGTTACATACTGGTCTTCTACTTGTTCAACTTTGTGGTGGTGAAAGATGGTGGGGTCAGTTTCTCTCTAATGTTCTTCAGGAACTGTACAATTCGGAACAGCTTCTCATCTTTCCACAGGATAGGTACGTCAGACAATAATGAACTTGTTATTAATGATTTACGCTTCTCATTTATGCTTTCTCAATCTGTGTTCAGATTTTGAAATCTGTATATTGAAACTGAGTGGAAAAATGAAGGATGTGTGTCTATTCAGAGGATGGAGCATGCCCAGTGAAGGGCATATTGAAGATTATACATGATATAACTAGACTATATTCTTTGGTTTCCCTATTGAATCATGAACTTTATAGATCTGTGTTTACTAGTATTTTCTATTAGATCATTCTATTTTATATGTCAAATAGGTTTTTTGAGGTTATGCTACACTTCCCTCTACCTGATTTCTTGTGGTTAACGTTAGAAAATACAATCAATAGCTTCATAAAGCTAACTAACATTATACCTACAGAGAGGTTGCTTAGAGCCAAATATTCTATCATTAATTACTCTAAAATTACAATGTAAATATTTTTTTGAATTAACAAATTGAATCATAATGAGTATTTTATTTATATCTTCTTTTTAGGGTCTTCATGTTACTTTCCTGCATTGGTCAAAGATCACTTAGTAATAGTGGAGTATTAGAAAGCTTACTTAATCTGTTGGATAATTTATTGTCACCTCTTCAGCCACAGTTACCCATGCATCGGAGAACAGACGGTATTATTTAAAGAGTTATCTTTAGTAGAAACATAAGATTCCTGTAAATGTTGCTTTAGAAATTAGTTAGGCTTAACTACTTTTAAAAATACTCAATACTGCACCTTTTGTTACTATTTTTATAATGTAGACTTTTTTGGATGACCAGCCTTCATGTGATTGACTTTCATATAGCTACTGCTTTTTAAATCTTTTCATTATTTGAATTTGAACTTGGAAATTATTATAATGTGTTTCTTCTATGCTGTCATAACTAAAATCAAACTTTCTTAAGTTTAAGGCTTAAAGTACCATTGCTGCTGTGGTCATTGAAAATGAGTTTCATTTGAGGGAGAAAATTTTTATTGAAATAAAATCCTTAGAACATAAGATTTTTAAAATTTTATTTTATTATTTTTTTAAAATATATTTTTTATTGATTTCTTACAGAGAGGAAGGGAGAGGGATAGAGAGTTAGAAACATCAATGAGAGAGAAACATTGATCGGCTGCCTCCTGCACACCCCCTACTGGGGATGTGCCTGCAACCAAGGTACATGCCCTTGACTGGAATTGAACCTGGGACCCTTCAGTCCGCAGGCTGACGCTCTATCCACTGAGCCAAACCGGTTAGGGCTTTAAAATTTTATAACTTTATTAATCATAAGTTGAGAGATTTTTTTTTTCATTTCCGTCACCTGTAAGTCTAAGGTTATTATCTTTTACCTTGTTTGCTAGTTTACAATTTATCTGTTATATTCATCCTATATTTAAGATTCTATTTTTGTACCACGAAGCCTTTGTTTTCTATTAGAATCAATTCATTACTTGATTTGTGGTCTTAAGTTCCAATTTTGAGCCTTATTATAAATAAATATTAAGTATTAGTCATGATATGGTATGTTTTAGACTTATAAAATGTTTTATCTCATAATTATTTTATTCAACAACATTAGTACATTTAGAGTCCCCTCATTATTTTTTACCCTCCCATCTCTATATAGGGGTACTAGATATTCCCATGATCAGTTGGGTTGTTATGCTGGTGTCCAGGTTGCTGGATTATGTGGCAACTGTTGAAGATGAAGCAGCAGCTGCAAAGAAGCCGTTGAATGGTAAAGACAGGGAGAGGTTTCTGACAGGTATCAGAAGTTTATAATAATCTGTTGGTGGGGATTTTGAGAGACTCACAGTTATTGCAGAATTGTTTATTGGCCGAGAGATTCCAGCTGTATATAATTGATGTAAAATATGAATTAACTTTACCAGGAATCTTTGTAAGGATAGAATTCATTTTTGAAGGATGTTAGGGACAAACCTCTTGTCTGAACATGACTTTAGTTTCTAAATACAATTATGTCCTTCATGAGGTTTCCCCCCATACCCCTTTGACCAGTTTATAATAAAACTTTACTTATGTATATATATAAGTGAAGTTTTAAAAAAGGAAATATATGAAGACTTCTTGAAGTTTTATGTTTCTTTAGTATAGTGTCATCCCATTTACCATTATAAAGTACAGTTCTCTATTAATTACAAATGGCTTCTATGCTTCTAGAAATTCTGAGATTTTTTGTTGTAATCGTTCTTCATAGTCTTGAGGCAACTTTTAAAAATGAAGGGAAATCAAATTGCAAGATGAATCGTTTTCTTCTCTTCCAATTTAAAACTTTATAAAAATGAAGCTATTTGAAATAGCTACATTTAATATGTAAATATAGCTAACAAATGCCATAAAATTTGAAATTTTAAACAGTGTCAGGTTCCTAGTATTAAAAAAAGATCCCCTGGAGTGTTTTATAGGTGAATCAATTGATTATGGTGTACATTATGTTTGGGAAGAGGATGGGGTATTCTTTTCATGTACTAAAGAATTTGTCTAGATATTTATTTTTTAAACAAATACTGTATGTCAGTGGTCAGTTTACTCAGTTTTAGGATTATATGTAAGACAATTAAACATGACTATAATATGAAGTTGGAATATAACAGTATTGGAGGTTTTAGTTTTCATTTATATTATTCAGAGATTATGGAAATATATTGGTGGAAGACTTTTTAGGGTTTTAAGAATTTATACTGACGACAAATGGAAAGTAGAGAATCAAAAAAGATGTCTTTAGGTTAATAAAATAAACAAATAATTGGAGTTGGGTTAAGTGTAGGAATAAATCTGAGTTGAGCAGAAGAATGACACAGAATGGCCTGGATACATTGTAAAAAAATGAGAATAAGTAGAGCTATGCAGCATGATTTTGAATTACTCAACCTTCTTTTTGCAGTCATTATGTCACAGTATACCATTTTGGGGGCATCTGCACAAAAGCATAGGAGTTTGAAATTTAGGCAATATTAAGCATTTGATCTTGTTAGATTTGAGTGACATTTCCACAGTTGTATTGTACAGAGATTAATCTTAATTGTGGAGAAAGTTGGCTGTTATCTGGAAGGAATAGAGACAGATCTCTGGTCTTAAAGTCACTTAGGATTTAGGTCGACCTTTCCAGGGTAAAATCTTAGCAATTTCTTTACAATGGTTTTCTTAATTTTTAAAACTGCTTTGTCATTATTGACACATTTATAATTTTGTGTTTGCTGAGCATTAAAAGTACTTTAAAGTTACACTGAACAGAATTATTAATAAAACTTTTCCTTGCCCTATAGGTAACCAGTGGAGTTTTATTAACAATAATCTGCACACTCAGAACATACATAGGTCTTCCAAAGGCAGCAGTAGCCTGGACAGATTATATTCCAGGAAAATCAGAAAGCAGCTAGTTCATCACAAACAGGTAATTTTTAATACATTTTTATTTTAATGTTTGAGAACATTGCTTTACAAGTTGCATGGGATAGACTTGCATTAGGTATGGCATGTAAAGAACTAAGTAGGCAAATTACTTACCACTTGAGACTGTGTTTCCCCTTATTTGTAAGACTGCAATAATAAGTAGTTTACAGATTTTCGGTGATGTCTTTTAAACTGACTACCTCTTCTTGTCTCTCTTCACTACCACTTTAAGTGAGGCCATCATTATCCTCTGTGTAGTCAAAAGGCCTTTGTTCTTTCTTATTCTAATTGGTTTTTCATGCTGCCCCGAGGGCAGCGGTTCTCAACCTGTGGGTTGAACGACCCTTTCACAGAGGTACCTTAAGACCATCGGAAAACACATATATAATGTTGTTTTTGTGATTAATCACTATGCTTTAATTATGTTCAATTTGTAACAATGAAAATACATCCTGCATATCAGATATTTACATTACGATTCATAACAGTAGCAAAGTTACAGTTATGAAGTAGCAACGAAAATAATTTTATGGTTGGGGATGACCACAACATGAGGAACTGTATTAAAAGGTTGCAGCATCAGAAAGGTTGAGAACCACTGCCCTAGGGAGTTCTATATGAGAAAGTGGTTAAGTCATTCAATAGATTTTTTAAGGTCTTTCTGAGCAGAGATATTTTCCCCCCTTTTGGTTCGTTTGTTCAGTACTGCCAACTAGTGGTTGCCAGGGATTAGAGATGATGCAAATGGGATATGAGGATAGTGGGTGAGCAACAAAGAAGAACATGAGGGAACCTTGTGGTGATAACACTGTTCCATATTAACTGTAGTAATGATAGATACATGAACTAACCTATGCTTAGATTTGTATACAATGAAAATACACACACAAATGAGTACAAGTGAAACTGGAGAAATCTGAATAAGTTTGGTGAATTATAACATTGTCATTACCCAGTGTGATATTTTTTCTTATACTATATTTTATAAAACGTTACCATTGGGGAATTTCAGTAAAGTGCCCAAGAGATCTCTGTATTTTTTCTTACAACTGCACATGAATCTACTAGTAGTTTTCGCAGTAAAATTGTTAATTAATGAATACATATGCATACCAAAAATATACTGCTCTTGAATGAGATTCCCATAAAGCAAAACTAAAAAAAAAATATTGTCCAAACATATTTCCCCATATATTTAAAAATAATTCTTTTCCTTTATTTAAAGAAAAGTCTATTAGGCCCAATGGCTTACATGAGAAAATCTTCTGGCTATTTCCCTTCTCCCATGAGATAAAGAATTGATCATTTTTACATTATGAAATAGAAAGATGTTAGTATTGCGACTTAGAAAGATGGTTTTTCTTTTTATTGCGGTTTTGTTTTTGAAATCAGCAACACAGTTAAAATTAGGTCTTTCCGGGAATTATAATAATCCCTTGGTATCCACAGTTATTGGTTCCAGGACCCTGTAGATACCCAAATCTGTATATGCTTGTCACTTAGATAAAACTGCATAGTATTTGTATACAACCTACATTGTCCTGTATATTTTAAATTTATCTCTAGAGTACGTATAATACCCAATACAATGTAAATGTTATGCAAATAGTTGTTATATTGTTTAGGGAATAATAGCAAGAAAAATAAGTTCTGTATATGTTCAGTATAGGCACAACCATGGTAATTGGCCTAACTATATAGTGCAGGTCAAAAACAAGGTAACATTTGTACTAATTCCATTAGTGTGATATATGAATTATGTGAGGAGTATAATAATTTATTTTGTTGCTTTTATCATTGCTATCTATAAGAGTTTTTTTTTTTTTTTTTAAAGCAACTTAACCTACTAAAAGCAAAACAGAAGGCTTTGGTGGAACAGATGGAAAAAGAAAAAATACAGAGTAACAAAGGATCATCATATAAACTTCTGGTAGAGCAAGCAAAACTAAAGCAGGCTACTTCAAAGGTATGATTTTTTATTTTTCAATGTAATTATCTTAGAAAAGTTATTTTCCCTTTTATTATTTCAAATTATTTGAATAAATAAGTATCTTTAATAATGACCAGGAAATGTAAATATATGTTATTCAACTTATGATGGGGGTTATATTCTAATAAACCAATTATAAGTTGAAAATATTGTTAAGTTGAAAATGCAGTTGCACTTTCTGCTATCTTTCTGTACTGTCACAATGGTATGCGTGAATGTCCTGGCTGGTGCTCTCAGAGTATCAACAATGCTGAAAAGAGAGACAAATGCCAGTTTCTTATTAGGCCAGGCTCAAAAGTCACTGGTTTCTTACTGTGATGATGAAGCATGGTTACAGTGATGAATTTGAAATTATTCATGACCACAGAGCTGGGAAATCTGTTGTGAACCTCACAAGCAGATTAAACAAGTGTGGGGAGTAATCAGCCCCAGATTTGATGTGCAACTCAAAGATCTAGAAAAATGGTAGAACAACCTGCTGTGTCCCATCACTTTGGTTTCATTGTACTGACAACCTCAGTGGGCATAATGGACCATGAAGAAGCAAGTTAAACACACACAGAAGGGAAAATCCCGGAATTCTTTTTCTTTTTAAAATTTATCTAAATTGTTGAAAGTATTATAGATGTTCCCCTTTCTTTCTCCATTGACCTTCTGCACCCGCTTTTATACCCCCTTCCAAGGCCTCTACCACACTATTGTCTCTAGGGATGTAATATATATGTGCACATAAAATGCCTCAATGAAAAAAATATGCAATCAATACACCTAAACTATACACATCATCACTTAGCCTACCTACCTTATCGTGCTTAGAACATAATGTCCAAAAAATGCTAGTCACACAGTACACTGTAGAGTATTGGTTCATTATGGTGATCGCTTGCCTGACTAGGAACTGGGGTTTGGTGACGCTGCCTAGCATCAGGCGAGAGAATGGTACTTTCTATCACTAGCCCAGGTAAAGATCAGTCCTGCTGCTTTGAATCATTGTGAAGTAAAAAATTGTCAATTGAACCATTGTAAATCGGGGACCGTCTGTAGTGTATTTTCTTGAAAGTGGACTGTGTTCCAGTAAATTGAAGATAAAAGACTGAAGGAAATACAGTTTTCCTAAGTAAAATCAAGTGCAGTGATTTATTAAAAAAAAAACAACTATCTAGAAGCCCACATCTGAAACCTATATGTTCATGTTGACCAGTGTCACCTCAACCAATTTAATAAAAAAAGAAACTATGTATTTTTAAACTTGTGGGGATAACATTTATATGTAGCAACCAAGTTTGTGTATTGTGTTTCTATAAATTTGAAATTACAGTTATTCCCTCAGATTTTGAAATTAATACTTGAAATTATATAGGTTTCTTTAACATCTACCTTTTATGAATTATGTTTAGGATATTTTGGTAGTGTATATTTAGGCCATTAGATTTGACCTAATGTATCCTTTTTGTAGAATTTCACTTTTCTGAAATTCTGTTATGATCCCATACTTACTGTAAAATAGGACGTTAGGTATATTGGTCAGTATAGATTTTAGTAATCTTACTTTTTGATCTTTAGATGTTGTAAGTTTTCTGAGTGAATATTTTCAGTATCTATCTATCTATATAAAAGCCTAAGTGACCAGACTACCCAATGACTGGCTGGTAGCTATGATGCGCAGTGACCACCAGTGGGCACATGCTCAATGCAGGAGCTGGCCTCTGGTAGTCAGTGCTCTCCTGTAGTGGGAGCGCTGCTCAGCTGAAAGACGGTGCCAAACACTGGGCTGATGGCTGGTGAGCGCAGCTGTAGCAGCAGGAGCTTCTCCTGCGGACACTCCCCCTGTGTACCCGAGCAGTGGCGGCAAGCGCATTCAGCTAGGATGAGCAGGAGTGGTGCAGCACCCAGCCCAGGCTCGGGCTCCTTCCCGGCCTCCTGCTGCTTTGCACACTACTTTGTGCTGTGCAAGATCGATTCGGACAGCAGGCTGCAGCCTGACGAGCTGGCGAGTAAGGTCTGCTACAGCGACACAGAGGTTCACTGATCCCCGCAAGCCAGACTAAGGGACCCCAGCTGTGCATGAATCTGTGCACCGGGCCTCTAGTATAAATATATTTGTACTAAAAGAATTTCCATTCAATAGATATTGATTTAAATATTGTAAATTTCTGTGTACAGCACTTTAAGGATTTAATTCGGTTACGTCGGACAGCAGAATGGTCCCGTTCCAATTTGGACACAGAAGTTACAACAACCAAAGAAAGTCCAGAGATAGAACCACTTCCATTTACCTTGGCCCATGAACGCTGTATTTCAGTAGTCCAAAAACTTGTCCTGTTTCTCCTCTCCATGGACTTTACATGTCATGCAGACCTTTTATTATTTGTTTGTAAGGTAAGTAAACTAATAGGCATAATTTGTAATTACAGATTTATAGGGTAAAAAAAGAATTAGGAAAAATGCAGTTTTTAATTAAGAGAAGTTATGGTGCTTTTATTGGTTTTTCCTTTTATGAAGATTTATTGTGCCTTAAAATATTTAAAAAATATTTTGTCACTGATTTCTCAGGAGACCTGATTTATATTTTAATCTAGTTAAAGTTAGGCTAATGTAGATTCGAAATGTATATAATTTGGGTATGTCTCAAACATACCTTTTGAAAATAATTAAAATAGGAAATATACCAATAAATGTCAAATTGCAGTAATGAGGGGGTTTTAATTCCCTGAAGCATATTCATTGTTCATAGAAACAATTTTTAACTATTCATCCCAGTTTTTAAATAAGATTTAATATTTGATTCATGAAATTGCATTTCTTTTTCATTCTCTGTCACCCAATTATTTTAACATCATAAGCATATCTCATTGAAAACTACAATGCTTTGATTTTGGGAAAAAACATGTAATTGCTAATTAAGTATATGATTTTATAAAATGTATTGCAGGTTCTTGCACGCATTGCGAATGCCACGAGGCCAACTATACATCTGTGTGAAATTGTAAATGAGCCCCAACTGGAAAGACTGCTATTACTTTTGGTTGGAACTGACTTCAATAGAGGAGATATATCTTGGGGTGGTGCTTGGGCTCAGTATTCCTTAACTTGTATGCTACAAGATATTTTAGCAGGTTTGTCAGAATTTATTTTTCATAGGAATATGCCAAAATTAGCTTGTCATTGCTCTATTAAACTAACCTTTAAAGGGAACTGTAAATCCCCAAAGTATAAAAGATTTCTTTACTGTTATAGCGATAGCAACCATTTAAATTACTTGTGTTTAATTACGTTGACTTTTGTGATAACTCTAAGTCTTTTTTTTTTTTTAAACATATTTTATTGACTTTTTACAGAGAGGAAGGTAGAGGGATAGAGAGTTAGAAACATCGATGAGAGAGAAGCATCGATCAGCTGCCTCCTACACACCCCCTGCTGGAGATGTGCCTGCAACCAATGTACATGCCCTTGACCGGAATCAAACCTGGGACTCTTCAGTCCCCAGGCCGACGCTCTATCCAGTGAGCCAAACCAGCTAGGGCAACTCTAAGTCTTTTTGGAGGAGTTTATTGGCCCCATTATTAATGCCAGCAGTGGGCTGCTTACTAGTTCTCTATGGCCTTGAGGAAGGTAATCTCTGCCTTCATATATAAAATGAGAATAATAGTCTTTTCAAATGTAAAATTAGTACCTTTCTTATAAAGTTGTTTTTGATGAATAAGGGAGTTACACATTTTGTGTTTTCTCCTACTTACTAGTTTTCAGAAATTAAAGGTAATACAATAGGTCCTAGTATTTCCTTAGGTACGTGAGGTCTCATTTGTCACTGAATCTTTTATAGTTGGTAGAGAATACATGCTGTCATTCTCTAAACTGGAGGAAGAAACATGCTTTTAATATGTTTTGGATGTCTTTATAAATTATTCAAGCAGTTAGAACTGTTTCATTACATGCAGGAGAATTGCTGGCACCAGTAGCTGCAGAAGCCATGGAGGAAGGAACAGTGAGCGACGATGTTGGTGCAACAGCTGCCGAATCTGATGACTGCCTTCAGCAGTCTTCCGCTCAACTGCTAGAAACTATAGATGAACCTTTGACACATGATATAACAGGTATATTCTTTGTATTATGTTTTATTTCAAATATCCTTTAGTTTTTTTTAATGAAAATGTTTGAAAATTAAGAATGTTAGTGAAGTATATAAATTAATATTTGTTTTCCTGTTAGGTCTTTTTGGTCTTAGTAACAGTATCAGTTATTTTCCTAATGATTATGTTTTGCTTTGACTCTCTGAATGAATGCTCATAATAAAATACTATCCTATCTAATAAAAGAGAAAAATGGTAATTGGCGTACGACGATACCCTTTTCATTGGCTAATCAGGGCTATATGCAAATTAACTGCCAACTAAGATTGGCAGTTAACTGCCAACTAAGATTGGCAGTTAACTGCCAACAAGATGGCGGTTAATTTGCATATGTAGGCACAATGCAGGGAGGCGAAAGGGAAAGCAGGAAGAAGCCCCCTGCCACTGATAGTGATCGGAAACCCAGGGGGGAGCTAAGAGCTGGGGGGCAGGGCAAAGGTGGCCCTGGGGCCACCTTTGCCCTGCCCCCCAGCCATGATCGGAGAATCAGGCGCCTTTGCCGCCCTGGCCAGTGATAGCAGGAAGTACGGGTGGAGCCAGCGATGGGAGCTGGGCACGGTGGAAGCTGGCAGTCCCAGGAGCTAGGGGTCCCTTGCCTGGGCCTAAAGTGAAGCCCACGATCGCGGGGCCGCTGCAGCTGCAGGTCCCCGCTGCCCGGGCCGGATGCCTCAGCCAGAGGCGTTAGGCCTGGGCAGGGGCGGAGCCTGCAACCGCGGGGAGCTGGGGGTCCCCTGCCCAGGCCTAACGCCTCGGCCGGAGGCCTCAGGCCTGGTCAAGGGGCCGATCCGGTGATTGGTGATCGGAGGGTGATGAGGGTCAACTCCTCTGGCCGAGGTATCAGGCCTGGGTGGGGGACGGAGCTGGGGATTGGGGGGATATGATGGTCCCCTTGCCCAGGCCTGAAGCCTGGGTCAGAGGCGTCAGGCTTGGGTGGGGGGTGGAGCAAGCGATCAGAGGGAGATGGGGTCCCCTGCCCAGGCATGATTCCTGGGCCAGAGGCCTCAGGCCTGGGCGGGGGCCAGAGCCAGTGATCAGGGGGAGATGGGGGTCCCCTGTCCAAGCCTGACACCTCTGGCGGAGGCGTCAGGCCTGGGCAAGGGGCCGATCAGGTGATCGGAGGGTGATGGGGGTCTACGCCTCTGGCCGAGGCATCAGGCCTGGGCTGGGGGCAGAACCAGTGATGGGGGAAATGAGGGTCCCCTGCCCAGGCCTGACGCCTCTGTCAGAGGCGTCAGGCCTGGGCAAGGGGCCGATCCTGCGATTGGAGGGTGATGGGGGTCAACGCCTGAGGGCTCCCAGTATGTGAGAGGGGGCAGGCTGGGCTGAGGGACACTCCCCCCACACACACACCCAGTGCACGAATTTCGTGCACCAGGCCCCTAGTCTATTCATAATGTCTTAGTTATTTTGATATGGTTTGATTTGACTGTGTCGAAGAAATTACAAGCTAGAAAACGTAAAGATCTTCAGTGGTTAAGAAAACAGGGATAAAGGCTCTTTAAGATTCACTTTTTGGGTATATTTGCTTCTTTTCTTTCCTTTGTTTCCCCCCCTGCTTTTTAAAAAAGTAACTGTAGCTTAGCACAATCGTTGTGGGATACTCCCTACTTTTCAAGACTAATACCCTATGTATGCCAGATGGTGAGAGAGAGAAGCATCGATGTGTGAGAGAGAAACATCGATGTGTGAGAGAGAATCATCTATGTGAGAGTGGGACATCGATTGGCTGCCTCTTGCAGGCCTCCTTCTTGGGATTGAGCCAAAACCCAGTCAGTCATATGCCCTGATAGGGAATTGAACCAGCAGCCTTTCAGTTGATGGGATGATGGGATGATGGGACGATGGGATGATGGGATGATGGGATGATGGCAAACCAACTGAGTGAACCACACTGGCTAGGATCATTTGTCTTTATTTTATGTATGTATGTATGTATTTATTTTACATTAACTTTTTTTTTAATTTAAATTTTTTGTTGAAAGTATTACATATGTCTCCTTTTCCCTCCATTGACCTCTCCCTGGCCGCTCTCCCTCCTCCCCCATTTGTTTTTCTTTAACCTTATATTCTCTCACGTTATTATCCTTTCTACCTAATAGTCCCTTTTCTAGATTAGAGTGTCTCCTTTTGTTTACATGAAGAACTCCTTATCTAATATTCAAACAATACATGCCCCTTTCAAAGAAGCTCTTTCCATCACCACCAGTAGTGTTGGAGATTGCCATCAGTGGTACCTTACATTTGACTCTCTCTGATAGCACTTACCATATTGTAGTTGGTTTAATGTCTGTAGTGTACCCTCACCTCTGAACCTCTATTAATTTTTGGAGGCTGGAAATTTGTTTTATTAACCTTCATATACTCTAACCCTAATACAGACTGGCATTTGCTAGACATTCTATAAATATATGTTGAATAAGAGGGTGGGAATTTATGAGAAGATAAGATTTGTAAGGCATAGAAGCTAGTTAAGAGAGCAAAATACTTTCTAATTCATCTTAGAAAAATAAGGAGAATAACAGTCTTATAACTTGAATCTTTTTTGCTTTTCACTGGTATCATTTCCTGAAAAATTAGATGTAACATAACGAATTTCTTATTGGAGGTAAAAAAATTAATAACATTTAAACTTTATGCAACTTGATTCAACAAGGATTAATTCCATGGTCTTTTTCCTTTGGAATTGCATTGGTTTTTAAAAATTGTGTGTTATAGAGTGGTATATTTGCATATCTACTAATACAATACCTAATTGTCAAGATTAAAAATTCAGAAATTTTTATATCAATAGAAACATGTTACACACAAGTGAAATAACTTTTACTGTAATTAAAATCAATATATTGGTTAAAATTATGTTAATTACTCCACCAGTAAAATCATTTTCAATTATTTGAAGGTGCACCTCCTCTTTCCTCTTTGGAAAAAGATAAAGAAATTGATCTTGAGCTACTTCAAGATCTAATGGAAGTTGATATTGATCCTTTAGATATTGATTTGGAAAAGGATCCTCTTGCAGCCAAAGTTTTTAAGGTATGATACAAAATAGTATTCTTTGCAAATAAAACCTTTCATCTTACTCTTTTGGTTTATTCATTACTCAACAGAGGAAAGTGTACATATTTATCACCAAATTGACCCATGATTTAATGTACTCAAAATCTTTTAAATTGCTGTATAGGTACTATAGTATACCAAATGAATAGTGTAAGGAAAACTTACACCATTTTGTTAATATATCCACTAATATTATCTCATGTAAGAACCATTAATAAGCATGGGGAAGTATATTTGTGGATTATAAAGATTTCAAGCAGCATTTAATCTGATCCAAGCTGAATTCATTGCAGATTTTACTTCTGTGTTAGCCTTAACTTTTCTAAAGGAGATACATGCCTAATACTTTATATTGATTCTTTTTGTGTATAAGAGATTTTATTAAGGATAGTATCCTTTTTGTGTGTAAGAGATTGTATTAACGATAGTTACCCCTCAGGTTTTAAATAAGCTATTTTTAATATTTTGTATAAAAAGAAGAGAATATTACTGAACCATTCCTCTACATCATTAGGATTATATTTATGTCTTGGGGAATTTAAAAGATAGAATGATTATTTTGTAACCCTGTGTGAGTTTAGATAATGTACATAATAATGTCACTCCTTCTAAAGAGGCAAAAATAAACTGCAGTTGTTTTCCATTTGTTTAAGCCAATAAGCAGTACATGGTATGATTATTGGGGCGCTGATTATGGCACCTACAACTACAACCCTTACATTGGAGGTCTTGGAATTCCTGTAGCAAAGCCACCTACAAATACAGAGAAGAATGGATCACAAACAGTCAGTGTGTCAGTGTCTCAGGGTAAGTGTGTGTTTATATCTTAAGACATATGTTGTTCTTGGAAATAAGTCCTAAATTTATATTTGTCCTCTTGAGAAATTGAGCCCGAGTGTGTTCTAGCAGGGTTTAATATCACAGGTGTGTCATGAGAGTGACATTCAGAGCTGTGTGTTTCTGTCAGTAAGTTTTGAGGAGCTTCCATTTATGGTTCAAATTTCCTCTCCTCAAAATAACACTTAACAAAATAGCAAAATATATTTGTAATTGTGTTTGTCAGTGGTTTTCAGTAAATTTGCTTTTATTTATTTATTTATATTTTTTTAAAAATATATTTTATTGATTTTTTACAGAGAGGAAGGGAGAGAGATAGAGAGTTAGAAACATCGATGGGAGAGAAACATCGATCAGCCACCTCCTGCACATCTCCCACTGGGGATGCGCCCGCAACCCAGGTACATGCCCTTGACCGGAATCAAACCTGGGACCCCTCAGTCCGCAGGCCGACGCTCTATCCACTGAGCCAAACCGGTTTCGGCTGCTTTTATTTTTTAATGTCAATAATAAACTTTTGTATTTGTCAACAGAATAAAACTATTTTGAATATTATTTTGGCACTCTTCTAGTCACATAAAATATATCTTTTTTTTTTTTTACATTTTGAATCAATCATACATTTATTAGAGAGTTACAAGTATAATACAGAGAACATATGTTGTCTTGATCCATTAGGTGTAAGTTGCTAATCTGATGTTTTTATTTTGTTTTATATATTTTTCAAAGTAGGTCATTCTTCTACATAAACACATCGGAAGGCACATTTCATCATAATCAGGAAATTAACATTAATATTAACTAATGTTCAGACCTCATTCAAGTTTCGGCAGTTGTGTCTACATAATGTCCTTCAATGCAAAAGAATTTAGTGCAAAAACTTGCAGTACATTTATCTCTTCAGTTTCATTCAGTATGCCACGGTTTAATTTTCGTGATCTTGATACTTTTGAAAATAACAGCCTAATTACTTTATAGAATGTCTTCCAGTTTGGGTTTGTATGCTATTTCCTCATGACTAGATTGTAGTCATGCATTTTTGACAGAAATATCATGAAAATGTAATGCTCAGGTTTTCTTATTGTATCCCATTAGGTGGCTCATAATTTTAATTTGTCCCACTACTGCAATTTTAAGTTTATTTACTTCATTAAGGAGGTGTTTGCCTATCTTCTCCATTGTAAAGTTATTCTTTTCCCCAAGTAAAAGATTTTATTGGTTTAGAAGTGGTGGCAGAGGGGTTCTTGGAAACTATTCTTTTTAAAAAAAAATTACATGTTTATTCATTTAGTTTGAATAGACCCTTGGTGCTGTTTTACTCAATGGATTATTATTCACTGTTATCATTATTTACTTGTTTGTTTTTATTGAGATAATATATAAATAACAAAGTTTGCTGTTTTAGCCTTTTAAGTGTGCAGTTCTGTTGCAGTAAGTCCATTGTTAGTGTTATCCTTATTTATTTTGATGTTCAAATAGTGCCGGATTTGACCAGTGGGATCTTTTCCAAGCTGGTCTCTTGTATTTTTGTCATGTTCGCATCTTCTTTGAGCACTTCCTTGTTTTCTGGCGCAGCAAGATGCCAAGGCTGATTATTTACTTTCTCTTCCCAAGATTGAGAATTAGACATTTTAATAAGGCAAAGCGATGTCAAAACATTTTAGAGGAGAAATTGTGATTAAAAAACCAAAATTTGATTGGTAGATAGACCCCCTACTGGGGCTCGAACCTGCAACCCAGGCATGTGCCTGGAGCAGGAATCATAGGTTGATGCTCAACCACTGAGCTACATTGACTGGGCTACTTATTGTTCTTTTGATGGCCATACCCTCTTGGTGGACAAATGTAGCAGAGTGTGTATGTGTCTATACACATTTGCATTTATATTCATTTCTATGTCTATCTAGAATGCCATGGGTTCACACTGATACAACACTTAATCTAACTAATCCAACTTCATAGTTTTCATTTTAGTAGTCCCTATTTGCATAGTTGTATCTTTTTTCTGACAGTGAGGAATCTGGTTCTCAGTATCTTTAATGTATTCATTTCATTACTATTACTTCACTTATTTGATCCACCGCATTCTACTTATTCACCTTTCCATCTCTGGACTTCTTTGTACAGGTATTATTACCTGCTATGGCTCTGATAACCATGCCTGGTTGTTCTTACATTAGGACACATATCCCACCCAGTTTTCTGTTTGGATGGCAACATTTTATTGTAGGAAGTAGGACATTAAAAAAAAAATATTTTCATTGTTTTTTTAGCCCTAGATGCTCGTCTAGAAGTTGGACTTGAACAGCAAGCAGAACTGATGTTGAAAATGATGTCTACCTTGGAAGCAGATTCCATTTTGCAGGCATTAACAAATACATCTCCTACATGTAAGTAAAAATCGTCATTCTTAGAGTATTGCAAAAATGATTAACCTGCTGATTATTTTCAGGTGTAGCCAGCAAGGACAAATTTCTAAATTTGATGTCTGATGTGAGTCTGAATGGGCTAAATACATAGCACAGTGATGGCGAACCTATGACACGCGTGTCAGAGGTGACACGCGAACTCATTTTTTTGGTTGATTTTTCTTCGTTAAAAGGCATTTAAATATATAAAATAAATATCAAAAATATAAGTCTTTGTTTTACTATGGTTGCAAATATCACAAAATTTCTATATGTGACAAGGCACCAGAGTTAAGTTAGGGTTTTTCAAAATGCTGACAAGCCGAGCTCAAAAGGTTCGCCATCACTGATATAGCACTTCTCTTGTTAAATTAGTAGGAAGTTGAGAAATAAGACAAAGGATTAACAAGATGGGAGAGTGGAGGGAGCCAAAATATCTCCATGTAGTGCTCTTAAATTCAACTCAGAAACCTGAGTCATGTTTTTTGTTATTGTCTTGTGAGGTTAAGTAAATTCCTAGGGAAGGCTGTTGGCTATCTGTGAGTTTATTGCATTATATTTAAATCATTAATAAAAATGGTTTTTGTATTACTAACATCTTTATTATCCTTAAAGACTAGGATGGAAGACCTAGGTAAGGATCATAGTCAAATGGGCCTAATTGAACTGCAGAATTAAAAGGATTTACTACCTAATTATAGCAAAGGAATCAAATTTTTTATAATAAGGGACAAGATGTTAAATATTTTAGGATTTCTGAGCCATATAGTGGGCATTGTAACTACACATCTCTGACTTTTTAGCAATAAAGCAGCCATAGACAATAACAATATGAAAATGAATGGGCATGGCTGTTACAAAATCAGGTGGCCTGCCAGATTTAGCTGATAGGTCACGGTTTGCTGACCCTTGATGTAAAATGCTAGACTTGGGTAGATCTGCTCCTCTCAGGTGAGTACATTTTAGATAACAGCCTATCTCTCAAAGGCAAAGATCAAGGAGAAGTACTGAGAAGATGATAATGGTTCCCCCCAACCATGTAGGCCTACGAATCACTTCACCTGCTCTGTGACTTGGTGGCAATTGGCTGGTCATAGCAGTTAGAAGCTAGGGAGAGCATCATGTTCCTTCAGTCAAAGGGAGTTCACAGTTCATTTTCATAAAAGCTTTGGGTTTTTTAGTTCTCTCTGTGTTAAGTTAAATTCTTTCATTGCAAACTTCATTTATTTCTTAGGAGATACAGAAAAAAAGAGAAGATGCTGTTCTGTACTCTTGGTTTTGGTATTCTAATATTGTTGTACACTGTCTCCTATGTAATAATGGGGATCCCTTTTGTTTGGTCAGCCTTTCCATCACCACAGCTCAATACTGCCCAAAATAGTGCTTTTCTTTGTTAGCCATTTAAAAACACACACAAAAACATTTATTAGAAGATGGTTTTGTAATTGGTATCAGATTCTCAATTGTCTTTTGATTATTGTCATGTGCAAAACTGTGTCCTACCCTTTGTTTCCCCCCTCCCTTTTAATATAATAACTTTCTAAATATATGAAGAACTGCTCTTAAGTCCCTATATTTCGCGCTCCTCATGAATTATATTTATTTAATTAGTTTGATGTGTGGCTTGGCATCAGGATTTTTGGATGCTTCAGGGTTAAGAATCAATTGACTAGATTGTCCATTCTAATCCCTGTTGGCCAGGCTGTGGCCTGCCAGGTTTTACTTGTGGACCAGAGCACCCTAGAGACCTCCTGGAGAAGAGAGCACAGCTCCAGTGGGCTCATGCCATGGGAACTTCTAGACCAGTGATGGCGAACCTATGACATGCATGTCAGAGGTGACACGTGAACTCATTTTTTTGGTTGATTTTTCTTTGTTAAATGGCATTTAAATATATAAAATAAATATCAAAAATATAAGTCTTTGTTTTACTATGGTTGCAAATATCAAAAAATTTCTATATGTGACACGGCACCAGAGTTAAGTTAGGGTTTTTCAAAATGCTGACATGCCGAGCTCAAAAGGTTCGCCATCACTGTCCTAGACACTTGTGGGTGGGGGGGTGGAAGAAAGAGAGAAAGAAAAAACAGTCAATAGACTAGAGTCTAGATCAGCCGTGGGCAAACTACAGCCCGTGGGCCAGATCCGGCCCGTTTGAAATGAATAAAACTAAAAAAAAAAAAAAAAAGACCGTACCCTTTTATGTAATGATGTTTACTTTGAAATTATATTAGTTCACACAAACACTCCATCCATGCTTTTGTTCTGGCCCTCCAGTCCAGTTTAAGAACCCATTGTGGCCCTCGAGTCAAAAAGTTTGCCCACCCCTGGTCTAGATTATTCTAAAACTACCTTCTTAAGAATTAGTAGAGATTCTTCTTCCTCTCCCTTTTCTTTTCCTCTTATTAATTAGGAAAAAATTTAAAAATTGCTGGAGAGTAAAGTGCAAAAAAGTTTCTTTCCTTTGGTGGACAAATCCTGTGATTTGGGAGTTTCTCTGTTGATTGTCCTTTTTGACTTTCAAATAATGTGGTAAAAACAAGTTTTCAAATAATAATCATTTTAAAGAATACAGTTTTAAATTAAAAAAAACAAACAAACCCACGACCATTAGTTACCTATACATAATAATAGCTAGTTAGCAGTTCTCCTGATTTGTGTATAAAATCATAATTGTGTTTAATTTTCAGTATCACAGTCTCCCACTGGAACAGATGATTCACTTCTAGGGGGTTTACAAGCAGCGAACCAATCCAACCAACTTATTATACAGTTATCATCTGTCCCAATGTTAAATGTTTGTTTCAACAAACTTTTTTCCATGCTTCAAGTCCATCATGTTCAGGTATGACTTCAGGAGAAGTGATGCATTTTTAGACATTATTAACAGCCTGATATAAGATGAAAATGACTGGGGAGAGCATTCTCAACCTAACAGGGATGATTTCTTTATTATGCTCAGCTGAAAAAATATTGGAGATGCTTTGATAACCACAGCTCTTCAGTAATAGTTTATATATATTTTTTATGATTCTAAGTTTTATTGATTAGATCCCACTACAGTTGACTCTTGAAAAACACAGAGGTTAAGGGCTCTGACCGCCCCCACACTGAAAATCACATTTTACTTTAGACTACCCCAGTTTAAACTACGAATTGCCTTATGTTGACCAGAAGCCTTACTGATAACAGTCAATTGTTTTCTTACAATAAAATAAGCTAGAGAAAAGAAAGTGTTACTAAGAAAATCTTAAGAGAAACTACGTTTACATATTTATTGAAAAAGTCTGCATGTAAGTAGTTCTGTGCAGTTCAAACTCATGCTATTCAAGGGTCAACTGTATATATTATAGTTTAAATACACTTGTATTTAAACACTTGAATCAACTTTTAAGTTAGGAAAGTATTTCTATTAGCTAAATTATAATTTTATATTAGGTAAATTATATATTTTAATTCACTTACGTTTTGATTCATCAAGAATTTTAAGATTGCTTGTCAACTAAATTGAAGTAACCAAAGTATTAAATAGAAAAATTATTTAGACTTAATCATAAGTATTCATACAGAAGAATTTGTTTAAATAGTATTTCATAATATAACAGGTACTTTTTTCTTTCAATTTTTACTCTTTTTCAGTTGGAATCACTTCTCCAATTGTGGCTCACGTTGAGCCTGAATTCTAGTTCATCTGGAAACAAAGAGAATGGAGCAGAAATTTTTTTATATAATGCTAATCGAATACCTGTCATTTCATTAAATCAAGGTAATATTTATTATTAGGAAAATTATTCTCATAGCATAAATTATAAGCTTAAAAGGTAATGATTAGGTTACTATATACTTAAACTTTCTCATAAGGATTATAATGTTTTCTTTTTTTAAAAAAGATATTTTTATATTTTTATTGATTTCAGAGAGGAAAGAAGAGGGAGAGAGAGATTGAAAGATCCATGATGAGAGAGAATCATGGATTTGCTGTCTCCCGCAAGTTTCCCACTGGGGATTGAGCCCACAACCCCGGCATGTGCCCTTGACAGGAATCAAACCTGGGACCTTTTGGTTCGCAGGCTGACACTCTATCCACTGAGCCAATCCTGCCAGGGCAGTTGTAATGTTTTAGTGAAAGAAAAACATTTTTATACACTGACTTAATAATTAGCAGGAAAGAACAAAAGACCTTTATATTCTCTTATCTGTATTATTTTATGCCTGTGTGCAACTGAAATTGACAGTGTTCCATGAATCTTTACATTGGATTCCCGTAAAGTGTTATCTTGATTTGCTTTTAGGGGAATTGGTAAGTTGGAGAAGACTATTATTAATTTGCCATAGAAGTTGTGTTCATTTTTTCTTGGCATATGCAAGAATGTGGAAACTAGAATAATATCTTCAACAGGAATAGAACTAGCCTTTATATCTGGCTATAAGAATTTAAGAAAAGTGAAAATGATCTATTTCTGGTGCTTTCTCCCTGTGGAGGGGTATCCTATATCTTACCTGGCTCTCACATGACCTGTTTTTCAGTCTCACTGACAGCCACACTGGGTCATGGTCCCACATATGTTTGCATTGTTTCAGCAAGACCAGCCTGACATTATTCAGCTTTCATCTTTTCCTTGCATTAGTAATTATTATAAATTTTGCTCTCATCTCTTTTAAACTTGGTTATTGTGAAAAATCCTATCTAATAAAAGAGAAAAATGGTAATTGGCGTACGACGATACCCTTTTCATTGGCTAATCAGGGCTATATGCAAATTAACTGCCAACTATGATTGGCAGTTAACTGCCAACTATGATTGGCAGTTAACTGCCAACTAAGATTGGCAGTTAACTGCCAACAAGATGGCGGTTAATTTGCATATGTAGGCACAATGCAGGGAGGTAAAAGGGAAAGCAGGAAGAAGCCCCCTGCCACTGACAGTGATTGGAAACCCAGGGGGGAGCTAAGAGCTGGGGGCAGGGCAAAGGTGGCCCTGGGGCCGCCTTTGCACTGCCCCCCAGCCATGATCGGAGAATCAGGTGCCTTTGCCTCCCTGGCCAGTGATAGCAGGAAGTAGGGGTGGAGCCAGCGATGGGAGCTGGGCATGGTCGAAGCTGGCAGTCCCGGGAGCTAGGGGTCCCTTGCCTGGGCCTAAAGCGGAGCCCACGATCGCGGGGCCGCTGCAGCTGCGGGTCCCCGCTGCCCGGGCCGGAAGCCTAGGCCAGAGGTGTTAGGCCTGGGCAGGGGCGGAGCCTGCAACCGCGGGGAGCTGGGGGTCCCCTGCCCAGGCCTGACACCTCTGCCAGAGGCCTCAGGCCTGGTCAAGGGGCCGATCTGGTGATTGGTGATCGGAGGGTGATGAGGGTCAACTCCTCTGGCCGAGGCATCAGGCCTGGGCGGGGGGCTGAGCCGGGGATTGGGGGGATATGATGGTCCCCTTGCCTAAGCCTGAAGCCTGGGTCAGAGGCGTTAGGCTTGGGCGGGGGGTGGAGCAAGCGATCAGAGGGAGATGGGGGTCCCCTGCCCAGGCATGATTCCTGGGCCAGAGGCCTCAGGCCTGGGCGGGGGCCAGAGCCAGTGATCAGGGGGAGATGGGGGTCCCCTGTCCAAGCCTGACACCTCTGGCGGAGGCGTCAGGCCTGGGCAAGGGGCCGATCAGGCGATCGGAGGGTGATGGGGGTCTATGCCTCTGGCCGAGGCGTCAGGCCTGGGCAAGGGGCCGATCCTGCGATTGGAGGGTGATGGGGTCAACGCCTGAGGGCTCCCAGTATGTGAGAGGGGGCAGGCTGGGCTGAGGGACACTCCCCTCCCCACACACACCCAGTGCACGAATTTCGTGCACCGGGCCCCTAGTATTAAATAAGAGTAGATAGGGGAGTAATGATTCCTTACTATTCATCACATATCTGGTTAGTATTCAAACTGACAGTTGTCTCAACTTTTATAATTTTTTATAATTTGAATTCAGATCTAAAATAGGTCTACACATTGTAGTTAATTATGTTTCTTCCTTTTAATCTCAGTAGGTTTCCTCTGTGTCTTTTTTATCCCCTTATAAAGTCATTTGTCAAAGAAATATGGTTATAAGTTTCTCAAGACTCCTGGGTCCTGTTTCTTTGTGACTGTATCTCCACTATGTCCTCTGTACTTCCTGTAAATTGGTAGTTATTATAAATTGTAATAAATTGAAGCTTGATCTGATTTGAGGTTTTGAAGGCATTTTATAGGTTGTCTGTCTTTATAACAAGTATTGATGTTTAATGCTTAGAGTCATTAATAATAATTCACTAGGTGTTTCAAAATGAACATTGTCTAAGTCTGTTATTCCTTCTTTATTTATTAGCTGAAATACTCCCAGAAAGAGAAACTTCCTTTTATATGCTATTATGTCACCTTTTGATGTTATAGTTTGTATAAAAAAAGGCAGGAAAAATGCTAGAAATTTTTTTCTTTTATAGAATTAGTTTTAAAAATGAACTGGTTCACAGATAGTCTATATTCATAAGCTATAAGTTTCTTTAATTAATATCTGTATGAGTTTATGGACTTAAACATTTTTTTATGCTTCTATTACAATTCTCATCTTTTTTTATTTACAGAAAAGGTCATACATACTTAATTTTTTTAATTACGTTAAAAATTGTTAAAATTCTATATTGTGAAAGTAACAATTATAATTCTTATTGATGCTGATATTGTGCCAGTTGTGGCCCGTAAGAGACTCCTTTTTCAGTTATTTTCTGGGGGGAGAGGGGTGTGATTTAAAAAAAAAAAAAAGAAACTATTCTGTTTCTGTTAACTTTTAGTATAATAGATGCCCCTGACTCTGCATTTCCTTCCTGAGGTCTGGAATGATCCATTTTTACAGGGTGTTTTAAGAGCATACTCTAGGCACTCTATTATGTTTGTGCATTTTGAATAACTATTTTGGCTTCTCCAGCTGTTACAGGTGCTTCTTATCTGGGCCTTTCAGGCAACCTTACTACTGTTTTAGTTTGTGCTTTGTTGGGAAGTTACATTGGTTTTCCCCATCCTTTATTTCTCATAAGCCTTATTATTTTCAATTTTGTGTTTTGCAGAATGTGATGATTTTTAGTAAAACACAAATTCTGTTTCAGTAGAAATGCCTGTAGTTTGGAAAAAACAATAAAAACAATAAATGATAATTTATGTGTCATGGGCTGAGCTTTATACTTAGCCATAAAATGTTATTGATGCTTAATACTTTTGTTCTTTTTAATGGGGAACTCTTTCATTTGTATAGTGACGTTAGATAGTGAGTTGATTTAAAGGAATATTTTTGAATTCTGTTTGTTTTTAATTCTGAGTAAACATTTGCTTTTTCTAAGTAGAAATTTTCTCCTTTCTTTTCTCTGCGTAGCATCAATAACTAGTTTCCTCACAGTGTTAGCTTGGTATCCCAATACCTTGCTCCGGACATGGTGCCTTGTGCTTCATAGTCTAACGATCATGACGAACATGCAGCTTAATTGTAAGTAAATATTTATTCTTTTAAGCCTATTCATTACTTTAAATCTCTGACATATACAATATTATTTTTGCTATCAGAGTCTTTAAAAAAAACTTTTTCTAAGAATTGATATAATTTTGACAAATTATTGAATTTATTTGAATATGTATCTTCTGAATTTGTTGCTATATATTGTATATTTTGCTTTTTTATGTTGATAATATATTCTCCTATAAGTGCCATTATAAATTCAAGTCATATTTTTTCCTTCTAAAATGTAATAGTTATTAAAATAAAATTGGTTACTTTTAGAGTAGAAAGTCAAGTATTTAATACTTATCTGTGTTTTATGTTAATTATTCTATTAAAGTGCCTTTAATTTATAAATGATTTATTCATTATAATACTCATTAACATATATAACTAGATTCCTCAGTTTTTGTTTTTTACATTAAAAACCTATATTAACTGAACATAATTTTTCTCAGGTTCCAATGCCCTATTAAGTTGTTTTCTTTTTACACCCCAATCCCTTTTTTACCATTTTGGTTACTATAGTAAAATAATTTCTGAACATTCCCAGAAAGGAACTTTTAGTACTTTCTGTGGCTTTTGTTTCCTCCAAATCATGAAAATACTCCCCTATATTATCTTCTGTAGTGCTTATGGTTTTCCATGTTTAATTCTAGGTTTTTATTTGGCATTCTTGAGGTAGTTGTGAGGTAGGGATCAATGTTCGTATTAGAGGGTGTGGACTAGCCATTTGTAAATTGAAATCTTTATTCCAAGGGACATATGTACTACTTTCAACATAAAGATAAAAAGAAATCTTTATTTCTTTTAGGTTATTACAAAAGAAGGGTGGATTTCTTCCCCATTCTGTTTGGATTTAATTTTGTAAATAGAAAGCTCTGTGACATTGATAAAAATTTAAATCATTGCTTAACATGAAAATTCCATTTTCTAATTTGGAATATATTTTCCAAATATGGGATCAAAAGCATTACTATATGATACTGAAGATAGACTTTTAACACAAAGGATATTTTCTTCAGTTCAGAAAACTGGTGTTATCAGTTAACAGTATACAACCTTGAAATAACTGACATGAAGAAATGAGTAGTTTTTCCCTCAGTTTATTATAAAAATCTGGATTAAAATTTACCTGAAAAGTAGATCTCTATTTCTGGAAGAGAGAGAGGTTCACCAGTAGTACATTAAGCATTTAGTTATTTCTTTTCCAGTTGATTGTACGTAGAACAGAGTATTTTTCACAATTGAAGTAGGAGAGAGGCAGGAGATCTGTGGTAGATGAAAACAGAATGAGTCCAACTCAGTTAATTCAGATCCTTTTAATAACCTGTAACAGCCAGGAATATGTTAGTTTTCTTTACAACTAAAAGATATCAGATACTATATTTTCATTGTTTCTTAATGTTTTATAGCTGGTTCCAGCAGTGCCATTGGTACTCAGGACAGTACTGCCCATCTGTTGGTTTCTGATCCAAACCTGATTCATGTTTTAGTGAAATTTCTTTCTGGCACCAGTCCACATGGAACAAATCAACACAGTCCACAGGTAATACGAATTTTGAAAAGCAGTGATAGACCCATACTATAAAATTAAAATGTATGTAAAGAAAAACTTTAATGTACCTAAATATGTAATATTGTTACTGCCATAGTATTAAATGGTAGCCTTTGCTGTATCAGTGCAATAAAATATTTTGAATTATTAATAATACTAGGGGCCCAGTGCAAAATTAGTGCACCCAGAAAGAAACTGGGCTGCGAGGCTGTGGTAGGCATAGGAATGGGTCTTGGCCCATCCTCCATGCCCCCGTCCGGCCCCTCCTGTCATGGTCCCATGTCTGCCGGAAGCCCCAGTCCTGCCGCCACCACTCCCACGTGCTGATAGCTCCAGCCCTGCTCACACCCACTGATGGCGCAGGAGAAGGGGGAGATGGAGAAGCCCTCAGGGGCGATCATGGCCGGCAGCCGCCACTCGCACCCGTTGATGGCATCGAGTGATCGGGACTGGCGCAGGCACTAGCAGGGGGTGGAGGCAGCAGCTTATGCGCCAGCTTCAGGTGTGGGCAGGGCTGGCGTTGGCAGCAGGTGCGGGTGCTGGGTGGGACCACGGTGTGTGGGAACAGAGAATTTTCAGTAACCACCAGAGGCTCACCCTGATGACAGCGATTGGCGCCCCACCTTGGTCTGGCTCCCCTGCTTACCCCCTCCACCATCCTGCCATGGCCAATGCCGCCATGTTCCGCACACGCCCCCTGGTGGTCAGTACATGTCATACTGACTGGTTGTGCAGTTGCTCTGGTGTGCGGTTGTTCCAGTTGTGCTACTGTTCAGTCTATTTGCGTATTAGCCCTTCATTATATAGAATTAGTAGCTATATTGAAACTATTATAGGGGGTAGTGTTTTCTGTTGAATTTTTGGCATTGGTTTTGTATAATTTAAGCAATATTCTGAATAAATACCTGAAAGTCAGGGAAGCATTTCAAAAATTTTGGAATTAAAGTTTTAAAAATTTATGTATCATTTGTAATGACTTTTATAAGAATTGACAATTCATGTAATTTATTTATTTTTTAATATTAGCTATTTTCTTTAACAAAAAATAAGATGTATCAGAACTTATAAACATTTTTAGTCTTGCAACAGATTTCTTTTACATCATTTTGATTCCTTGCTATATTGTACTACTTTAAAAATATTTATACTTTATTATATTTCTTTTTATAGAAAAATATATGTAGTATTCATATGTAGTATTATGGAAGTTATTCAAGATTATCTTGCAGTATTATCTTTTTTATCTTTTGTTGTTAATCTTTACCCTATGATATTTTTCCATTGATTTTTTTTTTTTTTTTAAAGAGTGGGAGAGGGAGAGACACACAGAGAGAAACATTGATGTGATAGAGACACATCAATTGATTGCCTCCCCACCCAGACCCGGGCCAGTGATCAAGCCTGCAATTGAGGAACGTGTCCTTGAATGGAATCGAACTCGGGACCCTTTAGTTTGTGTGCCAACACTCTATCCACTGAGCCAGTCCGGCTAAGGATACAGTGTTATCTTTTAGTTCTTAGCTATGTGCTAGGTCTCGATACTGTTCTAGGTGCTAGAAATATTAGTAGTTACCAAGACCATGTCTTACCTTCTTGGAGCTTAATTTCTGCATCTGAAATTTCCTATTTATGAATATCTAAAAATGAATCAGTTTCCTGCTATCACTGATAATATTTTTGTTCTTCAAATGAAAGTTACAACAGTGTAGTATTTGATTTAACACTTGATACTTTTTAAATGAATAATTTCTTAAATGGTATCAGTAAGCAGTTTTCAATGAAATTTCATTTCTTTTCAGGTTGGGCCAACAGCTACACAAGCTATGCAAGAATTTCTTACCCGATTACAAGTGCATCTTTCTTCAACATGTCCTCAGATATTCAGTGAATTTTTACTCAAGCTAATTCATATACTTTCAACAGAAAGGTATATTTCAGTGTTTACATATATTTCTTATGTGTAATATGTATTACTCCATTTTTTTGAGGGGTATATTTGAGAGGAGATAAACAGTAGGATATTAAGATTAAGGAGGTTGCCGAAACCAGTTTGGCTCAGTGGATAGAGCGTCGGCCTGCGGACTGAAAGATCCCAGGTTCGAGTCTGCTCGAGGGCATGTACCTGGGTTGCGGGCACATCCCCAGTAGGGGATGTGCAGGAGACGGCTGATCGATGTTTCTCTCTCATCGATGTTTCTAACTCTATCTCTCTCCCTTCCTCTCTGTAAAAAATCAATAAAATATATTTTAAAAAAAAAAGATTAAGGAGGAAGGGCCTGGCCAATTTTTCTCAGTGGTTGGAGCGTCAGCTTTTGTTCTTACCAGGAGAACATTTCCTTCTCTCCGAGTGGTGGAAAACAGCAAATGGTGTTTGAGGATTTGTTGTTTTTGTTGAGACACTAAATACATGGTGTCTTTCCAGTACCATTTTTCTTACCTGACATCAGTTGATATTCTACCATTCAGCACTATACTGACACTACGCAAAGTTATCACCAAATTCACAGGTTTAACTGCTCAGTTCTACAAGACTGCTCTCACTTCAGAGGATAGTTGCAAGTGCCTGGTCCCCAGGTTATATGTAAGTTAAGGTAGATTATGATAAAAATAAAAAAAGGGATGTATATTATAAATTGAGGGCAAGCACAATAATCAAATTTAGTTAATAAATAATAAGCCAATAGTGGAAACAAATGAAATCATCAACTTAATCCAAAAAGTATGCAGAAAATAATTTTTAAAAAGGATCAAAGACTAAATAGAAAAATACCAAAGTGATAAATTTTAGCCCTCCATATCAATAATCACATTTAATGTAATTAAATCATAGTCTACCTTAACTTACATATAATTAAAACAGTGTGTTTCCAATTTCTCACTCATATGTCAGAACTTTACAACAATAGATTTTCAGTTTCTTTCTTCTGTCTTTCTTTTGTCACATGTTTGCTTATGCTGTTAACAACAGAAATATATTCATATAGTTTTTTGCAATAAAACTATTGAAAAAAAAGACCGTACCCTTTTATGTAATGATGTTTACTTTGAATTTATATTAGTTCACACAAATACTCCATCCATGCTTTTGTTCCGGCCCTCCGGTCCAGTTTAAGAACCCATTGTGGCCCTTGAGTCAAAAAGTTTGCCCACCCGCATTAGGCATTAAAGTCAATAGTATTTTTTTACCTGGGAAGAGACAAGACTCTTCTAGGGTGATTAGTGTGAATATTTGAGTCACTCTTTTTAGCAATTGAGTTGGGTTTGGGTTTTGTTGTTGCTATGGTTACCCACACACATACAATTCAGTTACAAATTGAGGGGTTCTCACAATTCCTCAGGTTTGCTAATTCTCTAGGACAAATTGTAGAACTCAGGAAAAACATTTTATTCATGTTTACTAGCTTATTATAAAGTACACCAGAAGCCCGTTGCACGAAGATTCGTGCAATAGGCCTTCCTTCCTCTGGCTGCCGGCACCGGTTTTCCTCTGGCACCTGGGACCCAGGCCTTTGGTCCGGCCACAGCAGAGAAGCCAAGCCTCTTCAGTCTTCAGTCTGCACTCTGGCTGGAGCCTTCAGTCTTCGTTCTGTGCCTGTGTATGCAAATTAACCACCATCTTTTTTTGGGTTAATTTGCATACCCATCTGATTGGCTGGTGGGCATAGCGGAGTGACACCAGTTTGCATGTTTCTCTTTTATTAGTGTAGATGTAATTCAGGATCAGCCTAATGGAATTGATACATAGGGCATGGTGCGTGGAGGTGGTGGTGGGGGTGGTTGCATTTGAATGGATGTGAACTCCAAAGTTTCTATGTCATCACCTTCGCAACCCTAGTGGTGTTTAGCAATTTGTTAAATATTTTAGCGCACTTCTTATTACCCACGTGTATATTGCCAGTGCCTTTTTTTTTATTAATTCTGCTACAGGAAAGCCAGGGATCATATTCTGTCTCCTTGGAGGTGACTGTCTTTTTATAAATGTCAGGCTTTTTGGTACCCCTTGACCTCAGGGATCTGATGAGTTCAAGAAGAGTTATGACTTTATAGTCCATTTAGCTTTTTCTTAATAAGTTGCGGACGATGATTTTAGGCATAGCAGAACTTGAAAGCATTTAATTCTGATGCATAAGAATTATTTGAATCTTAATTTTTGAAATTCAAACCAGTAGGGAATGTTTAAAATAGCAACATTTGAGGATATAACAGCTAATTTTATTAGGAAGTACCACCTTGTGATATTTACATATTTTATTCTGTAGCTTCAGAGTCACCTGTTTGATTTACTTGGCCTTTAGTTTTCTATTTTGAAGGGAAGTCATTTTTTATTTTGTATAAAATAGGGATAAGAACAAGTACTCAGGAAGACATGGAAACCATTTGCTACAAAATGAAATAGTGAATACCATGAGTTTAATTTTTGTTTAGCTTTATTGTTTTATGTGGTTTACTCCCCCCTCCCTCTCCCAAAGATCTTAAAATGGATTAATTTTTAATTATCTATCTTTTTCTGCAGGGGTGCCTTTCAGACAGGCCAAGGACCTCTTGATGCCCAAGTAAAGCTCTTAGAATTTACTCTGGAGCAGAATTTTGAAGTCGTTTCAGTTAGTACTATTTCTGCTGTGATAGAGTCTGTCACCTTTTTAGTGCACCACTATATCACTTGCTCTGACAAAGTCATGTCTCGAAGTGGATCAGATAGCTCAGTGGGTGCTCGAGCATGCTTTGGGGGACTCTTTGCCAACCTCATTCGTCCAGGTGATGCAAAAGCAGTTTGTGGAGAAATGACAAGAGATCAACTCATGTTTGATATGTTAAAACTGATTAACATTTTAGTACAGCTGCCTCTTTCGGGCAACAGGGAATACAGTGCAAGAGTTTCTGTGACCACGACAGACAGTGTTTCAGATGAAGAAAAAGTCTCAGGAGGCAAAGATTGTAATGGAAGCAATAGTAGTATTCAAGGATCACCTGCATATGTTGCTGACTTAGTTTTAGCCAACCAGCAGATTATGAGCCAGATTTTGTCTGCTCTGGGCCTGTGTAATAGTAGTGCCATGGCGATGATAATTGGTACGTATTGAAAATATTAATCTTATTCTTGTTTTTGATGCTATATCTCTTCTCTTTAGCAATGTATCAGTTCATTTTCTTTTTAGCTTATGCTGTAGGGGTAATTGTAAACTTCTTAGCATGATTGATTTTTATTAGTGAAAACTTATATAGATTGGCTTCAATCAATGAATTAGGTTGAAATATTGAAAAATTTTAAGTAATTGGAAAATACAAAATAATGTCAATTAAATTAAGAAAAAATATCAGTATCAGAAGGCAGGTACCATAATTTATAGTGACACATTTTTAACATTTTATTTTACTTATTTATTTATTTTTTAATTTTTATTTTTTCATTTTTAACATTGTAAAGATGAAAATTTACATCAAATTTGGTATTAGGGAATCAGTAAGATTTATTTACATTTTCTTAAAAAGCGAAATATAAAATTTTATTCAATGTGTAATAGTTTCTATGACATGTATCAATGTAAAATATATATATTGTTGCTTTTTGTTTATATATATATATATATATACATATATATATATATATATATGTATATATTTTTGTGAGTGGGTGTATATGTCAAACAGTCATCTTCTAATCATTAGCTGTTTGGAAGTATAGTTACATATAAATACCACTTATTTTTCTATTTTCTTTCTGCTTCATTTATAGCTATGTGGAATTATGTTCCTCGAATATATAACATAACAACTTGTTTTTATTGTTACCAGCAATAGAGATAATTCATGTATCTCAGATTACTGAAAAGCATTCTCTACTGAATATTATGTTAGATAATTTAATTTGTAGTTACACACACACACACACACACACTCACACACCCCTAAGCACAGACAGCTATTAATGTACTCATCCTTCAGTGGTTTCAGGAAAAATGATCATTAAGTGTATTTTAATTATGACCATTAAGTGTATTTTAATTATTACTGGGTTTTAAGAATGTACTTAAAAAAAAAGTGTAATCTTTTCATTTAAACTAGGGGCAAGTGGATTACATCTCACCAAACATGAAAACTTTCATGGTGGGTTAGATGCCATATCAGTTGGGGATGGATTATTTACCATACTGACAACCCTTAGTAAAAAAGCTTCTACAGTCCACATGATGCTGCAGCCAATTTTAACCTACATGGCCTGTGGATATATGGGCAGACAAGTAAGTTCAATCCCACAACAGTTGTAGTAATTTACGTAGTTTCTGACAATGGGAGTAGAGAATTATTTATAGGACAAAGATGAATAGAGTATTCATATTACAAATTGGTAAATGAACAATATCAACAGATGAGAACTATAAATTATTAGTGGACATTGGAGAGTAAGATGTCTTTGAAGTGTTAATTTTCAAAGATGACCACAGTGATACAGTTACCGTATTCTTAAATTATAGAATTTTTTCCCATTGTCCCAAGAAATTCTTTCCTTTCCCCCCAAAATAGCATAGTTGAATACTAAAATGTTGTCTTTAGATATTACATATGAAAATTTAATGAGTATTTTTTCAAGCTTATGTTGCATATTTAATTTCCTTTCAATTGAAATTTGAGATTAGGGTAATTTTAAAGGGAAAATGTTAGAATATTATTGCTTTTTATATTTCCTTTTTTAAAAAGTGATTTTTAAAAAACTTTCAGTCTTTCAAATGCAGATTTTAAAAACAATTTTGCAAAGAATTTTTTATATGTCAGTGTATAATTATTTTCTTAAGTATTTATTGCATATGCATATTTCTTGATTGGAGGATACAAATATATTTGGGAAGGATTAATTTTTGAAATGAAGAAAAAATTAATGCACATTAACTTAAGGTAAAAGTGATAATAGTAGTTGAAGACAGATCCTTAAAAATGTGCTCTGAATTCAGAGAGGATATTATTCACTTCCTTTTTGATTCAAGTGAGATTTGTTATATGTTTTAGCAGACACTTTTATGTAGCGACAGGTTAAGGCTGTCATTTTTATAATAGACTATAAAGGAATATTACATTCAATAAGAAATTTAATTGTCCTAATTCAGTGTAAATTAACAATTGCTATTTTAAACTTAAAATATACATGTGTATTTTTTGTTTTATTAGGGCTCTCTTGCTACTTGCCAGTTATCAGAACCATTATTGTGGTTCATTTTGAGAGTATTGGATACTAGTGATGCCTTAAAAGCATTCCATGACATGGGTAAGATAAAATTCCATTAATTGTCCTTTAAGTGTAATCATTTGATAGTATGTTATGTTCTCATTTGGGTAGCCTTTAGGTAAGTTAAGTTGATGTCAAACTATCTATCTTAAGATTCATTTAGTATTTTTTGGTAAATTTAGGTGGTGTTCAGCTCATTTGCAACAATATGGTAACTAGCACAAGAGCTATTGTAAACACTGCAAGAAGTATGGTATCAACTATTATGAAATTTCTTGACTCTGGTCCGAATAAAGCTGTGGACAGCAGTTTGAAAACAAGAATACTAGCTTCTGAGCCTGACAATGCAGAAGGAATTCATAACTTTGCACCTCTAGGTAAGAAAATAATTATTAAATCATACTGGTATAAATTTATGTAGTTTATTAACTGGAATGAAATAAAAAATAGTTGTTGAAATAAGTTGATCATGTTATATAACATTACCATTTTAATTAAAAACACTTGATTTTAAAGGTAGTGGTTTTTGAAACCTAACTAGGGAAGTTTATTAATAGTTCTTTAGCAGTAATATTTGTTTTTATTTTGAGTTTAAATAAAAGTGTAATGTAGAAGACTAAATAGAAGAGATATGTCAGTTTTCACTGTAAATGCTAGTATTAAAGAACGTGTTCCTTCTTTGGTATTTTCCTTTGAAGAAGCTTCAGATTTAAATATTTGCTCCAATTTCTAGTCTATATAGTTTCTTTTATATTTTTCATATTTGTAAGTCCATGAACATTGGCATCTTAGAATTAAGGTGATTATTTTCGCCTTAGCCAGTTTGGCTCAGTGAATAGAGCGTTGGCCCATGGACTGAACGGTCCCATGTTTGATTCTCGGTCAAGGGCATGTACCTCAGTTGCAGGCTCCATCTCCGGCCACAACTAATCTATGTGACTCTCTCACCTCTATGTTTCTTTCTCTCTGTCTCTCCTGCTCCCTCCTACTATCTCTCAAAATAAATGGAAAAATATCCTCAGGTGAGGATTAACAAACAAAAAAAGTGATTATTTTCAGGTTGAAGGCTGTATTGGACATTGTGTTTTACTTAAACTATTTTAGGATTATTGTGCTAGATTTGTTATTACTTTAGTTTTCATTAAAATGTGTGTATAAAGAAATTAGGCAGCAACTAAAAATGAACTTGTCATCTCTCAGTTGACTAGGTGTTGTGATGTTTTGTCAGTATTGTGGCAAATCATGCTGAGTTTTTTAACTGCATTCATAGTACCAAAAATGTTCACGTTTTTAACTAAATTTTCTAATGTAATTATTATGATTTGAATAGTTCTTGATACTTTATTGGGTTTCTTTTGTAAGTTTTCATTTAAAATGTCTTTTGTAGGTACAATCACATCTAGCAGTCCTACTGCCCAACCAGCTGAGGTGCTTTTGCAGGCCACCCCACCCCATAGAAGAGCTCGCTCTGCAGCTTGGTCCTACATCTTTCTGCCAGAGGAGGCTTGGTGTGACCTTACCATTCACCTTCCTGCAGCAGTACTTCTTAAAGAGATACATATCCAACCTCACCTTGCATCTCTTGCAAGTCAGTAATATTTTCTGTAAAGAAACATAATAAAAGTAAACTATAATATAGAAACATAAAAATGAGAAAAGTATATAGAAAATTGTGAAACATGATTTCTAGATTTGTTAATTTTGGAATTCTTAGTATATTTGACATTACCACCTAATCATTTCCCATAAAATGAGCTGATGAATTTATTCCTCAGACAAATAGAATGTTTGATGAAATCCACATATATTCCAATTAATTGTTTTTCCTTTTCTTCTCCCCCAAATTTATTAAATTATAGCATTAAGTTGAAATGAGTGAGTTTGCATACTTGTAGATAGCAATCTTAGTTTTTCTAGCATGACCCTCAGTACTAGCCTTGTAATGTGAAGTTAGCATAGGCTTATGTGTGTCACTCCCCAAGGTAAAGATAATTACAATTGTAATGAATTTTTAAATCATAATATTTTGAACATTTGAGTGAATTTTTTTGTTTGATAGTTTGAGTATTATTCATTTAATCCTTTTTCATTGAATATTTTGTTACAGCTGCAAGGTAAATCAAAAGAATTTTTAGAAAATAAGTTATGCACTAAGAGGAGCAGGAACTCTTTCAAGTTTTCATAAAGTAGTGTGAAATACTAGTTTGTATATATGATGGTCCCCCAAATTCTTTCAGTTAATTTTTATAGAATTATTGAAGTTTTCACATTTATGTTTATTGATGTCACTAAATAATTGCATGAAGAACTATGGGAGATTGTGTAGATCCCTGGCATATTTGGAAGAATAAATTTTTCATTTATTTGTTAGATTAGACTACTATTATACCCTAATATAGTTGTGGAATCCCCCTTTTAGATAGAAAGATTTAATGAATAAAATGCAGAAAGAAAGTATACTAATTCACAGGGTTTTAGCAGGTCAAAAAAGAACTATGTCCTCTAGCTGGTTTGGCTGAGTGGATAAAGCGTCAACCTGTGGGCTGAAGGGTCCCAGGTTCAATTCTGGTCAAGGGCACATGCCTGGGGTTGCAGGCTCAATCCCCAGTAGGGGACGTGCTGGAGACAGCCAGTCAGTGATTCTCATCATTGATATTTCTATCTCTCTCTCCCTCTCCTTACCTCTCTGAAATCAATAATAATAATAAAAATCCTATATAATAAAAGCCTAATATGCTAAGTGTCCAGTCGCCTGGTTGTCCTTTCAACAAATCAAAGTGTAATATGCTAATGATATGTTAAGGCCACTCAACTGCTTGTTATGATGTGCACTGACCACCAGGTGGCAGATAGTTGACCGGTCAACCAGTTGCTATGACGGGCACTGACCACCAATGAGCAGATGCTCTGACTGGTAGATTAACTTGCTGCTGGGGATCTGGACTGAGCGAGAAACGCCCTGGAGCCCTCCCGTGGTCCTTCCCCAGCTGGCCAATTCCCGCGTCCCTCACTGGCCTTGATTGTGCACTGGTAGGGTCTCTCGGCCTGGCCTGTGCCCTCTTAAAATCCGGGACCCCTTAGGGATGTCAGATAGCTGGTTTCAGCCCGATCCCGCAGGCCTGGCCAAGGGACCCCACTGATGCACAAATTCGTGCACTGGGCCTCTAGTGTATATATAATAGAACTATGTTACATGGTAAAAATATAAGTCAATGTAAGGTTTAAGGCAGTTATGGCGAACCTTTTGAGCTTGGCGTGTCAGCATTTTGAAAAACCCTAACTTAATTCTGGTGCCGTGTCACATACAGAAATTTTTTGATATTTGCAACCATAGTAAAACAAAGACTTATATTTTTGATATTTATTTTATATATTTAAATGCCATTTAACAAAGAAAAATCAACCAAAAAAATGAGTTTGCGTGTCACCTCTGACAAGCGTGTCACAGGTTTGCCATCACTGGTTTAAGGGGTTAATCTAAGATGAGGAAGAAATTGCTTTTATTTGGAAAGAGAAAGAGTGGTTCATATAAATGGTGGCTTTGAAAATATAGCTTGAATTTGCACATGGGAATTGATGTAGGAAGAATGTTACGAAGGAGAACTTAATAAAACGTCTTGATTTTATTATTGGATTGGAGCAGAAATTGAAGATACATTGTTTTCCATTAGAAATAACATAAGCTTTAGAATCAGACATGGACTAGAATGTAAAATATGCCATTTGTTAATGTGGGGGTTTGGCTTACTTAATCTCTCTTTTACTCTGTCAACTTGTGTAAAATGTGGATAATACTTATCTCAAGGATTTGAAGATTATATTTAATACTCGATATGACTTGTAATCCTGGTGTGTAATTGACATACAATAAGAGTTACTTGCTAGTTTTACTGTCCAAATTAAAATCAGAGTTCAAAGTTTGTTGTAGTTAATCGATAAATTTATTGTATGGGCTTTCATGTTGTTAGGGAAAAAAAAACACTTTCCCATAGCAACTGCCAATTGTTACTTCATTAGGCCTCCTTAAATTTTAGAAGGAAATTATTTTAAAAATGACTCTTCAGGATATTTGGCTAAGGTTTGAAAAAAAGACAAAACAATTTTCTTAAATTGTTGACAACACTGAACATATTAATCAGATGTCCCATATTGGAGATAATTCTAAATAAAATAGAATAGAGAGTCAAGTACATGTGGACTGTATATCTTTAGTTACTCTTTTTTGAAGTGAATGTTACAATTTTATAAAAACTATTTTTATTATGTTGTAGATTTCATATTATATGTTGGAAAATAACTCAAAATAATTTATGGTGAGAGTCAGTGAATGATTTGGTGTATAAATGCTCTTTTGACAACTTAATTGTGAATATAACTGAAAGCTGCTGTTTTACTGGAATTTCCACTAACTTATGAAGGCTAGTTTACTTATTCTTTAGTAATTGTTTCATTTTCTCTTTTGCAGCCTGCCCATCCTCAGTGTCTGTTGAAGTGAGTGCAGATGGAATAAATATGCTACCTTTGTCCACTCCTGTAGTCACAAGTGGTCTCACCTACATAAAAATTCAGCTTGTAAAAGCAGAAGTAGCCTCTGCTGTCTGCCTTAGACTCCATCGTCCTCGAGATGCCAGCACATTAGGGCTTTCACAAATTAAGTTATTGGGCCTCACCGCTTTTGGTACCACTTCTTCAGCCACAGTTAACAATCCCTTTCTTCCATCTGAAGATCAGGTATCTAAAACAAGGTATGTTTATTTCTCATTCTAAAAAAACCCGCTTTCTATGAAATTACTCTGTAGTTTATTTACTTAATTTATTTAATTATGTTTTTATTGATTTGAGAGAGAGAGAGAGAGAGAGAAACAACAATGTGAGAAAAACACTGATTGGCTGCCTCCAATTTGCCCCCTACTGGGTATGGAACCCATAACCTGGGCATGTGCCCTGACTGGGAATTGAACCAGTGACCCTTTGGTGCATGTTACAGTGTTCAACCATCTGAGCCATACCATTCAGGGCTGTGGCTTATTTTATAGGGTTTAGGCATTTCTTTGTTGAATAGGTATCTATATAAGAACCTGCTTTATTGTGTGTGTTTCTTTAAGTGTAATAGAGACAATTATTTTTTAAGTGCTCTAATGGCTTTTATTTTTTTTTATTATTTTTTTATTATTAGTTAAGGTATTACAGATGTGTCCTCATCCCCCCCCCCTCCCCCCCAATAATAGAGACAATTTTATCAAAGCAGAACCTTGAGGCTGGTTAAAATTGAGACTTATATGTGTTTAATCCTTGAGCTGATCTATAATGTGGTATATATGTGGATGGGATTCCAGTTTCTTTTTTTTTTTCTTTTATTGATTTTTTAAAGAGAGGAAGGGAGAGGGATAGTGAGTTAGAAACATCGATCAGCTGCCTCTCGCACACCTCCCTCTGGGGATCTGCTTGCAGTCAAGGTACATGCCCTTGACAGGAATCGAACCTGGGACCTTTCAGTCCTCAGGCTGACGCTCTTATCCACTGAGCCAAACCGGTTAGGGTGGATTCCAATTTCTTGGATTGGAGTCTAATATAAGAATATCTAGCCTGGCTGGTGTTGCTCAGTTGTTGAGTGTCAAGCCAAGCACCAAGAGGTCACCGGTTTGATTCCCAATTAGGGCACATGCCTTGGTTGCAGGCTTGATCCCTAATAGGGGGCATGAAGGAGATAGCCAATCAATGTTGGTTCTTTCCCATTAATGTTTCTATCTCTCTTTCTTCCTCTCTCCGTAAAAATTAATAAAAACATATTTTTAAAAAGTATCCAAATGCCTATCACCAGGAATCTATTTAATCATAGAAAACCATAGAAATTGACCACATAGACCAGGGATCTAGTCTTATATGGTAATTCCTAAATGCCAGTTAGCAAAAGGGTTGTATTTGAGCCATACAAACTAACCAAACAAACAAGGACCTGAATATATTCTTTAATTTACATTTTTCTGGTGTACTTTGTTGTTTGGAAATTTTTTAAACTGGTTTTATTGAAAGCTTTGCCTGATAAAAAAAATTTAGTATATCTTGTTAATTCCCAAGCTGCCAAGACTTTACATTTTTTCACGTCTATGGTCCTATATAAGTATGTGTATATATATAACAACATTTTCTGACATTGCGAAAGAAGCAAGCACATAGTTTCAAAATACTATTATCACATAAATATTTTGTTTAGTTATTCTTTATTTGATAGTGCAGTATTTGAAACCTTTTTTTTTTTTTTACATAGATTGGTGCTATTTATGAACATAGCATGCTGATCTTTAAGAAGTTTTGTTTTACTCCTGAAATAATTTGAGCTATGTAAATTTATATTATAAGTCACTTTGTATTGTGTATTTCAGTATTGGATGGTTACGATTATTACATCACTGTCTAACTCACATAAGTGATCTGGAAGGAATGATGGCAAGTGCTGCTGCACCTACTGCTAATCTGCTACAAACTTGTGCTGCCTTATTGATGTCCCCATACTGTGGAATGCATTCACCCAACATTGAGGTTGTGCTTGTGAAGATAGGCCTGCAGTCCACTAGAATTGGCCTGAAGCTTATAGACATTCTGCTGAGAAATTGTGCAGCATCAGGCAGTGATCCTACAGGTGACAATTACCTTTGATAATTTAATTTTTACATTTGCAAAGCAATGACTTGAATTATGCCATTTGTGGTTACTTCTGTTTCTGAAATTAACTTCCATTTATGCCTTTATTATTTTTGGAGTTTGCTTTTTTGTTGCAATTTGTAGAAGAGTTATTTTTACTGAATAACATTAAATTGAGCAAATCTCATTCCATTTACTTCTTTAACAACTTTTTCCTTTTTGTTCTTTATTACAAGATTTAAATAGCCCTTTGCTTTTTGGAAGACTGAATGGGCTGTCTTCTGACTCTACTATAGATATTCTTTATCAGCTTGGAACAACTCAGGACACTGGAACAAAAGACAGGTATATAATGATCTCATTTTTTAAATTAAGGTCACACAAACATACAATCACTTGTAGTGGAGTTATTTGTAATACTTTCTCCTTATATCATTTTATAAAAGTTAAGACCATTTATTATATTGTATATTCACCTGTATAGTTTATGTGATGCAATTTCTAGAGGTTTTTGTGAGCATTAAATATACATTTTTACGTATACCTTCCTACCCCTATCTCTCTTACCTAGAAAAAAAAAATCTGATGGTTTAAAATAGAAATTTGAAAGCAAATAAAAACAAATATAGTGCTTTAAGAATGGGCAATGTATCTTTTCTGTTTCTTAAACTTCAAATCACTATTGCTTTAATCATTCTTTTACTCTCAGATAGTGGTCCCCAGTTTCAGGGGATTGAGAGTAGAGTGGCACTTGTAAAAGCACATATGTTGGGCTTATATTCTGTTTTCAGAGTGAAGGAGGGTGATTGGCTGCTACTATATCAGGGGTGGGCAAACTTTTTGACTCGAGGGCCACAATGGGTTCTTAAACTGGACCGGAGGGCCGGAACAAAAGCATGGATGGAGTGTTTGTGTGAACTAATATAAATTCAAAGTAAACATCATTACATAAAAGGGTACGGTCTTTTTTTTTTTTTTTTAGTTTTATTCATTTCAAACGGGCCGGATCCGGCCCGCGGGCCGTAGTTTGCCCACTGCTGTACTATAATAATGCATGGGAACTAGATTTATGAAACATGCTATATTGCATGTGATTCTGCGCAATGAAGAATTAACCCCAGATTACTACTCTAGGTTGTATGGATTTGTTGTGAGAGAAAATTTAGAAGAGATGGTGAGTTTGTTAAGTTGTATGTACTATAATTCTAGTTATATATTTTGTTATAAATCAGGTAGGAATTAATGTTTATTTGTTGAATTATAGTTATCTCAAACATTTTCATCGGTTAAGATTGGAAAGGTTATTGGAAAATTAGAACTACTATATCATTGTTGCTTATCTAATTCCTTTCCCCTTCTATTTTAAATTAAAATTCATGAGAACATTAGTATGTTATTATAAGTATATTTATTTCGGACAATGGTGATACTTATCCATATTAAATGTCAGCTATGATATAATTAGTTATGTGAATATCATTTCCTTCTTTTAAGAATTCAGGCCTTGTTAAAATGGGTCAGTGATTCTGCAAGAGTGGCTGCTATGAAGAGAAGTGGCAGAATGAGCTACATGTGCCCTACCTCTTCGGCAATAGAGTATGGTCTGCTAATGCCATCTCCTTCTCATTTGCACTGTGTAGCAGCAATTCTGTGGCACAGTTATGAACTCCTTGTAGAGTATGATTTACCAGCACTGTTGGACCAAGACCTCTTTGAGTGAGTATGATTTGTGAAATTCTTTTTCTCTCCAGTACTAAATTACTTTGGTTTTAACTTGAAATAGTATTTTATATGCTTATTGGAATAAAAATAATACTTTGAAAGTAGTAGTTAAATATAGTTAGGTACAACTTTGAAATGAGATGTTACCAAAATTTAATTTATCTTCATGTTTTAAGAAGATATATTAATGCAGTGGTTCTCAACCTTCCTAATGCCTGACAGTTCCTCATGTTGTGGTGACCCCCAACCATAAAATTATTTTCGTTGCTACTTCATAACTGTAATTTTGCTACTGTTAGGAATCGTAATGTAAATATCTGATATGCAGGATGTATTTTCATTGTTACAAATTGAACATAATTAAAGCATAGTGATTAAACACAAAAGCAATATGTAATTATATATGTGTTTTCCAATGGTCTTAGGTGACCCCTGTGAAAGAGTCGTTTGACCCCCAAAGGGGTCACAACCCACAGGTTGAGAACCGCTGTATTAATGTCATTGCCTGTTTTTCCAACCTAAAAGTAGAATGTAAATGTATATGCTCCCTACATTTCATAGTGTTTATCCTATTTGCACATTTACCCATCAGATTCTTTTATCTTTAATGTGTATCTGTGGACCAAAAGTGTAGCTAGAAATTTTGAAAGACTTGCTATGTCAGAAGGTTTTCTTGACTAATTGTTTTTACTACTACATTTTAGACGTCTGTTACAATTGTTCTTTTGATAAGTAGTTCCCACTACCCACATTTCTTAATCATACCCAGCTAATGCATTGTTGAGCTTACTGCCTGATAATTCCTAAGTCTTAGCAGAATATTATATTTATTTTTGAAGAGTCCTATGACTGATAAAAAGTTGGGCTTTTGTTTTGGAGTCGGTCATTGTCATATTTGCCCCTACCAGTTGGTATAATCTGTGATTTATTAGTGAAAGTCATGCCCTGACTGGTTTGGCTCAGTGGATAGAGCGTCAGCCTGCAGACTCAAGGGTCCCAGGTTCGATTCCAGTCAAGGGCATGTACCTTGGTTGCGGGCACATGCCCATTGGGGAGTGTGCAGGAGGCAGCTGATCGATGTTTCTCTCTCATCGATGTTTCTAACTCTCTATCTCTCTCCCTTCCTCTCTGTAAAAAATCAATAAAATATATATTTAAAAAAAAGAAAGTCACTAATAACTTTTGATTTGCAAAAATGTATTTAAGCCATCAATTGTCAAATTTGATCTAGACATTTTCTTGGTATAATTTTTCATTGTTTTTTTAATGTCACTTTTTTGAGATCACAGAGAATGGTAGAAATATTTTAATATAGATCTCTTGGTTTTCTGTACTCATTTTATACTTTTATTTTACCTTCTAGTTTAACTAAATACTTAATGTATATTCTGAGCAGTATTCCTGAATTCTTATCATATAATCATATTTATGTCAAATAAATAGTATAGTTTTCATTAGAGTTTAGATTGATCTCTAGTAGAAATATTTGGAATAAATATAAGAGTATATATTATATGTACATAGACCTGATACATACACATTGCTTACCTGGTATCTTTTATTCCCCTAGGTTACTCTTCAATTGGTCCATGTCTCTTCCCTGCAATATGGTTTTGAAAAAAGCTGTTGACAGTCTACTTTGCTCAATGTGCCACGTACACCCAAGTTATTTTTCTTTGCTGATGGGCTGGATGGGAATTACACCTCCTCCAATGCAGTGTCACCACAGACTGTCTATGACAGATGACAGCAAAAAGCAAGATCTTAGTTCATCTTTAACAGATGACTCTAAAAACGCACAAGCTCCTCTTGCACTAACGGAATCACACTTGGCAACTCTTGCTTCCTCTTCTCAGTCTCCAGAAGCTATCAAACAATTATTGGACTCAGGTTTGCCTTCTCTTCTTGTGAGGAGTCTGGCTAGTTTCTGCTTTAGCCACATTTCTTATTCGGAAAGCATTGCTCAGTCAATAGATGCATTCCAGGACAAACTCAGGCGGCATCATGTTCCACAACAATGCAATAAGATGCCTATTACAGCAGACCTGGTTGCTCCTATTCTTAGGTTTTTGACAGAGGTTGGCAGTAGCCATGTTATGAAAGACTGGCTCGGTGGTTCAGAAGTCAATCCACTATGGACAGCACTTCTGTTTTTATTGTGTCACTCTGGGTCCACTTCTGGAGGACATAATTTAGGTGCACAACAGACGAGTGCAAGATCAGCATCTCTCTCTTCAGCTACTACAGCAGGATTGACTGCTCAACAGAGGACAGCAATTGAGAATGCAACAGTGGCATTCTTCCTGCAGTGCATTTCATGCCACCCTAATAATCAAAAGCTGATGGCACAGGTAAGAGTGGAAAACCTGGCTTATGTTTTAGGTAATTTTAATATGTTGTCAAATAGTCCTCGTGAAATTAGTTAAGAAAGGGGCATGTATTATATAAGGCTAGATGGTGTTAAAGTTTGGAATTGGGTATATTTAATGGTGTGAATTTAAACCATAAATAAAATACAGTACTGGGAAAAAACCACACACAGTACTGATATCTTCTCCTTCCTCCCCTCAACTGTCACATATATCAGTTAATCTTTTTGATGAGCTAGTGGGCAAAATCACAGAAAATCTAGCTATACATCGTGCTCTCTTCCTTTTTAAGAACTCTCCAAATATGAAGACCAGACCCCCAAAAACCACTTTAGCTGCTGGAACAGGATTGACCACTTGAAGATGATCATTGAATGCCTCATCTGTACTGAGGCATTGTGTTTTGTTGTAACCGGATTGTTACAATTATTGACATGAAGAAGATATTTAGAGTAGGTTTAACATAGGAGACACCTGACAAGTCACTTTAAAACTGTAAAAGATTATTCTATTCTATTAAGTCTATGGGGCCAAAAATCTTGAAAGCTAGAATTATTTAAAAAGTAATTCTAGGCCTTGGATGGGTAGCTCAGTTGATAAAGCATCATCCTGCTATACCAAGGTTATTGGTTCAATCCCCGGTCAGGGCACATACAAGTAGCAACCAGTGAATGCATAAACGTAACTGGAACAACAAATTGATCTCTCTCTCTCTCTCTCTCTTCCTCTCTCTCTCTCTCTCTCTCTCTCTCTCTCTCTCTCTTTCTCTCTCCCTCTCTCCCTCTCCCCCCCCCCTTACCTTTCTTTTCTATGTTTCTAAAATGCATAAATTTTTAAAAGAGTAAATCTAGTGGCTTATTGTCAATTTCTGCTCCTTTCTGATTGTTTCTAGCTTCAGTAAGTTGTTTGACATAAGATGGGGCTAGTAATGCCTGCCTCAAAGTTTTTTTGAAGAGAATTATTGTAATGTAATTTATGGTCTAAAGTAATTATTGGGAAACTATATCTCCTTAATGTCCCCAATTAAAATGAAATGCTTAAATTACCATTGTTATAAGCAAGGCCATGAATATGGTATTTGAAAATTTGGTTTGTGCTTTTGTATAGCATGAAACTTTGTGTCCCATTGCTTTCTGGCCTAATTATTATCTTGCAGCTTCTTGGTAAGGCTTGGTTCTATATCTTAAATGTAGTTATCATATACTAGAGGCCCGATGCACAGATTTGTGCACTGGTAGGGGCCCTTGGCCTGGCCTGCAGGGATTGGACCAAAATCAGCTCTCTGACATCCTCCAAGAGTCCTGGATTGTGAGAGAGCGATTTTCATGGTGACACACCCTGGAATTGGGCTCCTTCCTCTCTCGTTCTGGGTGCGTCACTGGAGAACCACAGCTGCCAAGTCACTGCAGCTTGGCAGCTCCTGCATTGAGCGTCTGCCCCCTGGTGGTCATTGCATGTTATAGCTACCAGTTGGATGGTTGCTTAGGCGCATATATATATATATATATACATATATATATATATATATATATATATATATATATATATATATATATTTATAGACCAGAGACCCAGTGCACAAAATTTGTGCATGGGTAGGGTCCCTAGGCCTGGCTGGCAATCAGGACTGATCTGTGGGTTGACCAGCGGGGCTATCGGGGGGGGGGGGGGGGGGGGCCCTCGCTGGCACCCGCCTTAGCTGACCAGGGGCCTGCGGGCTGGGGGCAGCTCCTGCGTTGATCATCTTCCCCCTGGTGGTGAGTGCATGTCATGGCGACCAATTATTCCACCAGTCATTCTGCCATTTGGTGGAGTTGCATATTAGGCTTTCATTATATATATAGGATAGAATTGTATTGTAACCACCTAGATATTGACCAAAGTTAACAGTAAGTTGGTTATGCTGAGTATTTATTATTTGAAAACTCTACAGTAGTAATTTCCCTTTTCCACAGAAATTTTTGTTGCACTTCTTACCTACTTCTGTATTCATGTATTTTAAGATGAAATAATGTATTCTTTAGTTACTGATATGATATATTCACATATACTTTGTTAAATCACACTCTTAATTTTCTTTTTTCAGTGAAAATACAAAGGTGAAAATAAACATGGCATTTAACGTTAAATCTCTTGTCTTGCCAGGTTCTCTGTGAACTCTTTCAGGCATCTCCTCAAAGAGGGAACCTTCCTACATCGGGGAACATTTCAGGGTTTGTACGTAGATTGTTTTTGCAGTTGATGCTAGAGGATGAGAAAGTGACAATGTTTCTACAGTCTCCCTGTCCAGTGAGTATTCAACAATTAAATTAAATTTTAGTGATTAGCTGTTTGTAAAGATATTTTATAATTTCACATCAAGTTTGCAGTAATTTCTACATTCTAATTTCTAATAAAGCAAAGTAAAATTAGAAAAACTTGTATACTTCATGATAGGACCTAAAAATCTCTGAGATAACGCTCTCTACCTAGAATAACCTAATTATATTCTATATTAGTAGAATAGTATAATTTGATTTGGGAAAAACTAACATAATATTAGGTACAATAATGCTAATGTAAAACTTGACCTACAAATTACAGGCAGATAAATATGCCATATTTAAAGAAACACATTAAACAAGTCCGTTATATTTTATATGCATTGTTGAATTTTTAGTCTTTTATGCTTTAAAAATGTTTTTAATATGTATTTCAAATAACCACATTTGATTTATTTTGAATTAATTTTCAGCTATACAAAGGTAGAATCAATGCTACTAGCCATGTCATCCAGCATCCAATGTATGGAGCAGGCCACAAGTTCCGGACACTTCACTTGCCAGTGTCAACAACATTATCAGAAGTTCTTGACAGGGTGTCAGGTAAGTCAGACTTAAGTTTTCTTTAACTTTATGTTCTATGTATTTGCAATTTTATTACTTTTATTACTTTATTTTACTGCATTCATTCACTCAGCAATCTTTTAATGGCTAGAAAAGAACAAGATATCTTCATATTATGAGGCATGAGTAAGTAGCTGAAGAAAAATTGTATAATACAAGTTAGCATCTATACTTCTTTTGGTGTGATGTGTGTTATGTGTAGCAATGACAGATGGGGTTGTTGGATATGTAGACAAGCTGTGGGTAGCCATTGATAGAATTTTCTCACAATAAGCCTTCTGGCTGTTTTATAGTAAGTGAATTCCAGAGTATTAGCGTGGATGACAGTAATAACAATTTACTAAATCTAGGGAATAAATGAGTGTTCAGAAGATGAAAGTAAGGTAGAATTGATTGTTGACTTTATTGTTTATAATAGTTAGTGAATAAAGAAGACATAACTTTTCCCCTTGGCTTCTTACCTGTATTTCAAAAGCTCTCACATACTGCTTTTAAACATTTACTAACTACTAAAAACTTACAGTTTTGATGGCAGAATGCAAATCGACTATGGATGGTTTGAGTTTATCACCAATCCTAATCAGTGAATGAATTCATGCTATTTGTAAGCACAGTAGTTTGTACTAGGGTTGTAATAATGAGCAAGACACATATTCTGCCCTTCGAAGTATTTATGGTCTTATGTATGTTGTTAGATTTAAAAACAAGCTGGAAACTTAACTGTTTACATTGTAATGTAAATATAAGCATATGTCTGTACATTATTAGAGGGTGTGCTTCAGTTTTAAGCAATGCTGATAACTGAAGGAAGTTAACAGTATCTCAGAAAAAGCTGCTGATGTTCATTTATCAGTTGTAAGTACAAATCTAAGCTTAAAGTAAAAGGCTGATTTGAAGAGTTTGGTAATTGTTACCATATATAAGTGGTAAATTAAATCATGAGAATGGATGAGATTATTATGAGAAAATAAGGTAGAAAAGATCCTTTTCCAGTTTTAGTTACTGCATACAACTGTGCATAAAATTGTAATTCTTATCTTTTTACAAATTATACAGTAAAATGATAGAATACTATATAAATGTATACATAATGTTTTTTCTTGTTTAAAAATGTCTGCCTTATCTGTTACAGCTGCTTTTCTGAAAATTAGACCTTATAAATGTTTTTCTGACAGAGCCCTGAAAATGTCCCTCTATGATGAAGAGAAATTAGTTAAATTAAGGAGGGAAGTGGGGAAGAGTACTAAAATTCAATTATTGAGATTTCATATGTTTAACTTGATAATGGAAAAATGTTACATTTCAAAGTGATTGGAAATTTAACATTTTTGGTTTATCTTCGCTACAAAAGAATGCTGTTTTCTGAAATGGTTGGAGCATTGTCCCATACACCAAAAGGTAGCCAGTTTGATTCCGGTCAGGGCACATACCCAGGTTGGAGGCAACCCAACAATATATCTCTCTCTCCAATTAAAAAACAAATAAAAAATATAAAATGTCATATTGTATTATTATTATTACAGATAAGTTCCATTTATTACCTAAGAATTTTTAAAATGAAGTGATTGTGCCACAGTACCTTGGCTGCAGGCTCCTCTCTAACCCTGGTCCTAGACAGGATACATGCAGGAGGCAACCAATCGATGTGTTTCTCTCACATTGATATTTCTCTCTGTCTTCCCTTCTCTCTGCCATTCTCTTTAAAAATCAGTGGAAAAATATCCTCAGGTGAGGATTTAAAAAACAACAACTATCAACACTAATAAAAGAGAAAAATGGTAATTGGTGTACAAGCTACCCTTTTCATTGGCTAATCAGGGCTATATGCAAATTAACTGCCAACTAAGATTGGCAGTTAACTGCCAACTAAGATTGGCAGGTAACTGCCAACAAGATGGCGATTAATTTGCATATGTAGGCACAATGCAGGGAGGCGAAAGGGAAAGCAGGAAGAAGCCCCCTGCCACTGACAGTGATCGGAAACCCAGCGGGGAGCTAAGAGCTGGGGGGCAGGGCTTTTTCCGCCCTGGCCAGTGATAGCAGGAAGTAGGGGTGGAGCCAGCGATGGGAGCTGGGCACGGTCGAAGCTGGCAGTCCCAGGAGCTAGGGGTCCCTTGCCTGGGCCTAAAGCGGAGCCCATGATCACGGGGCCGCTGCAGCTGCTGGTCCCCGCTGCCCGGGCCGGATGCCTAGGCCAGAGGCATCAGGCCTGGGTAAGGGGCCGATCCTGCGATTGGAGGGTGATGGGGATCAACACCTGAGGGCTCCCAGTATGTGAGAGGGGGCAGGCTGGGCTGAGGGACACCCCCCCCCCCCCACACACACACCCAGTGCACGAATTTCGTGCACTGGGCCCCTAGTCTATCTATAAAAGCCTAATATGCAAATTGTCCCCAAGGGAGTTCAACCAGGAGACTGATTGCTCACTATGACATGTGCTGACCACCAGGGGGCGGTGTGGAATGAAGGAAGGCCCCAGCCGGCAGCCAGCAGCCAGGGAAGGGAGGCCCTGGTCAGCAGCTGGGAGGCCCCGATTGGCCCTGATTGCTGGCTAGGCCTAGGGACCCTACCAGTGCACAGATTTTATGCAGTGGGCCTTTAGTAATAATTTAATAAATCAATAAAAACATATTTAAAATATTTTTTAAAATAAAGTGATTGCTTTGGAAACACTACATCCTAGTAAAAACTCCAACAGAGAGTTATCTTGAGAAAACATTTTTTTTTTTAAATGTTGAATTTAACCTCTAATAGTGTTTTGGTCCTGTGAAAGTGTGTTTATGATCTTTGATCTTTAGACAGTCTATTTTATGATATATTTACATGTGTGTATATATTTTACAGCTCTGTATCCTCACCTTAGGTGACACCTGGGCTGTGCTGAGGCATGGCCTGGGAAACTCTCCAGGCAATAAGCTGGAGTAATCGTGGGCTCACCGCATACGATTTCTCTCACCCTGTATCACTGTCCTGCCTTCCTGATTCCTAGGGTCTGAAAACTATTATTTCATATATTTTCTTTTCTTTTTTTTTTTTTTAAATTCTTTATTGTTCAGATTATTACATTTGTTCCTCTTTCCCCCCCCCCCCATAACTCCCCTCCTCCCAGTTCCCGCCCCACCCTCCGCCCTCACTCCCCACGCACTGTCCTCATCCATAGGTGCACGATTTTTGTCCAGTCTCTTCCCACATCTCCCACATCCCTTTCCCCCCCAAGAATAGTCAGTCCATTCCCTTTCTATGTCCCTGATTCTATTATAATCAACAGTTCATTCTGTTCATCAGATTATTTATTCACTTGATTCTTAGATTCACTTGTTGATAGATGCATATTTGTTGTTCATAATTTGTATCTTTACCTTTTTCTTCCTCTTCCTCTTCTTAAAGGATACCTTTCAGCATTTCATATAATCCTGGTTTGGTGGTGATGAACTCCTTTAGCTTTTCCTTATCTGTGAAGCTCTTTATCTGACCTTCAATTCTGAATGATAGCTTTGCTGGATAAAGTAATCTTGGTTGTAGGTTCTTGGTATTCATCACTTTGAATATTTCTTGCCACTCCCTTCTGGCCTGCAAAGTTTCTGTTGAGAAATCAGCTGACAGTCGTATGGGTATTCCCTTGTAGGTAACTGAGTTTCTTTCTCTTGCTGTTTTTAAGATTCTCTCTTTATCTTTTGCTCTTGGCATTTTAATTATGATGTGTCTTGGTGTGGTCCTCTTTGGATTCCTTTTGTTTGGGGTTCTCCGCGCTTCTTGGACCTGTAAGTCTATTTCTTTCACCAGGTGGGGGAAGTTTTCTGTCATTATTTCTTCAAATAGGTTTTCAATATCTTGCTCTCTCTCATCTTCTGGCACCCCTATAATTCTGATGTTGGTACGCTTGAAGCTGTCCCAGAGGCTCCTTACACTATCCTCGCATTTTTGGATTCTTTTTTCATTTTGCTTTTCCGGTTGGATGTTTTTTGCTTCCTCGCATTTCAAATCATTGACTTGATTCTTGCGCTCCTCTGGTCTGCTGTCGGGCGTCTGTATAATATTCGTTATTTCAGTCCGTGTATGCTTAATTTCTAGTTGGTTCCCCAATATAAGATCGAGGGTCTTATTAGTTTTCGTGTAGATCTCATTAAGTTTATCGGCAGCTTCTAAACAGTTCTTGAGAGACCTTAAAAGTGTGGTTCTGAACTCTATATCTTCCATTGACAATTTTGTCCTGTTTCTTTGTCTCCGCATTTTGTTATGCTTCCTTGGTGCACCCCCTAGTGGTCTTTGTTCGCAGTCTTATAGTTAAATCTTGATTGTTGTAGCTAATTCCAGGGAGGGTTTGACCTCCAGGCCAAGTGGCTATGAGAATCAGCTGTGTCAGCAGTGAGAGAACTTCTGTCCTCTAGGGAGGTGCTAATCTAGCCTTTGCCTGAGGCTATCCGGCAAATGCCTCTGTGCAGGGCTTGGGCGGGGCGGGTCGCACGGGATCAACAGGGTGGGCCGGAGAGAGCAGTTATGGCGGCTCTCAGTCCTGTCCCCAGGGGCTCTGCCTCTCTGAGTCCCAGCACCCGCTGCAAAGCTCGGAGAGAAAGCTGCACTCGCTCTGACCGAAGCCAGACAGTCCCACTTCTCCCGTTTGAGTCTGGGTCCCTAAAGACTCGCCCGAATCTGGTGCTCAGAGTCTGCGACTCCCTCCCGATTGAAAACAACAACCGCACCCTCCGCCGTCAGCCGGCTCCGCGCACTCCGCACCTCAGAATTTGACTTCAGCACTGCGCCTCCTCTGAGTGTCCGTGTGCGTTTCTCTTTCCTCCTAGTTGTAGGACTTCCACTCAGCCAGCGTTCCTGTGGTTCTGGGTGATGTCCTTTCCGTTTTTTGGTTTCACTTTTGAAGTAGTTGTTCAAAGCAGCAAACTCCGGCGTTAACCTATGCCGCCATCTTGGTTCTCATATATATTTTCTTAATTTCTAGTTATTTCAGGTGGGAGAGTAAATCTCATCTTTGTTATTTTATTTTGGCCAGAGTGGAAATGCAAACCAAAACAATTATAAACAGAAAGTTGAACAAACCTCTTCTTAGTGATATTTTTTATTGCTTTATAGGGGTAACACTATATAAATTCTTATTAATTAATGATCTTTACATGTTTCCTACCTGGCTATGCAAGGAGTTAGTTCTATGAGTTTTTTTATTTTTATTTATTATTTAAATATTTTACTCTGACTTGTGTAACTTTTTGCCATTTTGGGTTTCTTGGTTGTTTTTGTATATAAGTAAAATGTACTGTTTTTATTATGCATTTATTAGTTACAGTGTTTACAAAATTTTTTTATTTCACAAAAGCAAAAACTGTCTAAATAAAGGCAATCTAGTTAGGGAGAATATCTAAAAATTGAGATCACTGGGACATTTTCAGATACTTGAAAGCTGTAAAATAGGGGTCTAATATAAAAGATGATGTTTTATCATAGGATCATTTCGCCTTTCTCAGACATTATATAATAAATCATAGGATCATAATTGTGTTAAGTTAGAAAAGTAAAAAGGGAATTTATATTAATCATATCTTAGTGAAAAATATTTCTAATATCAGAAAAGTTCAAGCTTTTTGGATTTCTTAATCACTAAATCAGATCATTATATGGCCTCCATTATTTTCATGATTTCCAACAGCATGCCATATTCCAAAGTAAGGGAAGAAAATATTAATTCAGAGAGTAATAACTATCTATGAAAGTACTTGGATTTCATGTTAAAGTACTAGTAAAATATATTACTTTGCTATGTAAGTTTTCTAACTAAATAAAGATAGCGAAACAAATCTTTGTGAATAAAATTTGTTCCTTAATACTCCATTTTTAGAATAACTAAAAGTCTAATGCTTTAGGATATATCTTGAGCTTGAATTTTGTATTTGCCCTTTACAGGTTTTCAGTAACATTGCTAAGCCTGTTTTTTTATCTTTAAAATAATTCTTTCTTGATAAGCATGTTATAAGGAACAGATTAGATTTAGGTGGCAAGCAGATTGAACTATACCTAAAATAAAGCAGATTTTCATGGTAATGGTTTTCTTGCCTTTAGAAGTAATATGTAATATTTTCTTGAGATTGGATTTTAAGCATGCTGATTTAAGAACAGTGGTGAGTTCCAGACTTTGTTTTAAAATACTTGTCCTAAATCCATTTATCGACAGTTAGTGATAATATTATCTTATATAATCTTCCCTTGAGATATTTATCACTTTCCTTCTTAATGACTTTGAAAAGCAATGTATTTTACATAATATAATATTTCCTCACAGATACACCAAGTATCACTGCCAAACTAATTAATGAACAAAAAGATGACAAAGAAAAGAAAAACCATGAAGAGAAAGAAAAAGTTAAGGCAGAAAATGGATTTCAGGACAATTATAGTGTTGTTGTTGCTTCAGGTAAGCTTTCTGTTTTTTTATAATCTTGATTTTGTTTGTGTTTCTATACAGTATAACAATTTATATTTCTAGGAATTCCATGTAATAAAGAGTTTTAATGCAAAAAGCTGATTTACAATGATTCTTAATACTAAATATAAAACTATTATATCAAAAATCTGTTATTCTTTGGCAGTGAAACTTATTTTATGTCCAAAGCTTGTAATATGTCATCAAGTATGAGCTTGTGTAAATAGTTTACATATTGCATTTCAACTTCACAGTGTACTGAGAATTATACTCTTACAAATCCATTGTGTTAAGGGATTTTTGTGTAACCTCCCTGTTTTTTTTAAAAAAAAGCGAAATGAAAAAGTATTCGTCAGTTTTTATTTATATTGTGTTCATTACTTACATAAAATTAGAAAAAAAATAATTAAAAGAAAATTGGTTGAAAATGAGTTTTTTCCATTAGGTGTAGGAAGCAAAATGGCCAAGATAACTTATAATATGGGAGGATGTATTCCTTGACATAAGTGTGATGATTTTAGTTCAGAAGACAAAGTTCACTTTACTCCTCAAATAATAGACCTTTGTGTTAGTTTATTCTATCAGATAAAAATTAAGAACATAAGATTTCCTACATATATTTGCACAAAATTTCTTTATGATAAATGGACAGCTATCTGTATATCATAGAATACAGTAGTTGATAATATTTTTTTTGGAAAAAATGCAGCCCAATGTATTCGTGGAGTTTCATGAAGAACAAATAGAATCAGGAGATCAGGCGTTAAATTAAAAGAAACATTTCTCTCTTTTGGCATTGGTTAGGAATGTGGTGCTTTATTAAAATATTGTAGAAAAACACTTTTACTTCATTAGTGTGTTGGCTATATACAATTTTACTGATTCTTTACTTCTAGGGCTGAAATCCCAATCCAAACGTGCTGTGTCAGCTACACCACCGCGCCCACCATCCAGGAGAGGGAGGGCAATGCCCGATAAGATAGGAAGTACTTCCTCAGCAGCAGACAATGCCAACAAAATAATTACTGTCCCAGTGTTTCACCTGTACCACAAACTTTTGGCAGGTAATGTTCACAATGATAAAACATAAATTTTAATAATCTTACAACTATATAAATCAGACGTGTAATTACCAGAATCATCATTAATCTGGTGCTATTGATGAGATAAATGAATTATTGACGTTGCCCATGAAGTCCCAAGAGAAGTGAGACCATATCCTTTTAAACACCACTGTATTATGTTGCACACTTCTGCTCTACTTTCTAAATTTCACTGTTAATGTGTCATAATATAATTAGTAAAATTAATATTTTAGAGAGTACACAAGTTATATAGGAAGTGTGGTGAGGCAACTTTTAAATAATTAGTTCATAGTAAAACCCTTAGATGTGTCATTGATAATTAAACAGTATTTTCTCCACAGCTAAATATATTCTTTAACCAATTTACTTTCCATTGGTCAAGGTGATATCCATTGTGTCTCCATTTTTGTATTGTATTGTTACAAATCAAAATTCCAACTAACTTTAAATGGGTTTTCCTTCTTAGCTTTACCTGGTTGTTTATAGAAGAGGTCAGCAAATTATGGCTGGTCAACTGGATGCCCTGACTGGTTTGGCTCAGTGGATGCCTCTTTTTATAAAAAATTTTTTTAATTGAAATACATAGCTAACCCCATTTATTTATGTATTGTCCATAGCTATTTTAATGCTACAATGGTAGAGTTAGTAGTTGCAGCACAGACATATGGCCTTCATAGAGTGAAATATTTATTATTTAGCCTTTAATAGAAAAGATTTGCCAACCACAGATGTATAGGAATGTCTGTGTTTTTTGTTTGTTTGTTTCTATTTGCTGTGGCTCAGAAGATCTTAGTGAGATTGGTTAGCGACTAATTAACACTTTGTATAGACATCATTTATTGTTTTCACGTGTCAGAAACAGATTTTAATTTTTGTAAACTTTGCAAGGGTTGTTTTTAAATTGTTTTGAATTCGGTGTCAGAATCAAACTTCTACCTATAATTTAGTAAAAGCATTAAGTACCTGAGTAAGGTGAATCTAGTAAATGTATCCCACTTGGATTCTAGATTTAACTTAATAATGTCATTTATAGGCCAGCCATTGCCTGCTGAAATGACACTTGCTCAACTTTTAACTCTCCTATATGACCGAAAACTTCCTCAAGGTTACCGCTCAATAGATCTGACTGTTAAATTGGGATCAAGAGTTATCACAGACCCAAGTCTGTCAAAAACAGATTCTTTTAAAAGACTACACCCTGAGAAAGGTATGTGTATGGTACTGCTTTAAAAAGTACAGTCTGTAATCTCAGGAGGCAGGGATTTCTATTTACCTTTGTTTTTTTCTTATATTAACATAAAGATATTTTTCTTTATGACTGAGTTATTGTAAATATAAAAAATTTGCCATTATTTCCATTGGAAATTAATCTTAATACCTTGGTATAGCATCACTTATTTTATAAGCACCTGTGCTTTAATTTTAAACTTTATTTCTGCATGAACCATGTGAATTATTTATAATTAAAGCGAGAATCTCAATTCAGGATTCAGTTTACTGATAATTTAGATAAAGTAGTATTTTATGCTCATAAACATTTTTTTTCCTCAAACAGAAGTGGGATCAGACATTTTCTTACAATTTTACTTATTTTCCATTAAATATTTCTAAATGTGCATTTTTATTGCCTATTTTTTTTCATATGGTTAGAACAAAATTGATTTTTTCCCCAGTTGTTGAAAAATTCTGATTGTTTCTAGTTTTTTACTACTATAAATGCTATTTGAGCAATGATTTTCATAGTGTGCATATGGTATCATCTTATTTTTACTTCAGTTTTTCCCATGATTAAAGTTCAGTATTTAATTATTAGCCTTTTGTATTCTTTACTAAATTTTCCTTTTTTTTTTCAGCCCAAGATAATTTGTCTTTTTAAATGTTTAGTTGACCTCGTTATTGTGAACATACTAACCTTTCGATTTTCCTTTGTGAGTGATTCAAAGCTAAACCAGTGTGGCATAATTTTTAATTTTCAGTAAGAAGTCTATCATTATTCATTTTTTCCTAATTGAATGCTTTAGAGCTCAACATATTACTTTTTGCTGTGAGTCTCTAAGGACTTACTTATTTAGACGATGGCAATGATACTGATCTCTGGGCCATACTTTGAGTAGCAGGACTATAGGCGGCAACTTCAGAAGTCATTTAAACATTTTTTATAGCATCTAGCCTTAATGTAGCTGTATCTGAGTAACTTAAGATATTTATGCTCTTTTTTTTTTTTATTAGGGAGATGACATCTGCTTTGTAAATAAAAGAGTACTAAAGAAACAGATTTTTTCTTACCTATTTTTAAAATCTAGATCATGGAGATTTACTTGGTAGCTGTCCAGAAGATGAGGCTCTCACTCCAAGTGATGAATGTATGGATGGGGTATTGGATGAATCTTTACTTGAAACCTGTCCCATTCAATCACCATTGCAAGTTTTTGCAGGAATGGGTGGACTGGCTCTTATTGCAGAAAGACTACCCATGCTATATCCGGAAGTAATTCAACAGGTAAGATAAGATTCCTAATTGAATATATCATTCCATGACAAAGCCCTTTGTTCTTTTGTTTGGCTTTTCATTTACAAGTTCTTTTCTCAGTTTTATTAAGGAAATAAATATTTTTAAACTTATATTAACCTTTTGGAAGTACCCTTTAACTTAGACTTTGAGTATTGTACAAATCTTTATGTGATTAAGATTCTGAAGAAATGTTAAAGACTGAACGTATTTGCCAAACTCATTACACTGTAGCATTTACCTTGATTTTATGGTGTCACTCTGTAACATTTTTGTTTTATGATGCTTTAGGTGTGATATCAATTTCTGGATCTTACTGCAAATGGGAGAGTAAAGTAGTAGTATATACTTATGTCCAAATACATTATCTTTTCGTTTAAATTTTTTTCCTTTTATTTACCATTTCTGTTTTTGGTGGTTTACAAAACATTATATTGACCTCTTTACCTGTTCATTAATATTGCTGTTATTCTTTTATTAATGGGGGGGGGGAGAGTGGTACATGGAGAGTTATAAAAATAAAGCTCTTTGTTGTATTAGTTGGGAAAATGATTCTCTCTAATATCATATGCTTAGCGTATTATATGTGCCTGCATCAGTTTCCTAGGGCTGCTGTAACAGATTATCACAAACAGGATGGCTTATACCATGGAACTTTTTCTCTTATGATTTAAGAAGCCGTAAGTTTGAAATCAAGTGTTAACAATTACGCTCTCTGTGGTGGCTTAGGATACCTGTCATTGGATTTAGGGTCTACTCTAAGCCAGTATGACCTCATTTTAACTTGATTACATCTGAAAAGATCCTACTTCTGATTAAGATCACATTATCAGTTCTTGGGCTCCTTGGAAAAATGCTAGGATTGGGGTAGGGAATATACAAGATCAGTCTAAATACAGAAGCCTGCTTTAATGGGATCCCACTGACCAAATCTGATACTACTTGGGCATCAAATAAAATAATAGAGTATTATAACCTATAGAATAACAGAATCTATACTGGTATACATCAGTAAATGAGTGAATTGGAACGGGGTCCCTCGGGGGTGAGGATGATGGAGCCCAACGCGCTGGGGCGTTTGCATGCACAACTCTGGAGACCAGGTTCAGAGACACAGATCTAGGTTTATTGAGGAAGTACAGCCGTATATAAAAGGGTAAGCAGCCAATACAATAGGGACACGCTTGCTATGTTATCCAATGGGCGTGAGGATCGGGGCTAAGAGTAGGTGGCTCTTGGAGATTTGTCAGGTGGGCGTTGCCGCTTCTTGGTGTGCCAAGGAAGCATGTTTGCTGGAGTGTGCTCACAGCATTGCATCGGCCACAGCACTGAGATAAATCTCTTGAGCTCTTCCCACAGTGAATAAATAAATAGATGGGGAAGAAGGAATGTTTGTAGTCCAGTACCAACTAATAAATGTAGAAAGAAAGATTTAGAAAGTCACCATTGACAACCACTGTGGTAATTATTGATTTAGGCAAGAATTATAAGAATGCTAGTTGTAATAGATCAAAGTTTGGTGAGAAATAAGATGTTTAAATAGTCCAAAGAATCTGTCTACTTAACTAACAACAAAGGATTTAATAGAAACTTTAAACTAGAGATACATGGCAGACACCACCATACTTAAAATACCAAGTAACTCCTCAATGTTTGGAAGCTTTTAATTAAAAAAAAAAAAAGAAATTCCTTTATTGATCTTATATTACTATATTTTAAGGAGATAATTTGAAATCAAGTGATTAATTTGAACCTGGTGTTGAAACATGCAAATAGTTAACATTTATTTTTTCTTTAGGTGAGTACCCCAGTTATAACATCCACCACTCAGGAAAAGCCAAAGGATAGTGATCAGTTTGAATGGGTGACAATTGAACAATCAGGAGAATTAGTTTATGAAGCACCAGAAACCATTGCCGCTGAACCTCCACCTATCAAATCAGCAGTACAGACCATGTCTCCTATACCGGCCCATTCTTTGGCTGCTTTTGGATTATTTCTTCGTCTTCCGGGCTATGCTGAAGTGCTACTAAAAGAGAGAAAACATGCTCAGTGCCTTCTTCGATTGGTGTTGGGAGTGACAGATGATGGAGAAGGAAGTAAGTGTTTAGTGTTATTAATGAAATTTAACATAGGTGGGTTAAGTAAAAGTTATTCAGATCATTGCCTATTAATCATCATTTATTACTTTCAAAGTTAAGCTATTACATGATTTGTTGTTGGCAACTTAGTTCTAATAATAAGATGTAATAAATCTTTTTTTCAAATCTTCATTTTATTTATTTATAATAAATCTTTAAAAAAACAAGTTTCATTCATTCATTCATTCTAAAGGTATTTACTGAGTGTTTATAAAATTGCTGGGCATCATTGGAGGGATTTGAAGATGAAGCTGGTATTTAGACCCTACCTTCAAGTAGCTAGTGTCCTCCAGTAATAGCAATGAGGAATTTGTGTAAACATACAGATTTCACAAGTTAAAAAAGCCTTGAGATCCCTGGCCACTGTGGCTCAGTTGGCTGTTCGTCATCCAGTGCACTGATAGGTTGCCAATTTGATTCCTGGTCAAGGCACATGCGCAGGTTGTAGGCTCGATCCCTCAGTAGGGGGCATGTGTGTGTGTGTGTGAGGCAACCAATCAATATTTCTCTCTTAAAAAAAAAAAAAAAGCACTGACAGCTACAGCATTATGGGGTCCCTCAGGTGTGAGATGATTTTTTCACTACCCAGTGATGTGAATAAAGTGGCATAGCAGGTTTTAGTAGGGCCATGAAGGATAGTCAATTGAGGTTGAGATGAGTTATTTTAGAAAGAAAGAATGGTTTCAGTGGTATTTGTATTCTCAGAATTCAGGGTATCCTCCCAAAATATGTACACACTTTAACAGATGACAGCTCAATTATGAAAATGAAATGTATTTTAATAAACACTGCCTTTATAATGATTCAAAGTGTATATATATATTTTTGGGGGATACCTTATATATGAAAAACGATAAGCTAGCTCATGAAAATTTGCATAAAAAACTCAAAGCTCATTTTAAAAGCAAATATTGGTAACAAATCATGGAAAGGTGTCTAAAGATTTTATTCTAAAAAGCAATGAAGATTTATTATAACATTAAATAAAGTAGAGATGTGATGTTAATTTTTTTAAAGTGAATTTGGCAGCAATATTTAGATTAAAGCGAACAAATGAGGAAAGTAACAATATATAATAATGTGTTTTATAATATAACTAGAGGCCCGGTGCATGAATTCATGCATGGATTCCCTTGGCCTTGCCGGTTGTCAGGGCCAATTGGGGTAGACTGGCCGGGGGGAGGGACTGTGGGAGGTTGGCTGTGGGAGTGCTCTGACTACCACAGGGGTAGCTCCTGCGTTGAGCATTTTCCCCCTGGTGGTCAGTGCACATCATAGCTACCGGCCGGTCATCCAGTCCTAATGGTCGCTTAGGTATTCATATATATATATATATATATATATATATATATATATATATATATATATATATATATATGATAAAGAATAATAACAGGAACTTATGGTGATTATTTCAAGTGGGCTGGTAATTTAATAGAAAGAAACAAAGAAAACTCCCAATAAGGGTAGTAGCCTGACAAGTAGATTTTCATTTGGTTTCCTTCTAATTCTTCAGTTAATGACTATTAAATTAGAAAATTGTTACATTTTTGTTATTTTAAAATCACAGAAGGGTAAGAACCATTGTCTTTTAGAATTCTATTGTAATATAGTAGATATAACCCTAAACAGAAAAGGAAATAGAATTGCCTTTATGCTATTTCAGATTATTTTTAGTGAATATACAATGAGTGGTTATTAAAAATCACAATTCTGACATTCCTTTCTACAGTGATTGTCTCATCCACCATTCTTGTGACTATGGTTTTTGATGTTTGCTTTTGCATTTAATACTCCTTTATAGCTAAAACACACTAGAAAACTATATTGCAAACAAAACAAAATAGTTTATTTTTATTACCTGTTTATGGTTACAACTGCTTCCAAGGCAAGTGCACTTACTTTCATACTGTTGTGTGAAACTTTTCATGTTTCTTTTTTACTTATTAGATTTTAGTATAAATTCTAGTTTATAATAAATTTAACACAGTCTAGCTATTAACTATCATATGAATATATTTCAAGTTTCTTTTGTAGTTTATATATGATGTCTTACAGAGGTTTTCCAGACATTATTTATTATTACATTTTAAGTTATTCAATATTGTATTTGTGGTATTTGGGTTGTTTGCTAATAAATATAGTGATTCAGTTTTCTAATACATTGTCATTATTTGTTATCCTGTATATTGTTTCTTATTGTGTTTTAAAATATTTTTAAGTTTGAGGTTTTTTTTTTAATCTAGGTCATATTCTGCAATCTCCATCAGCCAATGTGCTTCCAACTCTTCCCTTCCACGTCCTTCGTAGTTTGTTTAGCACTACACCTTTGACAACTGACGATGGTGTGCTTCTGAGGCGAATGGCGTTGGAAATTGGAGCACTACACCTCATTCTTGTCTGTCTCTCAGCTCTGAGCCACCATGCCCCTCGAGTTCCAAACTCTAGCCTCAATCAAGCAGAGGTAGGTTCAGTTTTAATTCTTTAGGTTACGAAAACGTAATTTAATTCACAGAGTACAGATGCAGTTTTTTTCTGAAGTAATCAGAAAGGCCAATTCATTAATGGCATAAGCAAATTTAATGAGGATGCAATATACAGGTACAAAAATGTAGTTACAATATAACTTCCAGCAATAACATAAAATGAGCTTATTAATGCTATTTTTTTAGACTAGCAGCAAAAAAATCTATAAATAAGTCTGAAAAAATATGTGTACTTCTCTTCATATAAAATATAACATTAAAAAAAAGAAACAATGTTACAAACTTTTTGTCAAAAGCACTACTAAGACATGAAAATAAAAACCACTGAATGAGACACTATGTATATATGATAAATAGCTTATATCCAGAATATTCAGAGAACTTTAAAAATCTCCCCCCCCCCAACCCCACCCCCTCAAAAAGGGGCAGGAAACCGAGTAGGAAAATAGATGAAAGGTTAGAATAGCCATTTTATAAGAGAGGCAATTAATTTAACTAGTAAATGTGAAAAAGTGATCTGTTTTCTTCGTTATCAGAAAACCTCTAATACCCTATAATTGCACACCCATCAGAATGTGTAAAATTTCAAAACACACACAAATACTGTTCTATTATCATTTGTAATAATGTAAAGGTAATAGAATAGATGAAATAACTAGTGTAAAAATAGTAGAATGGATGAAGTAATTGTCTACTATGTAATGGAATACTATACTAAAGTAATGAAAGAAAACAAGTGCAGCCAACTACACATAATAGTATTGATTAATTTGACAAACTAAAATTCCAGACATAAAAGCATATATGCAGCATGGTTCCACTTAGATAATGTTCAAAAATTAGAAAAAATTGAACTATAGTGATTAGGGTGTCATGCTTAGGTAGTAAAATTATAAAAGAATAAGGTAATATGAGTATAAAAATCGGGAGGATTCTGTCCAGTGTGACTCAGTAGTTAAGCATCAACTTATGAACCAGGAGGTCATGGTTCCATTACTGGTCAGGGCACATGTCCAGGGTGTGGGCTCGATCCTCAGAAGTGGGTGTGCAATAGGCAGTTAATCAATGATTCTCATCATTGATGTTTCTATCTCTCCCTTGTCTGAAATTAATAAATATATATATTTTTAAAAATCAGATGGATGAAGTGTGATGAATAGGAGATGGAATTAGGGCAATTTCTTACATTTAATGATCTCACTCTTGACCTGCATGGTTAAAATTGTGTTTATAATTAATTAAACTTTATCTGTTTGTTTTATGTTCCTTCTGTATATACATTATACTTCACATTTATAAATTTTTTAAAAAAATAGCTGTTTTTATCAGTAACCTTAATTATTCTATTGGTAATGTTTATAGTAATAAAATTTTTATTTTTTATTTATCAGTTTATCTTATAAAATGTGAAAGATGGAATTCCTTAGTTACAGTTTCATAAAACTATATTGCAGATCAGTTCTGAAAGTATTGCTTATACATAATATTCTTTTAGTTTTTAAAGTAATAATTGCCAATGATGTGAGGGTAGTAGTATATGAAATTTAATGAAAATTCTTTAAAGGAGGTTTGTTGTTAAAGAATTAATTTTACAATCCACAAAAGTAATAATAAAGAATTGGCCTTTTACAGAGTTTGAGATTATTTTTAAAAAACCAGTAGGTCTCAGTCATTTTTTCTGTCTCTATATCATTCACATTTTTAATATGTTCTCTATTCCCAAAATTTTTTTACACATCACTTTCTGAACAAGAAAGAAATTAAGAATTACTCCTAGAAATAATTCTCCTGATGGATGATGCCTTTATTATACACCTTAAAAGATCTGGTTCACATCCCTATTCCTTTCACTGTTTCTCTTCTCTAATTTTGAGTCATTGTCTCCTAGCATTAAGGTGCTTTACTCCACTTTTTCCTAATAAATATATATCTCTATATATAAAAAGTCAGCGATCAGAACATTGTAATGACTGAAACAGCTGGTCGCTGTGATGCCCACTGTGGCCAGCGAACGGGCCCGATCATGGGTGGGGCCAGCAGCCAACCTCCTGCAGCCCCTCCCCCTGGCCTGCCTTGCCCTCGATGGGCCCCCACCACCATGATCAGCCGGCAGCTACTCCCTGTGGCTGGCCCCACCCCTGATTGACCCCCTTACCCCAATGGGGGCAGGGCCAGCTGGCCAACCTCATGTGGCCCCCTTCCCCTGGTCGGCCCCTCCCCCAGCCACCTCTGCTCCTGATTGCGCTCCCCCCCCGCCCCCCCCCCCCGCCCCCCGCCAACTCCTATCAGAGGCAAGGCCAGTGGCTACTGCCCGCAGCCCTGACCCCGATCAGCCCTCCACATTACCAATTGAGGGTGGGGCTGGCTGGCCCACCGCCCCTCCCCATGGCTGGCCCAGCCCTGATTGGGCCCTGATCGGGGCCGGGCCGCCTGGACCCCACCTGTGCACGAATTCATGCACTTGGCCTCTAGTATATATACTAGGGGCCCGGTGCACGAAGATTCATGCATGGGGGTGGGGTGGGTCCCTCAGCCTGACCTGCACCCTCTTCAATCTGGGAGCCCTCAGGGGAGCCCTCTCCAATCCGGGCGTTTCTGTCTGTCTGTGCAATCATATGAGCGAATTGTCTGAGACCCCCCCAACCCAGTTTGGTTTGTTGCTCACAGAATAATAGAGGCTTTTTTTTTTTCTTTGCTTCGTTGGTGGAGATTTCCTGGAAGTTTTAGGATATCTTCCCTTTAACTTTTCTTAGACACTCTGATTTTACATATGTCTCTCACCTTTGCTTTTCCTCCTTTCCCCACCACAACAGTAACTTGCTGCAGGCTCACTATGCTCTAGTGTCTTAGGACAGTGATGGCGAACCTATGACATGCGAACTCATTTTTTTGGTTGATTTTTCTTTGTTAAATAGCATTTAAATATCTACACTAATAAAAGAGAAACATGGTAATTGGCGTACGACCGCTACCCATTTCATTGGCTAATCAGCGAGATATGCAAATTAACTGTCAGCCAAGATGGCGGCCGGCAGCCAGGAAGCTTGAAGCTAACATGAGGCTTGCTTGCTTCAGTGACGGAGGATTCCAACGTTCCCCGCCTGCCACTGCAGGCCTCTGAGCTGGCAGTTTGAAACATTTTAACAAAAAAAACCCCCCAGAAACAAGCTTTCAGCGAGCTGGGATCTCAAAGCTGGAGTTATACATTGTTTCAATTACCTACTTTCACCAGCGGAGGCCTAAGAGCTGGAGCCTCAGAGCTAAAGCTGGCCCAGAATTTGAAAAAAAAAAAAAGAAAAAAAGGAGCGGTTGGGAGCTTCTGTCACCCGCCAGCCTGAAAACAGCCCTCAGCCCCTCATCCAGACTGGCCAGGCACCCCAGTGGGGACCCCCACCCTGAAGGGTGTGTGACCAGCTGCAAACAGTCCTCAGCCCCTCACCCAGGTTGGCCAGGCACCCCAGTGGGGACCCCCACCCTGATCCAGGACACCCTTCAGGGCAAACCAGCCGGCCCCACCCATGCACCAGGCCTCTATTCTATATAGTAAAAGGGTAATATGCCTCCCAGCACCGGGATTAGCGTGACGGGGCAGCGCCCAAACCCCCTGATCGCCCTGCGGCTCTGTGTGTGACAGGGGGTGGGGCCACAACCTCCCTATCCGCCCTGCTCTGTTCGTGACAGGGGAAGGCACCCCAACCTCCTGATCAGCCCTGCTCTGTGCCTGATACGGGGGAGCTCCCCAACCTCTGATCACCCTGCGGCTCTGTGTGTGACAGGGTAGAGCCATAACCTCCCCATCGGCCCTGCCCTGAGTGTGAGAGTGGCGGCGCCCCAACCCCCTGATCCACCCTGCTCTGTGTGTGACAGGGGGGAGCTCCTCAACCCCCTGATGGGCCCTGCTCTGTGCGTGACAGGGGGCAGTGCCCCAACCGCTGGATTGGCCCTGCTCTGTGCGTGACGGGGTGGCTCCGCAACCTCCCCATCGACCCTGCCTTGAGTGTGACAGGGGGCGGTGCCCCAACCCCCCAATCGGCCCTACCCTGAGCGTGACTGGGGGTGGCATCGCAACCTCCCAATCTGCCCTGCTCTGTGCATGACAGGGGGCGGCGCCCCAACTCCCCAATTGGCCCTGCCCTCTTCCACCTGGGAGTGGGCCTAAGCCAGCAGGTCGTTATCTCCCGAGGGGTCCCAGACTGCGAGAGGGCACAGGCCAGGCTGAGGGACCCCCCCCTTCCCCCCGAGTGCACAAATTTTTGTGCACCGGGCCTCTAGTATAGAATAAATGCCAAAAATATAAGTCTTTGTTTTACTATGGTTGCAAATTTCAAAAAATTTCTATATGTGACATGGCCCCAGAGTTAAGTTAGGGTTTTTCAAAATGCTGACACGCTGAGCTCAAAGGTTCGCCATCACTGCTCTAGAAGATCAGTCTGCCACCACAACTATGATCCCCAGCATTCCTGGTGCTCCCCGCACTCTGGGCTTCTGCTCGAGGTCCTGGCGCTGCCACCAGAACTATTCCCAGAATTCCTGGTACTCCCCACGCCCCAGGCTCTTGATTTTCTCTTCCTGCTCTGTCTCTGTCCCACAGCCTCCCACTCTGCCAAGTCCTCCAAGCTGCCAGTTCTCCATCTCTGCTCTTCGTCTGGCGGCTTGGGGAGCCAAGTTCCTCAAGCCACTCCACTCTCCGCTGGCTCTCCTGCTCTCCATCCGGTGGCTTGGGTGAGCGACTGAGGGAGCCACATCACCCCAAGTCGCCAGCTCTCCTGCTCTGCTCTCAGCCTAGCACCTGTGTATGCAAATTAATCTGCCATCTTTGTTGGGTTAATTTGCATACTCACTCCTGATTGGCTATGAGCATAGCCGAGGGACAGTCAATTTCCATGTTTCTCTATCATTATATAGGATATTTTCAATCTTTATTGATGAGATTATTACAGATGCCGTGCTCCCCTCCACCCAGTTCCCACCCCACCCCAGGCCCTTGCCACCCTATTGTCTGTGTCCATAGGTAATGCATACATGCATATAAGGTCTTTGTCTATTCTCTTCCCGCACCCCCCTTCCCTCTGAGAATTATCAGTCTGTTCCATTTCCATGCTATTGATTCTATTCCACTCACCAGTTTATTCTGTTCATCAGATATTTTATTCATTTGATTTTTAGAGTCACTTGTTGATAGATACGTATTTGTTGTCACTTTATTTATTCATTCATCCACTGATGGGTGTTTGGGTTGTTTCTACTTTTTTGCTATTGTAAGCAGTCTTCCTTTGAATATGTGTGTACATTTATTTGAATATCAATTTTATTTATTTGGGTATACCAGTATTCCTAGGAATGGAATTGCTGGGTCACATAGTAATTCTTTATTTCATTTTTTGAGGAATTTCCAAACTGTTTTCATTAACAGCTGAACTATTTATATTCCTGCTGATAAATATTTTTGAAGATAATAAAACCAAATAGTAATAAATTTTTATGTTTTGTAATAAGCCTCAGGTATCAAGCTCTCATAACCCTACATCAACAGAAGAACAGCAGCTATATTGGGCCAAAGGGACTGGTTTTGGGACAGGCTCTACAGCTTCTGGATGGGATGTGGAACAAGCTTTAACGAAACAGAGGCTGGAAGAGGAACATGTTACCTGTCTTCTGCAGGTACAGTGATAATAGTTAAATTATTTTTTGTATTTGTATTGATTTTTAAGTATTGATGACTACCCAAATCATCTTCAGCTACTTTTATGAAGCCCATATGCTCCCTGTTCTCAATTCTTTCAAGAGACCACTGGATAAAGTTTGCTTTTTCCTACTGGTAATTTTAAATTTTTCTCCTCTCAATTACTTCTTCACTGGGAGTAAAGTGACAAGAATGAAATTATTCAACAAGCGGAAAATCTCTCTTTACAGTAATCTCATCTAAAGTGTTGAATATGGACTCTCAAAAAAACAATATTTATCTACTTTTATATATCTTTATTTCTCACACTGTCTATAACTTTTCTAGAGTCAGGGAAGTTGAACTAGTAGAGAAAGTCTTTAATACCATAAAAATGAGAAAAGGAGGTGCATCGGTCAAATGATTAATATTGGTCAAGTCTTTGAGCATTTGTTTTCAGCAATTCTAGAATGAACGGGTCATTTTAGTATAAAATTCTAAGATTGTGTGCCACTCAAACTGTATAGTGAATTTATTCAATAAAATAATCTCAAGAGTTGCTACTAAGGTTTTAAGTTTGTGTTCTTAGGTGGATTGCTTCTATATGTCTGGTCATATATAAGGTGGGGCAAAGGTAGGTTTACAGTTGTATGTGAAACAGTTTATTTTTGTATTATTATTGTTATATTATTTTCTATACAAACAACTGTAATCCTACTTTTACTCCACTTTGTATGGTGCCTCATGCAAAACACATCCTTCCCTTTTGAAAGTTTAAAGAAAATATGCCTCCTTTTTAAAGCATACATTGCAAGAGATTGAGTTGAAAATATATACTCTTGGAATTCAGACTGAATATCTAACACAGTATTTCTTTCTAATTATATGAAGCTTAAATCCAATTTAAGTCCAGCAAATTTTTTTTTTTTTAGGTTCTTGCAAGTTATATAAATCCTATGTGTGGTGCAATAAATGGAGAAGCTCAGTCATCTCATGAGAGCAGAGGACAGAACAGTAATGCCCTTCCTTCTGTACTTCTAGAGCTTCTCAGTCAGTCCTGCCTCATCCCTGCCATGTCATCTTATCTAAGAAATGACTCAGGTAAGTCATGTTTTAATATTTTTCTGAGGTATCTTTGTGGGCAAGTACTTTTGCTTAATTTTTTGTCATCAGTTGAAACAGTAAAAATACAAACTTAGTAATTTAAAAAATATAATTTAGAAAATTTTTCTTCAAAGAATTTAATTCAATAAACTGTCTTTAAGAGAGTTGTTACAAAAATTATACAAAACAAACTTTGCAGCCATAACTTCATGGTAGGTAACGGGAACAAATAAGTGAATTGTATATTTATTAGGATATTTTACTTTTAATATTCTTAAAAGGAATGATAAAAACAGTTAAAGAGAGAAAGTAGTTGATTTCTTAGTTAGATACAGTGGCTTCATCATTTCAATTTTTAAAATATATTTTCATCTTATACCAATTAATGTATTTACTGCCATAATGTACTATCTGAACTACTTAATCATTTTTATGTGCAATATAACTATATAGTTACTTAATTCTTGGTCTCTCCCCAATTCTAGGCCTTACTTTTTGTTTCCTAAATATGCTTATTCTTATACTTTTTATATTGGTGTTTTATAAACATTGGTATTAATCCATTTATTAACCTACCAATTAATCTTAAGATTCAAATAGAAGCTATGTTGCTGTGGGCTTACTGTTAGATTGCACTTGTTCTCATTTTATACTTTCTCCCTCATCCTTCTTACAGTTCTCGACATGGCAAGACATGTGCCACTCTATCGAGCTCTGCTGGAATTGCTCCGAGCCATTGCTTCTTGTACGTCCATGGTGCCTCTATTGTTGCCCCTTTCTACAGAGAATGGTGAAGAGGAAGAAGAACAATCAGAGTGTCAAACTTCTGTTGGTACATTATTAGCCAAAATGAAGACCTGTGTTGATACCTACACCAACCGTTTAAGGTACTATACTTTATTCATTTCTCTTATCCTTGACTTTATCTTTTTTTATATAATTTTTAGGGTTTTCTAAATGATTTATGCTAATTAAACACAAATACACCCAGACAGTGTATAAAACTCCAAAGAAAAAGTATCCACTGAATCCTACACTCAGGAATGTTTATTTACATTGGCTTTCCGAACATCTCACTATGTGATATTATCGCTATAGGTATAGAGTTTTTCTTAAATACTGGCACATTTTACCAGTTTTACAGATAGATGCTAGTTTTACCCAATATTGAAGTCAAAGACACCTTTCAGTATCAGTAAATACATATTGCTAACAGTGTACTTAATACTTCTAGTTATGCATCTTATATAGATGCTGTATTTTACATAACCATCTATTAGTGGACACTTGGGTTATTTCCAGTTTATCACAACCTCAGACACGCATGTTTTGGGGCTTGTAGAAATCTGCATAGTAGATTCATAGATGTGGAATTACTGTATTATGGGTTACTCCAATTTCATTTTGATACATATGTTATAATTCACGCTATAATCTTTTTTTTTTTAGAAGTCAGAGGTTCAGTATTTCTTGGAGTTATAATAAAGTATTTATCTTCATGGAATATTAAATTTTAAAATAAATCTTTGGAAAAAAAATAAAATAAATCTTTGGTGTAAGTTTATACCTCACTAGATTCAGATGATGAATTTTGTTATCATAAACTCTTTTAAAATAACCTAGTAAACCTTTTAGCAGAATCTATTCATTGCTGGTTAGTGTTACTTAAAGCTGGCTTAATTTTGATTTTTAAGGCATTTATACTGCCAGTGGGAGTTTATTCCTTTGTTGATGGTCTTTTGAGTCAATGTTCTTTACCGTCATTTGTAATATATTTGTTCTACCTATTTGGACTTAATTTTAAAGAACCTAAAATTTGAGAAAAATGGTATCCATCAAATAATGGCAGAGAATTGGTCACTGGAGGAATAGTTTTTGTCAATCTTCACCTTTCAGGAAGAAGTCAACTTCTCAGATAAACCTGACTGTTAGTTTATGTTACTGTCATTATCACTTTAACAACTACTTGCTCACTGCCAGGCATAAGAATCATAAATTAGAGAAGAGGTTAAAGAAGAATCAATTAGTAGTGATATAAAAAGCTATAGGTTTATACTATTCTTTTACCAGGGTAGGAAAATGTAAAGGCATATTTTCTTTGATACTATGAGATTTACTTCTATTGTAGAGAAGAGAATATATTATGTTTATCCAATTCTTCATTGTGGCAAAAATATTTCTAACTAGTAACCTCGTCAGCCAGTTTAATTATAGCAAAATAGTGTGGTGTCACAATTGAATGAAGATATAATTTTCTAATTGAGTTAATGTCTCATTGAGAAATGTCTAATTGAGCATTCTATTCACTGCCTTGGCCACGTGTGTTTGTTGTTATTCCCATACAATAAACATATAGTTTTAACAGAGCAATTCATATGAAATATACATAGCTTTGAAATTGTCCCTATGTATTTTTAGGGGGAATTTTGTCCTGTGTTTATGTATCTTATGTTTCTGCATTTTGAGATGTAATGTAATAGTTTATAACTGAAAATTAAGAATTTATGAAACTTTTCAGTGTTTTTCCCTCAGGAGTATCTTCTTTGTTGGATGAAAAATAGTCTTAAACACTTGGACTATTGTTATATTATCTCTGGTTAAAAAATGACAAATATGTGTTGTTATAAATGTCAAAATAAGGCCATTTAAAAATAACTTTCTATATACTGCTTATTTCCCTATCAAATTTCCATTTGATTCTGCAAAAATATAGTTCTAATGTATTGAGTTCTGAGATAATTATAGAAGATGCTTATTTAAGTGAATGGAAAATTTGCACCTTGGGTTCCTTTTTGTTTTTTTTCTTAATGTATTCTCTGTTCAAATAACATAAATGGTATAATGTTTTTTAAAGTAAACTTGACTTCGGTATAAGTGTGTTAATTATTTACTATAAAAATTGAATTTCAGATAGAGGATACATGAATTTCATTTAACAAGAGCTCTTTATTTGCTACTTGGTTACCTGGAAAAAATTATTCTTTACATTCCTTCCTTCTTCAATGAGAAAAAATGACACTTCAAACTTCTGTACCAACAAAACATGCATGTGAAGATCATAATGACTTCATAGAGCTCATTTGTTATTTTATCTTTACAGTGATCCTTTGTAGTAACTATTTCTAATAATAGTTTTATTTTACTGAGAACAAACACTGCTAGTGACTTTTGTATGAGAATTTGAATATGCTTCTTAGTTGAGATCCCTCATATCTCTTATATTATACAGCCTCTGTTAGGAAAAGAAAGCAGCAACGACATACATTATATAAAATCTCTACTTTCCTTTTAAGGTATGACACATTGAGAATTCATTTTCTACCTTACAGAGAGAAGGTAAAATCCATTCCAGTCTGTCAAGACTAAAGATATATATTTTTTCATTATAAAAGAGTTGAAATAAAATGAGCAATATAGTCCAGTTTCCTATAGAGTTAAAAATAATTCCTAAGTTCAATTTAATTGAGTTTTAGAGAGAGAAGAAAGGAGAGGGAGAGGGAGAGAGAGAGAAAAACATCTATGTGAGAGTGGTTGCTACCTGCAGGCCCCCTATCGGGGTCAAGCCTGCAACCCAGGCATGTGCCCTGACTGGGAATTGAATTGGCAACTTTTTGGTACACGGGATGACACTAAACCAACTGAGCCACACTAGCCAGGGTGGCCTAAATTCAATTTTAACACTGATTCAAAGTGTAAAACTTGCCCCTCACCCCACCCACTTACTCCATTTTGAATTGTATTTAAAAAAAAAAACCCAAACGGATACTCTGAGAAGAGAGTAGTCAAGGCCAGTATGTCCTGTTTACATATCACTTATAGGATATGCTTTATTGGGGTTTGGAGTATATGTAGGTATACCCCAGCTTAGAACAGTTTTACACTATTTTTGTCTTTGTACTCTTAATAAGAAATGTAAGGGTGAATAAAGTACATCTATTTAGTATAAGGATTTTTTTAAAGTTAGAACAAGTACTAGTTTACTAGTTTTGTTTATATACCTTATTGCCTTATGTTCTTCCTCTTGTTAACTTCTGATATTTTCCCTTTTTTAAAAATCAAACATACATGTAAGGCATGCAAATTTTTATTTATTTTTGCTTCAAATGAAGTTTTAATATATTTAACTCTTTGGTCATCTTAAAGGAAACAGATTTGCTATATACTCTGCAGATGATTTTCATTGAAATTATTTCTTCTGTGCGTGTTATATTTATAAGTTTTATCTTTTGTGGATGAGAGAAATTAAAATGTTTGCCCAAGTACAAAGAGGAGGTTAACTTTTGCTGGTGGGAATAACCTAATTGAGATTATCCTGTCTTGAGGCCATTGTTTAAACCCAGCTAATCTAGTTCTCGGGATTCAAGGAATGAAGGCTATCAGACTCTCCCCCAGCCTGAAACCTCTATAAGAGGAAAGAGAAGGGATCACTAAGAAGCTGAAAAGACAGGTCATACACCTTGCTTTTAACTGATTTGTGCATTAGAAATTTTTTAATTATATTTAGATAGGTGAGATCTGACCTGGTAATAAGAGCATGACTGATTTGTTTATTTAACAGGTATTTATTGAATGCTTATGGGAGCACAACAGTAAAATTGCATCCTCTTTCTGAGGGATTCTGACAAATTGTGGAAATAATAACTGAACAGTTTTAATAACACGGTTTGTGGTATGTTAGAAGTAGAAGAATCAATCCATATTTGGAGACCTAAAAATTAAGTAGGGAGTAGCTAAATGAAGAGGGACAGGGGCTGGCATAACAGGATGTAGGAATTATGTTAGCAGTAAAAGAAAGCAGCACATATTTAGGGAAACCTAAAATGTTTGGTGAGCCTGGGTGTAGCATGGGTGGGAGATAGGGGTAAGAGATGAGACTATAGATCAGCGGTTCTCAACCTGTGGGTCGCGACCCTTTGGCAGTCGAACGACCCTTTCACAGGGGTCGCCTAAGGCCATCGGAAAACACATATATAATTACATATTGTTTTTGTGATTAATCACTATGCTTTAATTATGTTCAATTTGTAACAATGAAAATACATCCTGCATATCAGATATTTACATTATGATTCATAACAATAGCAAAATTACAGTTATGAAGTAGCAACGAAAATAATTTTATGGTTGGGGGTCACCACAACATGAGGAACTGTATTAAAGGGTCGCGACATTAGGAAGGTTGAGAACCACTGCTATAGATGAAAGGAGAGGCTAGAAGATGAAGTGATGTATTATAGTTACTTACTCTTAAATGTATTATAGTTATTTACTCTTAAATGTGGTGATGAGCACTGAAAATTTTTTCAGCCTTATAAAAAGACTGTCTTGCAGTAGCTGAGTGGTTGTGGTGGGAGTTGGAAAAAGACTAAACTGCCCTGGAGGAGATTTTCATCCTTTCCATCTCAGTAGTAGAGCTGAATGCTTTCTCCTCATCTGCCATTTCTGGGATTGAGGATGTGTGGTCATTAGCATTCTTGCTCTTGTGTTATGGACTTAAAGAGAAAGTTAGTTCCTAGGTAGAAATAAATTCTGTGTTCCAGACATTTGACTTTTAAAAAAGCAATTATGTAAATCACTTGTTAACTGTGTTATTCTGCATATGTGTTCATATTGGAAACTGCAAATTTATCCCTGGCATAAGTGGGTCTTGTAGCAGGGTTTCCTTTGTTTACACATAAGGATCTGAAGTCTGTAATCCCAGGCAGTTTTTCAAAACTAATTCTACCAGGTTATTTTGCTATCATATTATGAAAATATAATAGAAAACTCATCTTTTGGCTTACCAGAGGTTCAGAGTCATTGGCAGAGACTTAATATTTTAAGGCTCAAGGATGACAGGGTGTGACTATATACATGTTCATACATTTTTCTACTATTTTCTTAAAGCTGTTATCCAGCTAAAGTTGTAGATGTGGAAAACTTGTATAATAGTAAGTAGGTTTTAGATAAATTTTTTCTGGAGACTTTCATCTATATTATTTTAAACTTCATCTAAATATAAAAAGAGCGCTCATATTATAATCAGATTTTATTAATCTGATCAAAAACTGTTTTCATGCTTGAAAACTGAAGGAAATTTTTCTTGGTAGTAATTCCTTATCAGGGCAAAAGCTGCAGCATTTATAAGGAAGAACTTTCAGATCTTATATCACCTATGTTATTTTTAGAATTTTTCTTTATGCCTGCTAGTTCTGTAATTACTGCTGAATTTTTGCTGTTAAAATATAGAGTAATGTATATGACATATAATGATGTATATGCATACACATGTACATGTATAACATGCATATACATGTTATATATCAATGTACACACATCTGAAAAGAGCTTCTGAATTTTATTTTTGAAATCATACATTCCAGGAATTTCTAATTTTCCTGAATTATAATTATACCTTAATAATGAAATGATTATCTCTTAGGGTTGAAGATTAGTTTGGTGACAGATAATTGCATAACTATAATGGGATTGTTATTGTAAGCCAGAACATTACTCAAGGAATAACCACATGTTTATTGTGTTCATCTTTCCTGGCTTATCTGGTAAACTAGAGGCCTGGTGCACGAAATTCGTGCACCGGGGGTGGGGGTGGGGGTGGGGGTAGGGGTGGGGGTGTGTCCCTCAGCCCAGCCTGCACCCTCTCCACTCTGGGATCCCTTGGGGGATGTCTGACTGCCGGTTTAGGGATTCACAGGGATCCACAGGGATCGGGCCTAAACCGGCAGTCAGACATCCCTCTCAATCTGGGACTGCTGGCTCCCAACCGCTCACCTGCCTGCCTGCCTGATTGCTCCTAACCACTTCTGCCTGATCATTCCCTTACCACTCCCCTGCCGGCCTGATTAATGCCTAACTGCTCCCCTGCTGACCTGATTGCCCCCAACTGCCCTCCATTGCAGGCCTGGTTGCCCCCTACTGCCCTCCCCTGCCAGCCCAGTTGTCCCCAACTGCCCTCCTCTGCTGGCCATCTTGTGACGACATGGGGTGGCAATCTTGTGACGACATGGGTGCGGTCATCTTGTGACCACATGGGGACGACCATCTTGTGCGAGGGTGTGATGGTCAATTTGCATATCACCTCTTTATTATGTAGGCTTATCCTGTTGACATGGCATTGTGGCAACTAGGAGTGATTTACTGTGATTTCGTCTGTTTTTTAGAAGTTGACAGTTTCCAGGCTGTTGTTAATATTTGCTGTACATATTGCATTAAGATGACAATGTTTTAATATTCTTTTATTCATAACTATAGGCCCGGTGCACGAAATTTGTGCACGGGAGGGGGGGGCGTCCCCTCAACCCAGCCTGCACCCTCTCCAATCCAGGAACCCTTGAAGGATGTCCGATTGCTGGTTTCGGACATCCCTCTCACAATCCGGGACCACTGGCTCCTAACTGCCCACCCTGCCAGCCTGATCACCCCTAACTGCCTCTGCCTGCTGGCCTGATTGCCCCTAACTGACCCCCCTGCCAGCTTGGTCGCCCCCAACTGTTTCCCACCCCTGCCAGCCTGGTCACCCCTAACTGTCCCCCCCCACTGGCCTGGTCGCACCCAACTGCCCCCCCTCTGCCAGCCTGGTTGCCTCACGCAGCCTACTGTTCGGTCGTTTTGTTGTCCCTCATGCCCCCCCTGCCGGCCTGGTCGCCCCATGCAGCCTGCTGTTTGGACCTTTGGTTGTCCCTCACTGATGGCCTGGTCGCCCCACGTGAGGGCGTCCTGAACAATTTGCATATTACCCTTTTGTTAGTATAAATTCTATGATTTTACTATCCAGCACCAGCACCTCTCTTAATGCATCCGTTTAAGATGCACAATTACTAATAATTACATAGAGCTAATTGAGTCTAACAGTTACTGTAGACAAACTAATATTGTTGATAGCTAATTATAACTAAGCAGTTTGATTAAGATAAATCAGGAATAACATCCCTTTTGGAAATGCAAAAGGCTCAGCAAAAGTGTATTAGTTCAAAATAGAGAATTTTACATTCAGCTCTTTCCAACTTTTGTCTGAAATATAATTATCAGCATTGTTGGGGAAATCTTTAAAGGTATATGACATGTTTGTTTATTATTCTTTTTTTATTTTTCAATTACAGTTTACATTCATTGTTATTTTGTATTAGTTTCAGGTGTAAGCATAATAGTTAGACATCCATACTACAAAGTATTCCGGTATTCACCTGTCATCATACATAGTTTGTATATTAATCTTACAGCATTTAAAAATACACTTTAACTGTACATGTAAGGTAAAATATTGTTGTACTGGCTGTTGTCATTTTTTATTTGACATTCAAGTAAAAGAGGAATGTCAAGGAAAAGAGGTCATTGCTCCCGACTAAGTAGTCAAGTATTGCCTGTTTTAAAAATTCTTATGGAACACTGGTTGAAAATTGCTGGTCTAGTGTGAAATTTTTATTCTTTTATTTTATTGATTTTTTACAGAGAGAAAGGGAGAGGGATAGAGAGTTAGAAACATCGATGAGAGAGAAACATCAATAAGCTGCCTCCTGCACACTCCTACTGGGGATGTGCCCGCCACTAAGGTACATGCCCTTGACCGGAATCGAATCTGGGACCCTTGAGTCCGCAGGCTGACGTTCTATCCACTGAGCCAAACTGGTTAGGGCTAGTGTGAAAATTTATCTGTCCACAAAATAATCACATTGCAATATGTGACCCCTTAGCTTTTATGTACCGTCCTGGTGAAATTCATCTCCTGCTAGTTCTTCCAGCCTGTGTTATCTCAAGATGAAGTCAGACTACAGTGGTAGTAGTTTGGTTTCACTTTTGAATAAGTGTGATATTTCATAGCTTCCTTGGATTAGGAATAAAGGCAATTATTTTGTCTTTGATCTTCTGTGCAGACTTTTCCTGATGGACTCCAACAGGCAAGTAATCAGTTAGTATTGGAAAGGTTCACTAAGAATTTGAAAGAGGGACTTGCTGTCAAATAGTCTTAATTGGTTACGAGGACCTGACACAAATGACTGCATTTGAGTGTAAGGTGTTCTGGACATTGAACTTCTCTGTAACAGCATTAAAGCAAGCCTTCTTTATTGCCTTTTCCTTTGGTTATCTTGAAGCATTTTCCTGGTGCAAAGAAGTTTACCTTATTTTAAAATCACTGGATTCTCGTGTAGAAATAAATACCCAATTCCTTTTTATCTAACTAAGCAATAAGATTAGTTGACCTACTTCTTCAAAGACATATATATATATATACATATATATATATATATATTTTTTTAAATCAAACTCTTACTTTAACTCCCTTAAGCTGGTTATCTAGGGCTTCAATCAGTTAAGAATTTCCATTCCAGTCCTCCCACTACTTTGTTTCCGTTGGAGAAACATTTCCTAGTTTCTTCTCTTTTTCCTCTGCCTTTCAAAACCTACAAAATTACAAGGGCACGATTTCCTAGCCAAGAAGCATTTGTTTTGACCATAAAGTTCAGTTGTTCATCAACCTTTTGCTGGGTGATGGAGATAGCAATGCCAACATTTATTTTAAAGTTCTTCCTCAGTCGGATTGCCCTTTGGCGATGTATATTATTTGAGACAACTCCATTGCACACAGTACCTTCATTGTCTTCTGCTGTTTAATGTGACCTAAACATTACTATATTTTTATCTGATCTAGAAATTAAGGTTTTATTTTTAAAGGCTGCTCATACCTTTGTTTTGAATATTTTCTTCTCTCATACTGCTTTTAAATGCTTCCCAAGAAGAGGAAGCTTTTATGTTAAACTTTGATTTAAACCATATTGAAAACTAAAAGTGGCAGTTTTGTTTGCAAAAACTTAAGCAAAAACAAAAGGGAATCTAGAGTTAAAAACCAAGCTTTAAATAAATCACAGAAAATATTTCACCTTACAGCGATCTTTGCCCCATTTACTGGTGCCTTTCAGTGGTCACTTTAATGTCTTCTGGAGATATGAGAAGCAAATAATTGTCCACAGTGTTATTTTTCAAAAATCTTCTGTTTAATATTAATTTGTTTTAAACTGTAATTCCTGGCGAAGAGCTTTAGAACTGTGAACTGTGACACAGTACCTTTTATAGGTAAATGTAGAAATTTCACTTTGTAGTTTTAGAATCTTTCCCTAAGATGCTGATTCTTAATAGTCATGAATCTGGACATTTCAGGATGTAGTCTCCAGATTACTTCTTCTTTAAATTATTATTTCAACTGCATGAATGTTTTGACTTTAGAATTAGGAGTGCAGGAGTTGAAGTGGTCTTCTTTAATGTTCTAAGAAAATAGCTATATTATGCTGTTTTCAGTTTAGAGATGATAAAAAAAGAACATAATTCTTGTATTTTTGTATTTAGTCTTACAAATATCCAACATAATTTGGGTGATATTAGGAGAGGCAGTTTAATATAACTGAATGTTGAGTTATGGGGTGTTTTTTTTTTCTCCTTTTGTTTACACAAGAAAGATTTTCCCATCTTGCTCACATCCTAGTTCAGATTATGTCACAGAGCCAGAATATGCTTAATTTATTAGCTGTTTAGTTGAAATTCACAGCAGAGTGGAAAATGTTTGCAGATAATTCTGTGCAATAGTAGAAACTTCAGTTGATTCCTCATATTTCTTCAGGGCAGTGATCACAACCAGATTCAACGTATGCACAGAGCAGCGGATACCATGGTAGCGGCCGTCGCTGATTGCTTTTACCATGTTGGATCCATTGTCAGTCTCAAAGACCTACTTCCAGCTAGGTGCCTTGAACTCAAATAGCTTTTCACACAGACTTCAGGATGTGAGCTAAGGTATGGCCTTTTTTCATGAGCTGGGCCTACATATGGGTTGACAGTAACCTGCAACTTTCATAGAAAAGAGACTAGTGGCTGTAGTGCAATGTCAGACAGTGACTAGCTGTATTATTAGGCAGGGAGTTTGTATTCTTCTTATATTGGAACTACTCTTTTTTTTGGAGAGTGTCTCTTTTTCTCCCCATATGTTTTTGCCAGAAAGACTGCTGACATAAAAATTTCTCATTAGAACCTGGTTGTAAAGGTCTAAGGTTTATCAGCTTTATGAGTGAACCATTGTCTTCAATATGAGATGTATATGATCATTTCTTGTACACATTTAGTGCAAAAAATAATATTTTTAAACTTCTGTGGATGTTTGCACTTTTTCATTTCTTATTTTGCTGTCAAAAAGTTATAATAATAGAATTTCCCATCCTAATTATTTGCACCATTTTAATAATAGGGATTTCTCCTATCAGTCATCTTTCCAAACCTGGAATTAGAAAATTGCTATTCATGAATAGGGCTTGAAATTTAGAATCAGTAGTTTTCCAGGGTAACTTGCCCTATATTGCATTGATACAGTGTACTCTCCAGACCAGAGGTTCTTGTTTCTTCAAGGTGAGAATACCTTAATTCTGGAAAAGTGAGCTTTACTCCCCTATCTTCCTTCTCTGCTTGGCAAGAGTGAATCTTTATTTGAGGTCAACTCATTGATGATACATTTTTAGAAAATCATCTTTTAAAGCTATTACCATAACGCTTCTGTGTTCTCAACCTGTTTATTGTTGTTTTCCTGTTATGCTTCAGTGGCCCTGTTACTTAAGAATATTTTAAGCCCTGCTATAAGGTAGAGAATTCTTTATAATTGGGGAGAGAGAGTCCTTAAAAATTCAAAAGAGTTGCTGTCAAACAGCTTACACACTTTCTTGACTCTCTGTGCTTGATACTGATTGTGAATAGCTATTAGTAAATACAGAAGTTGAGACTGTTTGAGCTTGTCTACCAAAATCATATCTTCAGTAAGAAAATGGTCAGACTCACTATTATACTATAGTCTCAACTTTACTTTATAGGTATAAAAGATACATTATCTTTGATTCTAGCAGTAAAAATGACATTTTAGTGTTAAAACATTCACTATATTTCCTTACATACGTATGCAAACATATATGTTTATATACACCTACTCATACAGAAGTTGATGACTGAAATGTTATACAGTATGAGATCTATCAAGTGGTTCCTGAGTGACAAAGGGAAATTGGCCATGTGTTCTCTCTTACTTCTTATAAGGAGTCAGGGAAGTTAAGAGAGCCTAGGAGAAAAGGTAATAACCTAGTGACACAGTATCTCTTCACTTAAATTATCTTGCCAGGTGAGGTAGTATGTACCTTATAGTTAAAAACATCTTAGGAGCCCATTCAGAATACATGCATAATACTGTATCCTTCTATGCTTGGTACCCACTGAGTGGCTCTTCTTAATTTACCTCTTCTTTTCTGAGCAGGTTTTTGTCTTTGTGATAAAGAAAAGTTCATTTGTACATAGATAACAATAATTATTTTGTTAAGGACTCTTCTACCTTCTGTTAGCCTTTCATAGTTCTCTAAGGCTCCATGCTCACTTTGTGAAATATTGTTTTAATGTAATAGTTAAGTCCTTTTGTTGGTAGGTATGCAACTAGGAAAATAAGTGATGTGTAGTTTAGATCAGACCTTAGCAGAAATATTTTAAACATGTTTGCTTACATGTGATTTTCATTTGTTTAAAATTATTTAATAATGAATTAGCAAATATGTAGATTTTTAGTACCTAAGCAGTAGTGTAATGATGTTTATTGTGTGAATAACATGCTGAGAATTAAAATAGGAAAAAGGCAATTGATATTTAGTTGTTATTTCCAGTGAATCTTGTAAATACTACTGCATACATCTAGAAAATGTTTAGAAACATTTTGATGCCTTATATACTGAAACCTTGCTGTAACACATCTTAATATGATACACAATTTGATAGAAGGTTGGCTACACTTTAGACTCTGAATAGGGAATAACAGAGGATTATCTTTTAAATGATTATGCCCTAGAACTTAGTGTTTATATTAAGTTTCAGTATCTAGAAGCACATTGTGTTAAGATACATTAATAGTGAACCTGTACTTTACTATGGAATACCCCCCTACCCGGGATATTAATATACTCTAAGTAAAAAATAGAGAGTGAAAATTAAAAGTATATGTGGTTCTTTGGTTCCCAAATCTTAGAAGACAGGATAGATACCTATGACTTGTAAATATAGAAGTGATTTTTCTATTTCTAGGTATTTACAATTACTAAAAGTATGTTTTTAAAGTTGTGGATTCAAAGACACATCAGGTATCTGGGTCTTTTTACAGTATGACGTTTCTACAATGTTTATCTCTTGTTTGTTTGTACATTTGTTTTTTTTGTTTTTTTGTTTGTTTGTACATTTGGAGGGAAAATCTAGCCAACTAGTTATTATGCTAAGTATTATCAGATCAGAAGCAATAATAAATCTAATGTAAACTACCTCTGATATATATTGTGTATATCAAATGCAATGCACACTAACATTTTGGTTTTTAACTACTATTGTTGACTTACGGAGATATTTATTTTTCAATCCTGAAATCTTAATTTTCCTTCATTTTTTTCCAAATTAAAAAATTTCTTTAGATCTAAAAGGGAAAATGCTAAAACAGGAGTAAAACCAGATGCATCTGATCAAGAACCAGAAGGACTTACTCTTTTGGTACCAGATATCCAAAGGACTGCAGAGATCGTTTATGCAGCCACGACCAGTTTACGGCAAGCAAACCAGGGTACAGCTCTGCTTCTTTCATGCTGCTCCATTACTTACTGAAAGCTGACTTTCTCTTTCCTCTATGCTAATGGTGTTCATTTACCTAAAATTTTTTTTCTGTCATTTTTTTAAAATATATTTTTTGATTTATTACAGAGAGGAAGGGAGAGGGATAGAGAGTTAGAAACATTGATGAGAGAGATAGATCAGCTGCCTCCTGCACACCTCCTACTGGGGATGTGCCTGCAACCAAGGTACATGCCCTTGACCAGAATCGAACCCGGGACTCTTCAGTCCCCAGGCTGACGCTCTATCCAGTCAGCCAAACCGGCTAGGACTCTGTGTCATGTTTTTAAGTTAATTAGGAGTAACCTCTAAATATTTATCTACTATGTATGATTGCTAACACTAAATTTTATAGGCTGAGCATGCATCACAAATTTTTTCTCATTAAAAGTCATGAAATGGAAAAATGCCATTTATGAGATAGAAAATACTATATTAATACTGTCAGAATTTGGTTAAAATTGGTATTTTCATGTAATAGCAACAGAAGATATAAATGACTCTGAATTATCTATTTCACTTGTGCTGTTTTGACTAAATGGATGAAACCTAATTACCATTTCATGAATTTACGCTTTAAAATTAGTGAGGTTGTTAGCCCTATTAGTTATGTTTATGAAATAGAAATAATTTTTTTTATTCTTAAAATGGTTCAGTAGGAAGAGGATTGTCAAGAGTTTGGTAATTTTTTAGAATTCCAAATTTGAACTCTGGAAGTTAATCATTTTTTGTTTTAATCTTCTAAAATTAATAGAAAAGAAACTAGGTGACTATTCAAAGAAGGTGGCAATGAAACCCAAACCTTTATCAGTATTAAAATCACTTGAAGAAAAATACGTGGCTGTTATGAAGAGATTACAGTTTGGTAAGTTGAAATTTTAATCTTCATTTCTTTAGATTTCATTTCAGATTTTTTTTTTTGATTTTTTTTTTTATTGCTTAAAGTATTACAAAGGGTATTACATATGTGTCCATTCCCCCCCTCGCCCCCCCCGCCCTAGACAGTCCCCTAGCCTCCCCTATCCCCCAGTGTCCTATGTCCATTGGTTATGCTTATATGCATGCATACAAGTCCTTTGGTTGATCTCTTACCCCCTACCTTCTGCCCCCCAACCCTCCCTGGCCTTCCAGCTGCAATTTGACAATCTGTTTGAGGCAGCTCTGCCTCTGTATCTATTATTGTTCAAAAGTTTATAATGGTCTCTATTATCCACGAATGAGTGAGATCATGTCGTATTTTTCCTTCATTGACTGGCTTATTTCACTTAGCATAATGCTCTCCAGTTCCATCCATGCTGTTGCAAATGGTAAGAGTTCCTTAACAGGATTCAGTGAAAATAAATACAGTAAAAGCCAGCCGCGGAAACGGGGAAGGCTGACTTTCTACAAGCTCTTCTATTATACCGGCACTGCATGCTCTGGTCAGCTCTTCAAGCTGCTCCCCTGTAGGCTCAGTCCTCCGTGCTCACAGAACCCAGCTCTCAAATCCCCCGGCGGTGCCAGGAATCCTGTGGATCTCCTTTCCCCAGTCAGGGGCTGTGCCTGTCCCAAGGGACGTTGCTATCTGCCACACGGTCTCCCTCTAACCCTCTGGGCTCAGAGGTCTGGCAAACTTTCCTGCCCAGATCCCGGTTTTTTACCTTTCCAGGGGAGCTCTGCCCTTCCCGGCTGCAAACTGTCTCACCAGCTGAGTAGTTTCGCCAATTTGGGGTGGGTGTTATTAGTTTCAGCTGCTTACTCCATTTGCTCTGGGAGACGACCTGGGAGGCGTCTGCCTATATCGCCGCCATCTTCTCCTCCTCATCGATGTTTCTCTACCAGACTCAGAGGAGGCTCAGTGCTGAAGTCCATTTCAGATTTTTTAATGGTGCTATTGAAATGTGTTCTGGTAAATTAAAGATTTTAAAACTTGCTTGTACCATGAATTATTCATATTTTCTCTCTCACTACACACACACACACACACACACACACACACACACACGCACAAAATTGTAGCATCTTTTTATCTCTTGGAATTCATAGCTATAGTTATATTTGGATATCATGGTTCAATAGAAACCTAGAAAAAACAAAGCCAGATGTCTAATAAATAAGCAGAAAGTTGTATTCTTTCTTTACTTCTATTTCTATATATCTTAGCCTGGAGGAAGGCAAGACTATAAGCTCTTTGAAGGCAGATATATTTTCCGATTTATCATTTAACCCAAACAGCCTACCTAGAAACTTGTACTGAGTTCTTGGTAAGATTTATATAATACTAATTATAAATAGCATTAATGTTTTTCCATATATTTAGAATTATATAAACACAAGATTAAAATTTATCATTGCTTTGTCAAAGTACTTAGCAAATAATCCTAATAATATTAATAATATTTTTTTATTCTATTAACTTAAATGCCAGAAGTAATACAGAGTAAACTTCAGCCTGGAATTTTTGATTTTCGAAATCAGGGGAACTAGATAAAGACTTTCTCTACTTCTTAATTTTTTTAAAGAAATATAGCGAGAATACTTTTTGACATTTCTTATTCTGAATTATTTTGCCAAAAATATTTTATGCCACTCATTTAAGAATAAATTATCTACTACTTTGCATTGTTATTTGGCTGCTTGATATAATCTACCCATGTGTCCACACTGTAGATTAAAAATCATTTCTTGTTTTTTTTCTTCCATTATAGATTCCATCCATGAATGAAGTAGTAGGTGTTACATTAACGTTTATAGTTTACTATTCTTCCACATTGCAGTCCTCTCCATTTTGAGTGGGAAGAAGGGCTAGTGATTTATTAGTGATTTTTGTCATTAAAACAAGTATCGCCCATGCTGGTTCTTTTTTTATTTCAGTGTTTGTATTTTCTGTCTATTTAGATACATTTGAGATGGTTTCTGAAGATGAAGATGGGAAGTTGGGTTTTAAAGTAAATTACCACTACATGTCTCAGGTGAAAAATGCAAATGATGCAAACAGTGCTGCCAGAGCCCGCCGCCTTGCTCAGGAAGCTGTGACACTTTCGACCTCACTGCCTCTTTCGTCATCATCTAGTGTGTTTGTGCGCTGTGATGAGGAGCGACTTGACATCATGAAGGTAGACAAAGCAACTTCTTCCATAGTTCCCTGACTATTAAAATATTCATACAAAGCACTAGAAATACTGTGAATTTAAAATTCTGTTGACCATTTTGGAGTCAGTGAAAGGAGTTCTTTTCTAATGTTAGTTCAGAGTATGCAGATGAGACTGCTGTTCAAAATAAAGATTTAGAAGAAAATACTAAAATACCTTTGTTGAGCATAGTATCAAAGGATTTAATGCTGCCCAGTAGAAAAAAAAGTTACAGGATTTCTACCTTGTCATCCAAGATACTTCTCTCATGTTCATACTACTATCAGACTTCAAAATTATTTTTTCTTTTATTTTTTAGGAAATTGATGTATTTACAGATCGATAAGATATATGAACTTAGTAATGGTAATACAATAATAAATAACTTGCACCCTTTAACACTGGTGATTTAAAAGAGTTAGTACCTGGGGAGGTGCTTTCTTTACATTTATGATTTAATTCATAGGTTAAATATTCTGTCTTCCTTGCAAGATACTCTGCTGAAACTATTGACCCATTGATTTGGAGAAGTTCTTTTGTTTGCTTGCTCTTTTGTTTTGTTCCATTGGATTTTTTAAATAGAAATTTCATAGACCTTGCCTATATGGCTACACTCTTACTTGTTTCTTGTTAAAAACAATAGAGCCGATTATAGGATGATTACCTAGGAATTATGTTATCACTAAATAGATCACATAAATTCAAACTTGTGACTTTTCTCTGTTAAGCAACAAGCTATACCTAATATGAAGGATCCCAAAATGGAGTCCCAAAGCAAAGATCAGAGTTACCACAGATGGAGACTAGTGCCACTACCTCCACAGGCAGCTGTTCAGAACCAGGGGCTTTGCTGCTCAGGCATCGCACAATAAAGAACTGTTGAGTGGCTCATACAACATTTGTTAAATAATTCTGACACTCACTGTTGGGTTCTTTGCTATTTTTTGGACTACCAGAAATCCTAAGGGAAATACTTACTGTTCTCTCAAAACCTTTTTGTCATAAGTTGTCACATGAGAACCTTTATTTCTGTATCTACTTGTCTCTTCCCAGAGGAAAATACTAAAAGTAAGTTATTTTTAAAAAATTAACTTATTTGAAGATTAAAGCAAAAAATTAACCTCATAACTTTGCGATATGATAATGAATGTATCTAGAATTTCAACTTGTTGAAAATGCTACAGAGAATATTATCAAGGAAAGCTCTCAGAAAAAAAAAAGTAACTTAATATTTTAAAAGGTATTTGATGTTAAGGTAAGCTTTCCTGCTGCCAATAAAGACCTATCTTTTAACAGTCCATTTTTATCAAAACCAAATCATTTGATCTTAATCTAAAACCATGTCCTCGTCCTGTATTCATTTTTACACATTCTAGTAGAGCTGTATATATACAATGTCAAAAGGTTGTTCTTTTATGTTGGATTGTCTTTTCCTACATATCAGTGTTGAACAGTAACATAGACTTTTGTGTGTTTGTATATGCATACTAGGTTCTAATAACTGGTCCAGCAGATACTCCTTATGCAAATGGCTGCTTTGAGTTTGATGTATATTTTCCTCAAGATTATCCCAGTTCACCCCCTCTTGTGAATCTAGAAACAACTGGTGGCCATAGCGTGCGATTCAATCCAAACCTTTATAATGATGGCAAGGTAATGTAATTAGTCTTTTGTTTCTAGTACCAAAGTGTTGTGACCAAAGTTTCTTTGTAATTTCAACAAAAATTTCGTTTTAGTTATATTTCCATAGTACATAGCTTTCTTCAGGCTTCTCTCCCTGTGTGCAAAGATTAGCTAAAGGAATGAGAGAGAAGGAACCAAAAGGGGCAGAAACAGACAGTATTAAGAAGCACTTACCGTCTTAAGTTACTGAGGGACTAACTTAACGTTCATTTGCCAATTGATAGCGTCCTCCCATCTGGAGATAGTAGAGCCAGATGTCTGTCTTTGCCTCTCACTTTTCTTTACTTTCCCTATCTCCAATTCCAGTTATCTTTTCACAAGTGCCTGAAGCTAAATGAATGGCAAAAGCATGGTATTATCATGTATGTTCCTTTTTTTGCGTATAATAACTTTCTCTTGCTATCATAACTATCCAATTTTTTTCTGTGGTAGAAATAATTGTGAACTTTATGTTAAAATGTTTTATATTTTCTTATAAATGGTAAGATGCATTCCTATCACCACCACCACCCCAAAAGTTGAAAATGAGTATAATAAAAATTATTTCATAAACCTTTTAAAATTTGACTCAAAAGAACAGCCATCACTTTTCAAAATAATTTTGGACATTTGGATGAAATTTCAACAGTAAATTCGATGCTGAGAGTATTTAATGTTTGAAAATCACTAGAAGGTCAGAAAAAATTTATAGACTTCACATGCAGACTCTATTTTTTTAAAAAAATATATTTTATTGATTTTTTACAGAGAGAAAGGGAGAGAGATAGAGAGTCAGAAACATCGATGAGAGAGAAACATCGATCAGCCGCCTCCTGCACATCTCCTACTGGGGATGTGCCCGCAACCCAGGTACATGCCCTTGACCCGAATCGAACCCGGGACCTTTCAGTCCGCAGGCCGACGCTCTATCCACTGAGCCAAACCTGTTTCGGCCAGACTCTATTTTGATGATGTGAGAATAGCAAGTGCTAGAGGTTGATGGTATATTAAAGATAACCCAAGTTTTCCCTTGGTTTTGCCTTTCTATTTTCAAAAGGTACAGCCTGCCTCAGATCTGGGCTTGCAAGTATCATTTTGTCTTCATCATAAGCTCATGTCATAAAATTGGAATTTGTTGTTTGGGTTTATTTTAGGAGATTTACCCATGGATAGACGTACTCTCTTTGGGAAAGCATAGAACAGGTTCTTTATAACTGAGCAAAGAAGTAGAAATAGCAAGGCTGACTTTACTTATGAGAGAGAGAGAGAGAGAGAGAGAGAGAGAGAGAGAGAGAGACGAACCTGAAAAGAGTTTTAGTGTAAAATGTTAACATTTTATTTAAGAAATTACTTTCTCAAGACTTATTGGTATAGAGAAGAGGGTAGGGTAAGGGCTTGAGGGTCCAGTATCCTGAATTATAGTAGGTCCTTGGGTTACGTCGGAGATCCATTCCTATGGCGCGACGTAACACGATTTTCACTGTACGTCGGAACCCACCTACATAAGCACCTATGTCACTCACATGGAGCACACACGCAGCAGTAATGAAGTGATACAATAAAAAAAATGTAAAAGGAAGATAACAATTCCTGAACTTGGGGTAAATAAATAATAAAAAACAAAGCACAAATGTACATACGTTGAAATGACGAAACTTTTTTTGTTATATATAAATAAATGGGAAGATGGTGACATAACCACAAAACTACATATATCGAGTCCGACATAACCCGAGGAGTGTCTGTATATAGTTTTTGTTCTATTACATACTGGTAACATTTATTCTCCATCATTAAACATTTACTTTGGTTCAAGATCTACAGGGATAAGATTACCTGCTATTGGTAGCCACGGGATGCTTTTGATAGCAAATGGGATGGGATGCCTGACAATCTATAATCATAAAAGGGTAATATGCTAATTAGACCGGACGTCTTCTGGGTGTCATTCCGGACATCCCTCCTGACAAAGCTGGGGCCGGAGGAAAGCCAGTCCGGGTCCTGGGTGCCTGCAGGTGGCCCGAGGGAAGCCAGCCCGGGCCTCGGGTGCCTGTGGCTGGAAGGAGGGAAGCAGCCTGGGTTCCAGGTGCCTGCCAGTGGCTGGAGGAGGGAAGCAGCCCAGGTCCCGGGTGCCAGAGGAAAGCCGGTGCCGGCAGCTGGGGGAAGGAAGGCCTACTCTTGCACGAATTTTTATGCATCAGGCCTCTAATAGTTTAAATCATAACACAAAGTCTTTTAAAATTATTCATGAAATTACCTGTTAAATGAATTCGTGTAGAGCATTAAGAGAACAGCAGGGAGATGGACTACTCTGCTTTTCAAAGAACTGCTTATTTTCCAATTAGTTTGCAAGAATAGATAAAATGTCCCTGGTTTTATTTTTGCCAAAAGCAGTCCATTTCCCTGTTGTTCTCTTAATGCTCTGTGAAAGCAATACTGCAAAATACATGGATTTTATGTTGAACTGTGTTTGGCAGATAATTTGAGTTCATTCTTGCTATCTGAGTTGACCAAGTATATAATATGTCTTAAAGTTTGATCCTCAAGACCCTATCATGGTATCTGTGAGGTCTTCCTCTTTCCAAAATGATGGTTGTGTGAGGCCAGATTTTACCCATATACTTCAACCAAAACAATATATTGCAACAGATTGAATGCAGAGGCAGATATGAAGTCAAGATCTATTAAGTTACGCCCAATTTTCAAAATTTATAAAATTTGAAAAATATTTTTAAAAATGAAAAATAATACCACTTTTTCTCACTGATTTTTGCTTGGAAAAGTTATTTTTTATTTAGAAATGTTAGTTGTATTTAATGTATAGTATGTACTGATACATTTTTTGTTATTGTAATCACATCTGAAGATGTCAATTTGTTTTAACAGACTGACCCTTAAGGGTTTAGATTGGGGACATAAAACTGAGATACTTTGACATATTAGTAATTCACTTTTAGTTGTGACAGTTTGCTTTTAAAAAGCACTCCTTTCAATTCTGTCTTTTCTCTTTATTCCTCAGGTTTGTTTAAGCATATTAAATACATGGCATGGAAGACCAGAAGAGAAGTGGAATCCTCAGACCTCAAGCTTTTTGCAAGTAAACAAATTTCTCTTGACAGTTTCACTTAGAAAATGTAGAGCTACTTAATATTTGAAAGAAATTATTTTAGTGACTGAGAATAAACAATAAGCCAAACAAAAAGAGAGATGGATTTATAGGAAATCAATATTAAATAGTTTATAGGTGAGTAGTTGGTGCATCTCATTTGGAGTTTAGAATCAAAATCAGACATAAGGCACAAATTAGATTTTGTCAAAATTGCCTTTTAAAAATTCCGTAAGTCGCCTTTAAAGTACACTATGATGCAACAGGTAAGACAGATTATCCCATCTCCTAGTCACTATAGGGCTTAAACTCATGTAAGTAGATGTTAATAAATTCCTGGTACTATATATTTCTAGGATATAGTTCTTCTATAATCTAGTTAGTAATGGGATTCATTTGAGGCTCAGAAGTACTGTCTTAAATTTTATAAGTTAGTTTCCACACACCATGCCATCTAATGTTTCTTGCTAATATCTTAATAGTTCTGAATCCTAGCAAAGAAATGAAAAAAATAAGCATATTAATAACATGAATTAACTTTGTTACTTGTTTATTAAAGAAACAAACAAATTATTGCTACATCATAGTTTAAATTCACATATACAGTTTACTATTTAAGAAAGACTATCATAAATTATTCTCAGGTAAACCTACTGATGTTGACCTACCCTGTAAGGATTCTTTTCCTACATTCTTATTTTGAATTAGTTTAAAGAAGAAATGAAAAAAAATTTTTTAGGCTGTCACTTGTTTTGACTCTCTAAAAAGACCTTGTTGCATCCTATGAAATAGAGAAATAGAACTATAATTTTTTCCTTTTTGCCATTCTGGAAACCAAGAAAAAAAAGGATATGTAACTCATACAAAGTAATTAAGGGACTTTATTAAGTAACAACTTCATTTTAAAAATAATTATGTCAGTTCTATTTATTTATTTTTTAAAATATATTTTATTGATTTTTTACAGAGAGAAAGGGAGAGGGATAGAGAGTTAGAAACATCGATGAGAGAGAAACATCGATCAGCTGCCTCCTGCACACTCCCCACTGGGGATGTGCCCGCAACCAAGGTACATGCCCTTGACCGGAATCGAACCTGGGACCCTTGAGTCCGCAGGCCGACGCTCTATCCGCTGAGCCAAACCGGTTAGGGCTATGTCAGTTCTATTTAAAAAACCCCCAACACCTTTAAATATTTTTTCTATGTGCCCGTTACTCTTGACAACATAAACTAAGCTTATGAGTTTTACTATGAAAGGAAACTCAGAGACACCCTATTTTTCATTAAGTAAATTAGACTTATCTGTGAATTGGAACCAAGTTTTGAATTTTAATAACATTTATATAGTTTTATAAATAACATTTACAATTAATTTTTAAAGTTTTCTAGTTTAAATATGATTAACTTTTATCTTGCCTGTGTATCTGTATTATACATAAATTCTATAAAATAAACTTTTACTCAAGGGTTTAAATTTTACAAATTGGGAAACTTAACTACCCATACATAAAAATGATCTTTTCTATATATTCCCTTTAAGGTTTTTTGTCATTTACATAGTTTATATAATCTTAATTAATATAATAAATACAACATGGTAAATAATCATTTAACATTAGAGCATATCCTTTAAAAATATCTTGTTCTAATTTTTTAGTGTTATAAATAATACTGTTATTATATGACTTTCTTTATATTTTATGTAGTTTGCTGAATCTAGGCTTCCACAATTGTGACAAAATTGGCATGGTCAGGAGCAAGAAGTGGCTTTTTTTCTTCTGTGGCAAGAGTGAATAGGCTTGTGTTCATCCAGAGCTTAGGGGGAAATCTTTCATTCTTTTCCATTGAGTATGCTGTTAGCTGTGGATTTTCCATAATTCCCTTCATCATGTTGAGGACATGTGGGAGGTTGGCCAGCCACAGGAGGTTGGCTGTGGGAGCACACTGACCACAAGGGGGCAGCTCCTATGTTAGCTGTGGATAGTCTTGTTGCATAGTCTTATCATGAACTAGAAACTTTCTTCAGAAGCAGGCTACACAAAAGTTGTAGGAAATATTAAAAATCTACAAATAACAGGATTACTTCTATTATATTCTAGTATATTTTTCCCCCCCTCTGGCTCTATTTTTGTTCATCAGTTTATGTTGTTCATTATATTCCACAAATGAGTAAGATCATACGATATTTAGCTTTCTCTGACTGGATTGTTTCACTTAGCATGATGCTTTTAAAGTCTATTTTGTTGGATATGAGTATTGCTATTCCAGCTTTTGTTTTCTTTTCCATTTGCATGGAAAAATTTTTTCCATCCCTTTGCTCTCATCCTGTGTGTGTCTTTTGTTTTGAGGTGGGTCTCTTGTAGACAGCATATAGTTGGGTCATGTTTTGTATCCATTTAGATACCCTACACCTTTTGATTGGAGCATTTAATCCATTTACATTGAGGGTTATTGTTGAGAGGTACTTATTTATAGCCATTTTAATTCTGTATGGCTAGGTTTCTCTCTCTGTTTCTTATTCTCAGCAATCCCTTACAGCAATCCCTTTAGCATTTATTGTAATGCTGGCTTGACGGTGATGAACTCCCTTAGCCTTTTTTTGTCTGAGAAGCTCTGTATTTGACCATCTATTTTGAATGATAGCCTTGCTGGATATAGTAATCTTGGTCTTAGATCCTTGCTTTCCATTACCGTGAGTACTAGGTGTACTGGTTCATAATGGCGGATTTTGTAATCAAAGAAAACATGATAATTTCAAGAGAAACATCAAAAATGCTTTATTCTTAGTAATGTCCATTGCTAGCTACACATTTCCCCCATCTTTCAGGTAATTTGTGGATACCGTCCCAATAGAACTTTTCTTATTTTGAGGCAAGCCATGTAACTGGTTTTTAATGTCCCTATTCTCTATATATAAAAGCTTAAGCGACCGTTACGGTTGGATGACCAGCCAGTAGCTATGACGAGCACTGACCACTAGGGGGCAGATGCTCAACATAGGAGCTGCCCCCTTGTGGTCAGTGTGCTCCCACAGCCAACCTCCTGTGGCTGGCCAACCTCCCACAGTCCCTCCATGCGGCCAGCCAACCTCCCATGGCCTCTCCCCTGGCCAGCCTGCCCCGATTGGCCCCCATAGCTGGCTAGGTCAAGGGATCCCACCCATGCACAAATTCGTGCACCGGACCTCTAGTAATGTATATAATTTCTTGTGAGAGGTTTGTTTCAGTTGGATGTCAATAAAGATGTCATATGCAAGAGGAGTTAACATATTTAATGGTTTGGATCATCAGTCATTTAAGAATGGTTATAAATGTTAAATATATAATACTGTTTTCCTTGAAATGGAAAATTCTTGAAATCAGCCACTGATCACAATCCTATTCAATAGCATAATTTTCCATAGATTTAATTTTTTAAAGACTTAAGGCATTTTACTAATTTTGATTGTTTCTTTTCCTCACCCCAAACATGTTACTATTTCACATTATATCGCTTTTATTGCAAATTAATATTTTGGATTGTATATTTTGTACTTTCCTGTATTTAAAAACATATATAAAATTTTAATATACTGTATCAAGTCAAAGAATTAAATCCTTGACAAGACATAGCATGAAAATAAAGGAAATTGGAAGTTAATAATTCTTAATGGGAGTGGGGCAGGAGGAGGAATATGATAAAGTGTTGGATATTTTAAAGATAAGAATAAATTAACAGAATGGATAATGGTGGGACTATGGTGACCAAATGAATACATAAAACTGTAGGAGATGAGATTGCTGACTAGTTGAGTGGTCTGGTAGAGGACCATACAGCAGGGTTAATTTTTTTGTTTTGACAAAGATAGTTTTTGATTTAGTCAGTTCTTGAACAAATTACAATGAGAATTTCTTAATAATTTTGTGAATGCTAATATGAAGATAAATAGAAAAGGGACAGTAAATTCAGCCTATTAAAGTCTAGCTCTTTATAAAAATATCAAAGAATTGACTAAGAATTAGTGAACCTACATTGTGGAATGAAATACATTGTTTATTAAGTTAAATATAACCATCCTATCTAATAAAAGAGAAACATGGTAATTAGCGTACGTCCGCTACCCTTCCCATTGGCTAATCAGCGAGATATGCAAATTAACTGCCAGCCAAGATGGCGGCCAGCAGCCAGGCAGCTTGAAGCTAACATGAGGCTTGCTTGCTTCAGTGACGGAGGAATCCAACATTCCCCGCCTGCCGCTGCCGGCCTCTGAGCTTGCAGTTTGAAACATTGTTACAAATATAGAAGCTAAACAAAACCCCAGAAAAATGCTTTCAGCCCGGCGGGATCTCAGAGCTGGAGTTGATACAGTGTTTCGATTATAGAACCCAAACAAACCAGATACCTGCTTTCAGCAGCAGAGGCCTCAGAGCTGGAGCCAGAGCTAAAGCTGGCCCAGAATAAAAAAAGAAAAAGACAAAAAGGAGCAGTTGGGAGCTTCAGTCACCCGTCAGCCTGAAAACAGCCCTCAGCCCCTCACCCAGACTGGCCAGGCACCCCAGTGGGGACCCCCACCCTGAAGGGTGTGTGACCAGCTGCAAACAGCCATCATCCCCTCACCCAGGCTGGCCAGGCACCCCAGTGGGGACCCCCACCCTGATGCAGGACACCCTTCAGGGCAAACCAGGCGGCCCCCACCTGTGCACCAGGCCTCTATCCTATATAGTAAAAGGGTAATATGCCTCCCAGCACCGGGATCAGCGGAGCCGCGAGGCCTCCCAGCACTGGGATCAGTGGAGCTGAGAGGCCTCCCAGCACCGGAATCAGTGTGACAGGGGGCAGTGCCCAAACCCCCTGATCGCCCTGTGGCTCTGTGTGTGACAGGGGGCGGGGCCACAACCTCCCTATCCGCCCTGCTCTGTTCGTGACAGGGGAAGGCACCCCAACCCCCTGATCAGCCCTGCTCTGTGCCTGATAGGGGCGAGCTCCCCAACCCCCTGATCGCCCTGCAGCTCTGTGTGTGTCAGGGTGCGGCCCCCCCCCCCCTCCACCCCATGGGCCCTGCTCTGTGTGTGATGGGGTAGAGCCATAACCTCCCCTTCGGCCCTGCCCTGAGTGTGAGAGTGAAGGCGCCCCAACCCCCTGATCTGCCCTGCTCTGTGCGTGACAGGGTACGGAGCCCCAAACCCTCCCCCCCGCACCCCTCCCCCCCCCCGCACCCCCCCTGCACCTCCCCCCCCCCCCCCCATGGGCCCTGCTCTGTGCATGACGGGCTGGCGCCGCAACCTTCCCATTGACCCTGCCTTGAGTGTGACTGGGGGCGGTGCCCCAACCCTCCAATCAGCCCTACCCTGAGCGTGACTGAGGGTGGCATCGCAACCTCCTGATCTGCCCTGCTCTGTGCATGACGGGGCGGTGCCCCAACTCCCCAATCAGCCCTGCTCTGAGCCCGACCAGGGGCTGCACCTAGGGATTGGGCCTGCCCTCTGCCACCTGGGAGCAGGCCTAAGCCAGCATTGCGTTATCTCCCGAGGGCACAGACTGTGAGAGGGCACAGGCCGGGCTGAGGGACCCCCCCCTCCCCCGTGCACAAATTTTTGTGCACCGGGCCTCTAGTCCTATATAAAAGGCAAATATGCAAATTGACTGAACAGGAGAACGACTGGTTGCTATGACATGCACTGACCACCAGGGGGCAGATGTTTAATGCAGGAGCTGCCCCCTGGTGGTCAGTGCGCTCCCACAGGGAGAGCTCTCAGCCAGAAGCTTACAGCTGGGGAGCACAGTGGTGGTGGCTGGAGCCTCTCCTGCCTCCACAGCAGCGCCAAGGATGTCCGACTGACAGCTCCTGGATTGCGAGAGGGCATAGGTCAGGCTGAGGACCCCCTGAGTGCACGAATTTCTTGCTCCGGTCCTCTAGTATGTAATAATATACTACGGTATGTAGAAGACATTTTTCTGTTAATTACCAAATCATTTTGAATTCATATTCTAAGAAAACTCTTTGTGCACATGTAGCTGTGATAAATACTATTTCTTCATTTGAATCCAGGTAGCTCTTTTTTGTTAATCTTCTCCCGAGGATATTTTTTTCCACTGATTTTTAGAGAGAGTGGAAGGGAGGGTGAGAGACAGAGAGAGCAACATCCATGTGATAGAGACACATCAGTTGGTTGTGTCCTGCACACCTTATGCTCAAGATTTTACCCTTTTTAATTTTGCTTTAATAATAAAGTATTTGAGTCTTATAATTATTAACATTTATTTTATGCTGATAATAATATGTAAAAGAAACTCCTGGTCAATCAAGCAGATATCAGTTTACTGTTAGTCAAAATTTCCCATTATAAGTATTTTTAATTTCTTTGTTGCTCAGGTGTTGGTGTCTGTTCAGTCTCTTATATTAGTAGCTGAGCCTTATTTTAATGAACCAGGATATGAACGGTCTAGAGGGACTCCCAGTGGCACACAGAGTTCTCGAGAATACGACGGCAACATTCGACAAGCAACAGTTAAGTGGGCAATGCTAGAACAAATCAGGAACCCCTCACCATGCTTTAAAGAGGTATGTTCAATAAAATTAATGGAATACTTTATTAAAGACATTATGGAATATAATTTATTGGGATTGTACTTGCCTTATATTTGGAGTATTTATAGTACACTAAACTTTACTATAGTTTTTAATAATAGAAAATCAGTAGTAATGATTTTTAAAACCACCTACTTCCTAAAAGACATCTGACTACATTTTGACAGTTTTTCTGTTGTCAGTAGTTTTCTTATTCTTTTCTTCTGGTCATTTGTTCATTTACATTCACCTTCTGAATATATTGCAATATGTTATATGTGCCTTATTCTCTCTGGATAGGATTTAACTATTTGAATCTGGTTGGGACTAGGCATTATTTTCTGCTATAGAACTGGGACATTTTACATATATCATGTGATGTCATGAACCTCATTCTTCCCTGTTAATAATATAGAGTTCACTAAATTGAGTTTTATGGAGAGGAAAAATTGCATTGTCTTTTAAATTTCATTCCTTTGTAATGCTATATACTTTGTCTTTTCATTTCTGACTGGAACACATTTTGTTCCCTTGCTTGTTTAATTTTTAAGGTTATACACAAACATTTTTACTTGAAAAGAGTTGAGATCATGGCTCAGTGTGAGGAGTGGATTGCCGACATCCAGCAGTACAGCAGTGATAAGCGGGTAGGCAGAACTATGTCGCACCATGCAGCAGCTCTCAAGGTGAGTAAGCCTCCGAGCATGAGCCCTGTTGATGGCTTTTAAAGAAGAGTTGTATATTCATTGACAGAACCATGGCTACCGGATGGTAAAGCATGGGAGGAAATCAAAGAAATGTAAAATTTAAGTTCAGAGGCCTAAATTGCTACTCAAAAGTCTATTAAAAAGATAGGTTAGCCCTAACCGGTTTGGCTCAGTGGATAGAGCATCGGCCTGCGGACTAAAGGGTCCCAGGTTTGATTCTGATCAAGGGCATGTACCTTGGTTGTGGGCACATTCCCAGTAGGAGGTGTGCAGGAGGCGGCTGATCGATGTTTCTCTCATCGATTTTTCTGACTCTCTATCCCTTTCTCTTCCACTCTGTAAAAAATCAATAAAATGTTTGTTTGTTTTTTAAAAAAACATAGGTTAGTTTCCACAATAAATCAACAGTTCCTAAAATAAAAGAATGGGTACAGGACCTGTGTTTTATCCAGGTGATGACAACAAAATGTACTCTATAAGTGAATTTTTTATTCCTTTAGCTTTTCCTTAGGCCTCTTACCTTCCAGAATTTTATTACTTGGAGTAATGAGGGAGATGGTAGCTGTAGAGCCTCCAACAGCTAATTGGTGGAGGCATCTGTTATACAGACCTGTTTTGGGGGAGGTGAGCAATTGTTTTCAACCTGGGCATTCATGAAGTGGAAATGTAAAACAGGATGGCTTTGGAGATTGTTTTTCTCCTGCCTCATAATATCTGTTCTTAGTCCCCATTTCTTTCATCCTCCACCAGTTATCTTCCCTCTTCCTATCTTCAATTTTCTCCATCTCAACTGGCTCCTTCTGTTCTAACTTTATTTTTCTATTTTAAAAACTTCTAAAAAGAAAATTATTTTACTCTTTAACACTTGCATCCCCCAAACTAGTTTTATTTTGCCCCATTATTATAGAACTGTTTCTCTTTTCATCAAACTAGAGCAATGAATACTTCTGCCTCCATTGTAAAACCCCACCCTCTCACTAACCTTTTGCCATTTAACTTCCATTCTACCATGCTACTCAGGGCTTTTCGACATTAATCACTCTGAGAGATGTTTTGCCACCTTTGTCCTCTCTCTGTGACAGCGTAAGAAAAGTGCTCAATAAGTATTTGTTGGCCTGTGCTGTGGATTTTTTTTTTAAAACTTAACTGTTTCCTCAAATGATACTGTGTTAGAATCCCTGCGTTTGCAATTCTGACATCACTCATTTCCCTGTGTAGCGTCACACTGCTCAGCTCCGGGAAGAGCTGCTAAAACTTCCTTGTCCTGACGGCTTGGACCCTGATGTTGAAGATGCCTCGGAAATGTGCAGTGCCACAGCCGGTGCTGAGGGGACGCTCATGCACGATCAGGTCAAACCCTGCAGCAGTAAAGAACTCCCCAGTGACTTCAAATTATGAGCTGCATTGACATGGACTTCATAGACACAAAGGCTTTGAAGCACAAGCCAAATATGTCAATATTTGTATGTAAGAAACTAATTATGTAATAGGTAATGAAACTGAAACTATACTATACCCTTACGGAGATCCAGTTTAATTCAAGGTGATCTTTTATTTACCTGTACAAGAGTGTAAACTTTTTTGTGCTTTTATTTTTCAATTGTGAGAACCACTGATTGGTATGTTGAACAAATTTGTGTATACAAAGAATGGATAAATCACTGATATATAAGGGAAACTACCTTAGGAAAGAATGTTTACTGAATGTTTATTTTATTTTTTTTTTACTGTAGAGTGAGAGATTGTTAACAAAGAATATATATTGGTCATTCTTACAACTACTATTTGAAGTCAGCAACTTTTCACTGAATTTGATAGATTTTATGTTTGGCCATATCTTCATGCTCATATTTGATTTCTGAAGACCTATGTACACTTCAATAAAAGTTAATTTACATACTCCTTTTTTGATTTACTGGTACATTTTTTAAATTATAAATCTGCCATAAAAATGTGTTATAGTTGGACACTTGCACTTGTATGGATGAATTTATTACATTCAACATATTTAATTTTATGCCTTCTAATTGCAGAAAAATAAATGAACATGATTTTATTCTATGCCAATATTTGGGCTTGTGAATGTATTTGTTATTTGAATTTAAGTATATGAAAGGAATGGTCAATTTGAAAAGTCACCCTTAAACTGATTTTTTTCCTAAAGGGCTCCTTTTCTTCCTGGACTCTGGTTTTATTACTAAAGTTACCTGTATGCATTAAACACAGGCTCTGTAGAGCAGAGAGGTGTTACCTCTCTGGTGCTGTTACAGTACATTCTGTACCTGCCATATAGGCTCATTTTCATGCAAACTCTTCCTAGAGCCAAATAAATAAAGACTTAGGTGTGTTAGTATGTCTTATTTCTAAAAACAGTTTGCCGTGTGTGAAATACTTGGACACAAAAAATTGGACATTTTCAAGACCTAAGCATGGGAAAGGAAAGGATATTTTTATAAGACCAATTACCACAAAGGAAAAGCAAAGGTGATTTTTGACAGTATTTATAGAAAATAAAGTGGTACATGGGAACCCTGAATCTGGAGCTGACTAGAAGAAGACATATTCTGAACATTGGTTGCTCTCTGAAAGAAGGGGAACTACAAGGTACAGAGCTCCTTAAGCATGGATGAAGGAGGGACCAACAGTATGTGACCAGGAAATCAAAGGTTCTGAAACACAGGGTGGAGTTTGTGTTAAGTCTGGTGGGTGGTGAACTCCAAGAATGACAAAATAGAGTCCATTTATAAAATGTCATTTACCACAGACATGATAGCTAAAATCTCAGTATAAAATTATCAGCAATAAAAGGTAAAAGGACAGTCATCAATCCTTTAGTCTTTGTTACTGTTGGGTCTGACAGGGTCTCATCAGGGTGGAGAATAAAAGTTGCTGTTAAATGTATTTTCCTCCAGTTTTGGATCTTCATCATTAAAATAAGCTTCGGTCATTTTCTCCACTCTATACCATTATTAGTCCTCAGAATACTGTTTTACAAAAAAGAAAGTAACAGTACCAGTACTATAAAGTCCAATTCATGTACATAGTACAGATTCCTGTAGGTGAGAGTTGAATGACATGAAAATACGTCAGTGCAATACAGTAAATTCTCTGATGGTGTTAGTTGCAGGTACTGTTGGAAGCACAGACGAGGGACACCTACCTCAGGTAAATCACTAAGGTGATATGGTCAGAGAACACTTCCTGAAGAAACATATCCAGTCTTGAGGGGTGAGAATAAAGAAATTAGCCAGGGAGAAAGAAGTTGTTCCAGACATGCGAGAGCAAAAGGAGAGCTCGAGTTACTGGGACCACGTTAGATACTATTGGACTTTAAAAATATGTATATTTTTATTGATTTCAGAAAGGAAGGGCGAGGGAGAGAGATGGAAACATCAGTGATAAGAGAATCATTGATCAGCTGCTGCTTGCACATCCAGCACTAGGGATGGAGCCTGCAACCTCTAGGTCAGGGCTCAACCACTGAACCATGATAGTGGGGATGGGGTTGAGGGGGATAAATTTATTTTTTTACAATTTCTTTTATTTTAAATTTCTTTATAAGGTTTTACATATGTGTCCTTATCCTCCCATTACCCACCCCCACCCCACTCATGCTTTCACCCCCCTGGTATCTGTGTCCATTGGTTAGGCTTAAATACATGCATATACAAGTCCTTTGGTTGATCTCTCCCCCTTACCCCCACCCTCCCCTACCTTCCCTCTGAGGTTTGAGGGTCTGATCGATGCTTCTCTGTCCCTGGATCTGTTTTTGTTCATCAGTTTATGTTCATTATATTCCATAAATGAGTGAGATCTGTGATATTTATCTTTCTCTGACTGGCTTATTTCACTTAGCATAATGCTCTCTAGATCCATCCATGTTGTTGCAAATGGTAAGAATTCCTTTTTTACAGCAGCATAGTATTCCATTGTGTAGATGTACCACAGTTTTCTAATTCACTCATCTGCTGATGGGCACTTAGGCTGTTTCCAAATCTCAGCTATGGTGAATTGTGCTGCTATGAACATAGGGGTGCATATATCCTTTTTGACTGGTGTTTCTAGTTTCTTGGGTTATATTCCTAGAAGTGGGATCACTGGGTCAAATGGGAGTTCCATTTTTAGTTTTTTGAGGAAACTCCATCTGTTCTCCACAGTGGCTGCACCAGTCTGCATTCCCACCAGCAGTGCAGAAGGGTTCCTTTTTCTCCGCATCCTCTCCAGCACTTGTTGATTTGTTGATGATAGCCATTCTGACAGGTGTGGGATGGTATGGCATTGTCATTTTGATTTGTATCTCTCGGATGATTAGTGACTTTGAGCATGCTTTCATATGTCTCTTGGCCTTCCTTCTGTCTTCTTTCGAAAAGTATTTTTAAGTCCTTTGCCCATTTTTTGATTGGGTTGTTTATTTTTCTTTTGTTAAGTTGTAGGAGTGTCCTGTAAATGTTGGAGAATTTTTTTCTTCCTCCTTGGAGTGGGATCGTTTCAGAGATGTATTGCCCTAAATTCTTCCATGAACCCTGTGTGGTGAGGCTTACCTTGCAGGTTTCTCCAAGTGGTGTATGGCATCCTCAGTGCAGGCTCTAAGTCCATGGGGGTGGGAGTGGGTGTGGGGGGAGGGGCACAGTCTCGTCTGCCACATACCGGCCTCAGAGTTTGGTTTTCACGTAGAGCAGTGGTTCTCAACCTTGGCTGCACATTAGAATCACCTGGGAATCTTGTTAAAATCCTGATTTCTGGGCCTCATCCTCCGGAAATTCTGTTTCTTTGTTACTAATGTGGCCCCACCCCATAACAAACAGAATTTCCGGAGGATGAGGCTCGGAAATCAGGATTTTAAAAAGATTCCTAGATGATTCTAACGTGCAGCCAAGGTTGAGCACCACTGACCTAGAGCACTGCTGTGAAGAATAAAGGCGCCCTGTGCTCAGCGGCAGGCACGAAGGCTGGCAGGTTTCTGCAGCGTGCAGTCTACCCTCCAAAAACTTCCCTGCATCAGCGCGGGCCAGATGTCCCCATTCGGGCATAATTTATGTAGTGGCAACGTCAACACCGAATGCTTTCCTTACACTTTAATTCATTAAAAGAATATAAAGGCTTTTTCTCTGCGGCCGGGGTTCTTAACCTGGGGTTTAGGGACTCCACAGGGTCGCTCACTTCCACTGACGGTACCCAACTGCTGGTAGTAAAGGCCCACGTGCTTTTTGCGGAAAGAACTACGCCTTTCATCAGGTAGTGAGGAGGGTTCAGACCCAAGCAGGTTTGGGAATTAAAGCGGCAGAACTTCCAACGAAGCGGGGTGGACCGGAACGCCGCACTCCTGCCGGAGCGGCGCCGAGGACTCCACGCCTCCCACGACGCCTGCAGCCGGCGGCAGCCGCCCCTCGGGGCGGGGCTGAGGTCGGCCGCGCCCGCCAATCCCGTCCATTCCCCGCTCGGGGCGGGGCACCTCCACTGGGCATGCTCAGTATCAGGGCCTTTGGGTTGGTTTTCTAGGCGGAAGCTGGTGCAGGGTCTGTTTTCCCAGGATGCCCCGCGCTGCTGTTATGGCCGCCTCCCTGGGCCGTTATCAGCACATGGGCTTCCACGAGAACCGTCGCCTCTAGACTTCGTCGTCTCTGGACCTTCCTCTTTTCACTTTAGTGTGTGACTTCCGTGTGGCCGTTTTGGGGCCCGGTTTTGGCTGGGGCGACGTCCGGGGTGATGTGGACCCCGGAGCTGGCCGTTTTGAGGGGCTTCCCCACTGAGGCTGAGCGGCAGCAATGGAAGCAGGAAGGGGTCGCCGGCTCAGGTGAGCGAGGCGCACGTGTCAGGGGCTCGGGCCAGCGTCGGACCGTGAGGAGAAGGGGTGGCAGTGGCTGGGTTCTGATCCCTCCTTGTTTGATTTCATTTTCCTCCCAAAATCTTGCTGATTTCTTAAGGCTCTGGGTTGTTGCATACTTGACATGGTGGGCGTGTCCTCAGCCTCCGTGCTTGTCTTCCCCCCAAACTTCTCACCGCCCAGGTTCAGAACTGGTAACAGTGGCAACATCAGCTACTTTTCTGACATTTATGTAGTCGTTTGGTCTTTTTTTTGCTGGTTTGTTTGTTTTCTTTTTTTCCTAGATGTTTGATCTTTATAATAGACACGAAACGTAGATGCTACTTTAAATTTGCGGGTGAAGGCACTTAACTACTGATTGGTTAAGTAATGTATTCAAGGTTGCTCAGCTCGTAAGCGGAAAAGCTGTGATTCTTCTGAGCGATACACATTTAACCGAGAGTTAAAGAATTAAAAGGCACATATACTTGTGGGATATAGGCACATCTGATTGTGGTATTTAGGCTGGACCCAGAAGAGAAATAACATTTATGACAGTATATAAGTGGTGTGCGTGTGTGTACACACAAAATAGGTGCCTCAGGATAGGTAGTTTGTGAAGTCTTGTCTGGAACAGTTTCATGGGAGGAAGTCAGACTTGAGCTGATTTTTGATTAAAGGATAAGACTGACAGGTGGAGAAGAGCTGAGCAGGAGAAATCACAAGCGTAAGAGTATGGAGGCAGGAATAATGTGCATGAGAAACTAGAGGAGCAATGAGTGAACCAGCTTTTTTTCAGGGAGTGTAGGGGAGAGGGGTGTAGGGGGAGCCAGGCTGTGAAATGTCTTAGAACTCTGACTATGGAAACTTTTCCATTGTTAGTAGGAATTTTTTTGAATTCCCAGAAGGGTGAGAGTACTTATTAATGAGGAATATTATTCCTGGGTCTAACTTCTACTTTGCTACTCATCGTATAGATGAGCTGCTAATTCTAGGAGAAGTAATGTACAGCAAGCATTCTAAATATATACTCTTTTGCATACTAAAATGGTAGATTTACATGATAGTATTATCCTTTACAGTATGAAAAAAAAATTGTTCTTTTGGATTATTGATCTAATTTTTTATATTACAGAGAGTGGATCGTTCCTACAATTGCTGCTAGAAGGGAATTATGAGGCCATATTCTTAAATTCATTGACTCAAAATATTTTTAATTCAACAAAGATAACTGAAGAAAAGATTGACAGCTACCTAGAGAAGCAGATATTAACATTCCTCGATTTCTCACCAGATTTGGACAAAACCCAAAGGTAGAATTTTATTTGAGGTTTTCATAGAGAATGAGCATCTTAATACATTGAATAGAGCTTTGACAGTGTAAGGCACTGATTTTAGCAGTTATTGAAAAACCCAGCTTTACATTTATTCAGGGCTCATAATGTACCAAGTAATTAGTGTAAGAGCTTCTGTCCAGGGGACCATTAGAATGAAAAAGTAAAGTGGCGTAGGATATAAGGGTTTTGTATATGAAATTGGCATGTAATTGGATGGTAACTGCTAACTCACTGAGCTTCCAAATGCTTAGGTCTGATAGTTTTTACCTATAAGCAAGACTTCAGACCTTATTTCCTTTTAACTTGAAAGCATATCCTGTTCATCTTGTTATTTCTAGATTGCTGAGTGATACTTAATAACTTTTTATTATGTTTTAGACTGTTAACTTTCCAGAGATCAGAAAACTTAATGCATTTATCATGGAACCCTTGTTTTACCTTCTTCCACTGAAGTTGATATAATTTTATAGGATCAAGTATAATAGTTACACAGCAGTGAAACCTAAATTTTACTGTTGTAAATTTGTTAATATACTTCTTTCTTTATTTTATTGGCTTCAACATCAAGTTTTAATTTTCTTTAATATGCATACAATTTTGTTTTACCATTATTTCTAGGCAGTGGCTTCGTTTTTTCTTCAACATACTACTGTACTAAATGTTGAAGTTGTGAAGCGGAATAAGACATAGTTTGTATCCATAAGGGAGTTCACAAAAGAATGTTACTGTAGGCATTTTATTTTATTTTAAAGATTAATATCACTCCTTTTCATTTTTATGGTTTACTGGTAGTTTACATTCCTGAAATGGCCATCCTGATTCTTATTTTGCTGTCTGAAGTATGTGCCAGTATCATAGAAACTGGCTTTGCAGTGCACATTAACACACACACGCATACGTTAATCACTGGGAGAGCAGAATTCCAGCTTGTCATGTAGAGCTGAGAAGAAAGATTTCAGTTGCCTCATTTTGAAGAATTTGAAATTAAACTGTATTTGTGGTTGGCCTTGGGGATTTAGATTTTTGGTTGTGATGGCTGTAGTAAGGCTTTAAGATCTTGCTACACACCTGTTTTCCCCAAGTTTCCTAACTTCTAATGAAGCAGGCTCTTTGGTCACATGTTTTCTCTAGTGCTGCTCTTTTTAAAAAAATACATATTTTTAGCCCTAACCAGTTTGGCTCAGTGGATAGAGTGTCGGCCTGCGGACTGAAAGGTCCCAGGTTCGATTCCGGTCAAGGGCATGTACCTTGATTGCGGACACATCCCCAGTAGGAGGTGTGCAGGAGGCAACTGATTAATGTTTCTCTCTGATGTTTCTAACTCTCTATCCCTCTCCCTTCCTCTCTGTAAGAAGTCAATAAAATATATTTAAAAAAAAACTCTCTACCCTTTTCCTTCCTCTCTGTAAAAAATCAATTAAATATATTTTTTAAAAAATACATATTTTTATTGATTTCATCTTTTAATTATTCATCTTTAAATAATATTTTACATCATATTTTTACTTCTAAAAAATATACTTTTATTGATTTTAGAGAGAACCAGAAAGGGAGAGATAGAAACATCATTAATGAGAGAATCATTGATTGGCATGCCTCCTGCATGCCCCCCACTGGGGATCGAGCTCACAACCCCGGGCATGTGCCCTGATTGGGAATCAAACCGTGACCTCCTGGTTCATAGGTTGATGCTCAACCACTGAGCCATGCTGGCCGGGCCAGAAATTTTTTTTTTTTAAAACTCTTGGATAATCTCATATATTGGTTGATATCTTACATTTTACGAAATAAAACTGAAATGAAATAGTATGTTGGTGGTTATACAGTGGTTCACATTTATTTCTCTATTCTTATATGCAGACAACAACTGATATTCCTAATTGGTGTGAGCAGTTTGCAACTCTTTGTTCAGAGTAACTGGACGGGGCCTGTGGTTGATTTCCATCCTCAGGACTTCTTGCCATCTGTTTTGTTCCAGCAATTCAGTGAAGTATGCTTCTTGGAAACATCATATGTAGTTATTATGTGATCTATTCTTCAGGGACTGATCTTTAGAAACTGGAGTTACCAATTAGTAAGAATGAAACATGATTTTATAGCTTGTACAAATCCTGCCAAGAATGCTTGTTCCTCAGTCAGATTTTTGACATATTTCCAGAAGTGTCATTGCCAGTCTCAAACTCCTCTTCAGATGTCCCCATTTTCTGGAGCTCTGTGAGCTGCTCTTTTTTTAAAGCACAGGCAGCTGTACCAGTTGCTCATATATATAGATGCATATGCTACCACAGTTAAATAACGGTCTTTTCTGGCAAAGCAGCTGATCTGGAAATCTGTTGCAGGTAAGTTTTGCTGCAATGCTTAGGAATGGTTCCCAGGGGTGAGTTCCTTTATCTTACAAATACTATCTTAAGTGCCTGGCACAGAGGCCCCCTGTTGATATTATTATTATTCGTACATGAAGACCATGTTATTGACTTGCATCAGTATATCATCAGTAGAGCTTGCAGTTTGAATTCCTCAGGCATTTTTGAGCACATATGCCTAGGGCTTGGTGAATATGACGCTTCCCAAAGAAGTGTGGTAACTTTGATTTATCCAGCCTCAGAGATCTTGACCATAGTGATTAATCACTCAGCCTTGGCACCCAAAGCTTATGCAGCAAAAGGGGCCTGTGTACTGTTACCCGGTGTCTCAGAATTAGAAATAGCAAATGAAAGGAATGGAGTTACTGAGATAAATGTTAGTAATTTGGTGGTGAGGTGGAAAGAGAAGAGGTACAAAAGCAGCCATAATCTGAAAGCCATTATAATTAGTTGTGTGTATATAGGTTTCAAATGTGCAATTCTATAATATATCATCTCTGTATTGCATTGTGTGTTTACCATCCAAAGTCAAGTCTCCTTCTGTCACCGTGTATCTGACCCCCTTTTTACCCTTTTCTACACTCTCCCACCTCCCATTCCCTCGTAACCACATACTATTATTTGTGGCATGGGTTTTTGTGTGTTTGTCTTGTTTGTTCATTTGTTGCTTTTAATTTTATAGATCTTATTTTGCTAAGTGAAGTAAGTCATATAGAAAAAGTCAAGAGCCATATGATTTCAATCATATGTGGGATATAAAGCTGATTCATCTTTCTTAGCTCTTGCAATGCACAAATATTTGTGAATATACTTTGTGGTCATGGAGTCTAGTCACCAAAGCCAGATGAAATTCCCCTGCCTCTAATTTAATGGTCTTGTGTCAGTGCGAAGGCTGGGAGTGATCCTGGTCCTGAACTTAAGGCCTTCCTAATGCCTTCCACGGCCCTGACCTTGCTCAGTGGCAGGAAGAGGTAGAGAGATCCCTCGGGAGGCAGCAGGTGGTGGGAAAAACATTGGTTTGGGAGTTGGAAAACTTGGACTATATACTCTTTATTCAGACTCTAAGTTCTGTGTGATTTGGGGCTTCACTTAACTTTTTTGGATCTGTTGCCTCACTCCTAAAATTGAGGCAGTTGGAAATAACTTCGAAATAGTTACTTAATTATTGAATTTTTAAAAAAATTCCTTCTGTCCTTAGTGGAGTTAACAGTAAGCTTTATGTGTGGTTTGGTGGGAGTCATTCATGTTGTTTTTATTCCTCTATTATACTTCTCAGTATAATTATCATAAGAATTCTATGAGGTATAGTTTCTATTATTTCATTTTATAATTGATAAAACTGAGGCTTCAGTTAAAAAATTTATCTGTCTACATACTGATAAGAAGCAGACAAAGGACACCATCCTGTGTCTCTGAGATTAGAGCCCATATTCCTAATAGTTAAGCATCCCTGCTGTCTGTTTTGTGGAAGCTGTCACAATTGTGCAGTTCACATTTTAAAAACATTTAGGAAATCAGTGCAGTCAAGGGGGCAGTTTTCACAGGCATCCCTTTTTTGCAGCTTTTTTAAAACAATACTCCCTTCCTTCCTTCCTTCCTTCCTTCCTTCCTTCCTTCCTTCCTTCCTTCCTTCCTTCCTTCTTCCTTTTCTCTGCTCCTTGGTTGTGTGCCTGCTCAGCACTTGCTATATAAGAACTTGTTGGCTTGATAGAAATTATGGAGCAGTCATGCTTTGTAATGACATTTGCCAGCTAATGAAGCATATGTGAAATGTGTTTACAATACTTTAACTAGGGATGCTTTTTATTGAGATGACATTTTGTTGTAAGTAAATCCATAAAGTCATGATGCCTCTTCAGTATTAGTATTGTCTTGAGCTCCCTTTTCCTCTGAAGCACAGCAGATGGCTGGCTCTCTGTCAGGGCCGGCTGGATCTGTAGATCCCTCAGGGCGTTTATGATGTTATGATTCTGCCCAGCACCAGTTACTGTGTAATAGATTAATGTGTTTGCTTCAGAACTGGAGTAACTGGAAAATATGTGTAATTACAAGACATAAAGATGAATGATATTTTGTTAAATTATATCTTCTTAGATTACAATTTTTTTATTTTTTAGGTGAAAGGACTGGATGCAGTTGTTCTGAGTCTGCTCATTCTTGATGGTGAATCAATCTACAGCCTGACCTCAAAGCCTATACTGCTGTTACTAGCACGCATTGTCCTAGTGAGTGTAAGACATAAACTGACAGCACTGCAGGTAAGGGAAGACAAGGAGCCAGGAGGTTCATACCCAGGTGTGACTTTTGTGCTGATTCGCATCAGACTTTAGGTGTGATGTTGACGATATGTTACCATATTTACTGTCTAAGTTGCCTTGTAGGTATTTAATTTTAAAACCTGATGAACATAAGCAAAAGCTTTCTCACCTCATGATTTTCATCTAGTATAAAATGAGATTATTTTGAATCTCTTTAATAGGATTGTAAGTATGTGTGTATTTAACATGTTATGCATGTATATAAATGTTCATTCTCTGAATCTGAAATATAGGTTTAAAAACATCCTTCATGGTCTTTTATGAATTTCATGTAAGATAATGAGCAATAGGCAGAGTTTAGCACTGTCGATCTCAGAGGATCTCAGTTACTGTTTTCTGGCTCATATCCAGCCTTGTTTCATTATTTGGGTTGGGTTTAGTAGAGCATTTGTTGAGAATCTGACATGGTTTCCTTAAGTCATGTGTAAATTAGTGAGAAGAAGCACTAAGACTCAGAAGGCTAAACAGGCAGTAGTAGGAGGCGACAACATCACAAGAAATACAAAGAAAGTCTTTGGAGGTTTAGAGGAGGTGTCCCCTGTGCTTTGTGCAGGCTGTTTTAACTCCCGGAGTCTCTATAACTATTCAGCTTTGCCTTGTGGTGTAAAAGCAGCTGGACACTGTGTGAACGAATGGGTATGACTGTGTTGTACCAATAAAGCTTTATCTATGTCCACTAAATTTTTAATTTTAGCCTCAGCAGTTGGCTCAGTTGATTGGAGTGTTGTTCTGTACACCAAAGATTGTAGGTTTGATTCCCAGTCAGGGCACGTACCTAGGTTGTGGTTTCCATCGCCAGTTGGGGTGTGTACAGGAGACAACTAAACAATGTTTCTCTCTCTTTCTCTCTCTCTTTTTTTCCCCTCTCTCTCTTTCTCTCTTTTTCTTTCTCTCTCCTACCGTCTCTCTCTAAAAAAAATCAATAAACATAAACTTGGGTGAGGATTAAAATAATTAATTTTATGTATTTTCACATGTTACAATGTGTTATCCTTCTTTTGTATTTTGGAATGATTTAAAAATGTAAAGCTGTTCTGACTCCGTGGGCTGCATAAATGCTGGTGGTGGGCTGCGTTCGGCCTGTGGGCTACATCTTGCTTACTCCTGTTCTGATTGCTGCAGCTTGGGGACTCAGACCCTGTATTGCCAATAGTAAATCTAAGTTTTATGTGAAGTCTCCCAATTTCTAAGTGTTGGCTGAAAAATTTTAAGAAACACAATGTTTCCATGGCAAAATGTAGATTTGGTTTGTACTGTATGAGGGCTTGCTTTCATGAGCACTTAAGTTTTAGAGAAGAGGCAAGAAGGGAAGTGATAGCTCTATCTACAAGTCTCATGAGAGCCAAAGATTTATTTGGAATCAGTTGCTCTGGAAGGGTTTCTAATTGATGTGTTTCAACATGTCCTAGCAGATATAAGGTCTTATCATTGTTTTCTTAGCGACATTAGTTTGAATTAAAAAATGTTTCCCTAGTTGATCTGAGTTAAATGTTCCTATAGACCAGCGGTCGCCAACCTTTCGGCCCTCACGGACCACCAGTGATCCGTGGACCACTGGTTGGTGACCGCTGCTATAGACTAACTGGTATGTACTTGGCTTTGAAGAAAGTATCAACAAGGATGAGGCTACCAGATGGCAGAATTTTCTTTCTAGTGAGACTATTGATCATTAATGAGTGAATGAGACAATTTTAAGTTTTGTTGGTGGAAAACTTTCATCAGCAAGTTTGTTAAGCATCACTTGACTAAAGATACATATGTACTATCAGCAACTAGCAGAACAAGTTAACATGTGATCATAGTTGGTAGGGTTGGAGAGACAAGTTACCTGAATTTCTTGGCATGTGCTTAACTTTGACTTCAGCTTTTAACCCTGTTTTCTTGTTGTACATCGCTATGCAAAACAAAGATCATTCTGTGCTGAAACCTGGCCTTTCAATTGAAACATTCGAGTTTTTTTTCTCTTTGGGTCTTGAATGCATTACTCTCTAAATGTTGATGTTAAAAGTGACTTTAATAAATGAAGGTAAAATGATTACAAAGCACAACATACTTATCCAAGTTAATTTTAATCTTTTGAATTAATTTTGAATAAGTTGGCTCTTAGGAAATGTATCAAGTTGTGTATTGCAGTATTATTTTTGTGGAACTGTAATAGATGATTTTCCTCTGCCCTCTAACTTGTGAAATATTATATAATACTAGTAATATGTAAATGTGGAGTGAAAAGAGTCCTGGCTTTGAAATCACACCAGTTTGTTTGGCTCAGCCACTTAACAACTGTGTGACCTTATGCTAGTTAATTTCTCTGAATTCCAGTTCCCTTGTTGATAAAATGGAGTAAGTCAGCAAGCATTTATTGGGTGTCTTTGAGTACAGGAATGCCCCTGCTTTCTAGGAGGTTATTGACTAGTGTGACTTCTCCATCAGAACATTCTGTAGTAAGCCCTGTAATCAGGAGGCAGGATCTAGAAACCATCTAAAGCAAGGCTTCAGATTCTCTTATTTATGAATGCTCAAATGTTCTATTAAACAAGTCTTGGCAAATAGAAAAAGGCACTTTTATTTTCTAGTAGAACATAAGCTATGCTTTATTTGTTTTGCAACCCCGCTTCTATATAAAGATTTTGGGTTAAGAATTAGTTTTATAGACCTGATTTAAAAAAAATATGTATATATTTTTTTATTTATTTCAGAGAGGAAGAAAGAGCGAGAGAGAGATAGCGACATCAATGTCTCATTGAGACTCTAGCCTGCAACCAGGGCATGTGCCTGACTGGGAATCAAACCGTGAATTTTTGGTTGATAGGTCAATGCTCAACTACTGAGCCACACACCAGCTGGGCTAGATCTGATTTTTTAGAGTTCAGCATCTTACATTGTATGTTTTCTTACCAAGGCAGTCTCTTTGGATCTATCTAAATTCCCATATGTAGAAAAGGAAAGACTCTGCTGCCAAACCTGACTCACTTATTGCTGACAGAGGATAAGGAACAGATAATTGATGTGTACACTGACTTCATTAGCTTTACTGATAGGAACAGAATGAGGCAACACCCAGTGAATTACATTAACAATGATGTGAAACTTCTTTCTATTAGATAATTCTATCTTTCCTTACATGGAAGGAGGAAACCACATTAATAATTATGTCATAGAGTCAAAATTCATTTGTCATTGTGTCATTGTTGCAGCTGTTGTGGTGTACAGCAGTTTAGAAGGGGAACCAGGCAGTTTTTACCTCAATCAAATGCAGAAGTTAAGTTCAAGTAAAACTTGGTAATTAAGCATGACCTCCCATTAGTAGCTATTGCTTTTTTATAAAAAGTAAAATTAATTTCTCACAGCTTTACACAATATAATTCAAAATAAGTTTTAATTTAGATGATCTAGTGCAGGGGTGGACAAACTTTTTGACTCGAGGGCCACAATGGGTTCTTAAACTGGACCGGAGGGCCGGAACAAAAGCATGGATGGAGTGTTTGTGTGAACTAATATAAATTCAAAGTAAACATCATTACATAAAAGGGTATGGTCTTTTTTTTTTTTTTTTTTTAGTTTTATTCATTTCAAACGGGCCGGATCCGGCCCGCGGGCTGTAGTTTGCCCACGGCTGATCTAGTACATGATGTTTAATACTTTAATCTGCATGTATGTGGATATATATATATATATATGTATATATATATATATATATGCCTAAGTGACCATTATGACCAATCGACCAACTGACCAGTCGACTGGTCACTATGACATGCACTGACCACCAGGGGGCAGATGCTCAATGCAGGAGCTGCCCCCTGGTGGTCAGTGCACTCCCACGGCTGGCCAACCTCCCGCAGTCCCTCCCCTGGGCTCACCGGCCCCAATTGGCCCTGATTGCTGGCCAGGCCGAGGGACCTGTCACCCATGCACGAATTTGTGCATCGGGCCTCTAGTGTGTCTATAAAAAATGGAACTTGTACACACACACGCACATTCAGAGGAAGATGTAGAAGAATATGAGCCTTTCTCATGGATTTTTCTGAGAAAAAATGATGGCATTGGGGCAGCAGAAGAGAGATATTCACTCTTCACTGTGTTAGCTTATGTATTGCCACTTGTTTGTTGTTTTTCTTTTTTTAAATAAAGATGTATTGATAAGTAAGAACAAGCATCAGAGAAGAGAGAAAAAAACCACTGTGTTCTTAGCCTGTGAATTAGTCAAGACAATGTACAAAATGCAGTCTTTATCCTCAAAAAATGTATGGATTAGGTAGAGTTGTACAATTGAAAAACAAGAGCTGTCCAATGTGGTCTAACTTCTAGGAGCAGTGTAGAAGCTCAGAAGTGAGAGCCCAGAGTGCGTCACACTAGTGGGACAGGGCTTCATGGGAGGGTTTCACAGACGTGTGGAAGGGAACGTCCTGGTTTTGGACAATATCTGAATGAATCCAGTGTATTTCTTACTTGGTAGTTTGTACAAAACACATTGCTTTGAGGAAGATACAGAGATGAGTAAGACATGATTTCTCATCTTGCTGGGTAAATGGTGGACAACACCGAAAGCTAGGGGTGACATACAGGATCACAGTGGAGTGTGCTTGCAAAGGGAGGTACAAGTATATGCTGGGAGTGTACATGAAGGAAAATGACCACCCCATACCCCCCTGGAGGTCCTTTTTTAAAAAAATATATATTTTATTGACTTTTTACAGAGAGGAAGGGAGAGGGATAGAGAGATAGAAACATCGATGAGAGAGAAACATCGATCAGTTGCCTCTCGCACACCTCCTACTGGGGATGTGCCTGCAACCAAGGTACATGCCCTTGACCAGAATTGAACCTGGGACCCTTGAGTCCGCAGGCTGATGCTCTATCCACTGAGCCAAACTAGTTAGCGCTCTATTTTTTTTTTTTTTTAATAATATGTTTTTATTGATTTTAGAGAGAGAGCAAGGGAGAAGGAGAGAGAGATAGAAACATCGATTGGCTGCCTCCTGCAAGCCCCCTACTGGGGCCTGCAACCCAGGCATGTGCCCTGATTGGGAATCGAACCAATGACCTCTTGCAGCATGGGACCATGCTCAATCCACTGAGCCATATGGCCAAGCTCTCCCCTAGGACAGTGGTTCTCAACCTGTGGGTTGTGACCCCTTTGGCAGTCGAACGACCCTTTCACAGGGGTCGCCTAAGACCATCCTGCGTATCAGATATTTACATTACGATTCATAACAGTAGCAACATTACAGTGATGAAGTAGCAACGAAAATAATTTTAAGGTTGGGTCACAACATGAGGAACTGTATTTAAAGGGCCAGAAGGTTGAGAACCACTGCCTTAGGAGGTTCTTGCGGGAGGCCTCCTGGAACTGTTGGTGCTGACAGAAAACAGTGTGGTTGCAGCAGACATTTCAGTGGGGGATATGGTGAGTTTGAAACGGTGTGGACTAAAAAGAACAGGCTTTGAGAGAACAGAGGAGAGGGGTGTTCTTGTGGAAGATGTAGAAGCGGGTTTGAGTATTATTACTGAAGACAGCAGTGGATTGGGAAGCTTATTGAGTAAGGTCAATTTCACAAATGTAAAAAAAATTCATTTCAATTAATGTAAGAGATATTTTGCAAAGGGTCCCTTTATTTCAACATACATGGTGCTTTTTTTTCCTAGAGCTTGCCTTGGTGGACTTTGAGGTGTGTGAATGTTCACCAGCAGTTGCTTGAGGAACGCTCACCTCAGCTTTTTGCTCTTGCCGAAGGTTGTATTGATCAAGGTATGTAGCAGGTTTTTATTGGATGTGGGCATGTAACTCCATTTTTAATTTCTTGGCTGAGACATTCCTTTTTAGCTTATCCTTTGATAGGTAATAGTGACTTTATTTGAGGTTGTTTCTTTTTTTCTCTGGAGGTGGAATATTAAATTATTAGGGTGTCAGATTATAGAACTTGTATTATTTTTGCATTTTTTTTTAAAAAAAGGCAATTATCATTTATGTTACCTACTTAAAAGGAATGATTTGTTCTATGCAAGTCACCATGATTTTATCATGAATTGCTTAAAGGCATTTTAATATTTTCCTCTGTTCTTTAATTTAAGAGGTCTTTTTGCAAGAGTAAAAACAAGCGTAAGCTTCCTTTATTAAAAAAATCCTTAACTCAGACTGGAGTAAATTGTGCCAACTTGCGTGCAGAATAGGAAATTATGTATCCTATGTCCTATTAAGTACATGAAGAAAAGCTTTCTTTTTTTTAAAACTTTTGGTGGAAAATACTTTTTATTGAGGGTGACAGTGGATAGAGAGACATTTTTACATTTTGTTTTATTATTGTTTTCTTCTTTTAAAATTGATTTTTTGAAATTATTTTTTATTTTTCAATTACAGTTGACATATAATATTAATTTCAGGTGTACAACCCAGTGATTAGACAAAGGTTGATCAGATACACTAGACAGGACATTAATTTGTGCAGTAATAAATATAGTAAGCTAGGTGATCAATTGAAACTAATTTCTCAAGTTTTTATTTTGTTCTAGGACAGAAATACATAAGTATATGCTAATATTAGATAAAGTGAACCATCTATATATGACTCAATAAGGAAGATATTTGAATCTATAGTACTATAGATTTTAATAATCTATAATAACTGATTCATTTATGCTGTTTATATTAGGACTTGGTTTATGTTTTTCCAGGACTTTAGGTAATGTAAGGCTATGGAACAAGCAAGGGCATTTTAGAATAAACTTTGTCTCTATTAAAAAGTATTTACCAGTATTCTGCCCTAGGCAGTATGACTTAGTGGTTTGAGTGTTGGCCCTTGGATGGAAGGGTTGCAGGTTTGATTCCAGTCAAGGGCATGCACCTCGGTTGCAGGCTCAATCCCCGGCCCCTGGTCGGAGTGTGTGCAGGAGGCAACCAGTCGATGTGTCTCTCTCTGTCTCTCCCCCTCCTTTCTACTCTCTCTAAAAAAAATGGAAAAAGTATCCTTGGGTGAGGATTAAAATAAATAATAATAATAAAATAAACACACTTTTCTTTATGTTAAAAAAAGTATTTGTTCTGAGCTTTAACTTTGTATATTTAAAATTTTTTTTATTCTGCCACTGGATTTACTTATTTATTGTTACATGCAATAAACATTAGTATTTCAAGAAAAACAATTTTAAATATAATATTACATGCAATAAAAGTTAATAGTTCAAGAAAAAAGATTTTAAATATAATAATATTACCCAAACTGTATTAACATAGTATAGTATCACAAAAGTTGTAGGAAATATTAAAAATCTGCAAATAACAGGATTACTTCTATTATATTCTAAAATATTTTTTTCTCTGGCTCTATTTTGGTTCATCAGTTTATGTTGTTCATTACATTCCACAAGTGAGTGAGATCATGTGATATTTATCTTTCTCCAACTGGCTTATTTTGCTTAGCATAATGCTCTCCAGGTCCATCCATGCTGTTCAAATGGTAAGAGTTCCTTCTTTTTTACAGCAGTGTAGCATTCCATTGTATAGATGTACCACAGTTTGTTTTTTTAAAAATATATTTTATTGATTTTTTACAGAGAGGAAGGGAGAGGGATAGAGAGTTAGGTGAGAGAGAAACATTGATCAGCTGCCTCCTGAACACCCCCTACTGGGGATGTGCCCGAAACCAAAGTACATACCCTTGACCGGAATCAAACCTGGGACCCTTCAGTCCACAGGCCGATGCTCTCTCCACTGAGCCAAACGCGTCAGGGCAGTACCACAGTTTTTTAATCCACTTATCTGCTGATGGGCACTTAGGTGTTTCCAATCATAGCTATTGTAAATTGTGCTGCTATGAACATAGAGGTGCATATAATTCTTTCTGATTGGTGTTTCTGATTTCTTGGGATATGTTCCTAGAAGTGGGATTACTGGGTCAAATGGGAGTTCCAATTTTTAATTTTTTGTGGAAACTCCATACTGTTTTCCACAGTGGTTGCACCAGTCTGCATTCCCACCAGCAAGAAGGTTCCTTTTTCTCAGCATCCTCTCCAGGACTTGTCGTTTGTTGATTTGTTGATGACAGCTATTCTCTGCCACTGGATTTAAACCTGACATTTAGTAGCAGATTAGTTGATTTATTTATTTGAGAGAGAGGAACATATATTTGTTGTTCCACTTATGCATTCATTGGTTGATTCTTTTTTTTAATTTGATTTTTAGAGAGAGAGAAACATCGATGTGAGAAACATCGATCGGTTGCTTCCCATAGCACCCCAAACCAGGGATCGAACCTGCAACCTGTGTATGTGCCCTGATTGGGAATCAGATCAGCAACCATTCGGTGCACAGGATGATGCTCAATCAACTGAACTACATAGCCAGGGCTGGTAGCTAACATTTTTTCCTTTCTGTTAATCCTCAACCAAGGATATTTTTCCACCGAGGCTATTTTTCCATCTGTTTTTAGAAAGAGCAGAAGGGAAGAAGGGGGAGAGAGAGAGAGAGAGAGAGAGAGAGAGAGGGAAGGAGGGAGGGAGGGAGAGAGAGGGAGAGAGGGAAAGAGAGAAACATTGATGTGAGAGACACATTGGTTATCTCCTGAACATGCTGTATCCACTGAGCCAAGCCATCTAGGGGTCTATATGTACTTTTTAGGGGGAACTCTTTCTATTAGTCCTCCATCTCAATTGCAGATTTGACCTAATTTAATTTCTGTATAAGAAATTTTTAAAATGTAAAATATTATAGAAGTATGAGAAAATTGATCCTATCCAGATACCATGTGGTACTTTGAATCATTTCATAATGGTGTTGCCTAGGTATGGCATTCTCTTCAAAATGGAATATCAAGTGGGACTTGGAGAAAACTGAAACCTGATGCCCGTTTAGCAGATATGTCTTGTCCTCTTTCTGTTTTTAGTGAAATGAAAATGTGTAGACTATGTCTCCCCCCATTCATGTCTTTGCATATATTTTAATAAGAGACACTCTGTAAACAAACTTTGTGCAAGCGAGAAATGAGAGAGAGTGTGTGTGTGTTGGGGGGGGGGGGGCGGGGGTAAGCAGCTAGTTAATAAATTGGGTAAAGTTTTCAGGGATGAGCTGAATGTCATTGAAAGTCATGGGGGAAAAGTTGATTTTTTCCCATAGGTTATTGAAAACATTTGGAGGAGGATGGCATCAGGATTCAGCTCCTATTTAATTTTAAAAAAGGTAGTTACAGCCTACTGCATAGGATATTATACAGTTTCCTATGTTTTATTATACTTTCATGGAAAATTTGTAAATGAACAAAAACTAAGGTATCACTGGCAGTTTTTTTTTTTTTTTTAAAGGAAATGAAGTTTGGTATAGCCATTGGTACAGATTTATTCTATATTATGTAAATCTACATTAATGGCTGTCTCTTTACCATATCTCTGGCTAATGTTCATAACGATAACTCTTTATTAAGAAAAGAAAAACATACCTTCTTTATGTGCTATTTTTAAAGGCAGGGACCACAATGGTGTATTTTAGAGGGAATTCTAAGAGGTAAAGTTAAGTTTCTGAACAGAAAGGCTTAATAACTAAGATATTGGAAAATATGACTGTAACTGACTCATTCCCCAAGTGGTCTCAGTTCCTTTCTGCAGTGTATTGTAGCATATCATTTGCTTTGCCTTACAACTCAGAATTTTTTATGTTGCTATTCTAGGCTAATCAACGACATTTTTCATGTTATCTAGTCATAAAGTGGTCTGTAGATAGTTTTAAACTACAACATTTCATAAACAATTTTATTTAAAAAATGTTTTGTTCTAGGATTTGACCCAAGTGTTAACCAAGCAGTCAGTTATAACGGAAATACTGTTCAGTGTTCAGTGTCCAATATTTGAAATGTTGCCCTTGAGGGATCATCAGAAAGTTGGAAGGATTTTTTTGCAGTCTATGAAACAGAGCAAGTATATTATCAGCAACTGTGATCTTTATCTTTTGGTCCAAGAATGTTGCATCAGTAAGATGTAGTGGAATAGAGTGCATCAGTGTCAGCTGGACTGATCCCGTCTATGAAGGAGTAAGTTGGAATCTTGAGGAGTTTGTCTCTCAGCACCAGGTTAAGCACTCTTGGATGTCACACTTATGAAACCATGGTTCTCTAAAGACTGCTTAGGGATGCACAACCATTTATTGTAGGCTTTGATACTGAAAATGCATGAGCCATAATATTGCAGTTTAGCTGTTTGAAGATGAGCTCATGAAGAAGTCACTGTCTAAGAGAAAACAGGTTAAAATGCTTTGTTCAAGGGTTCTGTTGTGACATCTACAGGCAGTTGTGTGACTCTAGGGTCAGATTGTTCCCACATTCAAAGAGTTCAAGAGATTAGTTTCTTGGTGACTGATATATGCGTTTATTTGTAAAATAATTTGATACTTTAGAATGAATGTTATTAATCATGCTAAATATGGTTATCCTATATAATAAAAGGCTAATATTCAAATTGACTGGACGGTAGACTGACTGGTCACTATGACATGCACTGACCACCAGGGGGCAGATGCTCAATGCAGGAGCTCACCCCTGGTGGTCAGTGCGCTCCCACAGGGGGAGCACCACTCTGCCAGAAGCCAGGCTCATGGCTAGCTAGCGCAGCAGCAGTGGCAGGTGGCGGGAGCCTCTCCAGCCTCTGCGACAGCACTAAGGATGTCCGACTACCATCAGTTGGACAACCCTCGAGGGCTCCCAGACTGCGAGAGGGTGCAGGCCCTGATGAGAGACCCGCTCTCTCCCCTCACCCCCCCTCCAGTGCACAAATTTCATGCACCGGGCCTCTAGTCTAATTATAATTATCCATAGGGATTTCGTTTTAACACAGCATTCACATTCTCTTATGAGAACAGATTTTGATTTTAGCATATGTTTTAAATGTACTGGTTGAGGGTTTGATTTAGAAGGTCATGAATATTCATTTTCATGTACTCACTGACTTGTTAAAACAATAAATGTACTTCTGTTGCATCAACATATTCTTCTTTTTATTTAAACCTTGAGTCATCCAAAGCTCAAAACTTTGTGTTCATAGTTGTTCATAGTTGTTTTCCTTCATTCTGTATACCTAGCCAGTTCTTAAATCTTATCAGTTCTTCCCTAAGAATCCCCATATCCATCCTTCTTTTCTCTTTCTACAACTCTTATCCTAGTCCACTTCTGAAATCTTTCATTTGGAAAGGGCCTTTAGAGCAGCGGTTGCCAACCTTTCAGACCTCACAGACCACCATTGTCTGCGGACCACTGGTTGGCAACCGCTGCTTTAGAGATTATTTTGTCCAGTTAACTAACTCATTTACAAAGAATTGAGACTCAGAGAGACTGTTCAAGAACCAGAACTATGGTCTGGAGTTTCTGATTCTAATTACAGTTCTCCAGAATGGTCAGTAGGGCAGAATTCTAGTATCTAATAGTGATAGTGCAGTTAACATTTCTGTAGTGCTTATTCTATACCAAGCACTGTTCTAATCTTTAAATATATTAACTAATTTATCCTCAATAACTCTTACGAGATGATGCTAAAGAGTTGACATAGGGTAGTATGGGTATGGTGAGTATAGTGTGCTTTTTTAAACAGAGTTTTAAAAGTATAATTAACCTATAATAAGTCTCATTTAAAGTATACAATTGATGACATTTTACATATGCATTCCCATGAAATTGTCACGGTCGAGAAAATTAACAGAACATAGTGTTTTAAGATCTGGTTTTTAGTTGCTAATCTGTCATTGACTCCCTGTGTGACCTCAGGTAACTTATCTAACTTCCAAACCAAGGTTCTCTTCCATGTAAAAATGATCTTTGAATCTTTTCCAGGCGGAAATAATTCGATTCTTTGTAGGCCATCATTCCACCCATCCTAATGCTGTAATCTGTTGGAAAATTGTATCAAAAAAAGTCATCTCCTCTTTCCAAGATGACCCTTGAGAGGGAGTCCACTCCATTTTTAGGATCAATACTTGCTACAAAGTGCTTCCTTTTATTAATTTAAAATATCTGCTATTTTGCCACAATTGCTAGCTAGAGCTCCGGTCCAATATAGTGGCTACTAGCCACACGTGACTATTTAAAATAAAATGAAGTGAAATAAATGAATTAAAGACTTGAGTTCCTCAGTTTCACTAGCCACATTTCAAGTGCTCAGAGACCAGGTGGCGCTAATGGCTATCATTTTGGAGAGTGTGGCTATAAAATACTTACGTCATCACCAGTGACTTAGTGAACTGCACTGCTGTGGAGCAGCCGAGATGGTGGGACAGGTCTAGTCCTGCATGGCCAGCCCTCCAGTTACTTAAGGCCACTATCGTTATTACTTCATGTCCGAAAGATTGCACCTCCCCTGTAGGCTCTTTTTCGCCCTTTGTTCCTTGTCCATATACATCAGTACTGGATTGGTTTTCCTAGATAGCAATTTCATCGTGCCATTTTTTTAATAGGAAAAATCTTCAATTATCCCCAGTTTTATTTGTGCCTTTCTGTTGCCTGCCATATTTGATATTTAGTAAAAATACATATGTATTTTTTTAATGCTTGCTGTGTTCCAGTCACTGTGTTAGGTGTTGGGGAAGTCAGTGAACTCACAGGGATAGGTGCTAGAATATAGGAAGAAAAAGGCATAAAGAGGAAGGAATGAAGGAAAGGATGTGATTAGTCTAAACTTGAGAGATCAGCGAAGGCTTCACAAAGTGTTTGATGTTTGAACTGACTTTTTAAGAACCAGTGAGAATTTATTAGGTGGAGAAGTTGGACAAGGGTATACAGTATGTACAAAGAGAGGCAGGGAGACTTGGAATGTCTGTGTTTGGGAATTGCAGGAGCAGATGTGAGGGGTTGTGTGTCAGGTTGAACTAGACCTTGGATCACTAGGACATTGGATTTCCATCTTGGTGGTGATAGCCATCAAAGGATTGCTAAATGTCTGCTCATCCCAAGCCTTTCCTCCTCCTCTCATCTCTCAAGGTCTCTCTGTCTCTCAAGGCTTCCCTCCCTCCCCCCCCCCCCCTTCCTCCCTCTCTCCCCTAAGCTTCAAGGATCCTTTTTTTTGCCTGGGTAACTCATTTCCTGAGCCCGTTCCTTCTACAGCTCACTTCTTCTACCTCTGTGTCTTTCTAAATAAACTTTCTCTTATAGTTTGAACAAAAAATTAACTTTGCAAGATGCTTCTGTGTTTGACTGATACTTGTATCCTTCTCTTCTTAAACTGAAAGTCTTGTTCCTAACAATGATAACATAATTACTTGCTTTATTCTACATATTAAATGTCTTAATGGGGAAAGAATAGTCTTTTCAACAAATGGTGTTGGGGCTCCTGGGTAATTACATGCACAAGAATAAAATGGGACCCTTACCTTACATCATATACAAAAAGTTAAATCAAAATGGGTCAGATACCTGAATATAAGAGCTGAAACTATAAAACTTTCAGGAGAAAATATAGGGGTAAATCTTCATGGTGTCAGATTTGGCAATGGATTCTTAGATACCACATCAAAAGCTTGAGTAATGCCCTGGCTGGTTTGGCTCAGTGGATAGAGTGTTGACCTGTGGACTGAAGGATCCCAGGTCAAGGGCATATGCCCGGGTTGTGGGCTCGATCCCCAGTAGGGGGCGTGCAGGAAGGAGCCAATCAGTTATTCTTTCTCATCATTGATGTTTCTATATCTCTCTCTCCCTCTCTGAAATCAATAAAAATATATTTTTAAAAAAGCTTGAGTAACAAAAGAAATAAATAATTTAGAATTTTTTTTAACTTTAAAGGGTGATGACTATAGACTTCTTTAAAATTACAAAAAGCTTTTCTTTTGAATAATACGATCAAGAAAGTGAAAAGACAACTCACAGGATAGGAGGAAATATTTGCAAGTGATATATCTGATAAGGGACTTAGCTATAATACAGGGTGGGGAAGAGGTAATTTTACAGTTGTTTCTTCTGTTTCTTTGAGTTTAGGAACAGTCTGCTCTTTTTCAGTAGGATCATCTCCACGTGGCAGGGAGAGCTCATGTACAGGTTAATCCACCCATAAGCTCTTAAATTCTGCACCACATCTTGGGAGCTTTGTTCACTTGGATGTGCTCAATTACCAGAGAAGCTACATCCAAACCCTTAATTCAACATTACTCTTCGCATTTTCAAGCATGTGCAGCAAAAATTCAGTACTCTTTTTGGGTCACCATCCTATGTCCAGCCCCACTGTTTGGCCGGGCACCCACCAGCTCCACCAGTGTAAGGACAGAATGGCACACACTGCTTCTGTAAAGGGACATCCTTCAGCTATTTGGTGGCTTTTTGGATATACATACCCTGAAGGAAGGCATTGGGCAGTTTCATGAGTGTTCTTAAAGTGAACACGAACATTTGAACCTCTTGATTTGCATGATTTATGGGGTTTTCTGGGTCAAATGAGTACTGGACCATTTTCAGAGGTCACGTCAGGCTGCTTTTGGGAAGAGCTCTCCCTTTCTTTTAAGGGAGAAATTCTACATTCTTTATGAGGAAATTGTAAGCTGATCTCTTCATCAGACTTTTTGTATTGTTTAGCTCTTCATAGATTCATTTGTACTTTGTATCAACACCTTGTGTTGTCATATTTTTTTAATAGCAAGATGCAGACAAGCACTCTAAAACAAGAAGGAACAGGGTTATGAATCATATGGTGCAGGCAAGTACTCTAAAACAATTAAGAGCAGGCTATGAATCGTATCTTCTAGGATTGTTTGGAGTAAAGGAGGTAACGTATGTAGTGTCTTTAGCTTTCTGCTTGGAACATACAAGTACTCAGCAAATTTTAGCTGTGAACTATTATGTGAATTCCTTATCTTCCAGATTTAAAATTCTTTAAGAGCAGGGCTAATGTAATATATACTTCACATATTATGGACTCAACATTTTGCTCATTAACATAATTTTATTCTCATCATAGTTTTTCATGTTTATCTTGTGTCTTGTAGTGATGAAGCTAGAACATCTGTTTGTAGATGATTCAGGTCGATATTTGGCTATTCAGTTCCATCTGGAATGTGCATATATATTTTTATATTATTATGAATATAAAAAAGCAAAAGATCAGTTCAGCATTGCTAAAGACATCAGCAAATTACAAATTGATTTGACAGGTAAGACTTTTATTTTTTGTGGCTAATTGATTAATTTTTTTGATAAAACTAATATATACATTGGCAATTTGGCTATATTGTTTGGTTGTATTTGATTTTCTATGTCCTATTCTTTGCTTTACAAAAATGGATTTTAAAGATTTTATTTTAAAAATTCATAGTTTTACAACAGACTTGAAATTATGTATATTTTTTATTCCTGAAGATGCCCATTTATTTCCTAATCTAGTTAGACACATGCTAGTAGTATAGAAGCCAGGCAGGACACAAAAGAACTTTCAACTCCTCCCTCCTGATTCCCAAGTTTGGTTTGGCCTTCCTACATTGCCCTTCCTTGTAAATGCCCATCTATGGTTTCTATCCTGCTTTTTTTGTACTCCTTAAGACCAAATTTTTGACTGTTGATTAGGTGTTTATTCAGTGCCTTACAACACTATCTGGCATAGAGTAGGCACTCAATAAACATTTGCTGAGTGAATAAGTAAATTACAGAATTTCTCCTAAAACCTCTGTGTGTCTTCTGAATACCAAATAAGAAACATTGGTTTCTTTTTATGTATCGCTCTGTCCCTAGTGTCTCACAATGTAATTGGCATTCAGTATTGAATACATTAATGACAGTCAGACATCATCACTCGACACACTATTTATACCTGTTGAACTTGGGCTCAGCATACCTGACAGTGACTCCCAATCTGTGAGTATTGAAATAATTGAACTTGTTATGTCCTTCGTAGGCTGGGTCTAGATTATCTCTAAGGTCCATTCTTAGCCTCCAAACTCTGTATTTCTTATTGAGCTACATAACAAAATCCTTCATGTATATTATGAGTTAAATATGACTTTGTGGCCTGTCTAGGATCCTAGCCATCTTTTATCACTGTTTGTGTAGAAAAAATTATTAAATATCCAGTTTACAATTTTTGGAACAATGGCCGTGTGCAAGTTGAAGTCTTGTCTGTTTGAAAATATAGTTATATGTAATGTAACTTGTGAGGTTAGTTTCAGAGATTATGATTTTGAATATTGTGGATTTAGGAGACTTTTTTTGGACCACTTGAAAAATAGCTTAGTGCCTTATATGGTCACCTTTAACTGTTGATGTGTTTACTGCCTAGTGTTCACAATTTTTTCCAAGTTAAGAGTGATGAACTTAAAAATACAAATGTGGTACTCACAAATATAAAAGGAGATTCAGATTATTTTTCTATTAGCTATAACCTTACTCTAAATATTGTAAGCTGTGTTGGACCATCTCAGTAGCAGTTTTTATTTATTTATTTTATTTATTTTTTTAAAAAATATTTTTATTGACTTTTTTACAGAGAGGAAGGGAGAGAGATAGAGAGTTAGAAACAACCCTGAGAGAGAAACATCGATCAGCTGCCTCCTGCACATCTCCTACTGGGGATGTGCCCACAACCCAGGTACATGCCCTTGACAGGAATCGAACCTGGGACCTTTCAGTCTGCAGGCCGACGCTCTATCCACTGAGCCAAACCGGTTTCGGCATCAGTAGCAGTTTTTAGTGTAACATGTTTAAAAGGTATAACTTAGAGCCAGACTCAGAGCAGAATAAAGTCCAGGCTTCTTAGACTGGCCTTGGCTATCAAGGATCTTTGTAATCTGACTCTTACCAGGAAATGGATGTGAGAACTTTGGCTTCTCTTAAAGCTATTCTGTAGCAAGTTAGTTCAGTTACAAAATGAAAAAAGGTTTGATGTCTCCTGAAGCCAGATAGAGAGACTGGGATTTAGAATCTGAAAACCTGGCTTTAAGCTCTGGCTCTGATACTGAGCAAGTGACTGTATCTCAGAACCTCCATGTTTTCATCTGTCATATGGAGATGATAACATTTCTTCTCCCTACAGCACTTAATGAGTTACTCTTTTGAGGATGTTGATAGTGTGATGTGGAATCTATTGGCAGAAATCCTGGGTTTGAATTCTGGCCCCATTGCTTATTGGCTTTATAACTTTACTAGAGGCCCTGTGCACGAAATTCGTGCACCGAGCTCGGCCCTTGCAGCCCCAGCTTCGTCCGGAAGATCATCCGGATGGTTGTTCTGCTGTCCGGTCTAATTAGTATATTAGCTCTTTATTATATAGGATAAGTCATTTAAAATCATCACTGAAACTTAGGTTTCTCCTTGTGAAATGGAGAAACACTTTATAAACTCTAAAGCACTCTGAAAATTGCTCTTTATGATTGAACAGTAGGTCTTATCGACAAATCAATGAATATAATTTTATATTTTTTTCAGGTGCTTTGGGCAAAAGGACTCGGTTCCAGGAAAATTATGTGGCGCAGCTTATTCTAGATGTAAGAAGGGAAGGGGATGCATTTTCAAATGGAGAATTCAGTCCAGCTCCGACTCCTCAGGAACATTTAACTAAGGTGAGGAGGATCCTGAGTTATTTAATATATTTAAAAAGTATATATACACATATACATGTATATATGTATTTTGTTGATTTTTAGAGAGAGAGAAGGATGGAGAGATAGAAACATCGATGAGAGAGAATCATTGATTGGCTGTCTCCTGCAAGCCCCCCACTGGGAATGGAGTGTGCAACCGGGTCATGTGCCCTGATCGGGATTTAAACCATGACTTCGTGGTTCATAGGTCGATGTTCAACCATAGAGCCACGCCGGTTGGGCTAAACTTTTCTTATTGAATTTATTGCGGTGACACTGGTTAATAAAATTATATAGGTTTCAGGTATACAATGTTACTGTACATCATTTGTATATTGTATTGAGTTTACCAACACAGTAAGTCAGGTCTCCTTCCATCACCATTTATCCCCCTTGTACCCTCCTCCACTTCCCCCACCTCCCTTTCCCTCTGAACCATCATACTGTTGTCTGTGTCCATAAGTCTTTCTTTTTATCTTTGCTTAATCTCTTAAGTGTGGCATTTAGAAAACTTAAAACTTACATATGTAGCTCCCTTTTAAAAATTATGAAAGGCCTGTGTTGAAAAGGGATGGCCACCAGGGTGTGCTGTGCACCTGCCAGCCGGCCCTTTGCAGGGTGCTAGTCCTGAGGAAGAGGCATTGTTTCCGTGGAAACTAAGCAGCAGCCCAATTTCTGTGTTTCTCTCATCAGTGGTTCTTGAAGGTTGCAGTGCTGTTTCTTAAAATCTTGTAGATAGAGCTGGGCCTATAGTTAGGATGAACCTGAGAATAAACAAGGAAAGCTGTTCTTTTGGGCTGTGATGTGGGCAGAGGACTGTTTACCAATTAAGAGATTACCAGTTAAGAGGTTGACCTAGCTAGTCACAGATAGTTTTCAGCTTTCTATGGGGTTCTGCTCAGCTCCACTGAACTCCTAAACTCTTCCTAGTTTTAGCTACTTTTCTTGAATTACTAGGGGCCCAGTGCATGAATTCGTGCACCTTGAAAGGAACTGTGGGCCGAGAGGCTGTGGTAGGCACAAGGATGGGTCTTGGCCCATCCTCCGTGCCCCTGCCCGGCCCCTTCCACCATGGCCCCTGGTCCCCTGTCTGCCGGCAGCCCCGTTCCCACCACCGCTGCTCCCACACGCTGATGGCACTGGCCCTGCTCCCACCCGCTGACGACGCTGAGTGATTGGGGCCGGCGCCAGCAGCAGGTGTGAGTGGGGCTGGCACTGTCAGCAGGTGCGAGTGGCGGCTGCTGCCCCAGTGGCCCCCTCAGGAGCAGGGGGAGAAGCCCTCAGGGGCAATCAGGGCCGGCAGCTGCTGCTCACACCTGCTGATGGAGTTGAGTGATCGGGACCGGCACCGGGCACTGGCAGCAGGTGCGAGCGGCAGCTCCGGTGCTGGCTATGGGTGTGAGCGGGGCCGGTGCTGGCAGTGGGTGCGAGCAGCAGCTCCAGCGCCAACAGTGGGTGCGAGTGGGGCCGGCACCGCAGGTGCGAGCGCCAGGCAGGACCGTCGCGCGGGAGCAAAGAATTTTCAGTAACCACCAGAGGCTCGCCCCGATGACAGTGACCGGCACCCCACCTTGGTCTGGCACCCCCACTCACCTGCTCCACCATCCTGCCGTGGCCCACGCCTGCCATGTTCCACACACACTCCCTGGTGGTCAGCGCACGTCATAATGACTGGTTGTTCAGTTGTTCTGGTTCCGCCGTTTGGTCTATTTGCATATTAGCCTTTTATTATATAGGATTAGAAAAACAATTTAAATTAAATTTGTTGAGGAAATATTTACATAAAATAATATATACCTATTTTAAATGTTTAGTTTTGGTGAGTTCTGATAAATAGAGACACATGTAACCATCACCGTAATAAAAATATAGAACCATGTCCATCATGCCAGAAAGTCCACACATATTCCTGCAATCACTTTCCCTTCCACTGATCTGTTTTCTGTCATAGACTAGAGCTGTTTTTCTAGAATTCCAAATAAATAGAATCAGGCACTATGGCTCTTGTGTCTGGTTTCTTTCACTTAGTATAATGTTTGAGAGTCACTGATATTTTGATAGCAGTGGTTAGCTCCTGTTTATTGCTCAGTTGATACCACAAGGTGCTTATCCATTCCCCTGTTGGTGGACCATTGAGCTGTTTCTAGTTTTTGGCTATAAGGAATAAAACTGCTTGGAAGATTTGTTTGTAAGTCTTTGTGTGAACATACCTTTTTAATTCTCATGGGTAAATATCTAGGAATGGAATGACTAGGTTATGTGGTCAGTATATTTTTAACTTGGTGAAAAACTGCCAAATTGTTTTCCAAAATGCTATCATTTTATATTCCCACCCTCAAAGTTTCAAGGCACCAGTTGCTCTACATCCTTACCAATGCTTGGTAATTTTTGCCATTCTTCTGAGTGTGTGTATCACATTGTGATTTTACTATTTTTTGATAATTAATTAAAAATAATTATATCAAAATATTACTGATATAATAAAAGTTAACCCATTTTAATTGTATAGTTTGATGGGATTTGACAAATATATCTTCTGTATATATAAAAGCTAAGCGACTGGCCAGTAGGTATGACACGCAGTGACCACCAGGGAGGCAGACTTTCAATGTAGGAGCTGCTGAGCTGCAGTGACTTGGCAGCGGTGGTTCTTGAGTGATGCACCCCAGAACCAGAGAGGAGGGAGCCCAGTTCCTCGCGGGGCCCTGCGATTCCACCTTCGGCTGAGGGTTATGTTGTTGCCGGGGCACTGTCGCCCCGAATCTGGTTTACTGCACACTTGCGTTCCCGTTCCACACCCTGTAGGCAGCAACTTTGCAGAGTGCCCTCTCGCACCCCGGGACCCTTCGAGGGATGTCGGAGAGCGGGTTTCGGCCCGATCCCCACAGGACAGGTTGAGGGACCCCACAAATGCCTTTGAGCTGTGGCACCGCCACAGATGCTGCCGGCCTGGGAGGGACTGCGGGAGGTTGGCTCCAGGGCGTGTCCAGCTCGTTTTGCCCATTCCCACCCCATTGGCCACCTTCTAATTAATTTCCTTTCAATGTGCACAAATCCGTGCACAGGGTCACGGATTAGTGTGTGTGTGTATACACCCCCCCACACACACACACAACCATTACAGCCAAGATGTGTTTCACCACCCTAAAAGTTCTATCATGCCCTTTTCAGTTAATCCCCCATACCTCTGTCCCTAAACAATCATTGATCTGCCTTCAATGACTACAGATAGTTTGGCTTTTCTAGAATTTCATGTGGAATCATACAGTATGTACTCTTTTGTATTTGGTCACTTGCTTAGCATCTTATCCATGTGGTTGTGTGTGTCATTAGTTTCTTTTATTGCTGATTAGAATTGCATTGATGGAAATATATATATTTAAAAATATTATCTATTGACAGACATTTGAATTGTTTCCAGTTTGGAGCTATTACAGATAAAATTGCTGTTAACATTTAAATGCATGTGTTTGTGAGGACATATGTTTTCATTTCTCATGGGGAACTATTTAGGAGCGGAATGGATAGTTTATATGGTAAATAAATGCATGTTTATTATAAAAAATTGGCAAACTGTTTTCTGTGGTGGTACCATTTTAAGAAAGTTCCAGATCTTTTTGACATTTAGAATTGTCAGTCTTTTAAATTTTATCCATTCTAATATGTGTGTACTAGTAGTTCATTCTGATTTTAATTAGTATTTCCATGTTGACTACTTTGTTCAGGATATTCTTGTGTGCATGTGGGCTATTGGTATATCTTCTCTTATGAAGCATTTATACAAATCTTTTGTCTATTTTTATATCGGGTTATCTTCTTATTTCTGGTTGTAAGACTTCATATTCTACACACAAGCCCCGTTTCAGATATTTCTTTTGTGAATATATTCTCTGAATCTTTGGCTTGGCTTTTCATTTTCTTAACAATGTTTTCAAAGAGCAAAAGTTTTTAATTTGATGATGTCCAACATATTAAGTTTTTCTCTGATAGTTCAGGTTTTTTTTTATGTCTGCCTACCCCATTGTTGCAAAGGTTTTCTCCTAGGATTTCTTTTAGAAGTTTTTTACTGTTAGCTTCTCCTTTAAGGTCTGTGATCAATTTTTGTATAGGGTATGAGATAGAGGTGAGGGTCTTTTTTTTTTTTTTTCCTAAATGTATCTCCAGTTGTCCCAGTCATTTACTGAAAAGACTTTCCTTGATTAAATCACCTGTGTACTGTGTTGAAAATCAACTGACCATATAATGCGGACCTATAATTTTAGACTCTATTCTGTTCCATTCAGATATATGTCTGTCTTTATTCCGGTACCACACTGTCTTGGCTTTGTAGTCATTCTTAAAATCAAGTATTCTATCAAGTCCTCTGGGTCTTCATATTTTATTCTTTTCAAACTGTTTTCCATCCCAGATCCTGTAGAGCAATAGAGTTGGGAGTTGATGTTTTAGTTTATAGTGTAGCGGCAGAGCAGGAAGAGTACAGTAGGCTCAAGCAATGATAACTGTTATTCTCTATTGATATTGTCAACATATTCCTGAGGTATAGGTGGCCTGTCCTCTATTTCTACACAGTAAGTTGTCCTCAAATAAGTGTTTCAAGAGAAAGCCTGTTAACCATAGGTAGACATTGTATAATTTTAAACAAGGTATTTTATCCTTCCCTAGCAATCAGTTGCATACAGTTTTGGTCTAAGTATTTTCTTTTGTATTCCACCAGAATCTTGAGCTGAATGATGATACTGTTCTAAATGAGATAAAGTTAGCAGATAGTGAACAGTATCAGATGCCCAACCTGTGTGCCGAAGAGCTGGCTGTTATCCTTGGAATCTGGTAAGTTAATGACCTGCTTGGCTACATTGAACACCTTGCATGTGGGTTCTCTTGTGTTGGGGAAATCTTTATTCAGGAGGTCCCAAGAGTTCTGGGTGAAGAGGGAATCTTGTATTGCTGCTCAAGATCCAGAATAATTGGGTAACCAATCAAAAGGTTAGAGATTAGAGACCTCAGGAATCTCCTGGGAGTTGGTATTCTCATCCTTCTCTTCCCTTCATAAGCAAAATTTCTTTGGTTAGCTTTAGCTAGAAATAGACTCTTAATAAAATATTTAGCATAGGTGAGAATGAGTATTTTGAACTCTGGGGATATTTATATCTCAAAAGGTAGACTTATTTTTGAATACTGTAGAACCTTATGTGTGGTGGAAATAGTTTTTTCTTTTATTTTTATATTTTTTTCTATTTTGAAGTAATTTCACATTTGGAAAAAGTTGCCAGGGCAAGGCATTGCAAAGAATTTAAGAGAATCGTCTTCAAACATGATACTCGCTGGAGTACTTTAGTGTGTGATTCCTGCAAGCAAGCGTACTTTTGTACATTGTCACAATACAGTTCTCAAAATCAGGAAAATAACATTCATACTTACTCTCCTTTAATACTCAGATTCCATTCAAGTTTGCCAGGGTCCCAGGAGCCTCCTCTGTGGCATGGGAGCCTGTCTAGATGTGCGTTGCAGTTAGTTCTTATCTTCTTAGTTTCAGCCAATCTGGAACAGTTGCTCAGTTTTGCTTGGCTTTCATGATATTAACACTTTTGAAACTTAAAAGCCAATTATTTTGTAGACGTTCCCCCGGTTCCTTTTTTTTCCTAGTAAAATAAATTAGGTTGACATTTAGTACACTAAGTATATTTTGTCAGTATTTTACTGCTTTCTGTACTTATCTTTGGCAAACTCCTATCTGCATTTGTATATAATGTAGTAATATTAAAATATGTGCTTTCAAATATATGAAATAAGTTTACTTTGTCTTTCAAAAATTAGATTTCATTAGATGCAACATGCATTTTAAGAGTAATTTATCTTTTTTTAATTTAAAGCACAAATATGCAAAAGAATAACCCAGTGCATAAGTTAACTGAAGAGGAGTTGCTGGCATTTACATCGGTGAGTAATGTCTTCCTTCTTTCCATTTTCTTTTCTTATAGATTGTTTTGCCTCTGGTACATTCTTGCCTCAAATTGCTCACCTTGGGACACTGCCACTTAAGGAAATTAAGGGAACAAAAACTCATCATTTTTGCTTCCAAACTGCACCTATCTTACTGCTGATTTAAACTTAAGTATTTTTTTTGTGCTTGCTTGGCTTTAAGGGCAGTGACCAAATATTTCTTGTTCATTTTTGTTCCCAGAGCATTACACAGAATAGGTGCTCAATAAATATTGAAATAGGTGCTCAATGTTGAATGAATGAATGAAGTGACAGAGAAAAAGTTTGAATTTTCACTCCAAAGCCTACCTAGTATACAGCTCTGTTGTAAAAGCCAGGGTATTGCCTACCTGGGTGTGATGAGTAGAGGATTTCAGGAAGCTAGGAGCCAAACCAGGAGAGCATGGGCTATAGAGGCTGGGGAGGGTGGTGGTGTCGAGCATGAGGGGTGCTTGCCAGCATTCAACAGTGTAGAGGGTCAGGAGAAAAGGCTGTGGGCTTTGATAATTGGAGTGCATTACTTATCTCTAAGGACAGTTTCAGTGGACTATCTGGGTAGTCATTCTAGAGAATTAAGGAGGGAATGGGGTATGAGAAAACAAAGTTGATAAAGACCACAGTTGGAGAAAATGGCAGTGAAAAGGAAAGAGTAATAGATGTTTGAGGATTTGAGATCAAAGAAGGCTTTTCAAGAAGGGAAAGATCACAGATGAAGGGGTCACTCAGTATCTTTTTAGCTTTAGGGAGAGAAAGAAGATACGCACATCTTTAATGAACACAAGCCGCTTAAGATACATGATTTTTTTTCAAAGACATTTTTATATCATGGTTGAGACTCATGCTAGAATTCTAATGTTTTATTCCTTTAGTTATTTTTCAGATAAGGCAAAAATAAAGTATTTTATCTGGTAGAAAGAAAAGCTCGCTTACTTTGTACTGTAATATAAATTTTGCACGTAACTGTTTTCTACAGATTGCTTTGGAACTGGTTGGGTGTTAATCCTTTGTGTCCTCGGGGTGCCCTTTTTATTTTCCCACTTACTAGAAATCTTTGGTATTTATCATATAGCATGTCTGTGTTTAGATTACTGTGTAAAAATCTCCATATTTACTTGTTACATATGCTATCAGGAATTTGACAAGTAAAGTGTTACAAATATTTTTAAAAAGATACATTAAAATTATTATGCACTTCCCATCTATTTATGCAGTTAATATCTATTGAAAACCTGATATGTACCAGGTATTGTGCTGGTCATCAGGGATTCAGCAGTGAATAGTCTTCTAAGCATTTACATCAATTTACATTCTTGTGGGGGAAATACACAGTAGACAAAGAGAGAAATACAGACTTAATAGAAGTGCACAGGAGAAATATAAAGCAGGGTAAGGGGATAAAAATGGGAACTGGATGGTAGTGTTAGACAAGGCGGCGGTGGGGAAGGGCTCAGTGAGAAGATGCTGTTGAACCTCACGTCAGCATGAAGTGAGGCCCAGGGCAGGGTGCGGGGCTTTGGAACGGTGCTGAGCTTGCGTCAGTGTAAGGCCATGCAGAGCTGGAGGGAGACAAGTGTTGATAAATGATGACCAGGACTCTTGGGTTTCTTCTGATGACCGAGGTAAACAGGATGTAGCATATGATAGAGTGTTCCTGCTGGCCTCTCTTGGGGAGGATGGTTGGTAGCAACATCCTCTCAGGTGTGGTCTCATAAGCAGTTTATTGTGGAGCATATATCATCCATAGTTATCCTGAAAAGACATTAAAATACTCTATTTCCATTCAAACATTTAATTTTCTTTTTAGCTTTTCTTGGGGTTGGAGTATATTTCTTCTCTTTTAAACGTTTCTTTTTCTACTTCTTTTGTGATTCTCTATTATTATAATATTTTATTTCTTTTCCCATTGTTCCTCTAAATTGTGAGGTGCTTCTGAAGATAACTGTTGGGATCCAGCCCCAGTAGGTCCAGGGGTTCCCAAAGGTGTAGACGGAGTCGGCGAAGAAGGAATGACACAGAGACAGCAGTGTTCAGATGATCAGGATAGCCAGGCTCTCTAGCCAGGTTCTCCAGCCAGGTTCTCCAGCCAGGTTCTTTCTTTATTGTCCTGTTACATCTGTATTTACACCAGTTGATTTTAATCCTATCCATTCTATTCCAAAGGTTAGGGCGTTTGTTAATTTAGTTCTGTTGAGTTTAATCCTGTCTAGGTTAATCTCTGTGTTCCATTATAAGGGCTATTCCAAGGTCACTGCATTACTAATAAGCTACAAGGAAGTGACTGAAGGAGATTATCCTACCCAGTAAAGGTTATGTCCTCCCAGCCTCGCTGCTTGCCTTCCCTGGGACTGCCCTGTGTCGGTAAGTCTCCAGGGGTATAGGCTTTGGTGCTTTCCCTGGTGGGCAGACCCCTGGGGATGTGGGCCCAACAAGTCCCAAATTTATTGTCAACAGTCTTAGTCCAAGTTCTTCGTGAGTAGTACATGGTATTTCTGTAACACTAGGGGGTTTCACTGATTTATTCTCTTCCTTAGTCCTGTTAATCCCTAACTCCAGGGAAAAAATCCCCATCTGGGGAAACAACCTTTCTCGGAGAGGTGACCTTGGTTAAAACACATAGCTCTAAGAAGGGGAGCAAACATATTAAGAACAGTATGCCATATACACCAGGTCCCTTGAAACATATGCTATGCAGATGTTTCTTCCCTGCAGTGACTGTGTCAAGCAGCAAGGCTGGACCGGCTTCCGGCAGATAACTTCTGATGCTCATTAACTCATCCTTCCTGGCTTGCAGTGAAGGTCAAGGTCATCACTTCAAGTTTCATACTATTCCCTTAAGGGTTTTGTAACGCACACACACACATACATATATTTTGCTCTCTCTCCTCCTCGAGGTCATTTCCAAATCAGAACTGACCCAAGGACTGATTTCCTTTTGGAGGAAAGCTATTTGATCACAGTGCTTCCTAGTGCTAGGCCTAAAGAGATGAGTGTGTGACTCCCAGGTAAATCTGTAATTGGTAAGAAGTAGGGCAAGGAACTTATGTGTGAGGAGAGCTTTTAGGAGCCCATATGTACTTTGGGCTGTATACCACCTCATTCTTTTTTTAATCCCAAAGAAAGTACACAGAATACAGCAGAAAAACCCATATCAGCCCTTGTCAACTCCTCCTTCATCTATCAGTACTTCCTCTTATCCCTGCTTTGTACATGATACTGCACTGGATAATACTGAATTAGAAGTAGCTCCTGGTATTAATGAAGAGTTTCATTGACATTGATATCTTATATAACTACATATCCTTATATAAATATATTTTATTTGTAATCTATTATTTTTTTTAATATATTTTTTATTGATTAAGGTATTACATATGTGTCCTTGTCCCCACGTTACCCTCTACCCCCTCCCCCCACCCCCCCCACCCCCGCTCATGCCCTCACCCCCCCCCCCCCCCCCCCCTGTTGTCCGTGTCCATTGGTTAGGCCTATATGCTTGCATATAAGTCCTTTGGTTGATCTTTCCCCCTTACCCCTACCCTCCCCTACCTTCCCTCCAAGGCCCGACAGTCCAATCAATGCCTCTCCGTCTCTGGATCAGTCCTTGTTCATCAGTTTATGTTGTTCATTATATTCCAAAAATGAGTGAGATCCTGTGGTATTTATCCGCTCTCCAGTTCCATCCATGCTGTGGCAAATGGTAAGAGTTCCTTTTTCTTCTTCCTCTTCTTAAAGAATACCTTTCAGCATTTCATATAATGCTGGTTTGGTGGTGATGAACTCCTTTAGCTTTTTCTTATCCGTGAAGCTCTTTATCTGACCTTCCATTCTGAATGATAGCTTTGCTGGATAAAGTAATCTTGGTTGTAGGTTCTTGCTATTCATCACTTTGAATATTCTTTGCCACTCTCTTCTGGCCTGCATGGTTTCTGTTGAGAAATCAGCTGACAGTCGTATGGGTACTCCCTTGTAGGTAACTGACTGTCTTTCTCTTGCTGCTTTTAAGATTCTCTCTTTATCTTTTGCTCTTGGCATTTTAATTATGAGGTGTCTTGGTGTGGTCCTCTTTGGATTCCTTTTGTTTGGGGTTCTCTGCGCTTCCTGGACTTGTAAGTCCATTTCTTTCACCAGGTAGGGGAAGTTTTCTGTCATTATTTCTTCAAAAAGGTTTTCAATATCTTGCCCTCTCTCTCCTTCTGGTACCCCTATAATTCTGATGTTGGTATGCTTGAAGTTGTCCCAGAGGTTCCTTACACTATCTTCATATTTTTGGAATCTTTTCTTTTTTCTTTTTCGGTTGGGTATTTTTTGTTTCTTTGTATTTCAAATCTTTGACTTGATTCTTGGGATCCTCTTGTCTGCTGTTGGATCTCTGTAAATTATTCTTTATTTCAGTCAGTGTATGCTTAATTTCTAGTTGGTCCTTTTTCATGTCCTCCATGGTCTCACTATACTTATTGAGGGATTCATTAAATTTATCGGCGATTTCCATAAAATTCTTGAAAAACCTTATAAACGTGGCCTTGAACTCTATATCCAGTCATTTGCTTTCCTCCATTTCTGCCATTTGTAACCTGTTTCTTTGTCTCCGCATTTTGGCTGCTTCCCTGTGTTGATAGAGTGGCCCTGCGCGCCAGGTGTCCTGTAGGGCCCAGTGGCTCAGCCTCCCCAGTTACATGAGGTGGACACTCTTGGTGCACTCTTGGCACCTTGGTTGTTGTAGGATCACTGGGAGGAATTGACCTCCAGGCCAATTGGCTGTGAGAATCAGCTGTGTCTGAAGAGGGAGAACTTCTGTGCTGAAGACACCCTTCTGGGGCAAGACTTGCTTCAGTGGGGCTTTGGTGCTCACTGAGTCTGCTCCCTGAGTGTGTCCCTTATGGATCTGAGGAGTTGCAATCTGGATGGTCCCCCTCTGACCACTGGGTACAGTGGCTCCTGGATCTAAGGAGGTGCTAATTCAGCCTCTGCCTGAGGCCACACAGCAGGAGCCACGAAGAGGCTCAGCTGTGAAGCAGTGCAAGCCGCTGCGGGGCCTTGGACCTTCTCTTGGAAGTTCTGGGTCTGCCTGGCTCGGCTGCAGTTAGGTACATTCACATGCAAAAGCCTCTGCCACAGCCTGGGTGGGGCGGGGTCTCAGGGAATCAAAGGGCGAAGCAAGTAGCTATGGCTGATTCTCAGCCCTGCCCTAAGGAGTCCTGCGTCTCAGTGTCCCGGTAACGGCTGCAAGCACCTCTGAGGGAAAGCCGCTCTCAAGTTCGCCCGCTGCCCGACAGTCTAGCTTCTCCCCATATGAGTCCTGGGTCCCCAGAGACTTCCCGGAACCGGAGTTCAGAGCAGTCGGGAGCTTGTGATTCAAAAAGACAGCTGCGTCTTCAGGTGCCACCCCCTTTCCACGCGCGCGAGCCGCCGTACCTCTGCACTTCACCTCCGCAGCTCCTCTGGCTCTCAGTGTGCTTTTCTTTCCTTCTAGTTGTAGAATTTACACTCAGCCAGCCTTCCTGTTGTTCTGGATGATGTCCGCTCTGTCCTTTGTGGTATTTTTCAATTGTTGTGGGAGGTGGCAATTTCCCCGTGTTTATCTATGCTGCCATCTTAGTTTGTAATCTATTATTTATGACTCCAAAAGAGTATTTGAGGTAAGAGGGAACTCTTTTAGGTGCTACCCCACTTCTGAACTCGTAAACTTTTGTCTGTGCTTCTCTTTGAGCAAGAATCATCTTTGGGCTTACATTATAATTACTTATGTATATGTTCTATCTTCCCCATAAGACTATAAACTCCCAGTTTTAGTGGCTGGTTTCTATTCTTCTCTGGGTCTTCTACAAGGCCTGGAGCTATGCTTCAAGGCTTTACTCATAGTTGTTACTCAATAAATGTATGGAAAAGGCTAAGTGCAGGAGCCCGAAACTCAGGCATGTACCCTGACAGGGAATGGAACTGGCACCCTTTTGGTGCATGGGACGATGCCCAACCAGCTGAGCCACACCGGCCGGACTAAAGGAATAGGATTTTTTAAGTGGATGAGACCTGTTTGGAATTGGTCATAGATGTGGAAGAGAAGGGGACAGAGAGGAAAGAAGTAGCATCCCCTTTCTTGCTGGGCAGCCATTACCCGCTCTGTAGCAGTGTTGGCGGCCTGGGACTGGGGTTGTGAACTACTGAGATTATGAGGTGTCTTCCTTTGCTGATAGAAGAGCAAGTACAACAGAAGTCTTAATACTCCCACCAGACACTTTTGTAAACATTAGAGGGACAGGACATGGTTATTGGACATTTGGTAAATATTTATTGAATAAACAAATGAATGGCTTATTGGTCCTGAATTTCATTCAGTTTTAATGAGCTGTCCTAAAGTTTAATACGATGATTTCATTCAATTTTAATGAACTGTCCTAAAGTTTATTACAATGTAATCTCTTTTTTGGAGAAGTTTTTGCCAATGTTTTCATGTTGCTGCAGCATGTTGAAATATATGTGAGATGTGTTGGGAAAATGTTTTAATTCAACAGTGTAAGAAGTTAGTCTTAAAAGGAGTACTTTATTTTTTTTTAGTTGTCATTATGTAGTGCTATTCCTGAGATATATCCGCACCTTTCAGGAAAACTGAATGAGTCATAGTAAAAATAACCCAATCTGTATTAGAGAGACTTTATGTTGTATCAGCTTGATAATTTAAAATTAGCTGTTATCTACGTTATTTCCTTTCAGATGAGCCAAGTCAGTTACATTCAGTAATGCTTTTAATTTCCTCTCATTGTTGAAAATGGGAACAATTTTGTTAATTCAGACAGGTGTTTCAGTTTTAATTGGCAAAAGTTTTGTTTAAGTGTGAATTGATATTGGCAGCCTGCCCTCTGACTGTCTGCCCCTAACCCCAAGGTAACTGGAAATGAAAAAAGGAAAAAGAAAGGTCTTTGGAAGTTACAAATTACCTTCTATGTATTTTCTCTTTCTGCTAATAATTTTAAACCTATTAATAAATACTTATGAACATAAAATAGTTTGCGAACCACTTTTACAGATTTAAATGATCACCTATTTTTTTTTTCTAGAGCATATTCATTTCTTAATTTTAATTTTTTAAGGTAGGTGATACAACTTTGTAGGATAGCCACAACACTTCCGATAGTTTGTGTTAGCATTACATGATGACATGTTCTGTATTAAGTGGCACAGTTCAGAATTTTGATTTTCTTTGTGGTTTGAATGCTTGTCTTCCAAAATGTTACTCTGTGTATTTAAATTTAATAGGCATTTATTGATAATGATCCTCAGCAATTGACTGAGCAAGTAGACAAAGACAATGCGTAAATACATAGATAATTTGGACAATACTACCAGCCAGCTTGACCTGGTTGGTATTTATAGAATAGTGCACTCATAATACAGTCATCCTTAGGTGTCTGCCAGGGATTGGTTCCAGGGTCCTCCATGGATACCAAAATCTGCAGATGCTCAAGCCCTTTATGTAAAATAAAATAGTATTTTTATATAACTTACACACATCATCTTGTATACTTTAAATCATCTCCAGATTACTTATAATACCTGATAGAATATAAATGCTGTGGAAGTAGTTATTATACAGTATTGTTTAGGGAATAATAACAAGAAAAGTAAGTCTGTAAATGTTCAGTATAGACACAACCCTCATAGACATAACTACATGTTAGAAGTCAGCAACAACATAACATTTTTTAGAACCCCAAACAAAAGGAATCCAAAGAGGACCATACCAAAACACATCCTCATTAAAATGCCAAGAGCAAAAGACAAAGAGAGAATCTTAAAAGCAGGAAGAGAAAAAAAGTCAGTTACCTACAAGGGAGTACCCATACGACTGTCAGCTGATTTCTCAACAGAAACCATGCAGGCCAGAAGAGAGTGGCAAGGAATATTCAAAGTGATGAATAGCAAGAACCTATAACCAAGATTACTTTATCCAGCAAAGCTATTATTCAGAATTGAAGGTCAGATAAAGAGCTTCACAGATAAGAAAAAGCTAAAGGAGTTCATCACCACCAAACCAGCATTATATGAAATGCTGAAAGGTATTCTTTAAGAAGAGGAAGAAGAAAAAGGAACTCTTACCATTTGTCACAGCATGGATGGAACTGGAGAGCGGATAAATACCACATGATCTCACTCATTTTTGGAATATAATGAACAACATAAACTGATGAACAAGGACTGATCCAGAGACGGAGAGGCATTGATTGGACTGTCGGGCCTTGGAGGGAAGGTAGGGGAGGGTAGGGGTAAGGGGGAAAGATCAACCAAAGGACTTATATGCAAGCATATAGGCCTAACCAATGGACACGGACAACGGGGGGGGGGGGGTAGTGGTGAGGGCATGAGGGGGGTGGGTAGGGGGTAACGTGGGGATAAGGACACATATGTAATATCTTAATCAATAAAAAATTTATTTAAAAATGAAAAAAAAATATTTTCAGTTCATGATGGGTTGAATCCACAGATGTGGAATCCTTAGTTATGGAGGGCCAGTTGCTATTTGAATATATTTCTTTGCAAGTATATATGGTACGTTCGGCAAGACCATATGCTGGGCCAGTAAAACAGGTCTCAATGGATAAAAATAAACATCAGAAGGAATATATTCTCTTTCTACAACAGAATTAAATTTGACTTAAATAAATATTAGATATCTGTAAAATCTCAAAATATTTAGAGTCCAAACAATTAAACAACATACTTAGTCCATGGATCAATGAAGAAATCACAAAGGAAATTTATATGTAAAAGACAACTGTTAACCTAAATCATTGACCCCAATGTTACAACAATTTTCTCATGTTTTCTTAAAGTAAAATTGTTGTAATACTAGGGTAATGAACAATTTTTAACTAGGACACTAAGTGCATGAACCATAAAAAAAAATGGGGTAAAAAGATAAATTGGACTTCATTAAAATTAAAACCTTCTGCTCTTTGAAGGACATTATTAAGAAAAGGAAAAGACAAGGCACAGACTGGGAGAAAATATTCACAGTACATATATCTTGTAAAGGACTTGTATCCAGAATAAATAAAGACTCTTTCCAACTCAATAATAATAATAGGACAAACAAAGCAATTAAAAATGGACAAATGATTTGAACAGACACTCCACCAAAGATATAGGAATGACCAATAAAAGCATGAAAAAGGCTTAATAGCATTAATCATTGGGAAAATGCAAATTAAAACCACAACAAGATACCACTTTAAAGACATATAATACTTTGTAGGGTAGTTGGAACTCTCATACATTGCAAATGTAATGTAAAATGATACAACCACATTGGAACACAATTTGGCATTTTCTCATATAGTCAGTTCCCCTTCTAGGTATTTATCTATCAGACTTACATACCAATGTTCACAGCTATTCAATCCATAATAGCTTAAATCTGGAAACAACCCAGATGTCCATCAATAAGTGAATGATAAATTGCCTTATATCCACCTAAATAATTAATTCCCAGCAATAAAAAGAAATGAAGTACTACTAATAACATGTAACAGTGTAGGTGAAACTGAAAAAACCTGATTTTGAGTTAAAGGAAATAGATTGTATGATTTCATTTAATTGCAATTCTGAAATAGGCAAAAGTAAACCATAATGGTAGAACATAGGTCACATTGATTGCAGAAGGGTGCAAGGGAACTTTCTGGATTGATGGAAATTTTGTATATCTTGATTTGATGGTAGTTATATAGGGTGTCAGAATAGATCAAACGTTACCCTAAATCATGATTTTATTGAATCATATCTATCTTATATTTCAATAAAGTCACTAAGAATATCCTAAAGGCGGAAATGCATATATATTATTTAGAGCTCTCATATGTAAGTTTGATTAGTTTATCACCAGAGATTTTTGGTTTCCGTTTAGTTTTGTCTGCATCGTCAGCTTCAGAAGGGCAGCACAACATACTCCCTAATGTGTTAAGTGGGAAGAATGTAGAAGATGAAGAACAAATTCTCAGTAGGAAATTGCTCAGTCTTCACATTCAGTATGAAGCATACTCCTTTTTTAAGACAAAATCAGGCTAATTTTTTCCTCATTTTCCCATCAAGAACTAATAATTAAGATAATTTTCAGGCAGAGAGAGAGAGAGAGAGAGACAAGGAAAAATAAGTCTCTTCTATTTCTCTATTGGCTTTTGAACTATAACTTATTATTTTTGTGCTTTCTCAAGGAATTACCATACATATCGGAGCATATTCACAGGTGTTTATGTTATTATACTTTATAACTTAGATTTTAGTTACTTTTAAGCTTCTGGTATATCAAATAACAAAAAATCTAAAAACTATTTTTAGCAATAGGAAATCATTTAAATGTTATTTGATAAACCATTTTAAAGATTAAGCAGTACTGATTTCATTACATACATACTTTTTTATTTTTTTATTTTATTTTTTATTGCTTAAAGTATTACAAAGGGTATTACATATGTGTCCATTCCCGCCCCCCCCCCGCCCCCCCGCCCTAGACAGTCCCCTAGCCTCCCCTATCCCCCAGTGTCTTAGGTCCATTGGTTATGCTTATATGCATGCATACAAGTCCTTTAGTTGATCTCTTACCCCCCTACCTCCTGCCACCCAACCCTCCCCGGCCTTCCCGCTGCAGTTTGACAATCTGTTTGAGGCAGCTCTGCCTCTGTATCTATTATTGTTCAAAAGTTTATAATGGTCTCTATTATCCATGAATGAGTGAGATCATGTGGTATTTTTCCTTCATTGACTGGCTTATTTCACTTAGCATAATGCTCTCCAGATCCATCCATGACGTTGCAAATGGTAAGAGTTCCTTCCTTTTTAGAGCAGCATAGTATTCCATCGTGTAGATGTACCACAGTTTTCTAATCCATTCGTCTACTGATGGGCACTTAGGCTGTTTCCAGATCTTAGCTATGGTGAATTGTGCTGCAATGAACATAGGGGTGCATATATCCTTTCTGATTGGTGTTTCTGGTTTCTTGGGATATATTCCTAGAAGTGGGATCACAGGGTCAAATGGGAGTTCCATTTTCAGTTTTTTAAGGAAACTCCATACTGTCTTCCATAGTGGCTGCACCAGTCTGCATTCCCACCAGCAGTGCACAAGTGTTCCTTTTTCTCCACATCCTCTCCAGCACTTGTCGTTTGTTGATTTGTTGATGATAGCCAGTCTGACAGGTGTGAGATGGTACCTCATTGTTGTTTTGATCATACATACTTTTAAAGTGAATCTCGTTGTATTTCATCAAGCTGGTGAAAAGCAGAATCAGTGATGATTGGAGAGCAGTAATATAAAAAAGAAAACCCGTTAGTGGGGCTTATGGTCCCCAGACAGGAGAAATATGTAGGAGTTATAAAGATGGCACATTTAATATTAAGGTGTCTTGTCAGACTCATGGCTGTGTGCTTCTGCTTTTGGCCATCATCGAAGCAAAAGCTCTCGGGTCTTTTGACATTATGAAGTAACATGGTGTTGAAGGATGAAAAATTCAGTTTGAAAATAATATTTATATTTTAAATAGGTCTGCTTTCATGACAGTGTGAAGGGTACCTCTGGTCGTGCTGATGAACTGGCGCCTCCAGAACGCAGAAGACCTGCCTTGTTGAGGTAGCCAAGTGGCCAGCAGCTGATCTCTCTGGTGTCTGTCTTCTGTATGAAAATTTGCAGAGATAGGAAAGAGCTTTGAAAGTGTTATACCAGCAGATCCAGAATCTCTGGATTTGCCACGCATGCTACTAGATATGGTGGGAGAAATGAAGGTATAAAACATAGGACTTGCCTTCATAGAATTTTTAATTTAGCCAAGATCAGATAAACTTAGGATAATGCAATTAACAAAACCAGGCAGTTTAAACTACAAATTGATAGCACAGATAAATAAATCCCTTAACCATTCGGAAAAGGAGAACATATTGGGGACAGAGCAGTCAAAGAAGGCTTTGTTCACTAAGCAGGGATTTGAGTCAGGCCTTGAAAGACAGTTGGGGTTTAGATGGAGTGATAGCAGGAGCAAAGGCAAGGACATGGGAAGGGGTGAGCTGCACTGGGTTCCTTTAGCTGAGATGGAAGATTTGTTTGGGGCAATAGTGAGTCTTGGGGAAAATAGATTTGAGATGGATTTTAAATGGTCTAGAGAACAAGGATAGGGGATTTGGACTGCTGTTCCACTTCATGGGGAATGATTTATAGACTAACTTTGGAATTTAAACTTCTTGTCATTTGGTACTGATTTGAACAATGAATGCTCTTTTAAATAGATCATTATGAAGGGGAGTGGTTCTGCTTTTTATAGTATTTCTTTGTTCCTTGTTTTGTAAGGTCAGCCTGACTTGGGTGGGCATCATCCAATTTGGCTTTATTGTAACAGCCCTACAATCTTGCACCCACAAGGAGGGCCCTGAGTCAGCTTTGATTTATGTGTGGAAAAGCAGCTCTCTGGAAGCTCCTTGTGTTCAGAGGGGCAGACTGGCTGTCTTCACACACCGGACCCCTGTGACCTCTGGAAGAAGCTCATGTGAAATGTGCAGTGATAAGAATGAAAAGGAAATTTGGTTTTAATAGAAACAACACTCCAGATCTTCTTTGATGGTGTTACAAACTTTTCTTTGCCACTTTTCTGGGAATGTGGGTTGTGTTAGATGTACTCAGAAATTGTTAGCTAAATAAAATAACGCATATATATGTATTATATATATCTATACTAATAAACGGGTAATATGCTAATTAGACCAGGGCAATCAGGCCAGCAAGTGGGGGGCAGTTGAGGGCAAGAAGGCTGGTGGAGGGGCAGTTGGGTGCGAGCAGGCCGGCAGGCAGAGAGGTTAGGGGCGATCAAGCAGGTAGGCAGGTGAGTGGTTAGGAGCTAGCAGTCCCGGATTGCGAGAGGAATGTCTGACTGACTGCCAGCAGTCGGACATCCCCCAAGGGGTCCCAGATTTGAGAGGGTGCGGGCCAGGCTGAGGGACACCCCACCATCCCCGTGCATGAATTTCGTGCACCAGGCCACTAGTGTGTGTGTGTGTGTGTGTGTGTGTGTGTGTGTGTGTGTGTGTGTGTGTGTATGGTGTCATAATACTAAAATTCACTTTTTAGTGTGAGGTGAAACAGTATCCATTGACCTTTTCATTCCAAGTAGTTAACAGTTTTCCTCAGATGTTAGATGACCATTGTTTCTCTTTTTGTCTGAGTCCTAGAGTCAGCTCAGGTGCCATATCTTGAAGTGATGTGCTGTGTTCATGGAAGACTCAGTATTTTAAAATTTCAAGTCTCCTAAAATTAACCTACATAATTAAAGTAGCCCCTAACAAAATTCCAGCAGTTTGATTTTTGGGTTGTTGTTGCTATTGTTTTTTGTTTTTGTGGAACTCAAGCTGACTTTGAAATTCACATGGACTAAGAATAGGTATGGAAGAGCTGAAGAGCAGCACCCAAGCACCGACACTGCCCGATAGCAGCCCCAGGAGGACACTGGGTTAGTTAAGAGAGCGCTCAGCATATGTGGTCCTTGGACTGGCAGCCTCAGTGTCACCTGGGAACTTGTGAGAAATGGAATTTCTCTGGCTCCACCTCAACCCCAGAATCAGAATCTATGGGGTTGGGGCCAACGAGTCTGTGTTTTAACAATCTAGGTTATGCTTATGTACTTTAACATTTGAGAAACACTGAATTAAGACATTTTGACATAAGGAAATACAAACCAATCAGTGGAACAGATGGAGAGTCCAGAAACAGACCCACGCATGCATTTACTTCTGATTTACGACAAAGTTGGCATTGCAATACAATGGGGATAGGGTAAGCTTGTCAATAAACCAGATGATTTGTATTCATATGAAGAAAGCCGCCTTAACCCCTATGTAGTATTATCCATGCACTAATCAATTTCAGAATGAATGTGTAAAAGTGAAAACTACAAAGCTTTTAGAGGAAAAATATAGAATATCTTAGAGAACTTAGGACAAACAGGAAAAGAAAGCTCTAACCATAAAACAAAAATATGGACTGTATTCATATTAAGCACTTCTTTTTATCAGAAGATACCATTATTGTTTGTAAAGCACGTTGACTAGTGCCTTGCCAGCACATAGTGTGTGTTATATTTGTCAAATAAGTAAATAATATGTTACCCTCCCATTAAACGTTATCTCCTCATCCCCTTCCCCCCTCCCCCCACCCTCAGCCTCTGGCAATCACCATTCTGCTTTCTGTCTATGAGTTTCACATTCTAGGTACCACATGCAATTGGAATCCTAAAATATTTGTCCTTTGTGTCTGACTTACTTTACTTAGCTTGATGTCTTCAGGGTTCATCCATGTGTACCAGAACATCCTTCCTTTACAAGGCCGAATAATATTCCAAATTGGATGCAGCGGTAGAGAATCACTGGGGAGAGATGGAGTCACTTTGGGGGGGTGGTGGGGAGATGGCATTTAAGCTGAGACCTGAAAGGTGAGACAGAGCCGGCAGGGGCAGTGTGTGGTCATTCTCAGGTCAAAACCAGTGGAATGAGAGCAGTAACCCTCGTTGGGACATGGTAGAGACTCTGGATCAATTTCACCCATCCATCTGGACAGATTACAGCTCGAGTCCTCACCAGCTGGCTGTCCTGCTGCTTAGGTTCTAGTAGTTGGGTTGGTGTTCTCTCTGTTGGTTTGCTTGCTAAACTGTTAGACTAAAATTTTTCAAAAATATATAATTTTCTTCATAAGTCAGTAGAGCATTGTAGCATATCCCCTGTTTAGTTTTCTTTTTCTTTACCTAGTGTCTTGTATCATGATTGATTTTTACCTTGTGAGCAGAAGTGTTTTATAAAATAAATTAAGTCTAGCCTCGCTGCTACCTCCTTTCAGAAAGCCTTTCCCAAGTCTTTATATCTCCCAGCCAAATGGCTATAAGATAAATGCATTCTTCAGTGATATCATTATCCAGTCAGTTCTTCCTTTAAAAGCTTTTCAAATGTCTATTTGCCAGATTGCATTTTACTTTCAGTGTTTAGTGAGAATGTCTTGCTTGCCCTTCACATGAAAGTCTCAGGCAAACTCTTGTTCTCGTGCCAGCATGGAAAACAGTCTGACTTTGTTGTTTTTCTGAGGAAAATTTCTCCCCCCTTTTGGTGTGCAAACCTTCGGAAAGCCTGGCTTTCACTCGGCAAGCCCCCAGGTAATACGTGTGTTGCGATGCTGTTGGTAAAGTGATCAGTGCGATTGGGAGGTGAAGAGAAGGAAGTTTTCTTGTACCCACTTGGGGTCCCAGGCTGGGTCTGATCATTAAACTGATGAAGACAGATTAGCAGGAGAAAAAGCACACACATTTAATATTGGTTTTGCATGACATGGGAGCCTTCATGAGGAAATGACCTGAAGAAACAGTTGATTAACCGAGTATTTTTTATGCGAGGTTTGATGAAGAGTGGCATCGGGAGAATGTGAGCGGTCAGAGGGCATGAGGAAGGGCAGTAGACTGGGGGATCTTAGTGAGACCTGTTTGCTGGGATTCTTCTTAGCTCCCATTTGTCTTCAGAAGCCAGGAAGCTCCTTCTGCAGGTTAACAGAGAAGGCACCTCTCATATGAGCTGTTTCAGGGGAGAAGGCTAGGGCAGGGCCAGAGAGAGCTTCCTGCTTCAGCTTTCTCAAACTCCTTCACCTTAAATATTCAATATGCCAAGGTCCCTTAGCTGGGGGTAGCGTGTGCCGAACCCCCATCAGACTTTAGCGCCATCACCTGTACCCACTCTGGGTGGTGATTTTCTGTTCAGGGTGAGAGAAAGGGTAGTAGGAGGAGTCTGGGAAGGGGCTGGTGTGCTTTGTGTGGGCCCCTGGGAGGCTTTGTGAAGCGTCACCAATTCCTATTTAATCTTCACAACCCTGTGAGATTCGGGAAGGGCCATTCCTGTTTGCAAAGAAGGAAAGTAGACCAAGGCGGTCAAGTAGCTCCCAAGGTCACGCAGCTAATCACCACACTTGGGGGCTGGGATTCTGGTCCAGCCCTTCCTGACCTGGAGGCTTGCCCATTGTTCCGCAGAGCCCGTGCTGAGTGCTGTGTGTCCCGTTGTCAGGAGGCTGCGGATGGCAGTCCCCCGAATAGGGGGAAGAGAAAAAGGCAGTGATACCACCCACTGTAGGTAGTAGAATTCGTTTGCAGGTTTACTTAGTGAAAACAGTTCTTTCTTTTGGAAATTCTTATAAGTACCGCGCGCTAACCGATTGCGCCACTGGAGCTCCTCTTTTGGAAATTCTTGAAATCATATTTTATAATAAAATCTCCTGTCAAATAGTGTTACACATTTTAAAGAATTAGTTTTTTAATGTCTCCTATTTCCTTTAGGTCTTTATAGTGCCATATACACCTATTATGTTGGTAAATTCACTCTGTAGATTTAAGTAATGGAGGCTAACAAGATAAGGTTGTGCACTCATCTTGTAAACTATATTTTAAGGAAATAAAAAGAGTTTAGTTTGCAGAGTTAGTTATAGGAGAATAAGATTACCTAACAGATATTGCATTAGTGTAAGCTCTGTGAGGTCAGGGGCCTTGTCTGTCTTGCCTGCCACCCTGTCGCTGGGGCCTTTTGTGTACTGCCTTGTACGGAGCAGGTGCTCGGATAAATTAGTGAACACTTCTTTGCACTCTCCTCCTTTACTTGTATTTGTGTATTCTTTGCCTACTCTTCTTCTTCCACTATCCCTTTAACAGTTTCCCTTTACTACCTCCACCCACTCCCTCTACATTTATTGTTATGTAGTTTATTTGCTTGCATATATTGTAATCTGTGAAATAAAAAGATTTATTAGTTTAAGGTCTGATATATTTTTACTGCTTAGATTATCTGGAAGATTATGATTTATTCTTTAAGTGATTTATTCAATAGACTGAGTCAACCAGGTTAAGTAATGACTCTGCTCCAATGACCATATTCTTCACAAGAATATTTGAAAGCACACGTTTTATTATTTTTCACTGTGATTTTCAAATCTGCATTCAGCTGTACACTGATATTTTTGAAATAATTTATTTTGTTCTATTCAGAGTGGGATCGCCCAGCTTATTCCTTCTTTCTGTGATTTTTATCTTATTTATTTTTCTCCATCAGTGTTTGCTTTCACAACCAAAGTTTTGGGCCATTCAGACATCAGCCTTGATCCTGCGGACAAAACTTGAGAGAGGAAGTACGCGCCGAGTGGAACGGGCAATGAGGCAGACGCAGGTAGGAGGGATTCATGTGGCAGTTTTTTTTTTTTTCTTTCAACTCTTTATTGCTCTCAATAAGCATGTCTGTCATGAATCTAAAAGAATGAGATAGCTTTCATTTTGCTCAAATACTTTGTTATTATTTAGATCATGTATTTTAAAATTTTATACCAAATCTACGGGTCTTCACACCAAAGAATTCTCTACTTCAGTGTGTGCACTAACTGGGTGCCCTACAGTTTAACTCAGTCCTGACACTGAATTAGTACAGACCCCACTGGTTAAGAGCTCAGAGTCACGGACTGTCTTCCACTTCAGATGCCAATTGCAAGTCTGGGTACTTCTTACTGTCTGGCTATAAATCAAGGGTTCTCTAGACCCTCTCCTTGAGTTTGATAATTTGGTAGAACGGCTCACAGAACTCAGGGAAATACTTTACTTACTATTTCTGGATTATTATAAAAGATATTATAAAGGATACAAATGAACAGCTGGATGAAGAGGTACATAAGATGTGGTCCAGAAGGGCGCCCAGCACAGGAGCTGCTATGCTTATGGAGTTTTGGGTGTGACATCTTCCCAGCACTTGGGTGCATTTACCAACCTTAATGCTCTCTAAACTTGTTTGTTTTAGATATTTTATGGAGGCCCTATTATATAGGCATGATTAAGTCCCTGATCATTGGTGATTATCTCAACCCTTAGACCCTCTCCGCTCCTCAGAGATTAAAAGCTTCAGCTCTAATGTTGGTTCCTCTGACAACCAGCCCCTGCCCGCAAGAGTCACTTCATTAGCATAAACTCAGGTATGGTGAAAGGGCCTTATTATGAATCACAGCTTCACAGCTCTAAGCCTCATTTTCATCATCTGTGAAAAAAAGATAATAACTGACATTAAAAGAGACAGTATGAGTGAAAAGTCATTCTAGCACAAAAATACTCACTAATGAACTGGCCCCGTGTACCATTAATCTTCATTCAGGCATCATTCTCCACTTAATACTAATGTTTGTTCCTGTCCACTGACTCAGTAGCAGACAGTGCCTTTCACAGCTTTTCTGATAAACTACGCATGATGCAAGTTGCCGAGAAAAAGAAAAAATCTTGCAAATGATGTAGGATTTCATGCAGCCAATGAAGTGATATTTTAAAAAATTTATGTTTATTTTTAAACCATTCCAAACCTACTTAAAAGTTTGTAAACCTACTTAAAAAATAGTGCAAAGAACTCCCATATACCCGTCACCCTGATGGTTGCCGAGTGGTAATTTTCTAATTATTTAATGATGTATTAATTGCTATTGTGCTATAGGGAAGATCTTTCTCTTATTTATTCCTCCACTCATTTATTTATTAAGTGTGGATTCATGGATTTGTATTTTAGTAAGTGGGATGTATTCTTATATTGCCATTACTTATTCACTTTACTCTTTTTATTTTGACAGAAGGTCAGCTCATGTGAATAAAGATAAGCTTAAGAATAGAACATATTATTTGTTACCATATTATAAATAAATGCACAGACAGGATGCTGTGGTAAAAGCAGAAGTGGATTCTCTGTGTCAGAGCATGCTGACTGTACCCCGTTATCCATTCCCCCATTCCCTCTTTTAGTAACAGAACTTCCTGAATTTTATGCAGGTAGATGTCTTCCATCCTCCTTTGCAGGTAGGAGGGGTCATGTGACTTAGCTCTGAATAGTGAAATGTATGACTTCAAGGAGCTTACATCCTAAAGCCAAGGTTATTGCTCTTGGAGTTATTTTCTGCTCCATCCTCTCATCCTCTTTTTTCAGACCACACCCTCTCAGTGAAATGCTACACAGTTACCACGCCCATTTGCTTTTCTTCCTGCAGAGTTCGAGTCAGGAAACATTTTTTTTTTAAATATATTTTATTGATTTTTTACAGAGAGAGAGGGAGAGAGATAGCTAGAAACATCGATGAGAGAGGAACATCGATCAGCTGCCTCCTGCACATCTCCCACTGGGGATGTGCCCGCAACCCAGGCACATGCTCCTGACCGGAATCGAACCTGGGACCCTTCAGTCCGCAAGCCGACGCTCTATCCACTGAGCCAAACCGGTTTTGGCGAGTCAGGAAACATTTTATTGAGGGCTTAGTATGTGCTTCAAAGTTTGTCTCATGCTGTAATCATTTTGCCTCCTTTTACTAATTACCATCTTTAGGCCCCTTTATATTATTGTCACAGCTTGTTTTTCCCACAGTAGTGAGACAGAGCTAGGGGTGCCAGCTTTACTAGGTTTCAATGTCCTTTGAAGAGAATTAGGAGGAAACAGGATTGGGTAAGGAAGAAGTCGCACTGAGGTACAGGCCCAACACAGCCCAGGGCATTTCCCACCTGCATGTTCCCTTTACCCTCTACCTCCCTGAGCCTCCCCCCTACCCCCCCCCTTTTCTGGATTAATTAAGGTGAAACCTCAGGTGGGGTGTTCTATAACTGAGGGGAACTCTGAGACAGCTGTCAGCCTGGGGCAGTCTGCTGACCCACTCCCCACAGCTGGGCCTAATCAAAGTAAAGAAGGGGAAGATGTAGTTTCATGATCAGCATCTTAAATTATTCATGAGGAATTGTCACTATTGCAAGGAATTCTGTTTATTAAAAATTCACTTCACAATAAAACAGCAAAATGTTGAATGATCAGAGTGTTAAAATGATCAACTATGCATATTTTATTAAGTGTATGATGTCTTGTTCAAGGAAACCACATAGTACCTTTCTTGGGGGGAATGGGGCAACCAGTTTAAATGTCTTTTAAAGTTTTGGCCTTCTGAATGCAAATAGTACTAGAATACATTCATTTATTAATGAAGGACATTTTGACTTAGAAATGATTTGCTTTGTATTCATTTCTTCCATTAACTTTGGCATTTAAAGTAATCATCAACATTCATTTTTCATTTGTAGCAACAATTAAACAAACAAAAAAAGGTATAGAAGTAAATTTGTTTACAGGTGCATAATATATCTTTTAAATTCGAAATCTGCATCATTTTATGAATTGTGCAGGTTATGTTTTTAGACATCAAACAACAGGGATGTGCTTTGACTGGGGCAAATGGATTTAAAGAAAGAGTGGAATCACTATGCTCTAGCATTTTGCCCGTCTTGGCCTTTCTGTACCTGGAGTCTCTTCATCTTGCCGACCAAATGCTGCGTTATGAGGGAGTTGTTATTTCTGCCTCTGCAGGGTGTATCTCAAAGAAAATCTTTTCACTCTCCAGTTAAGAATTTTTGGAAATTAGCCACATATAACAAGATAAATGTGAAATTTATCTAATTTTCTATCATTGTTGAACCATTTACCTCATAATCCAAACTTTTGCCAATTCCTCTGATGAGAGTTTGATATTACTGTGTTTGTTGAAATTACTGCATACCTGAAGAAGAAGAGGGAAATGATTTGAAAAATACTTGTATATATAAAACAGTGTTTCAAAAAGTTTTCGTTTCTGTGAAAATCTGTTCCCTTACTCAGCTGTATAAAATGATAAATGATAAAATGCTAAAGTGGAAAGAAAAATAAGCTAGAAGGAGCTCTTAGGGCCGTGGGCGGCAAACTGCGGCTCGCGAGCCACATGCGGCTCTTTGGCCCCTTGAGTGTGGCTCTTCCACAAAATACCACTTGCGGGTGCGCACGTACAGTGTGATTGAAACTTCGTGGCCCATGCGCAGAAGTTGGTATTTTGTGGAAGAGCCACACTCAAGGGGCCAAAGAGCCGCATGTGGCTCTCGAGCTGCGGTTTGCCGAGCTACAGTTTGCTGAGCCGCAGTTTGCCGACCACTGTCTTAGGGCAAAGCTTAATCCTGTCATATTGCAAGTTGGGAAAATGCAGGTGTGATGAGGTCAGGTGACTGGCTCCAAGTTGCCTGGCTAGTTAATGACTCAGTCTGGACTATAACTTACACAGCGACAGTCAGTTACATCAGAGGATCCAGTGGCAGGCCCTAAAGATGGCAGGTTTGTAAGGGATTTCTAGGTGAGACATGCCAAACTTAAAAAGGAAATAGTGTATCACAGCTCAAGGTGAATAAACCAGCACTCTAAGATCACAGAGGAAAAGGAGCTCCAAGTTGAGGACAACCCATTAAAAACACTCTACCTCGAGGAAATTCTTCTAGGCTGGAGTTCTTTATTTATTGCATGTTCAGTATTATTGTGCAGTGTTTCCTTATACCCCGCTTCTTAGCAATGGACTATAAAGTAGTCGTGTTCTCTGTTGTCATTCAGTTTCCCCCTCCCTGTCTGACCCAAATCCAATACTAACCTTTTCTTTTCCATAAGCTCATGTCTTGTTTTCCTTCAGTGTGGTGACAGCAGTTCTCTATGCTTATAAATCCAGATATGAAGCAAATTAATTGAACACATACATTCAAAGAGACCATCTTACTTATGTCCCAACCAAAAAAAGTTGTGCAAACCAGTTGTCATCATTATTTTCTGTCATACTAACGGCTTTAACTTAGTTTTCAATAAACTGAGCTCAGACATTGAGGGTTAATGTGAGATTATTTTATATTCATTATTAAAGTAATCTTGCTAATGAGTGTTACTTAACCTGTTAATTTAAATTGTGACATTCTGCTCCTGTCCAGGTGGTTTTGCCTCTGAAGACAATTACCTAGCAGGGATCTTTTCCTTCACCATTAAATTTTTCTGGAAGGACATTGCATTGAGTTGGGAATTTGAGATTATAGCCATTTTCTGTCACTAGAGACTATTCATAACTGTAATTTGACCTTTTTAACTGTGGTAGGTAGTTAATTGAGATTTCATAATTTTTAAACAAATTTTAAAAAATCTGCTTTTGGTTACTGTAGCTTCGCTTATGCTTTGAAGGAATGGGGATTTTTATGGTTAATTATTGGAGCGAAGAGGAACCAGACCTGGGTGCTTGGTACCATTACCATTGTGGAGATTATTGCTCCCGTGTAGGATAAAAGATTTCTCTTTTAGGAGTTGGTCATTTATATGACTATTTGTTTCTAAGTAATGATTAAGGGCATGTCATAACAAAAGCCTTAATTGGGAGGGAAACTGGCCACAGTAACATACACTAAGCTTTGTACTTATGTTTGAATAATTTGAGGCAGAGATCCTTTAGATTATTTTTATATGGATGGAATGCCGTACTCTGTTAGGCATTATGTGTAACATCTGGACTAAGCACATGGTTAGTAAATGGCAAAGTGTGTTTTGCTTTTTTAAACTATGTCACTGTTCTTAATTGTTTTAATTATAGAAACAATACCTGGTCATTATAAAAAAATGTAAGCAATACATAAATGGAAACTAAAAAGAGCTTTCCTCCCCCTTTGCTTGCCTTCCAATCTCAACAATTTATATCCTTCTGGACCTCTTTCTGTTTATAAGTAAACAATTATGCTTTAACAGCAATAGGATCATGCAATCTACTAGTATATTGCTTTCTACCTTTTTTCTTTTTTCCCCACCAGAGGATATTTTTTCCATTGATTTTTAGAGAGAGTGAAAGGAAGGGAGGTGGAGAGAGAAAGAGACAGAGAGAAACATCGATGTGAGAGAAACACATTGATTGGTTGCCTCTGACTGGGGTCAAGGATAGAACCTGCAACTGAGGTAGTTGCCCTTTACCGAGAATTGAACCCTCAACCCTTCAGTCCGTGGGCTGACACTCTTAACTACTGAGGAAAACCAGCCAGGGCTCTACCTTTTTTCTTTTAATATAACAGCTTGATCAGCTCTGCATGCCGATGCCTGTGGACCTAGCTCATTCATTCCAACAGCCATATGTCACTCTGTTAAGTGGAGGTTATATAATTTATTTAACCAATCCCCTATTTTTGAAGGTGCTTTTTAATTAATATATTTTTATCTTAAACTGCACATAAAAATGTTAATGCACATAATAATAAAAAAGAACTTAGTTTACTAAGAAAGATTAAATTCTCCTCCAATTCCCAGTTCATTTTTTAATTTTTTATTTATTGTCTAAAGTTTTACATATGTCTCCTTTTTCCCCTGATTAACCCTCCCCCCCACCCCCCAGCCATTCCCACCCCTGGCAAGCTCCCACTGCCCCAGTGTCTGTGTCTATTGGTTATGCTAATATGCATGCATACAAGTCCTTTGGTAGCTCCCCCCCCCCTTCCCCTGCCATTTGTCTCTGGATCTATTTTTGTTCATCCAATTATGTGAGAGATTTGGATGATATTTATATCCCACATACGAGTGAGATCATGTGATATTTATCTTTCTCTGACTGGCTTATTTCGATTAGCATAATGCTCTCCAGTTCCATCCATGCTGTTGTAAATGGTAAAAGTTCCTTCTTGTTGGTACCGTCTCAAACCTGTCAGAATGGCTATCATCAACAAATCAACAAACGACAAGTCCTGGAGAGGATGCGGAGAAAAAGGAACACTCGTGCACTGCTGGTGGGAATGCAGACTGGTGCAGCCACTATGGAAGACAGTATGGGGTTTCCTCAAAAAGTTAAAAATGGAACTCCCATTTGACCCAGTGATCTCACTTTTAGGAATATATCCCAAGAAACTAGAAACACCAATCAGAAAGGATATATGCATCCCTATGTTCATAGCAGCAGAATTTACCATAGCTAAGATTTGGAAACAGCCTAAGTGCCCATCAACAGATGAATGGATTAGAAAACTGTGGTACATCTACACAGTGGAATACTATGCTGTTGTAAAAAAGAAGGAATTCTTACCATTTGCAACAGCATGGATGGAACTGGAAAACATTATGCTAAGTGAAATAAGCCAGTCAATGAAAGAAGAATACCACATGCTCTCACTCACTTATGGATAATAAAGACCATTATAGCCGAAACCGGTTTGGCTCAGTGGATAGAGCGTCGGCCTGCGGACTGAAAGGTCCCAGGTTCGATTCCGGTTGAGGGCATGTACCTGGGTTACGGGCATATCCCCAGTGGGAGATGTGCAGGAGGCAGCTGATCGATGTTTCTCTCTCATCGATGTTTCTAGCTCTCTATCTCTCTCCCTTCCTCTCTGTAAAAAATCAATAAAATATATATTAAAAAAAAAAGAAAAGAAAAGACCATTATAAACTGATGAACAAAAATAGATACAGAGGCAGAGCAGCATCGAACAGACTGTCAAACTACAGTGGGAAGGCTGGGGAGAGTTGGGGCGGGCGGGTGAGTGATCAACCAAAGGACTTGTATGTATGCATATAAGCATAACCAATGGACACAAGACACTGGGGGTTAGGGGAGGCCGGGGGAAGGTCAAGGGAAAAAAAAAAAAAGAGACATATGTACTACTCTTTGTAATATTTTAAACAATAAAAAAAAAGTTCCTTCTTTTTTATAGCGGCAGAGTATTCCATTGTGTAGCTGTACCACAGTTTTTTAATCCACTCATCTGCTGATGGGTGCTTAGGTTGCCTCCAAATCTTTGCTATTGTAAATTGTGCTGCTATGAACACAGGGGTGCATATATCCTTTCTGATTGGTGTTTCTGGTTTCTTGGGATATAGTCCTAGAAGTGGGATCACTGGGTCAAATGGGAGCCCAGTTCATTTTTTAGCACATTCTTTATTTGTTGTTATTGTAGTGGTTTCCATTATAACTTTAAATATTTACACTTCTATTAATTATCTTTAAATGCTATAGTTTACTTCTTGATTTTTCAACTTTAGATAGAACCTGTCCCCTCCACACGAATGATGCTGTTTAGTGTACTGAGTTATGCCATTGAGCTTTTCAAATATTGGAGACATGAGAACGTGTCTTCCATTCTGGTTCTGTACATCACCTGCATTGATAACCATGTGTGGCATTTGAAAGTTATTGATAAGTATTGACTCATGTGACTATAGCTAGGCATTTATTTGTTGGAATAATTATAGTTACTACTGTTTATTCAGAACTTTGTATAGTTAAATACCATTTACTGACCACTCATATGCCAGGAGCTAAATAATTCTAGTGCATAGACATTATGTACATTTTTACCGATGAGGAAACTGAAGGACAGAACACTGACATGACTTACCCAAGGTCTACTAGCTGGGCTGGAATTCAGATCTGGTCTACTTTGGATTTTGAAGTCCACGCTTTTATCCTTCATGCTGTATTGTTCCAAGGAAGCTGTGAACACTGGCTTAAAGGAGAAAAAAGCTATCAGTATTAGGCTTCATCTGTATAAGGCACCATCTGGAGGAAAGGGGTTGAATGAGTGTTGGCAGGAGGAAGTGAATAGAAGCTTTTGTGAGAAAAGCTTGGGTTGCGGAAGTCGGTGCCTCAAGGCCTGTGATTTAGGTGAACGGAGAGGGAATTGCAGTGCACACAGTACCAGGATGTGGTCCTGTGGGAAAGGACCTGCAAATGGTGAGTGCACTGGCTCCTGCTAAAGCCAAGAGAGGGGGCTGCCCAAAGGGATGCTGATGGGCTGAATCCAGGATATGAGCTTCATGATAGCTTGGTAAAAACAGGCCATAATTAGTTCATAGATAAGTAGGGTAAGAGAGTGGGACAAGTGATGTACAACACAAAATAAGCTTTATTATCTATGGTAAAAAATTAAAAACACACACAAACACCTGGAAAGGTAAAGAAAAGTAAAGAAATAGGAACTAGCCAAGAAGTTTACTAATGGGATGGAGTAAAGCACCCCTACTAAAGCACACTCCCAAAGACACACTCCCAAAGCGACAGCTTCGGTCAGGTTCCAGGCAGGGACACACTGGAGTTCTTTGGACAGAGTCACTTACGTTGATTGAACTGACACATTGGCTTTCGCTGGGAGAGCGCCCTTGGTCCATCTTAACAGCCTTATGCAACATTTCCCAGACTTGCCTGAACCTACAGACCACTTCCAAGTTGCTTATTAAAATAGGGCTCTTCAGTCTAGCTCTCCGATTCGGGGTTGGGAGGTGGGGGTTTGGAAAAGACTGCCTTAGGCAGAGGAGCACTGTTAATAGCTCCAGCCATATGATCAGTCATACCTTTTAGATTATCAGCTAATTTCTGCTTGGCTCTTCAGAAAGCTGATAAAAACTTTGATATCATGCTAGAGAGAATGAATGGCCTTCAGTGCAAGGGTAGATCTGTTCTTTTAAAGATACATGCGCCATATTTTTAGATACGAACACATGAAGTCTACATCCTACCACACCTGGTTCGGAATTGTTCTTTTATACCAAATCATTTCCCGTGTGCTGATTTTAAAATGTAGTCTTGCTCTTCTCTAGTTTTGGGGGGAATTTTTTTCCCTCCTGAGAACAGAACATGAAGAAGCGAGGACACATCACTGCTTTCTGGGGATTATTCTCTCATTTCCTGAGTCATAGCAATACCCTCTGACCTGCGGTACTTTGGCTCCTGAAGGTTGGAGCGTTGTTATTGCGTGGGGCTAGGGAATCCACGTGACCAGGTAACCTTTTCTCAAAGGACACTCAAGGTATAAATGCTTCGAGGTGAGGTTTGGGTGGGGGAAACAACTTTTTAAAAGAGGGTCTTAAAACTTGAAGACAGTCTCATATCACAATAGCGATACAACAAGAAGTTGTCTTTGGTTGTGTTCTAGTTGTGCCCAGACTGAGCCCTAATTTATTCCTCACTCTATTCATTGTCATTCCCGTTTATCCATGTCTTCTGTCACCCTCCTAGAGTACACTCTGGCTTTCAATTCCTCATGATTGGTTTAAGGTATATTTGCTTCTCTCTCTCTCTCCTTCCCCCTCCCCCGCTTTTAGACCACCTCCAGCTTTAACTATAACCAAGTGCTCGTGAAATTCATGACATTTAGAAGCTGGAAAGAGAAAATGGCAAGTGATAGGGTGGGACACTGGTCTAGAGACCATTTACCTAAATTTCTGGGTGTATGTGAAAGCTTGCAAAGTGCTGTTTTCTCACTGAGCACATTGTTTACGCCCATGTTCATGAACATAAATATACACAGTAGGAACTGAGGCTTCACTTTCTTTCAGTCCCATTCTCCTGGTACTCAGCTAGTATTCACCTCCCTACATTCTTTCCTAGACTGTTTGGGTACTTGGTTCACTCCTAACGAATGTACGTGTACTTGTGTTCCACTAAGGGTGGCTAAAACCAACTAACAATCCCCACATGCTTGAAGTAAAACAAATACTCTTTTGATAAAGCCATATATTCAGAATATCGGGATTGCAGAGATCATGTAGGAAATCTCCTAGGTGAGTGTCATTGTGGTTAGCCAACCAGCTAGATGAACCCAGAACAATCAGGTCACTTCACTTACCAGCTCTGTTTCTCCTGAAAGGACTCCAGTTTATTTGTATAATGGAATTATTCACCATGTCTGTATGGGATTCTAATTTGTTTGAATATAATGGAATTATTTAAGAATGAGTTGCTAGAAATAATTCTAGTCTGAAAAATGTAGAGATGTGCTGTAAATATGCCCCTCTATTGGTAGTAACTTTGCAAATAAAAAAGAGTACAGTACTTTGCTTTTGTATAGTAGTTAAATGTCCTAAATTTTGTTGGTAGGTCGTTCTTATTTTGGTGATTGTCTTGCTTAAAGTGCGAAGAAGTATATTTTATGTAGGAGTAAAAAGAGGTTAGAATTCTGTTCTTAATCTTTATCTTTATCGTACATATGGCCTAGTCAGGTTCTTGTGGAGCGGGAGTGTACTTGTACCCGGGCTTAGTCATGGGCTCAGCTCAAATAGGTTTGGTTCCCTGCCCTCTCTCTGCTGTGGTCTTTGCCGTTGGAGAGGATCTGAGACTATCAGGGACACTTACTGTGAGATCATCTAAAAGTATCTTAGAGTATCTGAAATACATAACAAAATTGCTTATTGATAATCACGAAGTGTTTACTGGGTGTTTAATATGTTTAAGCTAGATGCAGTAACCACAGCAAACAACGTGAGTTTTGCTTGAAAATAAAACGTTTTTTCATGTAATTAGGACTTCATAAAAGTAAATGTGGCTTTTTATTATTATTAAATAAGCATTAGTTACTTTTTTTTCCTTCTAGAGAAAGAAAAAGAATTTGATAAAAAGAAAAATTTGCCTCCCTTTTGATGAAGTAATTCAGTGAACCTTTTATTTATGTATTGTAACCATATGTATTCAGCCAGAAGTTTTTCTTCTCTTTGCTCCTTCATACAACTAAACAGCTTTGGGCAGAAGCATGCAACCTTTTTGCTATTAAGTTTCTCTGAAGTAAGGCCAGAAAGCTTTAAAAATATTTTGACCAAGATGGTTTAGGAGTGTGGTTATGTCTCAATTTGTTCTGACTGACTTGATGGAATAACATCTTGGATTGTCAAACAAGTGATGTAATGAGTATCCTCTCATTCTACGGGATATTCTTAGGCTAACCATATATTTCCCACCTAGTATAGTAGAGCGAGCCCCCCAATTGAGGAATGGTTTTCCCGCTCAGAAACTGGTCTCCTTGTCCTGTGCTTTTGCTGGGATATGTTACATTCTTGTCTTTTTCTTTCTTCTCTTTCTTCTGAGGAAGTTTGGATTTGCTACTTTTCTTTCTCTTTTTTAAAAAAATTTCATTTTTAAAAATTAACTTTGTAAAAGCTTGAAACAATTTCAAACTTACAGAAAAGTTGTAAGTACAGTACAGCTAACTTTTTTATTTTGAAGTGTTGGAAACTAATTTGCCAGCATGGTGCATAACCATCCTCAAATAATTTACAAGGACGTTCTCTTACATAACCATAGCATGTGTATTAACACCAGAAAATCAACCTTGCCATATTGTTACTATCTACTCCTCATGAGACAGGGCTGTGAAAAATAGTCAACTGGCAAGGAAATAAAATTTAACTACTATGTTATGCAAAAACAGTTACTATTTAGAGAAGGTCTAAATGTATATCAGAAAAAAAAAATTTGCTATAAACTGAATGACAAATCAAGAGACAGGTGAAGATGATTATGATAATAGAGCTGCTGTCCGTGTGTTTGCTTAGGAACTCCAGAATATGTCCGCATTCACTTAGATGCTGAATATGTGAGTTCTTTTGATAGCTGACCACTTGATCATTGGATAAGGTAGCCTTTGACTTTGCAGTTGGCCATGGCCTTTTCTCAGAGTCAGCCCTCTTGGTCATATTGGTCTGCTTCCTGATGTAGCTTCCAGATGTTCAGTTATTCAGTATCCCTGTAGGTCAAGCATGTCAAACTTGTGGCCCACAGGCCTCATGCGGCCCACAACGAATATTTCTGCGGCCCAGGCAATATAATGGTAGGTAAGAAACATTTTAATAAAAATTTCGTAACTTAATTTTTACAATATCCTGTATACATAATTATTAATAACGAACGACAGTGTTCACTAATGACTGATTACTATAATCGTGTTGCATTCATTTCCCTACGCGCCTTACGTGCAGGCGCACCATTTCTCTCCACTAATACTAGAAGCTAATATTTTAAAATATATTTTATTGATTTTTTACAAAGAGGAAAGGAGAGAGATAGAGAGTTAGAAACATCGATGAGAGAGAAACATCGATCAGCTGCCTCCTGCACATTTCCCACTGGGGATGTGCCCGCAACCCAGGTACATGCCCTTGACCGGAATCGAACCTGGGACCTTTCAGTCCGCAGGCCGACGCTCTATCCACTGAGCCAAACCGGTTTCAGCTAGAAGCGAATATTTTAGCAGTCAATTGCAACGTCATTAGTCTTGTACTAACTTGTATGGTGTGTGCAACAGGAAATATTTTGCTTTCAGAGAACAAGAAAAATAGATTTATTTGCATTACGCTTATTAATTTGTGCAGTTATTCAGTGTCTGGTAAGTTAATGTTCAATAAAATATTAATTTTTATTAAAATGTTCTATTATTTTATGTTAACAACTAGAAGCCCAATGCACGAAATTTGTGCAAGGGGCTTGGCCCTCGCAGCCACAGTGGCTTGCCTCGCCCCGAGGCAACTGTGGCAGCTGCCTCTGCCCTTAAAGCCCCAACTTCATCCAGAACATCATCTGGAAGGACGTCTGTTCTAATTAGCATATTACACTTTTATTATTATGGATTACTCATTTATTTCAGCCCTTTGTATTCAGCATGTCTCTATCGAAATAAACCTACGTTTCTATGAAAATTGAAGGTTTTGTTTTTTTGCGGCCCACATAAACTTCAACCTTGTTTATTTAGCCTGTGTTAGCCTTTGCGTTTGACATGCTTGGTGTAGGTATTTCAGTTGGGGTGGGGGGGGTGGCGGTTCTTCAGTGCACACCACTTTTCTCTGTCCACTGTCCCTTAAGAGGGGTCTTGCATGAACGACTGTCCAGCCTTACAGCTCTGTTACTGAAGAATAAGAAAGCTCACTCTCTGTGGTCAAAGAGATCCACCTTTCACTTTCACTTTGTTCCTGAGAAAATAGTCCTAAATGAAATTCTTTATATAATTTTTCTCCAATTCATAGTAGAGAGTGCCATTGTCAAAGTGACGTTAGGATTATGAAATAGATACACTAAAGAACAATTTTTCTGAGGAAAGGTAAAAGGGCTGATTAATAAGGATAGTTCTTTGAAGGAACTGTTAGAGGAAGTCTTAGTTTTAAAAATATTCTGATAAGTTTTAATGTACATGTTTATGTTAATGTTGATTAATTTTAAGTTTTTTTTTAATATTTAAAGAAATTCAAGAAAAAATTTATACACCCCATCACCTTATCACCATGACTTGTGTTTTATTTATTTATTATTTATGTGTCCACTTATATAACTTTTACAACTAGAATCTTGTTTAAGTTAAAAAGAATATATATATCCTGATTAGGATGTGTGCTCTTAAGGCTCTTGCAGACCAATTTGAAGACAAGACTACATCTGTATTGGAGCGTCTGAAAATTTTCTATTGCTGTCAAGTACCACCTCACTGGGCCATTCAGGTATTGTTGTTTGTCATTGGGTATACTTTGTTTTTGAAAGATAAATGTATTAGAAAATAATGATTTCCAGTTTATGTCTGTTTTCAGATATTTCAGTGAAAAGAATTAAAATAGCTGGGGATTGTCCATTACTTCAAGTAGCTATTTTGATTAAAGTGATATTAGACTTTTAAAACATTTTTAAAAGAATTTAAAACTAGATAAACAGAATCCTTGAAAATAAATAATAGAACCACAGATGCTTTCATTTTCAAAATAACTTTTTACATTTAAAAGCCCTGTAAAGACTTTCTGCCAAATAATGAACCTTTAAACCAGGTTATTTACAGAGTGTAAAAGAAAGCATTTATTTCATACTCTATTGTGTTTGTTTTTTTTACTTTTTTTTCATACTCTATTGTAAGATATCCTTAACTACTTTCCTCTTCTTGAGGATATGAGATTACCTATTGTAGCTCCTAACTCAGCCGTGGGCAAACTACAGTCCGCGGGCTGAATCCGGCCTGTTTGAAATGAATAAAACTATTGAAATAAAAGACCGTACCCTTTTATGTAATGATGTTTACTTTGAATTTATATTAGTTCACACAAACACTCCATCCATGCTTTTGTTCTGGCCCTCCGGTCCAGTTTAAGAACCCATTGTGGCCCTCGAGTCAAAAAGTTTGCCCACCTCTGATCCATGTTGGGGTGGAGATTCTGACCCCCTGACCCATTCATTGACCTATAGTTCTCCTGTGTTATAGGTGTGATTCCCTATTTTGTAAAATTTTTAGCACTGAAGGCGATTTAGACACTTGGTCCAATTTCTTAATTTTACAGAGAAGAAAATTGAGGCTTTTGTACACTTTTCCGATGTTGGTCGCATAGGTGTTCATAAACTAGATCTCTAGTTTCCCAACTTTTAGTCCTGTTTACCTCCTTTCCTTATCTCTTCATTACAACCATTGATAACAACTTTTACTGCACACTTAGTATGAGGCATGCATTTTGTTCTGCATCTCACACACATGCTCTTATTTTATTGTAACAATTTTGTGAAATGCCCCAATTTGCAGGTGAGGAAGCTATGGCACAGAGATGTTAGGTGGAGCCAAATGACGCCAACCAGAAATTCCTAGATTATTTAGTAACTATTGTCATTTGAACCAGCTTTAGCGTTATAAATGCCAGCCACCATCCAGTGACTCAGAGTCCCCATTGTAAGATTTCTTAGAGTCATTTATATTAAGCACAGGAGACTTAGGGGGTTTATTATACATTAGAATTCACATTATCTATTGAAGGAGTCTTGATAAAATGTAGACACTTAAAAATCTTTGTTACAGCATCTGAAAGGAGTAGCTTCTTTTTAAAATATATATATACTAGAGGCCCGGTGCACAAAAATTTGTGCACTCGCGGAGGGGTCCCTCAGCCCGGCCTGTGCCCTTCTCGCAGTCTGAGACCACTCGGGGGATGTCCATCTGCTGGCTTAGGCCCGCTCCCTGGTGGAACAGGCCTAAGCTGGCAGTCAGACATCCCTCTGGCAGCCCTGGAGCCTTTGGGGGATGTCCACTTGCCAGCGGGGAGCAGGCCTAAGCTGCAGTGGGACATCCTTAGTGCTGCTGAGGAGGCAGGAGAGGCTCCTGCCACCACCACTGTGCTGGCAACCATCAGCCTGTCTTGTGGCTGAGCAGAGCTCCCCCTGTGGGAGTGCACTGACCATCAGGGGACAGTTCCTGCATTGAGCATCTGCCCCCTGGTGGTCAGTGTGTGTCATTGTGACCAGTGATTCCCAATCGTTTTTGCTGTTAGGGTCAATTTGCATATTAACCTTTTATAATATAGGATTTTTATTGATTTCAGAGAGGAAGGGAGAGGGAGAGAGAGAGAGCAACATCAATGATGAGAGAGAAACATTGAGTGGCTGCCTTCTGCACGCTCCACATTGGGGATCAAGCCTGCAACCTGGGCATGTGCCCTGACCGGGTATCAAATCTTGACCTCCTGGTTCATAGGTCGATGCTCAACCACTGAGCCACGCCGGCCAGACAGGAGTAGCTTCTTCATAAGAAAGTTTAACAGCTGGAACTTTTGGCATGCTGTTGACCATGATCTCTGAAATGTCTGAAGTGCTCTGTACTGTGTGGTTTGTGGTGGATAAAGCTCTCAGACTCTCTGCTATTATTCTGACAAAACATGTCTGTTAAGGGTGTAGCTTTTAATATGTTTTTGAACAGAAGCTTAAATTATATACCGTTCAAATAGAATTTAGGCTAATTAAATACTGTTCAAATAGAATTTAGTCTAAATATTTATTTTAATCTGCTTTGGATGCTGTGGATTTTAGGGTTTTTGGGTAGTTACATAAACATCCTCTTTCATTAAGAAATTAAGTCATTTTTTCTGTCATTATAGGAAGTAACCATATCTTTAAGTATTATTTTCAAAGATCAAGAAGTAACAACATAGTTTACTGTAAAAAGAGAATTAGTCTTTACTGCTAGCCAGCCTTATGCTTAGATGTCATAATTTTCTTTATTAAATGAAAAATTTAAACCACTGAACTGCATGGATTTATTCCACATACCATGCTCAGTTTTTAAAAATGTCCAGTCAAATATCCTAAATATCCCAGCCAAGCTCTCTAATACTTTATAGTTCATGAGATATAAAAGAATTGGACCAGCCCCTTTATTTATTTTGATAATATATTATAATTTTCAAGTATATTTCATTTAGTCAATCCCAGATTTTCCATATCCATTAGCTTCTTAGCTCTTTTCTTTATCATATATATTTTCATTTATTTCAGAGAGTAAGGGAGAGGGAGTGGGAAATAGAAACATCAGTAATGAGAGAGAATCATTGATCGGCTGCCTCCCACAGGCCCCACACTGGGGATCGAGCCTGTGACCTTCTGGTTCATAGGTCCATGCTCAACCACTGAGCCACGCCGGCCGGGCAACTTCTTAGCTTTTAATATGCATTGACTTTCGGAAGAATAGTAAAAGTGTATTTAAGCGAAAACAACACAAGAACCTCACCTGCTTTTAAAACTTTTCTAATATTTTTTTCATTTCCTTTGAATAGATACCCAGAAGTGGAATTGCTAGATGTTTTGGTAGTTCTATTTTCAAATTTTTGAGGAACCTCCATACTATTTTCCATAGTGGCTATGCCAATTTGCCTTTCCACCAACAGTGCACAAGGGTTCCCTTCTCCACATCCTCGCCAATACTTGTTATCTCATCTTTTTGATAATAGCCATTCTAGGTAGGGCTTTAAAAATTAATTTATTGGTTCTCAGCTTTACAAATCAGAGATTGTCATATATAGAATCTCTAGGTAAGAAAGAAATACTGAATTTGCTTTTTAAATTCTGAGTTGTTGGGAAAAAATGATATATTGAGTATTTTGAACTGTGTCTATATTGTTTATTAATCCTTTACTTCCTATAAAGTAAAGGCAACTATTGAATAATTGCAAATTCCTAGTTGGTTAATGTTGAATTATATAAAGTATACATTTATTACAATAAGCAGACCCTTGACTGGCAGATTAGATAAACATGCAAGTGAAACAGAAATCTGTCTTTGCATAAAGAAATGTTCATTATTTTAACTTGATTTTTCTAGCGCCAACTTGCAAGTTTACTCTTTGAGTTGGGATGTACCAGTTCGGCCCTTCAGATATTTGAGAAACTAGAAATGTGGGAGGATGTTGTCATTTGTTATGAAAGAGCTGGACAGCATGGGAAGGTATGTAATAATAACATTCTATGTGCTGGCAGGAGCCTCTGTCTTTGAGCACCTTCTCACTTGGTCTCTTTTTAAGCCTACTTTTGCCAACTGTTCACTTATATCCCTTTTTCTACTCACCCCCCACCCCCAAATATCTTTTTAATGTTTTCTTTTTAATGATTTCTGTTTATATGTCTGCATGGGTATATATATGAGAAAAGCCGGCCAAAGTTGATATGGTATTTGACGTTTAAGAATGAGTAATGAAAGCTTAAAGACATTTCACATTTTGATCTCTTTTCTTTATGACTCTCCTCCTGTAGGACAACTTCACACGGAAAGATTAGGAGTTATTTTCACTGTCACTGGGTTGTCTGCTGATCAGAGGGTGTGGGTCTGAAGGAAGGTTGTCTAGGAAGGAGAGTGGCTGGTTCTGTAGAAGAAAATCCAAAGGGTGTGATGACTACTGGGGGCAGAAGAGTTGTCAGGTGTATAAAGTACATTTAATTCCACCTTAAATTCGGTCAGGAGGGAAAATGTTGTAATATTGCATCTGTTATTAATCTATTGTTTCCCCCCTCATAAATGAACAAGATTTTTAAAAGAATAGGGGGCTCCATACCGTGAATATTTGTTAAAACTGACACATTGAAATCATGCGTTAATTTGGATTAAAACTTTAAACGACTAAATTTCTATCATAAGTATAGTATGCAAAAAGAGTAAAACCCATAAATTGGGTCATTTATATCTATAGTCATCCTTTCACCATCACCATAAAAAAGAGAAAGAGCGGTACAAGTACACGTGTGTCTGTTTTGCAAATACCTTCTACAGAGTGTCAATTTTAGACTAGTGGTAGAAGTTACATTCCTTTCACTAATCACTAATGGCAGTGAAGGTCTTTGAGTTGTATTGACTGAAGGAGAAACTAGTTTGGAAGTAAAATTTTACTGTAAAAGATTATCCGAATATATAAAGAGCCATAATGTCCAAAACGACCGAACGGACGACCGAACGCCAGACTGCAAGTGCAGTAGGCTCGGGTTGGCGGGGACTGGCAAGCGGGCTGAACTGCTGACCTCTTGGTCCCTCCTGTGTCGCGGGCACTACCACGACCCAGCACAGACTGCTGCCACCAAGGCGGGTGCGATGCGATTGATTGGGGGGGCCTTGCCATCGCCCCACAATCGCCCTGCAGAGGGAGGCCCAGGCTACCTGGCTGACGGCTCCCGGACTGCGAGAGGGCGCAGGCCGGGCTGAAGAATCCCCGCGCCCCCCCCCCCCAAAAAAACACCCAGTGCGCGAATTTTGTGCACCGGGCCTCTGGTGTAATTATAATGTTTTCATCCTGGGGAAGAGCTTCATAATTACCCATTCCAGTTCCCTATTTTTTTTTCACATAAAGAAAGGGGTCTCTAATGATTTGCCTCAGGTCACAAGGCCAGTTATTGATCATTAACTTGAGAGGTTGCATGGCACAGTGGTTAAAAGTGCAGCTCTGGACCCAGGTTATCTTGATTCAAATGCTGGACTTGACACATGCTAGCCATGTGATTTTGGGCAAGTTACCCCCATGCCTCAGTTTTCTCATCTAGAGGCACATAATCTATGACCTTGTAGGTTTTCATGACATAATGTATGTAAAATACATAGAATTGTGCTACATGAGTGTTTGCTGCTATTACTGCTGCGATTCTAAGACACATATTTTTCACATTTGAACATCTCTGAATTTGGAATGTATCTAACACTTGATGGCACTTCGCAGTTGGTATCAGTGAGGTGGCCACCTGGCCAGGCTGTCATTGCCTGTGCTTGTACAAGTCCAGTTGTGGCCATATTTCATACCATCACTTTGATTGCATTATGTGCATGGTGTCAGTGCTACATGGGTTGGATGTAATTGCCATTTTAAATATTTTCAGAAAGATCCCATTATAAGTTAGTATTGAGACAGAAAGTTATTGAACACACAGAAAAGGAGAGAAGCAAAGTAAGAAATGTAAATTTGATATTAGGGAAGTAAACATTTGTTATTGGAGAAATCATCACAATTCCATTTACTTTTCCTTAAAAACAACAACTAGGTGCTTTGTGGGAGCTAAGAAAAGAAGATACCCCTAAGTAAACGAATCTTATTCTGTACAGTCTGTATATAAAGCAAGGCTGCCATTTATAATGTCAGGCAACATATTGAAAGAAGGCAGGAAAAATTGCCAATTTATTTGAATAGATTGAAAAAATATCAAAGCAATGAGAGGCTGATGTGATTTATTCAAGGCATTATGTCATAATTTAATTGAAAGCATTTTTCTTTATTAGTTAAGAGTTAGTCCTATAATTGATGGCATCCCAAATTTGATGAGATATAGTATCATGTTTCTTCAGGGACTTAAAATATTTTTAGGGTCCATTGTCTGGCACTGAAGTAGTATTCAGATGTTTGTTTAACAAAGGAATGAATGGATGAATGAATATCTTGACCCTGCTAGTCTGATGTCCTTCTCATTACATCATTCTTCAATATGCTAGTCTTTTACATTGGTCAGTAAACATAAATAATACTGTATATAAAAATATGGTGGTTTTTTGAAATAATTAAACAAGTTGGTGAATCACAAATACTCAAAGCCTATTTTGAAATATTACATTTGTTTAATTATTTTTAGAAAGTATGGAGACTAGAGACTTTCTCTAACTGCAGAAGCAAACATATAATGAATCTATCCTTTTCAGATAATAGATTTGACTATGTCCTCAGAGTAATTGTAGCATTATTTTTTTTAATTTGCACATGTTTTTAACCTTGTAAGAAATGTCTTATAATAATGATAAATTATTATAATAATGATAAAAATGATAAATTTCCATGTTTATAATTATTCTAGAAAATATTTTAATTTTTAGGAATGTATAATTATTTACTTTGTTTTAAGTCCTTTGTGAGTTACAACCAAACATTTTTCAAAATCCTGATTTTAAAGTTTGATTTTAGCATTTTATTTGCCACATAAAAGACTTCCCTTACCTATTTGTTTGTCATATGCTGTATTAGCTGATCAGTTTAACCGCAAGACCCTAAAATATTTTGCTTCAATTTGGAAGCAAAAGTTTTATTTCTAAAACAGCTGAGATTCTTTTAGTAATTGGTTATGTGCCAGTAGTTGTCACAATACAATTTTAATTATTGAATTTAGTGCTTAATGGCATAATTTCTTTTTAAAAGGCAAATTTGGAAAAGTACCTAATTCTAAAAATAGTGTTCTGGTGCTTATTTTTTCACCTGCTATTCTAGGGTCTCAGATTTTCTAATTTAGGAACTACCAATGGAAATTCTCATTATTTAATGACCATTGGCAAACTAGCTAAGGTTAATTTTGCTTGACCTTGGTGTCAGACCTGGCTCTCATCTGTTAGCATTTAATTTTTAAAAATTATCTGGCACACTATAGCAGTTTCCCCAACATGTGGGCAACTTATTTTGTTCAGCAAATTTGGTCCCTAAATGAAAGATAAAGACTGCACTGGCTGGCATAAGGTGGTTGTAAGGGATGGGGGTGAAGGGGGTGGAGGGAGAAGGGTTGGGGCCTCTCTTGTTTTAACAAATAAGGTTTACCTGCGATTATGTAGTTTTTTCTTTTATTATGCTATATTGTTCTTTAAGTTGTAAGTAAATGTTTTTAACCTTTAACATTTTTAACAACTGGGATTCTTTTAGCAGTTGGTTGGGGTTTTTTGTTTTTTCTTCTTCTAAAATAGTTTTTTATATGATTGAAAGGATTTCCCATAAGCTATTTTCCCACACTTCAGAATGATCTTCCTAAAAGACTAATCTGATCATGTCATTCCCACAGTCTTCAGTAACTTCCCTTTGTCTCCAGGATTAAGTCTGAGCTCTTTAACAGGACTGGAAGTCTTTTATACAAAGTATGCCCTTCAGTCACAATGAGATGAAATTAGAAATCACTGACAGAATGAAATTTGAGGAAGTCACTAATATGTAGAAATTAACACACTCCTGAAAAACCAATAGGTCAAAAAAGAAATCACAGGGAAATTAAAAACACTTTGAGATAAATTACAAATACATATGTATTTGTAATTGATGGGATGAAGTGAAAGCAATTCTTAGAGGAAAATTTATAGCTATAAATGCCTATATTGAAAAAGGAGAAAGATTTCAAATCTATCACCGAATTTTCCACCATAAAAAACTAGAAAAAGAAGAGTAAACCAAAAGTTGCTTCTTTATACTCCAAGTACTAAAATCAGAAATAAAAGAAGAGAAATTACTACAGAAATAAAAAGGATTATAAGAAAATACTATACTCCACAGGTATCCCACACTTAAAATAGGACCTGAATAAAAAACTACCATTCTACAAATATTTATTTTACTTATAATTGGACTGTGTTTTAGACCATGAAGATTCGCCAGAGTCCAAAGATATATAGCACAGACCTAATATTTGCAACCCTTGTCAAAGAAAACAAAAATTACAAATGGAAGATTATTAGTAATCATGAGAAACTTCACATTTGGAAACGCTAAGTTACTGAGGATTTCAGATGCTTCCTCCACCAGATACCTACCTCAGCACTTGTAAGAATAAAGAAAATAGAGAGTGGGTGGTATGCAATTTCTGGTTACCAAACAACATCAATTCCAGGTATTTTATCCACTGGAAGACAGTTCTGGAGGGCCAGAGTGGGGCAGCTTCTAAACGTCAGAAACACCAGAGCAGTGACTTCGTCTGAACTGGCCTCTTTTTTCCTCAAATTCCTATCCCACATTTTTCTGTTAGAAGTCAATTCTTTCTCCTAGAGATCTTCCACTTCTTTGTCCTGCCAACAGAATTATCTTTCCCAAGGGCAATGCTTGCAGGCAATATATTTCTTCCTTCAATTAGTTACATTGCATTCCTCAGTCTTCTTCACTCTCTCCAAATGTTCTCCTACCTCCTCCACTTACTCCACTCAATTTACATAATTTATTATCCAATAAAAAATTACAAAAGATGTGCCCAGTGAACATTAATAAAGCATAAGGGTTTGTAATGTCACTTTTGCAATATTAAATATGGGAGGCCAGAAACCTTCACAGAACGAAAAAGCTTTAGTATTTATGGCTATGGGTTGCTACTTCCCTATGGGAAAATATAGATGTGTACCCTGATAGGCCGCAAGAAATTTGTCACCTAAATGTCTTTTCAATGGGATAAAAATACATTCCCAAACATACAGTCATACTTACATAGGCAACTGGCCACAATGAATCTGAAGTACTTGTAAGAATCCTGTCAGCTGCAAACGCCAAAGACCACTTCTCTGCGCACACACATATATATTTCACATGTGGGCTGTTTCAACAGTCTGTTCTATTTTGCAATTGTAAGCAACTAATTCTTCTTCTTAATACAAGTTTGTGGCAATGACTACACATAGTGAATCTAAGTATAACATTAAGTCAGCCAAGACTTAAGCAGAACCTACAGTTATGGCTAGAATAAATTACACTCAATTTACTTTACCTGAGAAAGTTTCTGCTCACAGCGAGGGTCACATACTCAAGTGCCCAGAGGTCCTTGCCAATTGCTGAGAATGAATGAAACAGGCTGGGGAGTGAGCATACAAAAGAGGAGCCGCGGCTCAACTCCAACCAATTAATACAACAGTGTGGGAATTTGACCCGTGTTTCCACGTCATTTGATTCTTTGAGAGATGCCAAGAAATCTAGATTTTTAAACACAACAGCCTGAAAATGTTTACTCTAATTTTTTTTTTAAAACACTGCATAAGCCAAACAAAATACCTCTTACAACTTCAGACCTAGAGCATTAAATTCCCATCTCATAGTGGACACCAGTTGCTTTTTTCCTGCTCAGCAACCCTTCCCTGATCGTCTGATAACAGAACTGCTCTCCCTGAGGAGAACCCTTTCCATGTGGTTCTATCAGAGACGAGGACGCCCTCCAGTCTTCAGTGGAACCTTTCTGTTAGCCTTGAATTGACTCTATGTTTGCATTAGGATTACTAAACCAGGGCCCTTCTTGTTTGCTCATGGAGAGCTACAAAGGCACGATGACATCGTCTCAGCCCCTGGATACAGCTATCATGATAGGTCTATAAGAGCTTTCAGGTGCATGAATCAATAAGTCACTCCCCCCCCCCCCCTTTTTTTGCCTAAGCTATTATGTTGGTTCTCTTACAACCAAAACACTTAATAACACATCCCTAGAAAACTGTTACATAATCCATCCTACAGTCTTCCAACCATAAGATCTGTGAGGATGTAGGTGCCTTTAGTCCGAAAGGCAGTTCGAATGCCGAAGACCAGTGTTTCCACATCATTTGATTCTTTAAGAGATGCCAAGAAATCTAGATTTACTCACTGTATGCCCTTCGTGGCTGTGATTTGTGCCTTGATTCTGTGAATTAGCAGAAGGAACTGAAAATTCTAGTATATGATAAGAGTGGCGCTCATCTGACTTTGCCTCTGGTCAGTATATAAAAATGGGGAATTGGCAAACCAACAACTGTAAGAAGCCCTCCTGGCAAAGAGTGAAGGTGGGAAACGAGCTCTAGGCCCAGAGATGGTACTAACTATAAAGAGCCTTTGAGGACTACAGAAATGACAGGGGTGGTTTAACAGCTAGCGGTTTGTTCCAAGGGGACAGGAAAATGGTCAGGCTAAGAATTTAATGGCGTACTAATAGATTTGTCCACCTGACAATAGCTTTAGGCTTTAAAAAAATGTGTGCGTGTCTGTGCGGGCGCATGCGCGCGAGCTTGCTCACGCATGCTGCTAAATCAACAACTCGGGGCACATTTTCTAACTTCAGCCTTCTTCCCTGAAGCAGGCAGCAAAGATGGACTCTGTTTTTTGCTATAGTAGAGGCTAGTTCTCAAAGACAGAAATGTTTACCAAGCATTTACTATGAGCCAGGTGCCTCACTGGACATTTGGCCAGTTGTTATTATGGAAAATAACAAAGTAACTAATAGATAATAATACAAAAATAGACTGTTTCGCATTGATTAGCTTAATGGCCACTTGTGAAGTGAGAAAGGTGAGGTGATACAATAATAACGGTAAATGAATATTGGTAAACGGGAGGTGCACATGAGTAACCCTAGAGCAGTGATGGCGAACCTTTTGAGCTCAGTGTGTCAGCATTTTGAAAAACCCTAACTTCACTCTGGTGCCGTGTCACATATAGAAATGTTTTGATATTTGCAACCATAGTAAAACAAAGACTTTTATTTTTGATATTTATTTTATATATTTAAATGTCATTTAACAAAGAAAAATCGACCAAAAAAATGAGTTCGCGTGTCACCGGTTCGCCATCACTGCCCTAGAGCAATCATTAAAAAATAATAAAATGATGTACCTAGTAAAGCTAAAAGGCAATAGAGAAAATAAGATGAATGACTAGAACATACTTGATTAACCCAATCAGATGCCTTACCTTGCACATGGAACTGGTGAATCTGAAGTCATCTGTACTATAAATTCAGCAGTCCTACAGAAAATGAATATTTGTGATTAGTTATCTAATCTAGTTGGATTTGAAGACAATGAGGATCCAGTGGTCATGAGAGAGAACACTGCAAGCACTTCTGTAACCAGTTACTATGATGGGCGTTGCTTAATTGCAGACCTCAGAATCCACTTGAACTGGTTAAAGCAGGAAAGAACTTATTAAGTGAACTAGCCTTTAGAATTTCTGGGAGGGAGTGGTTATCTAGTTTCAGTGCCATGCTGCCAAGAGACTGCCTTCACCTACACTGGAAGATCATTTCAGCAAAAATCCTGCTGTGGCTACAGTCTGTTACATAATTTGGTTGAATATATGTATACCTATCTATATATAAATTTTTATATATAAATAGAATGTAACCTTACAGAGTTATGGTTAGATACATTAATAACTACTATATTATATGCAAATAAGGGAATTATATGGATATTTTAAAACTTCATATTTATTTTGGTTATTTTCTTATTCAGCCTGTGTTCTAAATGCATGAACTAACCTGGTCATCTTAAACATTGAAAGTGAAGTTTTGGATCATGTGAGTTAAAAGATGTTTACCTTTAAACAATAAGCTTAAAACCAATTTAGTTATTTCTGTTGTTATTTCTAGGCAGAAGAAATCCTTAGGCAAGAGCTGGAGAAAAAAGAAACGCCAAGTTTGTACTGCTTGCTTGGAGATGTCCTCCGTGACCACCGCTGCTATGACAAGGCCTGGGAGCTGTCCCGGCACCGCAGTGCCCGTGCGCAGCGCTCCAAGGGCCTCCTTCACCTGCGGAACAAGGAGTTTAAGGAGTGCGTGCAGTGCTTCGAGCGCTCGGTGAAGATCAATCCCATGCAGGTTAGACAGCTCACCAAACCCCATCTGCTCTCGGCACTGACGGTTTTCTTTCTTTTTGTTTTGTTTTGTTAATCCTCACCGGAGGATATTTTCCCATTGATTTTTAGGGAGAGTGGAAGAGAGAAGGAAAGACAGAGAGAAACATCGATGTGAGAGAAACACATCGATTGGTTGCCTCTTGCACAAGCCCTGGGCCAGGGAGGAGCCTGCAACCTAGGTACATGCCCTTGACCCAAATCAAACCTGAGACCCTTTGGTTCACAGGCTGACGCTCTATCCACTGAACCAGACTGGCTAGGGCCTAACAGTTCTTTGATTTAGATTCTTCCTGAATGAGTACCCCCTTTCTGTCCTACTGGCTGGTGAGCTTGTCTTTGATTGCTAAGAACTTCATCTGTGATACACTTTTTGCTTGTGAGCAAAAGTGGACTCTCTGTTGTGTTTTTTTATTTTGTTAGTTTTGTTAGTCATGCTTAAGGCAAATACAGCTATTAAAATTAAGTTCCATTTTGAAAAGGTACATTAGGAAGGAAATGAATCAGAATTACAGACAGTACAGGATTCTGCAAGTAACTGCTGAAATCAATAATGAAAGAAAAACTTTTATATAAATAAAATAGGGTAACATAGAATGGACCATTGATCATCATAAGAAGAAATGTTTACCAAGCATTTACTATGAGCCAGGTACCTCACTGGACATTTGGCCAGTATTTGAAACCACATGGTCTGCCTCTGGAACCTGCACTTCTTTTTTTAAAAAATTGTGGTAAAAAGCGCATCACAACGATGTTTTCATCGTAACCATTTCTAAGTGTAAAGTTCAGTAGTGTGAAGTATGTTCACATTGTTGTGTGAGCATCACCACCATCCATCTTCATGTTTTTATCTTGCAAAACAATAACTCCCTATCCCCCTGTCCCTCTAGTTGCTGACAACCATTCTACTTTCTGCCTCTGAATTTGACTACTCTTAAGTACCTTGTATGAGTGGAGTCATATAGTATATTTCCCTTTGTGACTGGTATAATGTCCTCAGGAATCATCCATGTTGTAGCATGTGTCAGAATTTCCTTCCTTTTTAAGGCTGAATTCCATTGTATGTGGGTACCACATTTGTTTATCCATTCATCTGTCAGAGGACACTTACTTGGGTTGCTTCAACCTCTTGACTATTGTGAATAATGTTCCTGTGAACGTGAGTATGCAGAAATGGCCATTTTAGAACATGGTAGACTCAGAGCATGTCTTTTACATGGAAAAAACATCAGAAGTACATTTTTCATGACAGGTTAGGCTGATGCTTACTTGCCTCATTCTGAGTAGCAAATATCTTCCAAATCAGGTGGCAGGGAAAAGCCTCTTTGTCTCCCTTGAATATTTTAGGCACATCCCTGCCTCACAGTTACAGCACTTGCTCTTCCTTTGCCTGGAATGTTCTTCTAGGTATCTGTTTACCGTGCTCCGTAGCCTCATTCAAGTCTTTGCTCAGATGACACTTTCTCAGAGAGGCCTTCACCTCCTCCTTATACTCCTTAATTTCCTTCCCTGCTTTATTTTTCCTCATGGCACTTAGAACCTTCTAATATTAGGTATAGCTTACATTAAAAAAATTATGTGTATCCTCCACCTGAAATAAGTCCCATGAAGGCAGAAATTTTTGCCTGTGAGTTTTAATTGTATTTTTGTAGTGCTATAACAGCGTCTATTACATATTGGATAGTCAATAAATATTTGTTGAATGAGTGAATAAATAATATTTTTAACCAATTATTCAGTCAAATATATATGATTGATTGCTGTGCACACACCATTTAGCCAAAGGATGAAGCAGTAGCAACAGATCACCAGATAGTTCTGTTTGTACCCTCTGGTACAGTCTAGTGAAATGAACACAGATAAAACTGGCCAATTACACAAGGCATCAAAGAAATACCAAGTGAATTATTTATAAAGCACTAGTTATATAGAAGCCAAAGAGAATATTTCTGCCCCCTGGTAGACATTGGAGAGGATGTTGAACTTGGCTTTGAAGGACAAATAGTACTTAAAGAGGCCAGGGCAGGGGTGAGAGCATTCCAGGTAGGTGAACAGTCTGAGCAAAGCCTAGAAACAGAAAAAGAAGGTAGGTGTGTGTGTATGTGTGTGTGTGTGTCCTGGAGGAGCGGAGGGGTGAGTGAATAGGCTTTTTAGAGTCACAGGGAATAGAGCCGTTCCAGTGGGAAAGCTAGCCTGGAGCCAGATTACAAAAGGCCTTAAATGTGACTTCTTATTTGGCAGATAGGGGCCATCGAGGGGTTGGTTTGTGTTTGGCTTCGTTTTTGAGGAAGGAATGTGGTGCGCATGGAGGTAGTTTGGGAATATTGCTTTGGCAGCACGATGCAGGCAGGGCTAGGAAACTGTAGCAGCAGTCTAGCACGGCAGTGCCAGTGTGGAAGGGGCAACAGGAAAGAAGGGATGGATGTGAGGGAATTTGCAAGGCAGGACTTGACAGGACTTAACCGTCTCATTATATAATTTTGAATTAATTACTTTGTGAGACAAAAAATGACAATTGTTTAAAGCAGTACAAACAGATGTTATGTGAGGGTATTTTGCAGTGTGTCATATGGATCCAATTGCGGCAGGCTGTGAGCATGCCAGAATGTGCAGGCATTTGATCTGCAGTTGTACAGACTACTGCAGAGGCAGACACCGCAGACTTGTCCTAGCTGGGGTCCAAGTTTGAACTGTTTCTGAAGAAGGACAGCTCCTATGTGCTGTTCTCTCCTGTAAGTCCTGGAACAAAAGGAAAACAGGAAAACTGAATTCCACCCTCTTTTTTCACACATGCCCATGCAATTAGGTTTAATAACAAAATTTAGGCAAAATGAGAGTGATATTTGAATGGTTCTTGTGCATCATAACGACTTTCTGAAATCAAAGGGGTATAGAAATACCATTTAAATGCATTATCTCTGCATCTATGGCCATTTGTTAGATGTGTGTACCATTTACAGCATTCGTGCTTTGGAGAGTACTGTCTGTCTTTCACTTATAAATTCATCAGAAACATGTCAGTGACATGGTATTAGAATGACCAAGAAACTGATTAGGATACACGAATACCTAAGAAAAAGAAACATTAATTCTGTAATATATTGCAGAAATGTGCAGATGTCACAAATGTATAGCTTCATAAATGTTCCTTTTGTTAGTTTTAAATGTTCAGGTAATCAGCATTTAAAAATTTTTAATTTTAATGTAAAGTATTTTTATTTTTCAAAAATAATTTTAGTTTTGAGAACAGTTTTCAAATGTAATGATCTTATAGATCCCTGATATAGTAAAACCAGCTTGTTGATCAATAACTTGTTGGCCAATAAATAAAGTCTTTTTAAAGTCATATAATTTTAATTATTTTTAATGTCCCATTTCACTTGCAAAATATTGCAGTTTGAACAGTATATTATGTGGTTGCCTGACTACGTGTTATCGAGATCCTGCTGTGTACCAGGCATGGATGTGGGAATGAATTAGGCCGCGTCAGCCTATCAGCAGAGAGCAGAGCGTTTCCGCCGGGAAATGATAGGGACAGAGCTCGTTGGTGGGGAGCCTTAAATGCCTTTCTTCAGGGTTATCTAACCCTCTGGATGTGGAAGTCTGTTGTGGTTTTGAATTAAAGAGTGAGTGATAGGACGAACAGTACTTCAGGAAGTTTAAATAAAGAATGAGTGTCATGGATGAGCGACCAGTGCTTTAGCAGTGAGGATGGAAAGGTAGCACAGGTTGAAGCCTCATTACAAAGGGAAGTTTTCTCGGCTTTAATCTTTGAACTGGTAGGACTGAGAATCCAAGAGGATGTCAGTTTTCTCAATTTCTTATTAAAAAGGAAAATATCCCTATTGATAGATTGAGATTTCAAGAGGAAGGGAACATACATATTTGCATGGGATGGTGCTGTGATTTTGTATGCTGACTGTGAAGAGGTGTTGCTGTATCTAACTAAAGCTGTCTGATAGATACTTCACTGGACATAGAAACCTGAAGCCCATAGTGAGGCCAGCACAGAGCTTACAGACCAGGGCTTCTCTGCAGAGTACGGTGAAGCCATGCAAGTGAATGGATTCTTTACAGAAAACTGTTGGAAGAGAACACCAGGCAAAACACTGAACCCTGGACATCCCCAGCAGCTGGAGGAAGGGAGAAGAAAGAGTACCAGTGAAATAGGACTCTAACAGAATGCTCCAGGGTTTTGGTCTGAGAGACAGAAGGAAACCAAGGAAGGGATTCATGGGAACTTTAGGAAGATTATCAATGTTTTGGGACGACCCAGCACATGACAGGGAGTAGTATGTTTCTGCAAGACCAGGGGATTTTAGAGAAACTGAGACAGCCCTTCCCAGCCCATTCTTACGTAAGATCAGACTGCAATAATGCTCCCTGGTTTTAATTACCCAGGGAGCTTATACTCTCCCTTGATTTGTAGGGATTAACTTTATCTTTCATTTTGGTGTTTGAAAGAAGAAAATGTTATTTGAAATGGAGTTCCATGGTTTCTGTTGTGGACGTGTATTAGTCGTGGTGGGAAGACTCAAGGAGATGGGAGCTTACATTCCAATGGAGAAGACAGAGTGAACATATGTGAATAATATGTAGAGAAAAAAGAGATTCTTTCCTTTGTGTTCCTCATTTCTCATATTGGTAAGCAATAAAAAATGAAACTGTTAAGGTCTAACTTGCATAACTGCCAAGAAATACAAGCCCTGGGATAACATCTGGGCCGTAGCTGTGACTGGGAGGTAGGGAGAGGGCAGGAGCTTCGCTGCCAGAGGCCTGATTCTGACTCCTCATAATCCCAAGGAATGTGACGTAGGTGAATCACTTCATTTTCTGGGCTTCAGTGTCCTCATTTGTAAAGTGGAGATTATAATCCCTCTCTCAATTTGCTGCTGGGGAAATTAGAGCTAAGCTCTGTAAAGTATCGCACTCAGTTCCTGGCTCATAGCAAGTTCCCAGTCATAGATGTTACATAGTGGGGTTTTCGCATCCTGCCTAGTAGTATGGCAATAATGGTGGTAGAAAATCATTGTTGCCTCTTTCTCTGTAGCCTAAATGACAGACCAGCACCTATAATAGCTCACATTGTGCATTCTCTGGAGGGAGTGGGCAAATGTAAGAATAACCAAATAACCAGAATAACCAAATCTAGGACAGGAATAAGAGGAGAGCATTAAACAATTAATGGCCTGTCTAGTAAAAGAAAAATGTGTGCATAAAATTTCATTGATCCTTTGGTTTAAAGCAGGGGTCCTCAAACTTTTTAAACAGGGGGCCAGTTCACTGTCCCTCAGACCGTTGGAGGGCCGGACTATAGTTTAAAAAAAAACAAAAACTATGAACAAATTCCTATGCACACTGCACATATCTTATTTTGAAGTAAAAAACAAAACGGGAACAAATACAATATTTGTATTTGCATGTGGCCCGAGGGCCGTAGTTTGAGGACCCCTGGTTTAAAGGAAGGCACTGCAATAGAGGAAAATACTCCTTTAGAGAGAGAGAAAAGCCTGGTAGGTGAAGATGTGTTTTTTAGGGGGGAAAAACTTGGGACTTAGTAAATGAGAAATGTGGTTACAAAAGAGTTGGTGGTAGACATTTTTTAAAGAAACTATGAGCACGCTGCATCGCTTTAGGAAAAGCTACTACCAAAGAACATTGATTATCACTCTTGGATTCGGCTTGGGTCATTTCCTGTTTAATGAAACCACATTCAACAACTGATCTGCATTTGGGGTCATGGGAATGTGTCAGGGATGTAGAAAGGAGAGAAAGAGTGTGAAGCTTGGCTTTAGGACTCCATTAAAGCATGTTAAACTTTATTATTTGTGACATCAAAAAAATTCAGTCAGTCAGCCCTGTAAGGAAAATTAGCGAAAAGTGTGTGAAGAAACTGATTATTCATTCTGCAGAAACCTTGAAGGAGGAAGGAATTTTGAGTAGTAGGCTCATAATGTAAGAAAGGAAATTGTAATATAAAAGCAGATGGTACCTATTGCAGATGTGCTCTAAGTGCCTTTGTAAAAATTAACCATTTAATTATAAAACTAATCCACCCATTGTGTAGTGATGCTTAGTATTTCCTAGTCCCCTGAGTGGCACGCTTTAATTCCCACTTTAATTATCGAGGGTTCATAAGCATTGCAGTCACTCTCTTCATCACACGTAGCTCACACCAGGAACCAGGAACCATTGTGTGGCTTTGGGCAAATTACTTCCTTTCTAGGCCTCGTTTTCTTTTTTGAATTGACTTCTAAGGCCTCTAATTGAACAGATTCCCTTCTAGCTCCTCAAACCTGCTGATTCTAATTCTAATCTCCTTGTATAACCAGTGTACTTACATTGCCACTAGATGGCACTATTGTAGCTTTGAACCCTGTCACCTCTGGGTTTTCAGAATCTGGGGTCCCAAGGAGCCTTGGAGTTTTCGTTTACTCCAACCTCCGTTAATCAGTTGGGGAACTGAGACTCAGAGGTTAAGTGACAAGGCCAAGGTCATACAGTTACACAGAACCTCTTGAATCCCAGGCATCCATCTTTCCATTTCACTGTTTCTCTAGGGAACTTAATGAGGGAAGTTCAGAGAGAGACCATATTCTCAATCATTGCTGTTCTTTTGTTAATTATTTTTAAAATAATTTAAAGTCATTCTTTAAGAATACATATTATCACATTTCAAATAAATAGTTGGCCCGCTTGTGTTTTGCATTGGTTCGCTCAGGAGAGAAAGCGGAGTGTCAGCTTATTAGAGACGATCGCCCCACCTGTGACATGACAGGCTGCCCTCGCAGTTCGCCCGAAGGAAGCCCTGCAGGAGCCTCAGCCAGAGCCTCTAGCAGATGACTCTTTCTTTGTCTTGCCCAGTCCCTTTGATAAGAGGTTTGCCTTTCAGCTCTTCCTTCCAACCAAACATGGTCATCTGTTCTTCTGTTTCATCTTTGTCTACCCGCCTACTCAAGAGGGCGTGGGGGAGGGGGTTTGATATGCCCTGGTCCTTAAAAAATTGATCTTCTCAGTTTTCCAGCACCTGTTCACTGCCTTCCTCTCCTTCATCGTTAGCAAGGATGGTATTGCCATAAATCATGGCTGTGGGGGCAGGGTGGTAATAATAGTTTATGCAACAGTTTAAAATAAAAAAAGTAAAAGAGGCAGCAAATATTCTCCTTAGTCCCCGAAATTCTGAGGCCCTCAATTGAAAAGCAAGGGATGAATGCATTATTTGTGGTTTAGTGGGTCAGCTCAGCCACAGCAGTGAGAAGATCCTAGAGTTTGTTTATTTTAAAGCCATTTCATTATTTTAAAGAATAGGGTGTGTGCAAAAGTCATCCTATCTAATAATAGACAAACATGGTAATTAACCATACCATCGGTACCATTGGCTGATCAGCGTGATATGGAAATTAACCTCCAACAAAGATGGCGGCTAATTTGCATACTGCAGGCAGGGCGGGACACCGGGAGCCACCATCCAGGCCCCCGTGTGCGACCCTAGGAGTCACTGGAAAGCCAGGCAGCAGGCAAGGCAGCCCCCTGGGACCCAGGAGCTTGTCGGCGAGGTCTGCAGGTGAAGCAGCGATCAAGCTATGAGGGGGAGGGTGGGGGGCAGAAGGAGCTACAGGAGCAGCTCTGGCCAGAGACTGAAGACTCTGGCTGGAGCGAGGAGCAAAGACTGAAGGCTCCAGCCGCAGTGAAGACTGTGTCCAGAGCGAAGATGGAAGGCGGTGGCCAGAGTGAAGGTCTGGGTCCCGGGTGCCAGAGGAAAACTGGTGCTGGCAGCCAGGGGAAAGAAGGCCTCTTGCACAAATCTTCATGCAACGGGCCTCTAGTCTCATTATAATTATACTAGAGGCCCGATGCACAAAATTCATGCAAGAGTAGGCCTTCGCAGCCCTGCCCTGGCTTTGTCCAGAAGGTCATCCGGACAGTTGTTCTGCTGTTTGGCCATTCGGTCAATTTGCATATTACACTTTTATTATTATAGATGTTATCAATACTATATGAAAATCTAGCAGTTGGTGATTTTAGGATTTTTCTTCTGATGCAAATAACTAAAACAACAACACAAATGACCAAGAGTAAAAAGAGAACCTGAATATGTATTAAGTCATCTGCCTGATTTTCATTAAATTTATTTTCATTTTAAGACCCTGATTTATGAAACATTGACTTATTTCAAAAAATTCAAGCTAAATAATAACCTCATTACCAGCTATAAGATAGAAGCTATAAGATAATTGCTAATTTTAGACATTTGTAACCTTTGTCTTTTCAGGTGGGTTGAAATATTAAGTTCTTTATTTACATATTGAATTTGCATTTCCTGTTTTTTATAACAACACATGTGAAATTGTTTTGTGGGAAGTTTGTTCTTTGCTGATGCAGAAAGCAAGAAGGTTACATCCATTTTGAGAATTTTGAGGATAGTTCTCATTTTCTGAGTTAGTCCCAGAATGAGGTATCTCTCATTCGAAATAAACTTGCTACCATAATTCATTGGCTATGCCATCAGTTGTAAGAGGCACATTTATTTTAAGTGCCACTTTAATGCTGCCAATAAAACTCTTATAAGTTATTGCTTATTAAGATGCCATGCACATATGGGAATCAACCAATGAATGCATAAATAAGTGGAACAACAAATTGGTATTCCCTCCCTCTCTCTCAAGTCAATAAGTAATTTTTTAAAAGGTTAAAAAAAAGATGCATCTATTTCAGAGGTGTTAAATAGTGAAAGGAAAGTATACCTTATAATTGATGAATAAATACACAGATTTTGACCCTTTCAACTTGGTTAGAAGTTGAAGATCTTGTTTGGTATATCCACACTAATAAAAGAGAAACATGCAAATTGGTGTCACTCTGCTACACCCACCAGCCAATCAGAGCAACTATGCAAATTAACCCAACAAAGATGGCGGTTAATTTGCATATGCAGGCGCAGAGCGAAGACTAAAGACTGAAGAGGCCACAGGCTGGACCAAAGGCCTGGGTCCTGGGTGCTGGAGGAAAACCAGTGCCGGCAGCCAGGGGAAGGAAGGCCTATTACGTGAATCTTCGTGCAACGGGTTTCTAGTTGTTTTATAAGTTAGCATCAGATTTTATACTCTCTAATATTGTATCATATTCAGTGAATGTGGTTTGGTGCTTTGGAGCTCTTTTCATTTGATTCCAAAAATAACCAGACGAAAGCAAAATGTAATGAGTTAATTTTTAGGTTGCTGGAAATCCCTTGATTCAGAAAAGTGAATTTCTAACTTTGTTTCAACCTGTTACCTCTGCTCCTCCGCCCTCCTACCAAACACACACCCATCCCTTTCTCAACTGTCACCTATCCCTCTGACAACATCTATTCTCTATACAATTCCTGATAGGAGTTATTTATAGCCTTTTGGGAATTCAAGGCGAAGTGTTATAAACTGCCCAAGGATGTTTGCTTTCTGAGCCTTACCTCTAATTACTGGCTAAAAATCTTTATCTGCTTAAAGAACTTTCAGGCCTCAACTAGCCATTTGGAACAAGTTTTGTGGGAATTCCCTGGGAGGAAAGATGGGGGGTAGCCTCCTACTCTGCCTCCGTGGAAGGCTATGGACAGATAACTGAGCACCTCATTTCCTCTCCCACCCTGAAGTGTTCAACCAAATCCACCTTCTGGCTCACTGCCTTGGTCTGGAAGTCAGCGAGAAAGCGGACTGCATTCTGCTGGCTGTGCTGACTGTATCTGAAAGGAAAGCAAACCCCCTCTAATAGCTGCATTTCTGACTAACTTCATTGAATTCTTATCAATTTTATCTTTCCTTTGATAGAGGCTATTGAATTTTAAGGAAATCCTGCGAAGTAAAGATTTCTTTTGTCATTTCAATAGCTACTTCCTCATTTACCTGTTTTCTAAATCTCTGTGTTTGCAACTCTTATTGACTTAAGTCAGGCTTTCCATTCTGCGATTCTGAGCCTACTTTTTCTACATTATTTTCAGGCATGCCTAAGCAGATACATGCTAGGACAGTGTGAGTCTTGGTTAGAGTAGGCAGTGCAACTCCTTGTGGTCTTAAAGATGAAAGCAAAAACTTTTCTCCTTAAGTTTGTAGTACATTCATTCACCAGCTGTGAATCTGCTGATCCTTTGTATACTTTTTATATAGTTGATGCTCAGAAAAAATGTTAGATTAATCCCAAACATAATTTCAGGACTTGCATTCATGGAGTTTGATTAACACACAGAGTGGTCTTGCTCAGCGAAAGATGTGCAGTGATATTGTACCTGCTTTCAGTGTCATTAGCTTTGAAAATTATATTGGAAAATTCATCTCCATTTGCTAAATTTCCATACATTTATGTTCCTTATAAAATGTGAGGCAAATATTTATTATATAGCTCTGTGTTCTTTCCAGTAGTGTTTGTTGATAGTATCTTAAATGTTCACATTATAGCCTATAAATGTGTGTTTGAATGACTGACTTTTGGTCTTGCAGCTCGGGGTGTGGTTTTCTCTTGGCTGTGCCTATTTGGCCTTGGAAGACTACGGAGGGTCCGCAAAGGCGTTTCAGCGTTGTGTGACTCTAGAACCCGATGTAAGTTTGTTTAGTCTTCTTCCCTTATTACAGCTCTAAGTGGGTATTCTCTAAGTTCTTCAAACTGTACTAGCGTTCAAAACAGTAATTCCTATCGGTGTATACTTTCAGTTATGCAAGATAAGTGCTAGAGATCCTCTGTACAACATTGGGTGACATTAATCATGCTGTATTGCGCACTTACATTTTTACAAACAGGGTAGATACGTAGATATCATGTTGTGTTCTCATCACTATGGGGAAAAAAAGCCAAAAATTCTTTTCTTCTAAGAGTTTTATTGTTTTAGCTCTTATATTTATGTCCAACCTGTTGTTAAGACTTATTCATTAAACTTACCACACTATGTGTCAAGATGGATGTTAACTAAAATTGTGGTGATCATTGCATAATATTTACATATATTAAACCATTATGCTATACACCTAAAACGAATACAGTGTTACATATCAATTATATATCAACTTAAAAAATTAAACATCATTTCAGATAATGTATTTTTTTTAGTTCAAAAATTTTCATTTGATTTTTACAGTTTTCATGTTTCTGCTGAGATTTTCTAATTATGTTCCCTTACTATGTTCATGATTCTTCATATCTTTGATCATGTTTATAACAACTGCTTTGAAGATCTTGTGTGCTTATTCCAACATCTCCTTCATTTCTGTGTTTATCTCTATTAACTGATTTTTCCTTTGGCTATTGATAAATTTTCCTGCTTATTTGCATGTATGTCTACCAATTTTTTATTGTGGATGCTATGTTGTTCAGTTTCTGGGTTTTCCATTGGAAGATAGAGTTTTATTTTGGCATTTGGTTAATTTACTTTTGTGGATCAGCTCAGTTTTACTCTTTGCTAGGATGGGTCTGGAGTTGGCTTTATTCTGCAGTTGCAGTCACCCTTCTCTCAAGATATAACCTTTTGGGCCAGTACTGAATGCCATGGGTGCTCAGTGCCTTCAGCATTCTCCACCTGGTTAGTTAGAACTTGAATAACTCCTAGCACTGTGTGACGTCCAGAATTCCGTCCAGCTCACAGCTTTCTGGAGTTGTTCTCTGCCTGGCCTCAAGAAGTTTTGCCCTGCACATGTACAGCTTAGTATTCAGCCAAGGACTCAATGAGATGCTCACTGAGATTTCTGGAGCTTATTTTCTCTGCAGATCTCTCTTTCCTGGTATTTTACCCTGCACATTCCAGCCAAATTTTCAACCCTGAACTTTGCACTCTTCTAGACTTGCTCTGCTTTGTTTGGTTTCTGCCTCTCTGGAAGTGCCTCTGGTTAGAAGTCTAGGTTGATTGTTGAGATACCTAAGTTGTTTACCCTGTCTCAGGGATCACAGTCCTGTGACCAGGCTGTTGTCCAACTTCTTAAAAACAGTTTTCTAAAGTTTTATCCAGTTTGTAGCTTTTTATGGTGATAAGTCCACTCTGGTACTAACTGCTATGTCTGCAAGCAGAGGTCCACATTGCCTTGTAATTTTTAAACCATATGTATGGAAATTGAGAATTATATACTCTGTGTTTCATAAGATGTAGAATAAAGAGGAGCAAACGTTCATATCATTCTTGTTTGAATCAACATTTATATAAAAGTTTTAATTTATTTTTGTCATTGAATAGAGGAATAGGTAGAGAAATGTGTTTGGTGAAATGCTTAGGAATAATACTGGAACACACACTCCCTTATTCTTCTATCTGATAAAGGATGATGGTAAAATAGCAGAGCCTTTTATGATAGGAAAAACAATATTCTGAATACCTTGGGTTTGCAGCAAATCTATATGTTGTATAAATTATGTTGTAAATTGTCCCACTATTTTGTAAATCTAAATGTAGAAATAAAATCTTAACTAAATTCTAAATTAGAACTTTAATAGTTAATCAATTTGTTGACTATTTTTGTGACTTTTTCATGCTAAATTATAAAAGTTACATTTAATTTACTTCATTTTTCTCATACAGCTTTAAACATACCTTAGTGAAAATTGTGATTGTAAAGAGCACATCTTGGACTAGGAAAATATATTTTTGGTTGTAGCAATTATTTTACCTGAATGAGAATAGTCTATAACTGGGTTCTCTATCATTTCAGAATGCTGAAGCTTGGAACAATTTATCAACTTCCTATATCCGATTAAAACAAAAGTAAGTACATCAGACAAATATGAAGAACATTGCTTCCAAATAAATGAATGAGATTTTCTTCAACTGAATACTGAGGCATTGTGCCTTATAGCATTTGACTTCTAAATGTAGTTTATTTCTTGAAAACATTTAATGTGTAATAAAATAAGAAATATTATTTGAAATCTTTACTTGCTACTGAAGTTTTACATCCTAAACTTCCTTACATGAGAAAAGCAAGCATGCCTTCAGTTGGTCAATTCAATTGATAGATTCTTATTGATTACTTGCTGTGTACTAGACATGATTGAGAAATGGAAATACGAACCAATGTCTTCAGGGAGTGTAGGTGTAAAAAAATAAAATATTATGCCATATTATTAAAAATTGATTAATAATGTAGGTAGTATGTGGTAAATATTAACTGAGAAATACAAAGAGGGTTATAATGTAGTGGGTGGTATTTGTACAACATGTATTCTGTGCCAGACATCTCAGAAGAGAGGTGTACAACCCGAGTTCAGAAACGCTTCTGAGAGAGTATTGGAACCAACCTAAACTTTGAAGAATGAGTAGAGGGCACAGAGGAAAGCCATTCGGCCAAGGGGAATTGGATCCTATGCAGAGTAACAGGAGTGAAAGCAACGCCTGAGGAGAGAGGAACAGAGAATCAGCTATGGACTCCAGAATAAGGTTGAAAAGGTCATTTGGGGTCAGGTTGCAGTATGCTCTGATTATCTGACTAACAAGTTAAAACTATTCTGTTGGAAATTGGATGCCAAGATTTCAGTGGGGTAATTTCATGAAGAAAGAGCTTTTGGGGAAGATTTATCTGGTGGCAGTGTATGAGCCTGACTAGAGAGGAAACTGCGGGCTGGGAAACCAGTTAGGAGACAGCTGTTGTAACAATCCAGGCAGGAGATAACTAGGCTGGAAAAAGAAGGGGCAGATGCCAGTTTATAAAGGGGACAACCAGATGGGCTTGTTGATTGGCCACAGAGAGCCCAGGAAAGGACAGAGACCAGGATTGCTGTTACCTGAGCTGCAATGAATGAATTAAAGGATGGATATATTTCTGTTTTCATTTCGCCTTATTTTCAAACTTAATTTAATTTTTCTTTGTGGATTCACAAGATATTTCTAATGATATCATTAAGTCCACATTGCATTGAGATCATGAAATGCTTCCGCTGCTCTTGGATGACAGTCTACAAAAATAAAGGATTGTTTGTTCTACTATTCTCTTCAGAAAATAATATTATGTTCTTGATTGCAACTGACTGTGTTAAAACTCACTAGAGACCCTTTTGATTGAAAGCGAGGGTCGAGGGAAATCCCCGCCATAGTTGTAGAATGATCTCAGTGGGTTTTTCTAGTAACCCTGATAATTTTGCATGAGGATTTCTTAGGAGTTTTTAGACATTGTTTCTCAACTTCTTTTTTTTTTTTTTAAATATATTTTATTGATTCTTTACAGAGAGGAAGGGAGAAGGGTAGTTAGAAACATCGATGAGAGAGAAACATCGATCAGCTGCCTCCTGCACACTCCCCACTGGGGATGTGCCCGCAACCAAGGTACATGCCCTTGACCGGAATCGAACCTGGGACCCTTGAGTCTGCAGGCCGATGCTCTATCCACTGAGCCGAACCGGCCAGGGCTTCAACTTCTTTTTGATGCTTTCTTGTCTGCGTGCAGCTCCATGAATAGGTTTTGGTGTAAAAGTGGGATTTTAAGTTCAGAGGTAAATCATTCCTTCATTCTTAGCTTTTTATTCTTTTCTTTCTTTGCTGCTACTGCAGACAAGAGTAATTTTTGACTCAGGGCTAAATTATTACTGTTCCTCTCAAAAGAATCCTATCCATGCCGTACAGTGACTCTTCAAGCTATCTTGTCTATCCCTTTGCCATCACAAGGTTCTTCATTAAAGTTCTTTTCTCTGTGTCATCCGATTCCTCTCGACATTATGTCCCTTCCAGTCCCTTGGGAAATCTTTCCGTCTTCCTATACAACTTTCATCCTGCAGTATTCCTACCATGTGGCTTTGATAAGTGAATCCTGAAGTGAAGTTCCTTCTAAAAAAGCCATATTTACCAAAAAAGAATTTCATTGCAAAAATTCTGAGGCCAGGAAATTACTGATAACATGGGCACACTTCTTTCCAAATGCTTGTTTTATTTCTACCTGTTTTTTGTTTGTTGGTTTGTTTGTTTTTAATTTCATGCTTCTTTTAAAATTTTAAAAAATTGTAGGGAAATTTGAGGTGGTTTGGGCCTCTAATTCTACTTATTACATGAATAATTAAGGACTGACAGTCCTCATCCATACTTTATACACTTACCTAGTAGCTATGGTTTATTTAGCTGTGGTTATTCATATTGTTCTCTTTCAACTTGGACCTTCAATAGAGTGAAAGCTTTTAGAACTTTGCAAGAAGCCCTCAAGTGCAACTATGAACACTGGCAGATCTGGGAAAACTACATTCTCACTAGCGTTGATGTTGGGGAATTTTCAGAAGCCATTAAAGCTTATCACCGGCTCTTGGACTTAAGAGACAAATACAAAGATGTTCAGGTAGGATATTAATATTTTGTTATATTGGTTTGTGTTTGGTACTAATACTTGATTAAAGGATATAAATTGTTTCCTTGATTATAAACAGGAAAATTTTCAGTTTACACCAGGCCCTGTTAATAGCTCTTTTTAGAAGTATCATAGGATGCTGGTGGCAGTGTTTACTCCTCTGCAGGTATGGGCAGGATCACTTCATAGTGGGTAAGTCATCATTGAGGGAAAGTCTTGATGGCTAGTGATGGGCTCAGTCATATTTAGCTTCATTGCATATTTCTGTCATCAACTTTATGACAACTAGTCAGTGACGATTGATAGATTGTCTGGAATATTTTTATCTTGGCTAAAATAATTTAACTTAATTTGACTCTAAGTTCAGCAACAGGTGTCTTTCAAAAAAAACCTCTGATATTCTTATGTTTGACACTACCGGACCCCATTCTATTTTAGTTTGCTTTAAAATTCTTGTTATCTATTCTTTTTCTACTTCTTTATAGATGTGATTATTATTGTTTTAATTTTTGTGTGTGTGTAAACTCACACTCATTTTAATACAGACATAGGGTAAATTAGCTACGGATTATTCTCCCTCCCCCCCCCCCACTATTTGTAATGACTTTTTTCTCTGTCTTAATTTTGACTGATGCATAAATTAGTATAGCTCAGAAATGCTTTTCTATAATAGTTCATATCTAGATTATACATATTTTTATTAATCTATCATAAAACTAATTATAAGTAACTGCATAATTAGTTCCTGTTCAGTTTTTCAGTTTTGTGCTATTGTAAATAATGCCATGAATATCCTTGTAGTCCTTGTATTTATTTATGCTTCTTTCCTCAGGGTAATTCTAATGTCGATTTGTTCTTTTTTCCCCTTTTTTCTCTCTCTCTGTCCTCCCCCCCAATCCTCCTTTCCATCCTCTTCTTCCTCCTTTGATAACTTGGCACTTGGGGAAAAGAATTGAAATATTGCATTATTATACCCCATTTGCTGTTTATAAGTGGAAGGGAAGGGGATTAACATATACTGAGTGCTCACTGTGTCCTAGAACTTACATGAGTAACCTTTTAGAACATACAGTATTTGAGGAGGGTACTGAATAGCCCTCATTTTGCAGTAGATCACTGGTGACCCAGGGAGGTTCTACTACTTGACCAGTCACATAGCCGGCACCATGCTTAGGCAGGCCCGTTTCTCCTTGTGTTGACTTAAAGTCTGTGGGAAGATTTATGTTAAAAAGCACATTTCCCCATCATATTAATGTGCATGTGAACTATAGCTAACAGAGTCTTTTTTTCAAATTGGTGTCAGATTTATATGTAATAAAATGCACAGATCTTAAGTGTACATTTGCTGTGTTTTGACCAGGACATACTCTTATGCAACCACTCCCCAAAACAGATAGGAACATTGTCATCACAGAAGTTCTCACGTGCCCCTTCCAGTCACTGAGCCCCCACCCGCCCCTCAGCCACCACAGTTTCTGATTTCTGTCACCACAGTTCAACTTTGCTCTTTCTTGAATGTCATATAAATAGAATCTTGAGTGTCATATAAATACATATGTCTCCTATATAGATGTTCTTGGTGTGGCTTTTTCTTCGGGGGATGAGGGAGGTAGTGTAGATGTGGGTGGGGCAGGTTGCCAACAAACTGAAGTCCTGAAACAAGTGGTGGCTGAGCATTACCTGAAAGAAAAGGGGACAGAGGAGCATGTTTACACAAATACTCTCTGTAGAATAGGATGGTCTCCATTTAACTGGCGCCGTGTCTGAGGCTCAGCAGCGGGAACAGTCAGGCCGATGTCTCACAGTTAACAGGTAGGAAAGCCGAGCCTCGGAGTCTGGCGTCAGGTCTGTTTACCCTAAAGCTTGTGTGTGTCTTTTCCACACGCTACGATTTTTTTTTCCTGAAGAAGTGAAAAAGAAAGTGTTTAACTGCCTATTGCACTCTGGTAACCAAGGTGTGGGGGAGCAGGGGTCAGGGTTATCAGACCAGGAAACAGAGCCAGTTCTTTGGAGAAATCCAAGTGGAGCAGGGGGTTAGCCAAGCCGGGGAGGCGGGAAATGGCTCTGTGCCTGGCCTCGAGCCCTTCTAGATGCTTTTGTAACTGTACCTAAGGCAACCGATTCCTTCTTGCTTTGAAGGCCTCCAGGATTCAAAGGCCAACACCTTGTGCTTTCGGCCAAGATTTTGGTGAGACTTGGCCAAGGACTTCAAGGTTTGTGCTGGAGATAGTTACACTTCTTTTAGTGGAGACTCTTCAGCATTGATATGAGAATTGCTTCTCCGTGTGAGAAAATGTCAGCTCTCTTCAGGGGCTGGTGGTGGTTCCCTGCCATTATTGTCTGCTTGCTGCATCCTCCAAGCTTGGGCTATAAAGGAGGTGAGAAATAGGCTTAGGACAGAGAGCGAAACAAAAGTTCTCTATCACTGAAATGAATTAGAGGTGCCGGTGAGGGACGCAGAAGTCATTATGGGGCATCAGTCATGCGACAGAGCACAGGGCTGTTTATACTGATGACAATGAAATCCCTCTAAGAATCCAGATTAAAAAAATATACTTAGAGTATTTTATGATATGCCAAATGAATTTCAAATGGGCTAAATATGTTTCATCTCAGAAAAATTAGGAATAGAAGTGGATACTTAACCAAATTTTCTAAACTTTGAAACAAAAAAAAAGAAAGCCTAAAGGAATTTTTATGACTTCATTAAAAAAATATGTGACAGAAATATTTGTAACCAAGAGGAAGATAAAAACCTAAGAATACCCTTGTTATATAAAGAGTTAACATCTGCTACAGGAATGAAATGTTAAATGGGATAGAAAAAAGGATTCAGGAACAGACTCAAGTAAGTGTGAGAATTTAGTTATAATAAGGATGGCATTTAAACCTGTGGGATAAAATTGGAGTATTCAATATGTATTGGAATAGTTGGCCACGTATTTGGGACCAAAAATGGAAGCTCTGCGTCACTCCTTAAACCAAAATAAACACAAATGGATTAAATATTTAAATTGAAATGCCTCGAGAAGCAGGATGATGTTGTAGGTAAGAGCATAGATTCTGGGGTTAGACAGCCTGGGCTTTTTGCCTACCTCTGCCAGTCATGAGCCGTATGACCTTGGGCGAGTTACCGCAACTACTTTGTTCTTTAATTTCATAAAATGGGGATGAGAATAGTACTTGCCTCACAGGGTTGTTGTGAGGATTATATGACATAATGTATGTAAAGGGCTTGGTATAGTGCCTGGCACAAGTGTTAAGTGTTGCTATGCTGTCATCATCGTCATTATCATCATTACTGAAAAAGTAAAATCATAAAAACACTAAAAGAAAGTATGGTAAATATTTTTTTAAGCTTTGGGGTGGAGGAAACATTTTTAATCATGACACAATGCCATACTTCATTAAGGAGAGATTTGATATTTAAAATCTCTGCACGTAAGGAAATAATGACTGACCAGTGAGCGGGGTGCTGGAGGTCACAATCTTCGTAGGGGCAGGCTGTGATGTGACAGCCATTCATGTAGAGCTTCCTGCACTGAAACTGGAAGGTGATTAATAGAAGCCGGGTAAGTGACCTGGTGAGAGTTTATTTCAGTGTTTTCAATTTTGTCTTGGCCTTTCTACTTAGTTTCCTAGGGCTGCTGTAACAAATTACCACAAACTTGGTGTCTTCATACGACAGAAATCTATTCTCTCCATTCAGTTCTGAAGGCTAGAATCCAAAATCAAGATGTTGGATGTGTCATTGCTCCCTCTGAAGGGTTCTCCCAGCGTCCGGTGGTTTCTGGCATTTCTTGGCTTATGGTGGCATCACTCTGTCTCTGCCTCCCTCTTCACCCACTTCTTCACCACCTCCTCTGTGTCTCTGTGTGTCCTCGCTCCTTTATAAAAATACTAGTCATTGGCTTTACGGCCCACCTAATCTAGTATGGCTTCAACCTGTCTAATTATATTTGCAAAGACCCTATTTCCAAATAAAGTCACAGTCTGGGGTTCTGTATGGACAGGAATTTGGAGGACACTATTCTACTCACCACAACCACCATGCTCCTTTTTAGGGAGAATGCAGTCCCCCCTCTTTCCATTGTCCCCTCATGTAGCCTACAGTGAGGGGAGAAGATGTTGGACCAACAGTGAGATCCCAGAAAAAATCAAGTATTTTGCTAATTTAGTGTGCTTCTTTTGTACATGTTAATTATTATTTTAATAGGCCATCACTTTCAAACCATGTTCATTCTTGAAATGTTTACAGAATGAGTATTTAAAATAAGTGGTGCATATTCACACATTTTCTTCTGTATTGTTACTTTCAGATTTAACTACACATGTGAGATTGTAATGTGAATTTATAGGCAGAGATAATGTTCCTTGTCCAAAGAAAAAGCACAAGTGAATGTTCTCCTGTGGAGTTTTATCACTGTGTATAATTAGGACCATAAGCCTGAGTTCACCTTCCTAAGTGTTCAGGGTCCAGAGGAGCCTAATATCCTCAGCCACATCTCATGGCTGGGTCAGACGCATGAGCAAGGTGACACACTGCTTGCATGTCTGTTGGCCACACTTTCTGAAAGAGGTGTGTTCATTCAGCCTTTCTTTCAGGCACAGGTATTTAATGAGGCTGTGCCGTGTGCCAGGCTCTGTGTTAGACCCTGGTGATATAAGCTGATGAAACATGGTCCTCTTCCTGAAGTACAAAGTAAGAATAAAGATGTGGGCAACTTCTCTTGGAACCTTGCTTCTCACAGTAGCAAGGTGTCTGCAGACCGTGAGCATCAGCATCAGCATCACCTCCAGGCTTGTTAGAAATGCGGAATCTCAGTCCCAGGTGGATCGACATCTCCATCCAGGATGGGTATCTGTCAAGCTCCTGGGTGATGCCAGTGCTGTTGGCCCATGGGCAAGGGCAAGTTGATGCTTTAGTGGATCCCCCATTACAGCAGTTGATGATTGAAGAGGCACTTTCTATGCTTCTAGGAAGCTGTCTTGAGACACGTTGTCTAATACAGATATGACAGATATGTAACCTGCTCTGGGGCTCAGCCCATCTGTCCTCACCCAAAGCATCTGGGATAGAATGTGTAAACAATTGAAAGCAAGATAGCCAAGAAGTGGACAAGTGGTGAGCGGACCTGGGTAGTTAGAAGGACAAGAGATACTTTCTGGGTACCCCGCATGCCTAATGCAGATGCATTAGCAGTGAATCGTTCAGCACTTAGGAAGAGCCAGGACCTGGTTAAGGAAGAGATGTGGGTCTGTGTTTCACTCTTGGGTAGAGGGAGTGTGAGACGTTGACAGGACATGCTGGAAGGTATGAGGCCCACCATCATGGAGCTCTGGAGAGGAGTTGGGCTGGAGCTGTGCCGACACTGTCAGAGTAGACTTGGTAAAATATGTGAAGCTACAGGTGTGGGTCAGGTCATTCGGAGAGCACTCTGGATGAGGAGAAAAGAGCACTGAGCACAGTGCCCTGGGAAAGAAGAGCCCTCTGGGAGGCCTGAAAAGGGACACCAGAGAGGTAGTCAGCATGTCGTTCTGCAGAGTGACTCAGGATGGCTTGACTTTTACTTTATTTTTAAAAATTGTAAGGATGAGCCCAGCCAGTGTGGCTCGGTTGATTGAGCATTGTCCCATGCACCAGGAGGTCGCAGGTTCGATCTGGTAAGGGCACATGCCCGGATTGTGGGCTTGATCCCAGGAGGGGACGTGCACAAGGCAGCTGATCGATGTTTCTCTCTCATCAATGTTTCTCTCTCTCCCTTTCCCTTCCTCTCTCTGAAATCAATAAAAACGTATTTTAAAGAGGAACGTGTAAGGATGATCTTCTAATCAAGAGGTTTGTCGTCGTTGTTGATGAAGGTGATGGTTGCCTTCGTTTTTTATTGTTTGGTTGTTTCTAGCTTACCAGTTTCTTCTGTGCACATTTTTAAGGTCCTTAAAATCCTAGTGAGGGCCGTGATTAATGGGATGACTGATCGCAGCGGAGATGTCGCAACCGGCCTCAAAGGAAAACTGCAGGAGTTGTTTGGCAGAGTAACTTCAAGAGTGACAAATGACGGGGAAATCTGGAGGCTGTACGCCCAAGTATATGGGGATGGGCAGAGCGAGAAGCCTGAAGACAACGAAAAGGTGAGTCCTTCACGCCTGGCTCTTGTTTGGAGATATGTCTAGTGGATCTGCTTTTTTCATGGTTGGAGAAAATGTTTAATGATTTGTAAGATAAGATTAATACGCTCCAGTTTTGATTCAGTCTTTAACATAAGCACTTTGAATTGTGGGCAGGTTAAGACTTGTAAGCATTCATCTTTTCTCTGTCCATGAATTTTTCTTACATAAATGTTCTCTGTTGCCTGCCAAAGGGTCTCTCTAAGCAGCTTCCCTACCTACCAGAGCTGTGGCAAACAGCTGGCTCATCATGTCCTCTGTACCCTTGCTGCAGGCTCATTGCTAAGGACTAAGGTAGATTGGGTACCAGGACAAAAGGGTGTTTAAATCTGTGATGGGGACTGTGAAAGGGAAAAAAGAGGAGGAATAGATAAGAATATGTATTGGAGAAGAGCTTGGTGGAGGTTGCCCTGCTGTCTCACAGGCACCACTTACACTCCAGTTGTGCCTTTGGCCTCCTGTCTTAGACCTTGCAGGGGCCTCCAGAGTTTCCAAGTTTGGAACAATTGTGTTCTTCTCAAACATCCACAACAAATCAAATGTGGTCCCACGTGAGTTTGGAATTAGCCACAGCACAGCTCATCTGTGGGATCCATAGCCACTCTCTCCTCCCTCGGCCTACCCAGCCGGCTTCTCCCAGTGCCTGTCACCTGGAGAACACATACTCACACTTTCGCACCCACTTCTGCCATCTGTCCTTCCCAGTCTCCTTGAATTCCCTGCTCCCTTGTCTATATGGAATTAAGGTTACTCTGAATTCTCTCATCAGTGACCTTTCCCTCAAGAATCAGGTTGTGAAAGAAGTGTCTTAAACTCTTGTGAGTTTTTTGTTTTGTTTTTTACATGTCACTATTTTTATTGTTTGCTGCATGACTGACCTGTGAACTCAGAGTACCAGGATTTTGGTAGAAGTGTCAACTGAGGACTATCTAGATCAGAGAGAACCCAAATTGAATATTTATCTCAAAAATTTAAAAAGACAACCAATTGTTTAAGTTAAATTAATGAAATATGTCAATGAATAAGAAATATGTAATTTTTCTTTCAGTATAAAGATACATATCATGCACATTTGCACACATACATATATGGATGTACCAATATTAATATTAATTACCAAATACTAATTATTAAATACTAATACTAAGCTTATGCTGATTTTAAATTCCAGTTATAACTTTCAAGTTAATGGGTCAAATTATGTGAATTCCTACATCCTCTCTGTCTCCCCCCTTTTAGTGTTTTTTTTTTTAATTTTCTTTAGTGATTAAGGTATTACATGTGTGTTTTTATCGTCCCCCCCCCCCCAACCCCCTGCTTCTTGTGAGTTTTCACACCTCTCAATAATTCTGTAGTTTCACCAAGTTCACACCTCCTTCTCTTAGCTGGTCTCTTAAGCTAATGGCTACGAATGCTAAGGAAGTGTGTATACTCTTCGTAGACCTCCAAATTGGGCATTTGTAAATTTCTGTTTGAAGGGAAGTGTCTTGGTCCAGTGTCATGTGATGTCTTTTCATGCTGATTGCTGTTGGATGAGCATCCGTGCCCCTTCTTTGATGAGAGTGAGGGAGACTGTGCTGTGTCCCACAGGTGCTGGTTTTCAAGTTGCAGTTAGTTTCGTGCGACTTCCAGGAAACAGTTTGAAATGTGAATTCTGTTTGTTATTCTGAATTGTTGTTCTTTTTTCCTCAGGCGTTCAACTATCTGTCTAAGGCCTACAAGTGTGACACACAGTCCAGTGGCTGGGAGAAAGATATTGCATCATTTAAGGAACTGGTTCGGAGAGCCTTAGAACTTGCACATGGTATTGATGTAACGTTTGCCATCCATGGCATATTAGAATGTATTTTACTGATAAGAGAAAGTAGTAGTCAAGAGTAAAGTGTCACTACAAATAGTTTCAAATTGTACTGAAATTGTTGTATTCAGCAAACATTTATAGACCAACTACTGTGTAGTAGGCACTTGCGAGCAACAAGGAGACAGGATGGAGGCTTAAATTCCATTTGAATGAGTGACTGGTATTAGAAACTTTAGAGATACGAAAAACCCTTACAATGGTAGTTAACCTTCAGGTCACAGTCTGTTTGCATTGATATATAGTATTAAGGATATCTGTTAACCTTTCCTGACTCATACATAGTCTTCCTTTATAGATGAAAATATTTATTCATAAAATATATAGATTTCTGGAACTCAGAGCACTATACAAAGAGCTGTTGCATATATAAAAGAAATAAAAAGTATAACCAAGTAGCCTTGAGAAATGTAATGGGTGATATTTGAGGGGAGAAGTAACCTTATATGTAAAGTTGTATACCTATGTGGTAAATATATTCCAGATAAAGGCTGTTTTTAATTATTTGCATTAATAATTTGGTGATGCATTTTTATATTTATACTAGTAGCCCAGTGCACAGATTCGTGTGCATTGAAAAAAAATTAATTAGAAGAAATATTTTAATATCACTATTCACCCTTTCTCTATAATAGAAGTGTCAGAGATGAAAGAAAATTAGTAAAATGTATGTGAAAATAATAATAAATTGATTAATAAATAAACAATAACAACATGATATAACAACAACAAAGACATGGTATAAAAACAATAAAAACATGATATAAAAACATTGATAAAAACAATGACTGATAGATTAAACTTATTCTAATATCTCCCTGTATACCACATTAAGAGTAAAAACACTTTCAGAGTGCTTGACTAATTTCCCTTATGATGAAGTATTTACAACTTTAACTTTAACATCACACACTCTTCGAACTTGAGAGAAAGCAACATATAACTGACCATGTCCGAAAACGGGCTCAGGTAGGAATATTCCTACTCTGTCTAGAGTTTGTTCTTGTGATTTATTAATAGTCATTGCAAATGCTGGCATCATGGGAAACTGTCTTTGAATCAATCTAAATGGGAGGCCAGTGTCAGATGCTGATTGTTGGTCTTCAGACATACCAGTATTCTGTTGCTGCTGCCGCTTTCTTTCAGCTTCTGAATGTCAACAAAAACAACCAAATTCACGATTGATAATGACAGATCTTAACATGCGTGTACGATTGGCGCCAATGAGAGCTTTATATGCGCGAGTCAGCGTTTATTTTTAAATTGCCAGTGTGCATCATATGTACCGGCTGGTCGGGCGGATGGACATATGGTCGGTCACTTAGCCTTTTATAGATATAGATTTGATTATGGGTCTTTGATGCCCTGGGATTACAGTTCAAACCACAATGTTAAGAACTGAATCACAAGGACTGTGAACTCATCCTAAAGTCCTCTAAATTCTTCTACAACTGATAGTTACAGCAAATGGGGAGTGGCGGTTCCATCCCAAGTGCAGGCACATCGGTTGTTGATATCATTTCTCCCGGATGGGGGTGTAAACCCTGAGTGTGAAATCGCAGTAGGAACCGAGCTGTGAATCTCTCATGTCACTTCCTTGGGCTCTTATCATCAGCAGTGAGTCCCTTGGGGAAGTCACACTGAGAGTATCATGTCTCTGGTGTGTGTGTGTGTGTGTGTTTCAGAGAGTCTCTTCCCAATGATCGGCAATTCACCAAAATTTACCTATTTTTCTCAAAATTCTCTTTTTACCAATAAGTTATCCTTCTCAAAGAAAGACAAAGGGGAGGATTATGCACATAATATCCTTTTGCCAAATTAAAAACTTTCCATGAGAAATATTTCTCAAATCCGTTACTTTAAACTCCTAAGTAATTGTGAGGTTTTTTGTTTTTGTTTTTTACCTGTGAATGATCAGCAGCAGTTTTCATGGATGTTTCCCTGTGTGTTTCTTCCAGTGGCTGTGAAATGCAGTGGAAGCAAATCCAGTCCCCAAGAGGCTGTGCAGGTGCTTTCTTCAGCTCGGCTCAACTTACGGGGCCTGTCTTCTAAAGCAAAGGTGAGGCGGACGTGGCTTAACTCGGCTGTCCTACAGAGAAGGCTGCAGTACCAGCCCATGCTCTTAAATCTTCCTTTACATCAGGGCTAGTTTTAGGCCCACATCACATTTTTTATATTAGTTCCCAGGTAGTTAGTTACTTGTACTGATGAGGATTTTATTGGCCCAATGGCTAGACCACCCTAAATGTGGCTTAGTTAGGGCTCTTAGAAATTAATACTTACAGTCCAGCCCTTAATGCTTTCTGTAAATTAAATTCCCTTAATGCTTCCTCTACATTAAATTAAAACAATGCTCTTCTTATCACTTTTCCCAAAGTGTGGCATATATGCCACTGGTAGCACTTGAGTAACCTTAGGATTTTAATATATATTTATTTCAATGCATATTAGAAAAAGTATAACTGGCTTACACATCAGACTTACAGTTTCACGAAGATTATTTAGCCCAGGGGTCCTCAAACTAAGGCCTGCGGGCCACATGCAAATACAAATATTGTATTTGTTCCCGTTTTGTTTTTTTACTTCAAAATAAGATATGTGCAGTGTGCATAGGAATTTGTTCATAGTTTTTTTTTTTTTTAAACTATAGTCCGGCCCTCCAACGGTCTGAGGGATAGTGAACTGGCCCCGTTTAAAACGTTTGAGGACCCCTGATTTAGCCTGTTTCTCATTTACAGTAATGCTACTAGTAAAATGTTTCCTTTGAAAAAGACTTACTGTGTGAAAATTGATTTAGAGAAAAAATAGTAAGTAGGTTGTATGTGGATTTGACAAACATTGTTAAGGTAGACAAGTGACTCAGGTTTGGCAACCTGTGGGCAGTGCTGGGAGGTGAGGAGCCTGCCAATCACGAGCTCCTGGCCCAGCAGGCACTAGAAGGGCAGCTGTGGAACCGGTGGACATGCCGACGCCCATAGGCTGCAGGAGGGGGTGCATTCATCTTTATTTTATTTTTGCTGGGTCTTTTGTTTTTACCAAATCTTGATCATCTTTGTGACCTCTCAGTCCTAAACTAATTAATTTCCAAGTAATTAGCCTAAAGGATCTGATTTATATGAATGTGAATTAAAATATATTTTTTGTTTGTGTGCACAGTGAATAGGGTTGTTTTGTTTGGATGAATAATATCCCTTCATCCAAACACCATCCTGTGACACTGAACTTACTAATCATATTCACGCAGCCATTATGACGGGCAGCACGCATTTGAATTTACAAGTTCAGGCCCGTTGTGCTTCTTCCATTCATCCCTTAACTGTTGCAGCTCATACTTTTCCAGGGTGGTGAGCCGCACAAACACTGCCCTTGCTGCTATAATGTTGCGGTATTATTATGCAAAGGAGTTTCAGTTCTGTACTCTGTCTATATTATTTTAAAGAGGATTTTCGTTGTTTTGATAGTTCTGCTTTGTTCTTTATGCTGCAGCAACTTTTTACAGATGTGGCCAGTGGAGAAATTTCCGGGGATTTAGCTGACGAAATAGCAGCTATGGACACCCTAGTACTAGACCTCCAAGACCTAAGCAACCAGTTTCGAAATCGGTACTGACTATCCTGGGAGCGGTTCTGGAAAAGGTGCTTTCGCCTTTGGGTTGTTCTCTTACACCTGTGGATCTGAGACTGATTTTTACATAAAGTTCTCTTTTGTGGCTAACATTCTTGTTTTTGTGATTATTCCAATATTTGAATTTCCTCAAGTACATTAAGTGAAAAGTCTCCTGTTTTCCTTAGCTTAGTTGAATTCAGTATTTTTTATTATTCTTGAGGTATTTTAGCAAAAAGCAAAAAAATTATAATTTTCTTTTGTAACATAGGGCTTACTCCCAGCCTAAAATGAATTAGATCATTCTTTGGAAAAACTTGGTCTAAACAGGAAAAAAAAAAAATAATCACACACTACAAGTTTGTGGAATCATTAGATTGTCTGCTTTATTATCCAAAAGTGATAGAAGAGTAGATTTGGTGATGGAAACCTTTACACTTCTTGAGATTTTGTATGTGTGTCAGAAAAATTTATGGTTGGCTGAATTAGAAATGTGGGCATGGTTTAACTTCTAAATCCAGAAAACGCAAGAAAAAAATGACATAAGTCAACTTTTGTCTCAATCATTAGCCACTAGTAACCAGGCTGACCCTCCTTGGGTATACCGCCAGCCCTGAAGATGGTTGTTTAGTAAGGGTATTATGAGTGAAGACGGCTATAAACGGTGCCATATTACAAAAATGCCAAAGTAAAATGCTTTCTTAGTAATGTCTATGGAAACAAGTATTGAAGGCAGCAGCTGAGCTTAATAATCTTACAAGAAAAGTCATAGTGAGGAATTCTAAGTCCTGGCTCGGGTTTTTGAATTCTGGGTACCATCATAAGTCATTTGACCCTTGCTTTTTTCTATGTTCTTTTTTATAAAATGTGAATAATTTCTATTCTTTGCATCTTTGTGAGTTTCAGCTGCCTTTGGGCATTTAAAAAAATCCATAATCCATAAATATAAGTATCCTGAACATTAAAAAAACAGTCTTTAAAAACTTTCATCACCACCTGCTTCTCTTTTCTGTTCTCATACTAGCCTAAAAAAAGGTCAACGTTTGTCCCAATGCAGTGTCTCTTACAGGAGACATAATAATTATGAGAAGAAAGGCCAAGAAAATGGGTAGTAGCATGAGTTATCATTACATGTTGACTCAATCTTTTATGGAAGCCATTGGGGAATAGGTGGGTAAGTGGATGGATGGATGGAGCAAAGTTTTAAGGTGAACTCTTTATCACTACCTAGTTGGGAACCCCAATAGAAAACAGATAAATACTAAAAAGTTAAAAAAGTTCAGGAAACAGGTGATTGAAGAGGAGCTCCCAGGTTTTAATTTTTAGCTCTCAGTTTATGTACCTTTGGGTTCAAGTTAGAAAGTCATCTGTGAGTATGAGTTATCACAAACCAAGTCACAAAATGTCCTCTTCCAGATTCTAGGCTGGACCAAAGTCACCAGGATGCCGACGGCCATGTACCCTCTTTTATCTCAAAATGATCTCACAAAGGAGAGACTGATTAGATGTCTTCTTTTTAACACATAAACCTATTAGTTACCTTTAATAATCTTATGTGAATGGTTAACAAAATGGAGGAAAACGTGTGGGGAGGTACTATGGTAAAGTAGGAGAAGCTTTGGTTTTTATCAAAACCTTGTCTCTACCACCTCATAAAACTTAGCACTCAGGTGCTTGATTTCTTCATCTGTAGAGTGAGTGTGGTGATAATAGTACCTTCCATCAGGCTCTGAGTATCTCTTACAGCACTTCACCCAGTGTCCAGTCAGTAACTCCATGTCTGTGTACACAGCTATGTTTCACTTACTGTAGGGTCTGTGCTGCTTCATGTTGCTATATTATGATTTAAATATATGCCATTTCCAAATGCCTTATTTTTTATACGTTTCAACTTTCGTTTTCTAGTAGTAATACTTTTGTTTTCAAAATTACCTTTTTGCTTTGTCAACTAAGACATAGATGTGATTCTCTAGCCTTTTTTTTTTTTCCAGAGTGAAAGGGAGAGGGAAAGAGAGATAGAAACATCAATGATGAGAGAGAATCATTGATTGGCTGCCTCCTGAACACCCCCCACTGGGGATTGAGCCAGCAACCCAGGCATATGCCCTTGACTCGAATAGAACCTGGGACTCTTAAGTCCACAGGCTGATGCTCTATGCACTGAACCAAACCAGTTAGGGCTGATTCTCTAGTCTTTATGGTATTCCTAGCATGAATAATAATGCTAATAGCAGATGGCCAAGAGGCATATGAAAAAATCAAAGTCACTGACCATCAGAGAGATGCAAATTAAAACAACAATGAGGTATCCCTTCACACTTGTCAGAATGGCTACCATCAACAATTCAACAAATGACGAGTCTGGAAGGATATGGAGAAAAGGGAATCCTAGTACACTGCTGGTGGGAATGTAGACTAGTACAGCCATTATGGAAAACAGTATGTAGTTTCCTCAAAAAATTAAATATGGAACTTCCATTTGACCCAGTGATCCCTCTTTAGGAATATATCCTAAGAAACCTGAAATACCAATCAGAAAGAATGTATGCACCACTATGTTCATAGCAGCACAATTTACAATAGTTAAGATCTGGAAACAGCTCATCAGTAGATGAGCGGATAAAAAAGCTGTGGTACATTTATACCATAGAATACTATGCAGCAGTAAAAAAGAAGTCTCTTACCCTTTGAGACAGCATGGAGGGACTTGGACAGTATCATGCGAAGTGAAATAAGTCAGAGAAAGACAAGTATCACATGATCTCACTCATATATGGAATCTAATGAACAAAATAAACTGATGAACGGAGTGGATCCAGAGACATGGAAGCATGGAACAGAGTGCGGAACTTTGGAGGGAAGGTGGGGGGAGGGTGGGTGGGTGAGAGGTAATCAACCAAAGACCTGTATGCATATATGCATAACCCATGGACACAGTGGGGTAGTGAGGGCCTGGGGTGGGCTAGAGGGGGTGGATGGGGGGGGGGGGGGAGGGACAGATGTAATACTTTCAACAATAAAGATTTAAAATAATAATAATGCTAATAGGAACACATCACTGGGTTCTCACAGTGTACTAGTAGATCTGTGATATCACCAGAAAACTAAAGATCACAAACTTCAGAAAGAGAAATAGAATTCAAAGACTGCAAACGCCTGCATTCTTTCTCCTTGCTCTGTTGGGGCTAGAAAAGCTTCTGACAGCTGTCAGTCTTCTCACAGGGGGATACCTGGGAAATTTTCCCGTCATTGTTTATAAGGTTCTTCAAGGAGAGAAATTCTGGGAGGTCTCAGTTAAGATTATTTAAGTCTTTTTAAAATCAATAAATTCTTGGTTAGCCTTTTTTGAAGAAGTAGCATAGTAAATGGAGTCCCTAGCTACAAAGGAGCTAAAATCCTAATGGAATAAGAAACCCCTCCCTCTACACCAGTGGTTCTCAACCTTCTGGCCCTTTAAATACAGTTCCTCATGTTGTGACCCAACCATAAAATTATTTTCGCTGCTACTTCATAACTGTAATGTTGCTACTGTTATGAATCGTAACGTAAATATCTGATATGCAGGATGGTCTTAGGTGACCCTGTGAAAGCGTCGTTCAACCGCCAAAGGGGTCGCGACCCACAGGTTGAGAACCGCTGCTCTACACCCAAACTCAAGAGAGGGGTCCTGAGTCTGAGAAGCAGAACCATGGGTGTGTTTTGAGGGGGAGGAAGGTGTTGGCGGGCTGGGGTGTGCCGGGGTGGTGGGGTTCAGAATTATAGAATCCCAGAAAGAATCCAGGGTTCTCATTGAGGCGTGGGGAGCTTGGCCTTGCCTCACACGGAGGCTCAGATGGTAATGAGGCCCCAGCACTGGCAGCACTGACTTGTTTGATTGCATATCCAGGCTCTTCTCTTTGTGCTGTTCTTGTTTCTGTTGGACATGCTGTCAGTGTGCTCTTCATAAGCAGAAATGGAGAGAAGAAATGCTATCCAGTACGTCTAGTAAACCCACCTACTTTCCAGACCCCACTCGAAAACTGTGACGTAAGCAGAGGTATGGCTAGGTTGGGCTATTTGTAACCATTTTCCCAAATCCTGGTAAATCTATTACATTTACCATCTGGGCGAGTCTGAATAAAAGTGTTCTTTTTTCCATTTCTGTTTTTATAACATCCACATCCATCTAAACCCCTGTTTAGATAAGGGGACTCGACTTTACTGGCCAAGAGTGAGGAATAAAACCTGTTAAGTGGACGCAGCACACTTCCTTTTTGCTGTTCACTCAACGGCCCCAGAGTGAAATGGCAAAGAGCCCCTATTCAGTGGTGGGCGCCACGCTGTGGTGACACAGATGGATTTTTCACAACGGGCACAAGTGCTTATAAATAGATAGGTTTCAATCAACAAGCAGCTTATTCAGGCATGTGCTCAAATATAGTAGCTGCATTCATGAGACAGCCATTTCCACTAATCCCAAGACTATATCCTAATAAAAGAGTAATCCCTTAGGGGCTAGGGTAGTGCTGACTTGCTTTCAACTCTCATGGAGTCTTTCACAGACCACAGCCTACGAATAATTGCAGCTGCATTAGGTTTTCACCAAGTGAACTGTAAAGCTGAGCTTATCTTGAAATGTTTTCTGTCCTTATTTTTATAAATTGCAGTGGCTTCACGGACAAAGAGGTACTTTTTACTCTAGACATCGCAGCTTGCGGCGAAGCCAGTTTAGAAACCCATTACGTGTGTGTTTGTGTGCGTTTGTGTGCGTGCGTGTGCACCGTGGGTGTGTGTGCTCGTTAGTTTGTCATAAAGCAGCTTCCCTTTCACTTGGTTAATAATAAAGACTGCGCAGGTTTTGTTTTTTTCCTTTGACTTTAGGATCAATAACAAGTGAATGTCCATTTTGAGACGATTTACGAACTCCTGCCAGAGAGGCCGGGCTTTTTACCAGGCCCTTTTCTTTCTTGTGCTTGGCTTTGTTCAACAAGGTCTTACTCCTCCTCCCACATTGTTCAGAGCTAGCTGTAATCAATTCACTTAGCACAGCACTGAAATGTGTCCCTAGCCAGTGATGTCAGACCTGCCTTCCTCTTTATTATTCTGACTTCTTATGAACTGCGGTGACCCGTGAGTCGACCACATCATCTCTTGGCCCTGCGCCAACATGGTGATCTACGAAGGGGACTCCTGCCAAGGGCTTCGAGGCGGAGAGCTATGTTAAAGCGGTCTTCTGAACGGTGAGCATCAGCCATTTTTGAACCTTTGTGGTGTTATTGCCAGAGAGTGGTGTGTGCTTGTGTGGGTAAATCATGTTACGGTTCAGGAGCTAACCCGGGCATTGCTCACTTTTTGCAGACCAAGGGCTCAGATGCATGTCAGTATCTATAGGCAGCTAGAACTTAGGACACAGTGCCGTTCACAGAAGACACGTGTTTCTTGAAGACTCCAATACTGAGGGGCTCGAGGATGTCCTTGACCCCGCCATAGCCTGTCAGCGATCCATGTGACAGAGATGTTATAACAAGATCCGCCAGGAAGGTGCCTGCAGCAGAAAATAAAAGGTCGAATGGAGCATAGGTAAGAGCGTCCTAGAAACCGCCGGGTCATCAGCGTTAACACAGTCTTTTCTGTTCCCCGAGCAGGGGCGTGATGGCCCTCAGTGCTGCTGGGCCGTTGCCAGCGGTGATTCTCGGGGCTTTCATTCTCTTAGCACCTCTCCCTGTTTCTGGGCTGAGTGCGGTCGGGGAAGGCATGAAGGAAAGACTGTGACGGATTTTTATGAAGTGAAAGAGAAAGAAAACCAACTTCCTGTCATCAGAATGTCTCAGGTTAGTGCTAGGAAAAGGGAAGAAAGGATGAAAAGGAAGATGAGGTGGGAAAATGATGAAATGGGAATGGATGGATTGGAGTGAACTCGGGGTTCGAAGACCTGGATTTAAGTCCCACTTCCCAGCCATGACTGCACCTGCGCCCTGAGCCTCTGTGGGCCTCGCCTTCCTCAGCTGTAAATGCAAATGGCCGCCCTTCTGGCCAGATGGATTCTGTGGGGGTCACAGCAGATGACGTGTATGACGTGCTCTGTGAGCAGCTGTGCACCGTTAGCTCCTGTTGTGATCAGGAGGAAGGGGCATGTGGAGGGTCTTCGGGCCCCGGGACTGGTGGGGTCCCTGATGGGGGCGTCCAGCAACGTGGCTCTGGCTCCCTAATCCCCGTGGGGTCGGAACCCTGGGGTTTGAGAACAGTGCTGCAGATGTTTCTCTCGGCTCCTGTGTCCCTTCACTGCTCGACTTACTGAGTCAGTTGGGCCTATAGGATGTCTGGTGCCAGGGTTGATAAAAGCCATCTTGGTATTTTTACATCTGTTTGCCAAAAAACCCTGCTTATGCCTGCTTATGCTAGTTCTCCCCCCCCCCCCCAAAAAAAAAAATATCGGTATCAGCAGCAGAACTAGGGGGACTCCACACACTAAGTAGATTCCCCCAACCAAAGCCAGCAGGACACAGGTTATTGTCTGGGTAGGTAGGCCCTGCTCAATGTTCACCTTCCCCCTTTATTAGGTTACACAAGCTATTGTCAAATGGGTAGAAAATACAAATAAGCAAGAAGAAAAAAATCACCCCAGACCCCGCTGCTGTAGAAGATAACCATGTTAACATTTTCCTGCATACCCTTCTAGACTAGGGTGTATATGCCAGAGAGAGAGGCTTTAAAAAAAACAACAACCCAATTAAGCTTTCTAATAAAGCATGGATGTAGGCCTGTCTTTAACCTGGTGGGGCTCAGAGCCAGAGGACCAATGGAGACCCACATACCATATATCTAAATAATGAAGCTATAAATCAAGCTGAGACACTGTTCAACAAGATTTGCTTTATGCTTTGATCTGAACAAATATTCCTTTCTACTGACTTGGGAGGCCGTATTTTAATTCAGGACCCTCAGCCCTGAGAATTCCAGACTGGGAGAGGGCAGTGCAGGGAGATCGGCCGCCTGCAGTCCACCCCGCTCTGCAGGGGCCTCGCGTGCCCACCACAGCCAAGTCTCAGTCACCAGCCTCCCCTCTGGCAGGTCACAGGGAAGAGGCCCCCACAGCCCCGCGATGCAGGCCTGGGCCTTTGGGCATCACAATGAGATGGGCACGCACTCCACAGAATGGCTGGGACGGAAAGGACTGCGTGCAAGTGCCGGGGAGGCTGTGGAGGAACGGCGCTCTAAACCTTGCCGATAGGAATATAAATGGACGTAAACATTGGAAAACGTACTCTAGGACCCGGCAGTGTTACCGCCAGGCGAACACACAGGCACGGGTGCAGGCTCGCTGCACCCAAACCCTCCTACGGGAGTGTCTAGAGCAGCATCAATCCACATGTCTCCCCGCAGGAAATGGGTAGAGAGGGTGGGACAGCCGTGCAAGGAGGATGCGCAGCCACAATGACCGCTGCAGCCGCCACGGCCACAACAGCAGTGAATCTTAAAGAGTTTGCTGAGCGGAGGAAGCCAGACATTGGAAAAAACGTACCCTGTCCTCGCCAGTTTGGTTCAGTGGCTAGAGCGTCGGCCTGCAGGCTGATGGGTCCCAGGTTCGATTCCAGTCAAGGGCACGGACCTTGGTTGCAGGCTCCTCCCCGGCCTGGACCCTGGTCGGGGCTTGTGCAAAGGGCAACCAATCAATGTGTTTCTCTCTGTCTTTCCCTCTCTCTTCCACTCTCTAAAAATCAATGGAAAAATATCCTCGGGTGAGGATTTAAAAAAAAAAATACTCTGTATGTATCCATACATATAACACAAAGTTCAGAAAGCAAATGAAATCAAACCACATTACTTTGTGATGCGGGCTTGGGTGTTGACGCTGTAGGTAAAGCAAGGAAGTGCTTAGCACAGACAAGAGGACAGTGGTTCTCTCGGAGTGCACAGAGGTGATGCCAGGGGGTAGGGGTGGGGGGGGGCGGGGCGGGCCTCTGGGCAGAGGGCTGTATCCTTTATTAACTCGGTCGTGGTAAACATTGTGCTTTTGCCAAGTCATCAAGCTCTACATTCTGTTCTGCACGTTTTTCTGAATGTGTGTTACATTTCACAGTAAAAAACGTTCAACTATCAGGAGCGGTGTAGCCGCTTTCCCCGTGAGCCGAGCCAGCTTTCCCCATCCCGGGGTTTCAGCGTTTCTACCTCTGGGCATCTCCTCCTGGAGGAGACCCAACTCCTCAAGGAATATTCCTTGCAAATCATAAAGCTGATTTTTGAGCAAGCGTACTGCTTTTCCACGCGAAGCTCTGCATCGCAAATTCAAACTTAACCCCGTGTCACTTTAACTCTCCCTCCGCCTTCCTCTTTAGCAAACACCTCTTTAAGCAGAGCATAATGTGCTACATACAGCTCCAGCACAAAAATGCGGGTAATTTGACATGAGCCTCTAAGCCTCGTTGGCTTTTGTCTAGCACAGTTACGATCCCGTGCCTCTCCACGTGGCCGCTCTGACCTAAGGGAACCTGGCCAGCATGGAGTCATTGATAGAGTGTGGCCATCTTGGTGACCGAAGCCAGCGTCTCACATTTCTTCTCGGAAAGTGTGGTGTTGACATGTTTCATATCCTGTGGCATTTCCTCTGGGCTCAATAGTTTGATGGGAAAAGTCCCTGCTGATGTCTGATGGCCACGCTGACTAGCAAGGCCTCCAGCCCCTCCATCTCACAGCTCTGGCTGGGCCCTGATTTCCCTCGAGGCTGTAATAGGAATCCCCATAGTCGAATCTTGGCAGGATCCCCATACCTTTGAGGGGGAGCATTTGTGTGCGCCTGGATGGTTTCTGAACAAATAAAGGTGAAATTTCACCCATAACTTCATAGGGAATGATAAATCAAAATCCAGACCACTACAAAAAAGAAAATGATAACCCAGGGTTTTAAGCTTTTCTGGAAGAAATCCAAAAACATATTTCAAGGGAATGTCTCAGGGAAACCCTAAATAAGCTGGTGCCCTGCAGATCAAAGACACTGGATTTTATTAGTCGTCTCCCGACCTGGCCGATCGCACTGTCCTCCTTTAGCTGTTGCACTCGTCCAGATAAACCCGCCTGCTCTTCCCTTTCTTCCTTTGAGAATCACAAGAAGCACAAATCATCCCTGACAGCACTTGGTCTCTCGTCTTCAGGAATGTAGCTGGCACATTCTTTATGTGAAAGCGGCATTCCTAGGAAGGGGTCTGAACCAGACAGAACGAAGCATATCCTGTTTCATCCGCACAGAACAAAGGAGTGCCTTTCCTTTCCCAGAGCCCGCACGCGGCCGAGGACTTGAATGAGCACAGACTGGCTGCGCTCAGCCCTGAGGACGGAGGCACGGCTGGCCCAGCCGGGGCCCACATGGTAAGGGTTTCACTGTGGCTCCTCCTCGGCTGTCCTCACACAACAGAATCCCGACTTGTGAAGGGGCCAGTGACAACACAGGGTTATTTATCCTTGACTGTGACATTCCACCAAAATAAGCTGCTTCCTGCACTGATCTCAAGTTCTGTAGGTTCATTTGCCACATAATCGTTAAAATGTGATGAGTTTTGCATTAGTTGGTGTTCTGATTTAGTGACCTATAGGTGACTCTGAGACGGCCCCAGTGATCTTTGCCTCCTGACATTTATTCTTGGCATTCTGCCATCTCCTTCCCTTAAACAATTTGTTTCTAACCAGTAAAATATTGGCCACATTGATGGGATGTCACATCCATGGTTGGGTCACCTAAGACAGAGCCACTGTCTTACTAGCAGACTCTCTCCTTTGCTGATTCTGCTGAATCAGGTGGTCACATGGCTGTCCGAATGGTGGCCAACTGTCAGCAAAGCCAGGAAGGAAGGGAGGGAGGGAGGGAGAGAGGGAGGGAGGGGGGGAGGGAGGAAGGGAAGGAAAGAAAGATGAACCTGAGGAAGGTCCCTTGGTCTAACAACCCTCAGGAAACTGAATTCTGACAAACACTTTTGCTTGGAAGCAAGTCCTTCCTCAGTCACACCTTCGGATGAGACCCTGCCCCTCGCCAGCTCCTTGATTCCAGTTTGGTGAGGACCTGGCTCAGCTGTCCCTGGACTTCTGTCTCACAAAGACTGTGACATAACATTTGTGCTTCAAGTGGCGAGGTTTGCCTTAGCAATGTGTTATACAGCAATAGGTAACTGAGTAGATCTCACCTGTCATTTTTTTTTTAACATAAATCCATAGTATTCACTAATAATTACAAATACGTCTTCTTTGGAAAACATTTCCACTGTTATTCCTGAGGTGGTAGACTGACATACAGATTAAACTCAAATGCTTTCATTGTCTACCATACGCTGTCACAATCTGTCATTTCCATAGTTGATTTTGAGCTAAGAGAGTGTATGTATGAGGGTTAGCAGTAAGAAGCCCCTGTGGTCTAAAATGTGGCTGTCGGCCTGGCCGGTGTGGTTCAGTAGTTGAGCATCAACCTATGAACCAGGGGGTCACGGTTTGATTCACAGTTCTATTCCCAGTCAGGGCACATGCCCAGGTTGTGGGCTTGATCCCCACTAGGGGGTGTGCAGGAGGCAGGCGATCAATGTTTCTTATCATTGATGTTTCTCTTCCTTTCTGAAATCAATTATATATATAATTTTCTTTAAGTGGTTGTGGTTAGTTATGTCACTCCTTTGCCTAAAGACCTTCTGGAGTTCTCCATGACATACAAACTTTGTGACATTTATAATGTGACCCAAACCACATTCCCACACCATCTCCCCATTCCACGCCTTCCTGCCAGGCCCCCTTGTGGCCCGTCCCTCCCACATCTGCCTCTTCTCTCCTGCTGCCCTTCACAGTACTGTACCCCCTGCCCCCGCCCCCCGCCCCACCTCCTCATGCCCTGCCGGTGAGAGCCTAGCCCTAGCTCCTCCATGAGGTTTCTCCCTGATCCCACGTCTGCCCCTCAGCCCGGTGCGGTCTCCCCGCTTTATACCCCACCCCACTGGCCTCCCCTAGCGTACTTGTCAGGTGCCCACGTCATCCTGGCTTGCTTTCTGCCTTCTGATTCGGCCTCTGATCTCCCACGTGAGACCAGGCGCTCCACGCGCAGAGGCTGTCCATCATTCTCTGTCCTTCCTGCACCTGGAACGTCACCTGGGCGTATGAGGAGGTGGTCACGTGACTGTGGAACTGACTGTAACGAAGGGCAGGTCGGCATGGGCGCAGCGTCTCCCCGAGCCTGCCAATAGGAGTTCCACTGAGGAAGGACTCTTGGGAAGACATGCGCCCTCTCCCTTCACGAGGAGCCCCCAGGCACATCAGGCGATTAGAGTCTCTGAGAAGCCCTGCAGTAGAGGAACGGGCACCCCAGCTGCCAGCTCTGCGCTCCGCTGTGGTTGGAAGCAGCCTGGACACATGGCTACAGGGTCTGCCGCTTAGAGCTCACCTCCCAGTGGATGCCATTTCCTGGTTTTTTCTTGGTAAGTCTGTGAGTTTATTATCTTAAATCATCTATATTCATGCCTCTCAATTAGTCACAGGTGATTCCAGAACGATCTCAATTAATGGTACTCAACGCCTAAACACGGCACGTCCTACTGTGGGAACTAAGCCACCGTCCTGTGTTTAGAGCCGTGTTCGAGACTAGTTTTGACTCAACCCTTGTCCTCGAGGGGCTTCCTGCTCAGAGTTGCAGAGACAGTATTGAAACATTACAGATATCAGAGACTCACTTTTTACCAGCCTTTGCCGGAGTTGATCCTAATGAATGGGTGTTAATAAGTGTTAATAAGCGGTCAGGCGCTCTGCTAGGTGCTGGGGGTGTGGAACTGGAAGAGAAGCTGTTCCTGCTCTAGGGGAAGGTAAGCAGGCTCTCTCCATGCAGTTCTGGGGTGCTCACCCCCTGTCTGCTCCGGTTTCTGCAGGAGGGCGAGGCGCCGGCGGGAGAAGGAAGGCCTAGCATGAGAGCTTGTTGAAAGATGCCACAAGATGACTCTGGGAATAAAGGTGGAAAAAGAAAGTTCGTTTCAACAAGATTTGTGTTTTTAGCACTCCCTCTCTGCCAGCAGCTCGGGCCCCAGGTCCCAAGGGCCCTGAGGTGAATGAGGCGCACGCCCTTCCTCCCAGGCCCTCAGCCAGGTGTGGGGGCAGGGGCAGGTGAGGCTCACAGGGCTGATTATGGGGGCAAAGAATCCAGGGCCTGCTTGGTCAATTGCCAGCGTACCCGTGGTTCTCAACCTTCCCAATGCCGCGACCCTTTCATACAGTTCCTCATGTTGTGGTGACCCCCAACCATAAAATTATTTTCGTTGCTACTTCATAACTGTAATGTTGCTACTGTTATGAACCGTAATGTAAATATCTGATATGCAGGATGTATTTTCATTGTTCGTGACCCACAGGTTGAGAACCGCTGGGACCATACCTACAATTTTAATTAAAACACTCCTTTCTTGCCTCTACTCCTTTTTTTTTTTTTTTTTTTTCTTTAAAGAGCAAACATCATTCCTCTGAATGTTAAGCCCATGGACTAAAGACACTGAACATAAGATTTTCCATCTGGTCCCTGGTCCCCTCCTCCGGCCTTAAACACTGCCCCTCCCTCCTGTCTCCTCCGGCTCTGCTTCCCTGGGGGTCATGAGGGGGCCTGTCTCCTTCTGTGGTCTCGGTGACTCTTCCTGGGGTCACCTGGAGGGCCCACAGGGAAGCCACAGCAGCAGCTACCACTCTGTGCTCGTCGAGGCCGCAGCCAGAGACCAATGGCGGTTCTGGCTGTCGCTCACCTGGGGCGTGTCCTGGCACATGCCCCTGAGGCTCTGTGCGTGGTTACCTGTCGCTGAAGTGGGTAAAAACACAGTTCATGGAGCTGGGTACGAATGAGCGCTTATGTGCTGAGCACAGTGCCTGCATAAGGCTCTACAGTACTAGGTGCCTAATGAATCCTACTCCTCTCCCTCTTGTTCTTTAAATCAACGAAGTCACACCTGTTCCGAGGGTATGAGAAGCACGTTTCACCTCTGCTCAGGAGTTTAGCCACCAGGGCCATTTGTTGTAGCTTTTAAAGCCGGATTTTTCTACGACGCCCCTGGTTAGAACTAGGCTCTCTCCCACGCGTTGTACCTAGTGGCCCATTATTCCCTTCGGCTTGAGAAAACGTGCGTATTGGGTGTGTGCCTGGAACAGGTGACTTGGACAGTTTTGTTCCATTCCACCGTCTCGTTTTCTCCACGTTTCCTTGAGGAACACAAGGGAGCTGGGAGTTGATGTTGGCACGCAGGACTCGGAAAGAGCCCATAAAAATGGGTGGGACCCCTATTCAGTGATGGAGGAGATGTGAGTGTTTTTGGCTTAAAAATCCATTTTCCTTTGCTATTGTACTCAAGCCAAGGAAGCGCCAATGACTTCAGGTCTTTCCCGGAGCCATTAACTCACCTGGAATGCCTTTCCTCCTTCCTGGAGTCCTGACCCAGTAACTTTAAAAAAAAAAAAAATTAAAAAACCTTTACCAAGGGCCAGCCGTGGACATACACGGTCCTAGGGACAGAGCCACAAGGCAGACGCAGAGGCGACGGAGAGGCAGCACGCATGTGCTCACACCCGTCATGCCCTGTCTGAGTTCGGTGCATCTGGCCTGGGGGCTCTCAGTACAGGGAAAGCGCCCTGGGCCCCAATAACTCAGAGAAGGGGAGTGAGTGGGCCCAGGCCCCACAGACCAAGAGGGGAATCAGCAGGACCAGGATGGTGGTGGGGCGGGGGCAGGTGGCAGAACTGAAAGAAGAAACGTGGTCGGCAGGGATGCCATGTGGAGGAGGGGAGAGAAACCCAGCCGTGCAAGTGAGATAGGCAAGGGCCCTCCCTCCTCACGCATCTCTGCAGTCTGACATCTCTCTGGATCCTTTTAGCCGCAGGCCGTGAGCTGATATCACTCCATTTGGAGAAGGATCCAGCGTCAGGCCTGGATCTGGGGATACAAACAAAAGCAGGGAGTTTGCAGCCCGGTGCTGGGGTTCCCAGTCAGACTCCCAGGAGTTTGAGATCACGCACTGCCCAGCGCTAGGGATGCAGTAGTTCCACCTGGGAGCCTCTGGGTACTGAGTGAGTCAGGAGGAGGAGGAGGAGGAAGAGGAGGGGGAGGGGAGGGGGAGGGGGAGGAGGCCAGCACTCCAGTTTCTCAGGCACTGTGCGCAGTGCTTCATGTACAAGAGGACCAAGTACATAACCAGGGGTGTGCTGGGGCAGCTCAGCCCGCCATAAGGGCTAATGACACACAGTTCTCAACTTGACATTCAGTGACACTGGTACTTTGAAATCAGCCACGGTGGGAATGTTTACACCACAGAAACTGGCAAAGGCTAAAGAACCCAGGCATTTTCCTCTCTAGAAAGCCAATTGTTAAGCATTTACTAGAAAACAACTGTGTGTGTGTGTGTGTTTATATATTCTCATTTAATTTTATCTTCATAGTAAGCCAGGATTTTAGGCATGAAGTAACAGCCTTCACATCACTTTTATATATGTTATGTCACTCTCACAATAACCCCATGAGAATTGGTAGAGCAGGTATCATTACCCCCATTTTATTATTCATTATTATTATTACTAGGGGCCCAGTACACAAAAATTTGTGCACTCGGGGGGTCCCTCAGCCCGGCCTATGCCCTCTTGCAGTGTGGGACCCCTCGGAGGATGTCCACCCCAGTGGGGACCCTCACCCCATGGAGGTTTGGCCAGCCTGGGTGAGGGGCTGATGGCTGTTTGCAGGCTAGCCACACCCCCTTTAGGGTGGGGAGGTCCCCACTGGAGTGCCTGGCCAGTCTGGGTGAGGGGCTGAGGGCCGTTTTCAGGCTGGCCAAGCACCCTGGCGATGTAAGCTCCCAGCCTCTCCTTTTTTTCTTTTTCTTTTTTTTAATTCTGGGATTTATTTACCTTCTATAATTGAAACTTTGTTGCCTTTAGCAGAGGCCTGAAGAAAGCTTGGTTTCCTCCATCGCCAGGGGCAACCCACTCCTGCTTGCTACAGCTCCCTGGCCACGGCCAAGGCTGGCTGAAAGCAGGTATCTGGGGTTTGTTTACCTTCTATAATTGAAACTTTGTTGCTTTCAGTGGAGCTCAGAGCCAGGCCTCGGCAGGCGGGGAACCTTGGCTTCCTCCATCACTGGAGCAAGCAAGCCTCCTGCTCGCTCCAGCTCCGTGGCTGCCATCTTGGTTGGGTTAATTTGCATATAGTTGCTCTGACTGGCTGGTGGGTGTGGCTTAAGGTGTAGCAAAGGTACGGTCAATTTTAATGTTTGTCTTTGATTAGTATAGGATTATTATTATTTTCCAATCCTCACCTGAGGTTGTTTTAGAGAGAGGAAGGAAGAAAAAGAGAATCATCAGTGCGAGAGAGAAACATCCATCAGTTGCCCCCCCATACGCCTTGACTGGGGATCAAACCCACAGCCTAGGCATGTGCCCAGACTGGGAATTGAACCCACAACCTAGGCATGTGCCCTGACTGGGGATTGAACCCACAACCTTTTGGTGCATGGGATGAGCCTCCTGCCGGGCCAGGGCTCACCATCCCACTTCCTTCTGGCCCAGTGGCAGAGGTCTGGCTCTGAGGCAGTGTCTGATCACGAGGCTGCAGGGCCAGGCCTGACGCCATTCAGATGTCTGAGGGCAGGAGCTTCATAAGTAACTGCGGCCCCGCTTATTCTGTACACGCGCTTCTCACGGGCTGGCGCTGTGAGGGATGATGCTCGCCCGGAGGGAACCTGCCCTTGGCGGGTGCGGGAAGAGGGAGTCTGGAACCTTTTAAACCACCCCGTTAGGTCTTGGCCGAGGCTGTGGGAGTTTCCCGAGCGTTCACTTGTTCTATGAGGTAACAATGCGTAGGTTTGCCGGTGTGAGGCTGGAGATTTATGTCACCACGGGAAATCCCGGGAGAGAGGGGCCTCTTCTAAGATGTGGAGACACAGCACGCTGGGCGGCACCATGGGGACAGGGGGCCGGGTCCCAGGCTGTGGTCCCACACACCGGTGTTGTCAGGACCTGCCTGTCGGCGGGTCCCCCTGGACACGTTGCAGTGAAAGGCCTCGTTAGGACAGACTGTCCCTCAGGCCGAGGGCCCGGGCAGCTCAGGTTGTCCCCCTCCCAGTGGCCACATTCAGATCCAAGGTTGGTCTCTCACGCTCGGACCGCTGCCCGGTATTCCCACAGCCGGCCCGGGGCGGCTCCCTCTGTCCGCTCGGAAGGATGTCCCATCCAAGAGGTGGGCTTCCAGATGGCACCACACGGCACACCCGGGAGCACGGGGTGTGTGTCGCTGTGGGCAGGGGGGACGGCGGGACTGCGGAGGCCGGGAGGGACAGCAGCCGGGGCCTACTGCGTCCCTGCTGGGCTCCAGAGTGAACAGTTGTTTTCTCTGGAACCATAAACGCAAGTGTTCCAGACGATGCGGATCGGGGCAGCCCTGTTTGTGCAAATCCCCTCCCCCCTGCTGCCCTCCCCCCTCCCCCCCAGGGTTGAGGCTGATGGCTGGGAACACGGGCCTCAGCGATCCCTGGGGGTGCCCTGTGCCCCATGCCCCAGCCGGGAGGCCTCCTCGGGAGCTCCGTGCTGTCGATGGACTCAGATGTCGGACTCAGGGCAATAGGGGAGATTGGAGGTGACTCACGTGGACTAGAGGGGGAGGAAGGCGCAGCACAGGGCAGGTCCACTGGCCCACATTCCCGCAAACCTCCCCACGGTGTGTGTGCTGTGTTCCCAGACCAGCAGCCACCAGCCTCACTTGAGCTTGTTAGACTTGCAGAGCCCAGGGGTTCCTGTGCCCGAGAGCGTGAGCAAGGGCTCCCCTCCAACGGGAGTCCTCCCTGTGCAGTAACAGAGATGTTCCCAGTAGAGTCCGGTGGGGAGAATCTCTCTCTCTCTCTCTCTCACACACACACACACACACACACAATATAAAAATCTGGATTCAGGAAAGATTTAAGTTTCACACCTGGTTTTGTCACTTAATACTTGTGGGACCTCCGCCAAGTCTCTCTCTGGCTTTTCTGAACACGTGGCCATATCTCTAAAGAGCTCAGCGATGTCCCATGCCCGGGCGCTCCCAGGAGGCCAGCAGTGACCATTCACACCCCACTCAGCCACCCTGGCCTGCCCGTAGGGTGCCGGCACTGCTATTTACCCACGTCTCCCAGTGCAGCCACACAGCCCGCGGATGGCAGGGCAGGGCTGGGCCCTCAGTGGTCTGGCTCGGGGCCCGCCCTCCATCCACGCCCGAGCCGGGACACCGTGGAGTGACCAGTAGACTTGTGCAGAGTACGGGGAGTGATGGGTGTGAGTCCCACAGCCCCGCACCTGAGCCCTAAGTAAGTTACTGCTTTCATTATTACACAGGCACAGGTGAAGGTGGGGGAAGATGTAGACCTTAATCGGTATTCGTAGTGGTTTCTCTGAGCTGAGGGAGTGCTGGGGCCTTTGCTTTTTCTTATCTGTATTTTCCTGACATTAACCTGGCTCGCTTTTGTCATGAGAAATAAGACATTTTAAAATCCTTCTTGACTTGCTTACCTGACCTGCTCATTCCCAGCATGAGGGAGAGAAGGATGGACCCTCCCCCACCTCCTCCCCCCCCCCCCCGCCCGCCTCCCCAAAGTCACAGCAAGCACCTGCAGGAGGGCAGAGCGGAAGGAACCCCCTTAGGTCTGCCTTTAGCATCTCCCCCACCAGGGACCAGAACCTCCTTCCTCTGCATCCTCAACATTCTCGACAAGAAACCTCCCAACACATAAAGCAAGGGCATGGAAGAATGTATGTATCTAAGACTCGGAGTTACTGACTAAGCGTGGAAAATTTCCCCCCAAAGTGTTTCCAAATATAGAAAGATCACATCATACATGACGGAGGCTCACAGGCCTGGTGCAGCAGTAGCAGGTCAGAGTGAGGAGGGAGCAGGGTTCCCCGCCCCCAGGGCCCGGCACCCATGCTGTCTTCTGAGCTACCCGCGGTTTCATGTCCATGCCTGCCCACGAGCTCTTTCGGGAAATAATCTAAGTGGGGGATCAAATGTGTTACTCTTACGAGAAACATCAACAGCGCCCCTAAAATAGATTGCTTTTCCCGCGCCTTCTGGGCTGGGAGCTTTTGAGAGGTTGGGGATATCACTGGTCGCATTGTTCCTTTCCCTGGTGTCCCCCAAGGGGTTTGTTGTAGGTTCATAGTTGTCAAATACACAAATGGCATTTTTAACCTGCTAGGTGGACCAGACTAAAACCGCCCCATTCTCTGCTGACTTCATTCACCAAGGGAAGGTCCTATAATTACCGGCCTATTGCCCACAGCAAAGGCTGGCCATCCTTCTGCTGACCCATCTTTAGCTTCCGAGGGAGGAAACCAGCAGGGGTAGGAGAGGGAAGGGTTGTGGACACCTGTATCTCCCTCCTGCCCCCTCCCCACCCACCCCAAGCCTGCCTTCCCTGAAGCCAGGGAGGGCCTGGTCTTGGCATAGAAAGGATCCTCAAAGACACATCAAAAATTCCTAACTCAATGGAAATGATGAACTAATGTCCCTGGGATCACAGCTGCCCAAACAGGCCTATTCCAACCCTGACTAGTCCCCAAAGAATGAGGAACCTGTCAGAGGCTCCCCGAAGGTCTCCTCAAACATCAGAGGCCCGGAGGAGCCGTGGGCCTAAGTGGGCCTCCGGGCGAGTGGCAGCATCTTTCGTCCTAGCCCGACCCGTGGACAGAGCCCGGGCACATGGGAAGCGCATGGGGAATGGACTGGGGGCTGCGAGGTCCATTTATGAACAGGGTGGTGCTCATCTCCTGAGACGCGGTCGGGGAGCATGGGCACATGTTTTGACTCAGCAAATCCTAGGAGAGTAGAGGGAAAGGTCACCATGTTATTTTAAACGCAGACTTGATCCTGGGATGTATTAATGGCCTGGCATACAGGAGTTGAGAAATGACTCCCCATTCCTCTTGCCACTGCTCAAGGCCTCCCCCACATAGTTTGAGCTCTAGATTTTGAGAAAGAAAACTATCCAAAGAGATTCCCCCAAAGAAGGGGGGAAAACAGTATAAAAAGAAAGGAATGGAACTGGGTCTTATGCAGATGTTTAAATGTGCTTGGAAGAAAGCCACAGGACAATGAGATCTTTGTGTTTAAGTGAAAGAAGGCTGGTTATACAAACAGTGCCGATCTGGTTTCTATTATCAGCTAATTAAATGATCTTATTGCCAGTCTCCCATGAGGTTCCATCTGGGGCATTCTAGGCAGCAAGTAAGGCTCAGGGGATAGAGCATCAGCCTGTGGACCAAGGGTTCCTGGTTCGATTCCAGTCACGGGCACATCCCCGGTTGGGGGGGGGGGGGGTGGCGTGCAGAAGGCAGCCAATCAATGATTCTCTCTCATCATTGATGTTTCTATCTCTCTCTCCCTCTCTCTTCCTTTCTGAAATCAATAAAAATATATTTTTTAAAAAAGTATCTCCTGAGGGAAGACCCTGAGAGCCAGCGCTGCAGAGCAGCCGTAGAATCAGAGTCACCCCGCGACCCGTGCGAACAGGGCCTGTCAGGCTCCGGAGGTGCTTCCTGTGCCGACCTGATAGCCTCGGTATTGGAGAATCAGGGCTCCGTTCTAGTGAGGATGCTTGAAAAACATGGTGGCTAAGAGGAAAACAGGGAAATACTCATCTTAGAGTTAATCAATTATTGAAGGAAGGGTCTGAAAGAAGAAGTGGGTTTGTTTTCTTGGGGAGTCTTGCGTACAGGCCACCTTGCTTTAAGGATCCTCTTCTCTGGAGACGAGGGCTGTCCCAGGGGTCCTCTCAGAGGCCCACCTGTTGTATGAGCCTGTGATGGATTAGAACTCCGAGGACAGGACTTTAACTCTGGCTAGAGGGGGAAGGGGCAAACGTAGGGCTCACAGACCCATCCGGGGGCAAGGGTGTGATTGATGGGGCGGGCCACCGGCACTCTATTTCTCTCTCCCTTTTTCTGCATGTGAGTTTCAGATTCCTGTGTTTATTTCTCACATAGCAGGAAACTCTTTCCTTGTTTCCAAGCCAAAGCATTCTAGAGAAGGGCCCGGTCAAGTGCACCACCGAAGGCAGCAGCCCCTCCCGCGCTGGTTGTAGTGGAGGGAGGAGCCGGTGCCCGGAAGAAGGGCTGAGCAGACACAACCATTGATGTCCACATGGCACCAAGCAAGATGCCTCATTCTAGGTGTGCATGAGCGGGAGGAGCAAGGAGAGAGAGGAACAGACATGCCAGGGTGGGGCGGGGAGGAGGGGGGAGGGGCCATTCTGCACATAAGCATGCTAATTGGAAGGACATTCAGTTCTCTTGAGCAAAGACGCCTCAGGCCATATACATCTCTTGCCAACTTCCTTTCAACCTTAAGGAATGACTGTTCCTCCTTCCATTCTGTCTGAGCTAGTTGGCAAAGGGTAACAACTCCTTCTGTTTTATTTGTGTTTGCTTGGCATAGCTGGAAAGGCTCCTATGAAGGTGTTTTGCCCTCATCATCTTGTCTGTAAATCTTGACCCTTCACGAACCCTTTCTTAACAGGTTACCTGGGGATGGGAGGCGTAGTAGTATCGCCAGTTAGTAGCTACATCCGTTTCCGGGGAGACTATGTCTTCCAGCGCCACCTCTAACTGTGGGTGCGCTGGTCTCGGGGCAGGGCCTTCGCTGTCCCAGAACATTTTCCAAGTGAAAAAAAATTAGCGTCACTGTAAATGCAGCCCAATGAATGACATTTTGTGTTTCCTAATTTGACACAATGGGAGGGTAATCTCCTTTATTATCTTCTAAAAGTTTTTTTTTTTTTTAGAACTATCTAGGGCAGTGATGGCGAACCTTTTGAGCTCGGCGTGTCAGCATTTTGAAAAACCCTAACTTAACTCTGGTGCCGTGTCACATAGAGAAATTTTTTGATATTTGCAACCATAGTAAAACAAAGACTTATATTTTTGATATTTATTTTATGTATTCAAATGCCATTTAACAAAGAAAAATCAACCAAAAAAATGAGTTTGCATGTCATGCGTGTCATAGGTTCGCCATCACTGATCTAGAAATTGGTTTTTGTATGTAATAGGAGTCTCCAACTTTTTTTTTTTTCCAAATAGGAGACCCAGCTTCCCCAGTAGCATTTATTATTGAAAAATTCATCCTTTCCCCACGGTTGTGCTCCATCCCTGCAGTTCTATTTCAACTGCCCATGTAATTGTGAGTTTATCCCTGGCTTCCTATGCTGGGCCTATATGTCTACTCCGACTTGGCTTTTGTGCCAATGCTGCACTCCTCTCATTACCATTCAGGGTAACGTGAGAAAGAGGAACAGATGCTAAAAACAGAGTAGGCGATCAAGAAGCCCAATAAATCCTACATTAAATAAATATTAATAATAAGTAATAATGTAAATAATAAAATAAGCTGAATAGCAAATGAAGAAATGAAAATAGTAATAAATTCACACCAAACACATTGACAGAAGTATAGAAAAAAAATTTTTTAAAAGAATGTCTTAAAAGTAGCCCGAGAAAAGACAGTTTGCTTATTAATGACGGACATGACTTCTTAATAGGAAGCGTGGGAGCCAGGAAACAGTGAAATGATATCTATGCTATGCTGACAGAAAACAACTGTCAATTCCGTACCCAGTGAAAATATCCTTCAAGAGTAATGGCGAAATAAAGACATTTTCACATAAACAACAACAGTAGTTTGCCACCAGTAGATATGCACTAAAAGAAATTCTAAGGGACATCCAGTCATGCAATGCCTAACGAGGGGTAAGTTCTGAGAACTGTGTCATTAGGTGACTTTCTCATTTGCGAACATCACAGAGGACTTCACACACCCAGATGGTCTAGCTTACACATCTAGGCTGCAGGGCAGTGATTCTCAACCTTTTCCATCTCATGGCACACATGACTTAATTACTAAAATTCTGCAGCATACCACAAAATATATTGTGTTTTTTGCCCACCTGACAAAAGAAATGGGTATAATTTTGATTCATTCACATCAGATGGCTATTGTTGTGTTGGCTGTTGTCATTTTTCTGTTTGACAATCTAAGGGAAAAGCGGTCAGTGCCTCTGACTAAATAGTCAGGTATTGCGTGTTTTCAAAATTCTTGAGGCACACCGGTTGAAGACCAGTGCACTATCACAGGTGATAGAAAATTTCCAGCTCCTTATGATCTATGGGCCCGCCACTGTATGTGCTGCCCATCCTTGCCTGAAGTGTTATTATGTGGCATGTGACTGCACTTGACCCAAAAGGGAGATGATCCTGAGTGGAGACTCTGAGATGTAAGCAATGGAGAGTAAAAAGCTTGGTGAATGTGGCTATCATAATTAAAACAGTAACTTGTGACTTTGTTGTTGTCTTTTGGGGCACAATGACAGCTGTTTCATTATCTCCCGTGATTCGGTGTGTTCTGAACTCCGCGGGCGGTTCTGCTTGTTTCACTCAGAATGTCTCATGTGGTTTCCATTAGATGTTTGCTGGAGCCAGTCTTCCGGGCCTCGGCCAGGAAACCGTCTTATCTGGCCTCTCTCTCTCCACACAGTGCAGGCCTTCTTCTCCTTGTGGCCGCTCCAGCAAGCTAGCCAGGTTTCTTATATGGCAGCTCAGGACTTCCAAAAGCACAATAGTGGAAGCTGTTAGGCCAGTGGTCGGCAAACTGCAGCTCGTGAGCCACATGCGGCTCGTTGGCCCCTTGAGTGTGGCTCTTCCTAAGCCTTAAGAGTACCCTAATTAAGTTAATAACAATGTACCTACCTGTATAGTTTAAGTTTAAAAAATTTGGCTCTCAAAAGAAATTTCAATCGTTGTACTGTTGATATCTGGCTCTGTTGACTAATGAGTTTGCCGACCACTGTGTTAGGCCATCCTAATGTTGGGTTCAGAACGTGACCTTCTATATTAGTCAGATACAAGATGGGGGGAAAGGTGGTTTACAGTTGTTCATATGGAAAATAATGGAACAATTAGTAGGTAATAATACAAGAATTAAACTCTGTGTTTCATGTACTCACACTGTAAACCTACTTTCTCCACCATGTATGTATATGTAGGGATCTTCTGTTTTCCTTCTTCCCTCTCTTCTTTGGAGACCAGGTACCAAAGTTCACCTTCTGCGAAGTCTGCTTATGGACCAAAAGAACAGACGATTATCCGCATAGAGCTGGCTGCTCCTGAAACTCCTTTGGCTAGAGCTTTTTCACTGTCAAACTTTGAATCTTCATAAATACAAAATCTTACTTCATAATACAAGTAAATACAAATACTTGAAGAAGTAACACAATTTATATCAGCCATTTACATCTTAGTACAAACCAAGGACTTGAGAGACATGATCTTTACTGATGTAATAAAAAGAGATATTTCAAACCCTTGGCACTCAAGGTGAGAAGAAAGGAATTTATTGAAGGGTGGGTGGGACAGGCTGGATGGCAAGATCAGTGTCAGAGACTTACCTCACTTGCTTTTTAAGTTTCCATAGTAACTGGGGCCTGCTTAAGCCCTTATAGGCAATAACAGCCAGGTGTCTCTTCTCAAAGGGATCTTTAGTAAGAACCCCAGTCCAAAGCTTTGATGCTATAATCTCACACTTTTGTTCATGCACCAGCAGGAAGGGAATGTATTTAGGGGAGTCCAAGCCTTCCCAGAACCTCTAAAAGCACAAATTTGTTCTGTAGTGTGGTCTGTTGACAGCCTCGAATGGACACTCAAGCTACGCTTACTACAGAACAAAGATTATATCCTTTCCCCCAAAGATCATGCTGCTCTCAGAGAATGGAGTACATGAGGTTTGGAAACTGCTTTATAAATATTGACATCATAGTTGTTTTGACCTCAGTGATCCAAAGCTACCAGCAATGGCAGAGGAGCCCACGGGTTCAAAGCCACTGGCCAGTCTGACCGTTTTTTCTCTTTGATTTCAGAAGGCCAATGCTTCCTTCAGTGTGTTGGCGATGGAAACCATAAACAAGAGGCATTGCTGTCTTCTTACGTGGCAGTCTCCCATCGGAGCCCTTCGTCTTACCTACACCTCGCCCAGCTTTGGGCATGAAATATTTCATTGAAGAAATGAATGCCGTTAAGTGGCTTGCTTAACTCTATTCATCTGCACACATTCAGTGAACTAATTCTATTAGCAGTGGTTGTTGATGGTCTGAGAAACACTGAAGGAGTTCATTTTTGGCAAACATCCCTAATTTGTAATGTTGGTGGGTACCGCACCCAAGGCTTCCAACTTAATTGGAAACAGCGGAATGTAATTTAGTTGTGGCTGTTCCTCTGGCTGTTAATTGAGCTGATTTGAATGCCACTAAGATTTTAATGGAAACAATTCCTCACTAATTAACCAGAACCGCCGTTTGCTGGTAGCCGGTTACGGGTAGTGTGTGCACCGTGGTTCGCTCGCCATGCTTCTTAGAGCAGACTCCGCCAGGGCTCCGGCCCCCGGTCTGGATACGTTTGGCATCTAGAAACAGATCATTGAAACTGCTGGTGTTTATAATCAAAACCAGAGTCTGCTCAGTGACCAAACACTAAAACTGCCTGAGTTTTGTTTTTCTAGCTGCATTCCCAATGACAAAATATTGAAGGCGTTTTGTTTATTGGCTCTTCCCAGGAGATCGGCTGCTAAGAGAAGATTCAAACTTTGCCACATTGTTTAAAAAGAGAAGTAAGCATCTTAAGGATCTTCTTTAAAAAACACACAAAACCCAACAAGATAAAAACCAATACTTCCCACTTCATTATTTTATTAAGACCATGGTGATTTTGAAAGTCTGATATTCTCATCTGCTAACCTTTGTGGGCTGATGGTGGGTTTCTGAGTTTTATTTTTTTAAATAGATTTTTATTGATTTCAGAGAGGGGGGAGAGAGAGAGAGAGAGAGAGAGAGAGAGAGAGAGAGAGAGAGAGAGAGAGAGAGAGAGAGAGAGAGAAACATCAATGATGAGAGAGAATCATTGATCAGCTGCCTCCGGTATGCCCCCTACGGGGATCGAGCCTATAGCCTGGGCATGTGTCCTTGACTGTAATCAAACCCAGGACCCCTCAGTCCCCAGGCAGACGCTCTGTCCATTGAGCCAAACCAGCCAGGGCAGTTTCTGACTTTTCCACAGGGGTCTTCAGCTGATGAGGCAGCCCCATGGCCCAGACTACTTACAAGGCAGGGATAATGACCCATCTCACTTAGTCTTTCCCCAGGTTAGGCACCAGGCTCAGTCCCCTTCTGAGAGAACTGACCTGGGCCCCACCGCTCCCTGCTTTGGCAGGTCTAGAAGCGTCCTTTCCTGTTGCGTAGGTGACTCTGTGCCAAAGAAGCCCAAAATGAAAGTTTCTTTGACCGCGTCCTGGTAAAATATTATTAACTTGAAGTTGCAAAGGCAAACTTGGTCCATGTGAGAGAACTCTGTGGCTGCGTGCCTCACGTCTTCGCCATCCTCCCCCTCTCCTAGCGCCAAATCCGGGGGGTGTGCCTCCTCCACACTCCATGGCGTGTGGATTGTCTTGGTTTGCAGTGGCCGCTTAGATGTGGGCTGAGCTGTAATCAGTCTGAGGACATCGGGCAGCACATTCACCTCTGAGGTGGGCCGGCACGCGTGACTGCACAGCCGCACAAGGATCCCGTCGGCCAGCCGTGCAGGGGGCAGCCACCTCCCCGGGTCTCCTGGAGGCAGGCGCTTCGCTTCTGCATTCCCGCTGTCATCGGCCCGTTAGTCACAGGCAGCATGCTTGTCCCATCTCAAAACCCAGTGCTTCTCTCTACGGGAAGGGAGCTTGACCGTCCATCGTTTAGCTGGCAGTGAGGGTGGGTGAATCTATGGGAGTGAAGCACTCTATGGGGACCAGCGCGTCACTGTGCCCAGGGAACACCCTTTGTGCTCCTTCACTCATTATTCAACACCCATTTATTGACTGTCTCTTCAGGGAGCCGGTGGTCTAGATCAGCGGTTCTCAACCTGTGGGTCGCGACCCCTTTGGCGGTCGAACGACCCTTTCACCGGGATCGCCTAAGACCATCCTGCATATCAGATATTTACATTACGATTCATAACAGTAGCAACATTACAGTGATGAAGTAGCAACGAGAATAATTTTATGGTTGGGTCACAACATGAGGAACTGTATTTAAAGGGACAGAAGGTGGAGAACCACTGATTTAGAGAGCTCCACTTATAAATATCTCCCTTCATTATCTCAGGCCACGAAAAGGTCACATTTCTTTTCATGATCAAATGCGTAGGATTCTGAAGCACCATCCACCAACTTGGGGCCCTTCATTCAACTTTCCTTCCTTTCCGGGGACCCTCCCAGTGTCGCCTCTGAATCAGAGCTCCAGCCGCGCCCTGTGAACCGCAGGAGGAGCGGCACTGCCCCGGGCAGGGGCTTGTGGTCCCTGCGCACAGCCTATGCCCAGTGCTGCCTGGCCAGAGTATCGCCCAGGTTTGCTGCACCTGAAGGCGCCGCTGGTGGGGCGGCCTCGCTGTCGCACGTGGGACTTGTGCCCACGCCCGTGGCTTACACAGTGTGGCTGGGAGGCCCTGCTGGACGGCAGCAGCTGGGGTGGAGAGAAGGAACAGTAGATGGTCCTCCTCCAGGCCGGCCCCCGGGGGGCTGCAGCCATTGGCTCTCACTCACACAGCTAGCTCCTTTATGTCTGCATCAGCGCCCTGCTCAAGGCCCCACCATATGGGTTCCCATCACAGGTCACCCCCAGACAATCCAGGTCCTGGCACAGAGCCGGGGTCAGGGGTCACCTGTCTGGTCTCTTCCTCTCTCTTAGAGCAGTGGTTCTCATCCTTCCTAATGCCGCGACCCTCTAATACAGTTCCTCATGTTGTGGCGCCCCCCAATTTCATTGTTACAAATCGAACATAATTAAAGCATAGTGATTAATCACAAAAACAATATGTAATTATATATGTGTTTTCCGATGGTCTTAGGCGACCCCTGTGAAAGGGTCGTTGGACCCCCAAAGTGGTCGCGACCCACAGGTTGAGAACCGCTGCTCTTGGAGCGTTCTTTCTGGCTGGGGGGTTCTTGGTGTCAGTTTCACCCATTGACCAGGAGTTGGGAGGTGCCCACATGGAGGTTCTGGAGATGAACAGCAAGGGTTTCGAATCCCTGCTCTTGCCAAACAGTTCGTGGTCTGCTGATCGGGCCAGGCCCGTGGAGGCCAGCCTGACTGGGACTGACATTCTAAGTCCTTGTGATTCTCATGGTCAGATCTTGGGCAGGCCGCTGGTCACTCCGCGCCTGGGACTCCCCGGCCATACAGCAGGAACATGGCAGCAGTGCCGGGCTGTGGTAAGGCCGAGGACAGGGCGTGGGGAGCACGTCACACTGTGTGTGGCGCACGGGAAAGAGGAGCCATTACCATGAAACGATGCTTAGTTAACAAGTAAGGAGTTGTGGGTTTTATGAGAAACGAAGTAGGTCCGTCTGCTTCTTAGTCCCTCATCCCTCTGGGAAGCCAGACCACCAGCTCATGAATGCCAGGCACAGCGTCCACCTGGTGGCCGCATCCCCAAATCTCTCATCAAAAACCTTGGAGGAAATGAAAAGGCTTGTAACTTATAAACCAACTGAGGCTTCTCAGGGGGGCGCGGGGAGGAGAGGGGAGCGCGGGGCGCGCACTCTGGGGCTGGCAGGGGGCGGGGGGCTGGGCAGGCAGCTTGGAAACAAAGCGGCACTTTGTCCTGGGCCTTTGCTTTGCTCTTTGTCATAATATTTAATTAATTTTGAAATTTCAAATAACTTGAAAGGAAAGTGTGAGATATTTAGATCTGTTAAAGAAGGGAGCGTGGGTTCGAAGGTTGAGAAACTCTATAACCTGTAAACCGCAGCCTTGCTGACAGGCGTGTGTCCACTCCAGGGAGGCGTGGTGCCCGCACCTCTGCCTGCCTGCCCGGCGCCCAGGGTCCCTGAGGTGGCGGTGGGTGGCGCAGCCCTGCAGCCCTCCCGGTTGGCCCCATGGGAAAAGCTGGCACGTGCACAGGGCGCTCCCGTGTTCTGGACCCTTCCTTTCGCTTAGGCTGCTGATGAGCGAAACTGGAACAAATGTTCGTTAGAGGCATTTGAAACACGATGCCCCTCACCCCTGGGTTTTCGCCGTCCTTTAGGACGCGGGCACAGATCCTTTCTGCATTCGCCGCCCTGGCTCAATAAAGCTCCGTCATGTCTCTTTTTTTTCAGTTTTAATTTTAGGTACACTAGAGACGTAATAAGAAATTTAGTTCATAACAGTGAAAAAAATACTTGCAGGAAAGTGCACAGTGTATGGCAAACATGTCAAACTCACGGCCAGCGGGCTTCATGCCTAAATGAGGCATGCGGCCCGCTGGCTGTGAGTTTGACATGCTTGGTGTATGGCTTAATTGACGGTTACAGTGAAATGGTACATATACATGAAGCACCCAGGGTGTGCCCTTTGGGGTCTGCCTTTGTCCAATACCATGTTAGGAAGACGCAGCATCCATGCTATTGAGTGTTGTTGCAGCTCATCTACTCCATTGCTGACTGGTATCCATCGTGTGGTGCATCAGGACTGGAGACATCGCCGAGGGAGGTGGGCATGTGTCCCCTGCCAGGATTGGTCCCAGAGATGGGCATGTGACCTCAGCCGGCCAATTGGGATTTCCCAAATCGGAAGCAGACAGTATCCTCTTCCTCATGAGAAATGGTCTGTGCTGGCCCGCCCTGGAGTCAGGCCCTCTGTGCCTGATGCTGGCCGTGGCACTTACCAGCTGTGGGGTCGGGTACCAGTTACTTAACCTCTGCATTCCCCGCCTTCGTTTTTCCATCTGTAAAAGCGCTGATCCCACAGGGTTGTTTCAAAGACTAACTGAATGCCTAGAACCTACCAGCTCCTACTAAGCGCCGTGGTGGGCTCTTATCCTGGACTGTGAACTGTGCGGTGTAAGGGCTGTGGCGGCCACCAAGCTGCCTGCAGTGCAAACACAGTGTCGCTCAGGTTCGCTGCGTGGCCCTCCTCTGCCACGCCCCTGAGCCCTGCACGTGCAGTTCCCTCTTCCTAATCTATCCTCTTCCGTTTATCCTCCCACAAACGCCCCTCCCTCTTTCATGTCTCAGCCCCAAAGGACCAGTGTCCCTATTACGTTTCTTATCAAACGTCACCCCCACCCCTGCTCCCATCGTGGTACCTCAGCAGCTCTCAGAGGGCGGCTGCCAATCCCTGGTGCAGGGGGCAGGGGTGTGTTCCTTTCCCGCTGCGCTGATGTTTGCGCCGATACAAAGCGAAACTAGCTGCTTTCACAAGAATTGAGGTGGTGACACCGAATTGGGTTATTCGTCACAAAATACTATTTTTTTAAAAAGCCCATTTCACTTAATGCCTTTGCGTGGGCAGCAAACTGGGTTAATCTTGACCCTTGAGTGCGTGTATTTTTAAATTTCTGTGACCAAATGGGAGGTGGGCATGACGCTCTTCTTAAGGGCGCCGAAGCGGGGTGGCCGTCTCCGGAAAGGCCCGTGCCGAGCCGCCAGCGGAGTTAGCTGCTCTCCTTCTTCTTCAGTGAAGACCATTTTTACTTGTAGGAACAAGTGTCAGACTATGGTCATTCAGACTTGAGTATCTGGCAGATATTTACTTGAAAACGAATAAAAGGAACCTGTCAGAGCAAGGAAAAGAACTATCCGTACTTGTTGCCAAAGATAAAATTTGAACTTTCAAGTAAAAAATTAGAATTTCAGAAAACATGTAAGTGCCACCATGAGTGTGATAGCTTCCCACTTCTTACAGATGTTCCTGGTGAGATGGGAGGAGAGAGTGATGAATGGATTAGGCCAGTATCCTGTGTCACTCTCTCGTCTTTTTTTGCAAAATATTCAATTACAGTTGACATTCAGTATTAGTTTGTATTAGTTTCAGGTGAACAGCATATACATGCTTTACAAAGTGTTCCCCCTGATAATTTCCAGTACCCACCTTACATAGTTATTACACTATTACTGACCATACAGGGTGTCCCAAAATGTATATCCATTTTAACAGCTGATAGCTCGATTTTGAAAGTGAGATGTATTTTAATAAACACTGCCTTTATAATTATTCCAAGTGTGTGTATACATTTTTTGGGGACATCCTGTATTTCCTATGGTGCTACATTCCCACGGCTATTTTGTAACTTCCAATCTGTACTTTTCAATCGCTTCACTTTTTTCACCCAGTCCCCCAGCCTCCCCCTTCTGGCAGCCATCCGTCTGTTCACCCAGTCCCCCAGCCTCCCACTTCTGGCAGCCATCCGTCTGTTCACCCAGTCCCCCAGCCTCCCCCTTCTGGCAGCCATCCATCTGTTCACCCAGTCCCCCAGCCTCCCCCTTCTGGCAGCCATCTGTCTGTTCACCCAGTCCCCCAGCCTCCCCCTTCTGGCAACCATCAGTCTGTTCACCCAGTCCCCCAGCCTCCCCCTTCTGGCAACCATCAGTCTGTTCACCCAGTCCCCCAGCCTCCCCCTTTTGGCAGCCATCAGTCTGTTCTCTGTGTCTATGAGTCTGTTTTGTTTGTTTGTTTACTTTGTTCTTTAGATTCCACAGATAAGTGAAATCATACGGTTCTTGTCTTTCCCTGACTGTTAGGCCCTTCTCTTGACAAGTGCCTCCTCCTCTCCCAGTACCAATTCCCTCTCACCCATCAGCCTCCTTCCCTCCAGTGACTGTCCTGCACGTCATCCCCCACCTCTATGTGCCACTGCGGATGGGACAGACCGTTTCACCTGGGGAGGAGGATGTGTGCAGGCGACCACTTCCTTGTTCCTGCCTAGAATTCCATGGTGGGACGCCGTTGGGAAAAGAGGAGTGTGGTGGGTGCATGTCTCTCCACCTCTGTGCGGGGAGGGTTTATTGCTTAGTGTGTTGTTTTATTTGAAGCCGCAGTCAGGAAGGAAACTTAGGGCCCACCATCATCTCACACTGTTAGTTTAAAGGGGAAAACGTCTCTCTTAGCCCTCAATGAATCATAGAAAGGCAATTATATTAAGTTCTTATTGATGGCAATTATTGCAAAGTAGCTTTTAACTTCCCTTTTGAGGAATATTTTTTAAGACGTCAGAAAACCTTATGTCTCATTCTTTCTTTGCTTTAGAAATTTTTATGCACATTATTTTGAAATAATTTTAGACTCAAAAGAAGGTGCAAAAATAGTGCAATAAATTCCTCTATACCCGTCACCCAGCTCCCCCCAATGATAACATTTTATATAACACAGTACGTTGTCAAAGCCAGGAAGCTGACATTAGTGCAGTGCTATGAACTAAACTACAGATCTTATTTATTCTTCCCACAAGGCAATTCCCTTGTGCTACTCCTTTATAATTGTACTCCATTCATTTAAAAAATATTTTCTTATTTTAATGAAAGTTATACTTCATAAAAATATCTATGATTGGAATCACCAGAGCCTAGCATAGGGCCATGCATGGAGTAAGTTGTGTGGAATTTAAGGTTAAAGGCCTGGCTCTAAAGCTGACTTGTGGCTCACTCGCTGTGTGATCTTGGCAAGGAACACAACCTGAGTCTCGATTTTGTCACCTATAAAATGAAATCAATAATACCCGCCTGGTAGAGATGCTGCCTGGGTTACACGCAGGGCACAGAGTGCCTGCCCTGTCACAGGCGCTCCGTCCATGGCCAGCGTCTTACCTGCTCCCCCAGGAAGCAGGCTCTGAGATGGGAGTGCTCACAGGATCAACACCTGGGAACTAAGAGACTCAAGATTGGACAGAGGGAGGAGCTGAGTACAATGCAGTTACAGCACACGGCCTCAGACAATCCTACGGGGAGCTGGGATGGCCCTAATTTAGAGTTGTCAGGCCTTCGTATCCCCGTACCAGTCATTCTATGGGCGCTGCTGTTGGGGTCAGGGTGTGACCTTGGGTAGGGTGGCTCTCTTTAGCCAAGGGCAAGGCCTGAGGACCGACTCAGCTGGGAGCCTTCAGTAGCAACCCTCCCTGCAGCCGGGGGACGAGTGCCTCGCATGGGGGTGTAGGCAGCGCATCACGGCCTGTACTGTAGCCACTGTCGTTATTACGGCTCTGAGGACGGAGGACACCAGAAGGGGAGACAATCGCAGGTTTGCCCTCCTCCCCACATGTTCACCACATTAAACCCAGGCATGTGTGCGTGGCTCGGTAACTCCAGGAAAAGGCTGTTTCCTTTCTGCTGACAGCTTTTGGAAGAGCTCATTTGGGAGAGAGAAAAAAGCAATGGATGCCCCTCTTCCTTCAAGTGCAGAAGGGAATTTCCTAAAATCCTCCTGGCCAGCCCTGCACAGACCCGCGTCCTGTCCGACCTGCCCTTGTCCGACCCTGCCCTACGTAAGGCTTGCCTCGAAGTGAGGTTTAAAGGCAGACGTTTAACGACTTTTCAAGAAGTCCCTTCTTGGCCCGCCAAGGACGAGGTGGCATCGGTGATATCGTACAGTCACGGCGTTTGTCCAGTAGGAGCCGGAGGCCTCGGGGAGTCTGACGCTGAGCTAAGGCCCACGGGGACTCCCAGGCAGAGACACTGAGTTTCCAGCTGGAAAGTCCGGTTCTGCGCCTTCTGTCCCCGCCCAGCGGCTGTGGGACGCAATAAACATGGCATTTTGGAAGCACCCACCTGAGTAGCAGCGGAGGGCCCCGAGGACTTGGTGGGTGAGGATTAAATCTGCTGGTTCCTATTGCACCTGGATTAGTGCAGTTGGTCTATAGCAGCGGTTCTCAACCTGGGGGTCGAACGACCCTTTCACAGGGGTCGGCTAAGACCATCGGAAAACACATATATAATTACATATTGTTTTTGTGGTTAATCACTGTGCTTTCATTATGTTCAATTTGTAACAATGAAATTGGGGGTCACCACAACATGAGGAACTGTATTAGAGGGCCGCGGCATTAGGAAGGTTGAGAACCACTGCTCTATAGGCATCACGAGAGCCTGGCGCTGTGTAAGGGAAAGCTCCTTTCCGTGAAGGGAAAGCACAGACATTCGGTGCAACAACAGGAGTTGGGGTGAAAACTGGAATATGTTTTCCTGATTTGTTTAGTCTCCTTGGAGCAAATTTCTTTGGCTCGTTATCCAAGTCCCTCAGGGGACTTAAATGGCACACGTCACCCCTTGTCTGCTCGCTCCAGGGAAAGGTCTGCGGGCGGGCGAGCCAGGTCTGATTTCCCTTTGCGTCCCCAGAGGGCCTTGCACAGATAGAGCTGGTGATGCATGAAGGTTGGCGACTGAATGGACCCTTATTAACGGTGCCAGAAAGTGAAGATATGAGCTAATCAGCAGCGATGAGCACCACAAATTAGCCCTCTTAGAGGCAGCAGGAGTTTGATGGTTACATCAGAGATCTGGGTTCGTTCCTGGAAACTTCACTGGGCAATTGTCCTTTTAACTCAGAATCTCTGGTGAACTCATCTCACGGGCGGCTGAAAGCTCTCTGGCCTGGGAGTCAGGAGGCCTGGACACCGATGCTTCCCCAGCGACGTGACCGCAGAGCAGTGTCCAAACCACCTTAAGGCACAGTTTCCGCAGCCGTTAAGGTGGTTGGTCCAACATTACCTCTCACAGGGCTTGTTTTATAGGTCAGATGAGCTAAGGGCTGAAAAGCATTGAGCTCACCCAGGTGCCTAGTAAATGGTGACTGTGATTGTCATTACCAGGGTAACCACGTAATGTCATCCAAATCAAGGGACTTGGACAGGGAACGGGAGGCTTACAAACAATTAGGATGATAACTTTTCTGAAGGATTTATTTCTTGACCAACAAATTGGTTTCTTATATTGGTGGACCTATAAAATGGTTCTATTCAGGAACTATTTTCAAATAAAAAAATATTCTTTTGAAGATATAGAAGAACATATATCTGTGTACATTAAAACAAATTGGTAATTTTGTGTTGATCTGAATGTTAAAAAATTTAAGCAGAATGTAATTTTTGATACATAGAGGGTGGGGCAAAAGTAGGTTTATAGTTGTTCATGTGGAAAATAATACAATAACTAGTAATTAATAATATAAGAATAAACTGTGTTTTGCATACTTATAAACTGTACACCTACTTTTGCCCCACCCTGTATTTATGTAACAGAATCAAGTTTCTTAGCCTATCAGTCCTAGTATTTTATGTAGAATGTATTTCTCAATAGTTTAATTATTTTTATGTTTTTCCACAAAATTGTCTGCATTCCAAGCTTCATAAATTTGAAATTGCTGGTATTTTCATTGACTTCTCTATAGACCACACTATATTTAACTGAGAAAATTCTCCCTACAGGTATTAAAGTATTTGGTAAGCTAAGCGCAATTCTGTTAAATTAAGACTATTCTCAATTCTAATTTTTAAAAACATTGAAATGTGTAAATAATTCAGTCTAAGTAGTTCCCAGGAAATTCTGGCCTTCATTCAGACTACTTTTTTTTTTGACAAATATTTTTATGATAACTTGTCAAGTTGTCTCTATTTATTATTCTTTTGAATGGTTCCCCAAATTTAGATGATTCAACAGGGTAGGTCTTCTCAGTTACATCCTATTCTGGGACAGAATCTAAATTTATCTAAATAAAAATAGGAGCTCCATCAAAATATTCTTCTCACAGGTTGAGGTCATCCAGGGCACAATTATAGAATTTCAGAATTAAATCCTGTACTCATTAAAGCACTCATTGTGCCCCTTCCCACCCTGCCCCTTTGCAGGATACATTTCAGTGGCTCCTGTTCGCAGAGTCAGCTCCACGGGCTGGTGCCATCGCTCAGAACCTCCCCACGTGGTTTAGGGCCCTGCTGTTGCCATCTTGAAATTCTTCATTTTTTAAACAGGGGATTGTAGTTTTCATTTCTCACCGGGCCCCACAAATTAGGTAGCTGGTCCTGCCTGTTTGTCTGCTTGGTTTTCAATAACTGTCATTTTTCTAAACGCTTCAAGCTCAAAAGCTGAATTTTTACAAATTCATTTACTCAATGCATTGAAGACTTCCAAATGATTTTGAACAAAATGCAGCTAAAATTCAGAGCATTATAGGACACTTAGGTTGATATTAACAAAGTAGGTTATCACAAAGTCTCAGACATTCTAAGTCAACTGGTAGACAGGAAGGGGAATTTTGTGATCCACGTGTGTGTGTGTTTGTGTGTGTGTGTGTGTGTGTGTGTGTGTGTGTGTGTGTGTGACAATTCAGTTTCCATTTCTGTTGGGAGACCAGCAGAACTTGTTTGGACAAAAGTACTAATTAGATATGCTTCCTCCCCACTCCAAGTACATTTCCACTCCACCGGGCCTTCATTTGATAACAATATTGTTTCTACCAGGATGCTGGTCATGAATATTTATCACCTCAAAACCAAAGTTCTTCCTCAGCGATGAACTTTTAAACTGGATCTATGATAGCAATCAGAATAATGCCAGATGTTTCACCTTTGGCAGAAGGAACTTTCCAAAGCTTTCAATGTATTCCACAAATTTGGTTTTTAAAAAATCAACCATTATTAGAATTACCACATTTCTCAGTGGAAGCATCTGAGGACCCTGCTATAGAGCTGGGGTCGTGTCCCTGTTTCCACAGGCCCACTTCTGCCGATGGGCACTCACAGCATTTTGAGGCATGGCCAGGGAAACTTGAAGATGAGCACGTTGGTTTAGAGCAGTGGTTCTCAACCTTCTGGCCCTTTAAATACAGTTCCTCATGTTGTGACCCAACCATAAAATTATTTTCGTTGCTACTTCATAACTGTAATGTTGCTACTGTTATGAATAGTCATATAAATATCTGATATGCAGGATGGTCTTAGGCGACCCCTGGGAAAGGGTCGTTCAACCACCAAAGTGGTCGCGACCCACAGGTTGAGAAGCACTAGGAAACATACCTAATGCAGCTGCTTGTGTTCATTCATCACTTTGGAGTGTGGTTTACTTAAAGTCACAACTAACTTTTGAAGTAATTCTGAGCTTCTTAGCATTCTGGTTTTCATGGATGCTAGGTGTCAACCAACATTCTATTCACCTTACACATTCAACTACAGCATTCATATTTTAATTTTCCCCTAAAAATGTGCTTTTATCTTTCAAAATGATTGCTGCTAAAAGGTTTATTGCAAGAGAAAAAATGTTGCCCAACAACACAATAAATAATTGTTGTAGATACACTGAATAGAAAATGACAAAACCACTGTGAGCAAGAATACTCACACTGCCACCTGTACCCTCTCTGACCCCGCTGCTCAGCCTCCTTTTCCTGCACACATTTCACCTGCACCCACCTTGCACTTTCTCACATTTCCCACTGATCCTGCTGCTGTGTGGCCACAACCTCCCGCCTCAGCAGGGACGAGGGAGAGTGGTGGGCAGCGAGTCTCGCACAACCACTGAGTCCTGAGGAGCTGGCGGCTGGGCACTCGATGTTTTATCCTGCTGCCCATCAAATGGGGTGTTAGCTGTGCCTTATCAGGGAACCGCTGGGGAAAGGAAGAGGGCACTGCTGGGCATCCTTTGGATTTTACCAGGAGGGAAAATTGTGAACTCAGTCTATGCACATGTCTCATCCCTTCTGTTCAAGACTGGAGGAGGCTGGGAATGTCAGGTGGAGGCCTGCTAATCCAATCCCAGGGTGTTTAACGCCACTATGATGACTAGTGTTCTGTTTTATTTTTAATATTCTACAGTAACTTTTCTACCTGTTGGTTTTATAAGCCTCACTGAGGATGTTTTGTATTGATTTCACAGAGAGAGAAACATTGATGTGAGAGAGAAACGTCAATCGGTTGCCTCACGAATGCTCCCCAACTGGGGATCAAACCCACAACTTAGGTATGTGCCCTGACTGGGAACGGAACCTGAAACCTTTTGGTGTAAGGGACGATGCTCCAGCTGACTGAGCCACCGGGCCAGGACTGTTTTCCTCTCTCTCTCTCTCTCTCTCTCTCTCTCTCTCTCTCTCTCTCTCTCTTATATCGAGCATCTGACATGTGTTAAACAACCCAAGACTATTCTGGAAAAACCTGGAGGTATAGCCATCCTTTTCAATCATTGCTTTGGTTACCCTATGACTTCCTGATGAAATAGAATATTGTACGAATTTTAGAACACGTTCTACATAATAAAAACGACCTATCATTTCGATGTGAAGGAACGAGTGAAGTCGGTACCGGGACAACATAAAACCAAGAGCTGAACGGCAGCTCAGCGGCGCAGGCGTGCGTCACAGTCAGCTCTCCTGGCAGCCGGATCCCAGGGACAATCTGCTCCTTCCTCACTGCCTGGAGCGATGTTCACTGAACTGCAAGCCGAATTCTCGAATTCTCGAGGGAAGAGGAAACCCTGGGTAATTAATCTTACTCTGGGCCTGGTGAGTGTGGGCCTACAGCACGGAAACCCTTTAACTGTGCCCCAAGGGAAGTTCCGGAGAGGCCACTTCTTTTGTTTGGGTTGGGAGGGGCCAGGTTAGAAGTGCAAAGCGATAGTGGGTTTTGACCAGCTTTACTACTAGTTGCATAAACCTTATTGTCTGAGGCTTCATCACCTGTAAAGTGGCCCTCACCGCACAGGCTGCCAACACATGTGGGTCAGAACAGCTGGGAGCAATTTGCAGTTGGAAAAATAACTTATGTGGAAAAGCAGCATAAACTTTCATCATATACCGGCTGGTTGTAAACGCAGGTCCCCAGGGAGAAATGCGAACGGCTTGTTTTTCTGCGGGGCTGTGGTCGTCAGGTATTCCTGGGGCACCCACGTCCCAGGAACAGGTCATCGTAATGAAACGAACCGGATCGCCTTCTTACCTTTCCGGAGTCCTTGACTAGTGGATCAGGGGAAACAGATGCTTCAAGTTTCACAGAACTCGATTACAGCTTTGTGAGGGCTTTTCCCCAGCACCCTGATCTCCACGATGTGCTGGTAGAGAAAGCTTTTCAAAGGAAACAGTATGGCCCAACACGGGGAAAGCGGATTTTTTAAAATATAAAATCATGCCATACGGACTTGGATGAGCGGGTGACCGTGACGGGAGGTGTCCAAAATGGAGAAAACAACGGATGTGGTCTGTCCAGAAGCAGAGTAAAACCATATTGGAAATTTGGACTCGCTTACGGCTTTTATCACCAGATATCCTGCTCTCCTGGTGCAGGAGGCAGAAAGCCCGAGTGGCCCTCCATCCACAGAGCGTCAGAGACCTGGAACCGCACGCCGGACTAGCGAGTGCCGCTGTGTCAGCTCCGCTTGCTGTTGGCCCAAAAGGCAGAATAAAAGGCTCGTTTTCCCACAATTCCATGGTGCAACCATTCTTTGTTTTCTGAAACCTCCTTTGGAAAAAAGTTGGTAGTAAAACATACATAACATGAAATTGGCCTTTTTAATCATTTTCAAATGTACAAATCAGTGGCGTTCAGCACATTCACAAAGTGGTGTAACCAGCGCCGCTGGCTATTTCCAGAGCTCGAGTTCTATTTTTCTAAGCTTCTCTGAGATGCAACACTTCAGCAGAAAGAGAAAATGCGTGGTTTTGCTTTAAAGCGAGATCAATAAGCAATTGCTTGTTTCTGCCGGGGAATGAAGACAATTACTGAGACAGCTCTTGTTAGGGATGTTTGCATCTGTCAACAGAGTGTGCTTAACCCTTTTCTGAACTCTGCTTTTATCCTAGGGGGTTGTAAACCAGGGAAAGGCTACAAAGATCCGTAAGTGCTCTAAAAAGACATTTTCAGCCGGACCGTATGGCTGGCCTGGGAGCAGAGGAGACCCTGATGATGTCATGTATGGAAGCAGGGAAAGGTAGCCACGCCCCGTAAAGGTGAGATAGGACTCTGTGTTCATTGAGTAGGGGACAAATGGAGTTTAGTTTTCAAACTTCTGCAATTCAAATTGTGTATGGGTGTGATTTAAAACGAAGACGCTTGTAAAATAGTCTCAGAATACGCATGCATTAAAGGAAATTCACAAAACACAGACCTGAGGAACTTGAGACCTGCAGTCTCCGAAAACACGTAATCTTCAGGTCTAGTGCCTTTGATGCTTACAGAGCATTTACCTCTTCTAAATAACCCATGCTAATGTCCCATGCAGGCTCCCTTTTCCGCCACAGCCCCTGTGGAGGTAGCAGGGAAGCCCTGTTGAAGTCCTGTTTGGAGTATTTATGGTCTATTTCTGAACCTGTCTCTTCTGTTTTGAAATCATGGTTGCAAAAAGCTCATAATTGATAGGTTTAATTGGAAAAATGGAAATGGGACTATGAGTTTAGCTTAACAACTTATTTCATGCATCAAATAGAGATAGCCATCATTATGATTATATTTAACAGAAAGATGGCAGTATGTTAGCATTTGTTCAATCATTATAACTACTAAATGGGGGTTGGTTTTATTATTATTCTCTGCACTTTTTCTGTGTCCACTATGACAAAAATAAATAAGGACAACTTATAGGAATTAACAAAGCAGGGGATGCCCTCTTCCTGGGGTAGGCAAAGGAAATGTCAACCCGTGTTTTTTAGAAGTGGCTGGGCTCCCTAGAATAAAGTTGTTTCAAAACTCCCAAGCAGTCTTATCTGCACATCTTTTGAAAAAAGGCTTAATTGTTGCCTCCAGGCCTCAGGACAATCTCATCGCTTTGCTCCAGGGACACTGCAGTTTACGTGAAAGAACATTTTCAACAAGTGCTAAGGATTGTGCCCGTGGTGGCTGCTTGGGAAACTATGGTGAGTGAATTCAGAAAATAGATCGTCCTGATTCTTTGGACAAAGTAGTGAATGCCCCTTAGTAATGAGCATGCCTTGTTTGTTTTAGTCCTTTTGAATGCAATCAAGGAAAGGAAAGACGCCTCAGGAGGCCCAAAGGCACGTCGGCACTCACCAAAGCAGCCAGACGCTGAGTAACGCAGTGGGGGTCTACGGCTAAGTCCTATTTTTGTGTTATCCAATGACACCAGGAGACGCGCTTTTAGTTCAAAGCGTTATTTCTCTTCAAGTGTCTTCACGGAGCTGTTGGTAATAATGCTAGAGCGATTTCAATGTACCGAGTGTCTGAGAGTTGTCCCAGGGGATAAAGGTAAGAAAAAGAAAAGGGCAGACGGAGAGCATTTGACCACAAAGGCTGGGAATTTCATTGGTTTGTGGGAGAATTCCTTGGCCAGTAGCTCTGGGAAATGGGGTGCTTTAGAGCCACACACGTTCTTGAAAACAAAGGGGCGTTGGGGATGCTGCATTAGTGAGGGTGCTTATAGCTGCAAGGAACCACAGACCCAACTCGGGCTGGCTTAACCATGAGGGGATTTGTGATCTTGCCCGCCCAAGGCTCCCCAGGGCACTGGCTCCTCTGCTCTGTGGACTCCTGGATTTGTCCTCTTCTCTGGGTTGGCTTTATCCTGCCGCAGCTCTGAGAGCCACATCCATTCACAACAGTGTCTTGTGGTCTTCAGCCCCAGCCTTGGCTGGGAAAGTGTACCTTCATTAGCGAGTCCCAGGAGCAGACTCTGTACAATGAGGAGGTGCTGGATCCAGCTGCCCCAGGACCCCTGAGGCTGCAAAGGCTGAGAGATGCTATAAAACTAAGAGGAACATGTAAGGCAAGAAATCAACTCCAGGTCTTGAGGGGGACACAGCCACCTCAGTCATTGTTTCTGACTTCTGAGAGGAAGCAACCAGCAAATCAAGTGAAAACAACACTGAGCGCCATGGGTTTCCACTTGGCGCAATGCCGTGAGGACACAGTCTCTCCTCAAACATGCTCTCGGTAGAGACACGCGTTTTTCATGTTAATTCAGTAACATCGCCTTATATTTCTGTCATAGAGGCATCACAAAAGCGGGAATTTTGTCTTTCTCGCTACTGGACCAGCAGTGCCTGGACCACTGACTAACACGAACAGCCCATCCTTTCCAAACAGTCAAAATGAAAATTGACTACAGAATCTCCAAAACAAGGAAAAGGCTTCAGTGGAAGCTATTCCAAGGAAAATGGACCCATAACACACTACAAGGGTGATCTGAAGACTGTAGCTGGAATCGTGATTTTTAGCTTTTCCCCCCCATGCATTCACTTGTCGTGTGAGGGATGTTTTGCTCAGCATTATCTCAGATCACAGATGAGCAAACGAACATTTAAAAATATTTACAGCTAACTTGCTTGTTCTAAAAATAAAACCTCTTCACTGTTTGCCTCAAATTATTATTTTAAATTCATTTGCAGACATGGAATGCGCTTTTGCTTGGTAAGAACAGCAGCTTCCCCATCACACCCTGTTTGTTTATGGAAAAGCTTCATGGGCTGCATTCTGAGTCTGACAGTGAAGTAACTTCTTGGACCAAAATGGCCTCTGGATATGAAATTCCACTTTATTCATCGCTGGTCTCTGTATAGTAGTCTGCATAGATGGCACTTTCAAACTGCCTGCCGCTCTGGGGAGAGAGACAATTCCCTAACAAAGCAGAAAGTAACTTCAAAGTACCTTCCACAAAGGCCTGGGCCCGTAGGCAGTTGAAAACACTCTGTTTCTAGAGAAAATCATCTGGGTGCTGCTGTATGGCTCCTGGCACCTGGATCTCTAAAAGCGCTGATTTTAAAGTCACATGAACAAAACTATTTTGAATACAGCTTGTTTGTTTCCATCAAAATACATATGAAAAATCCTGGTGCAGAAAACTCAACATGTGCTGTAATATGGGGTGCACTTCCCTCCAACTACATAGAAAGGCTGAATTTCTGTTAAATCTTCAAAGAACTGGTCCCAATAGCTTAACTTCATTCTTCTCTTATGATAGTTAAAAAAACCAATGTTTTCCATACGCTTCTTTTAAAAAGAGGCAGCTGATTAAGAGAACAACGCGGCCAGCACCATTATATAAGTAATGTTATTGGGTTTTCTGAAGTTTTATAATTGTTTCTAGAACAATACACCCCCCCCAACTTTCCCCACAGCCACCCCGAAGCAACTCTGCATTCGTATTATATTTTCAACCTAACAGTGTCCCAAAGCCTGAGAGTTTCCTTGCTGAAAAGCTATCTTGGAGGTTTGGTTACTAATTTTTTTTTTTTTGGTAATAGCTGTAGGGCAAACTGCTTAATTACTAGAAAGCCATCAGCTTCCCAGAACTAACGTCTCCTAGCTGCTATACCCAGCGTTCCTGCTACTCCCTGTCCAATGAGACGTTCATGCGAGAAGGCTTTCTGATTCAGTTTCAGCTCATTGAACAGTTGCAGCATTTTAGTGAGACCACATGCTGAGGGTCCCCCGTCAATATTTTATGAGCTAAGATGAGGTCTTCTCTGGAGGGTGTTTCTTCTTCCTCTTCTTCCTCCTCTTCCTCTGGATAATCCACTGAACCAACCAAACTTCCCTTGGGGGCTGTTACTGATGTAGCCAAGTGTGTATTTTTGGGAGAGGCTCCAATGGCACTTGCCGGTGGTGTTGGGGCCACTACAGGTCTGCTCTTTGCGCTGCTTCTCCATCAGCACTGGCCGGGGGGCGGGGGGGGGGGGTGCGGAAATGGGAAGCCACCGGAAGCTGTCATTCTGGGACGGTTTTCCTTGTCTTCACTGTCTTTGGCTTTCTTAGTCTTCACACATTTTTTTTATAACATCTTCTGGCTTGGATTTTTCCACTGGTGCCACACACAACTGCTTTTCCTTCGTCCTCTTCACCTTCATTAAACCCCATTTCTTCATCCTCTTCCGAGGCTTTTGCATCTGCAAAATCTGTTACTGCGCAGGACAGATGGCATAGTGATCAGGTTCTGATTTTGTCTGTCTTTTTCTTGCTCATAGTTAGTCTTTAATCCTTGGAATGTCTGAACATATTCTATCAATTCAAGTGATTTATAAGAGTTTTCAACTATACGTGCAGTAGAAGACTTAATATCTTCCATTCTTACAATTGCAAAGAACTCAATTACAGCTGAATTTAACAGATTGTACTAAGTTCCTTTATCCAGAAGAGCATGAAGAGCATTTACAACTGGCTCAAAAAGATTTCTCTTGTTGATGTAACGACTGTAAAATTCATCTTGAAGGCCAATTATCTGCCTCATAAAACGAAGAGCACACAGGCCAGGAGAGCGTGCTTGGAATTCATCAAGACCAAGACTCTTCTTAGCAAATCCTTGTTCATAATGTAACTTTTATGTGATATGCATGATGTTCCACACAAAATGCTACAAGTAGCTCTGAAATTAAGGCAAGCAGCTATGCTGTTTGATAATTTTCAGGACAAATGGTACTGTTTTTGTTAGATCCAACTACATTATTCTTTTCCCTTTGGTCTTCTGAAGTTTTGGTCAAACGTGGGGCTGTGAGGACATGCATACAATGGTTGGAGAAGAAATGTAGAAATTTACCTTTTTTCAGTTTTATTAGTTGTAGCCAGCATGTTCTCTGGGTCAATTCAAGTACAAAGAAGTCCCATGAACTGAACAGCACCTCCTAGATCAGGATCACAGATCATTTGTTCAGTTACTACATTAATGAGAAGGATATCATGGTCACTCTGTGGGCTTTTTGAATGACCAATTCTCAGGCTATGAATGGACTAAACTCTATTAGGTAAGAAAATTTATCTGTAGCAGTTGACCTGACCTGCAAATCATCCATGCCCATTACAATTTCAAGAGCAGGAAGAATCCTGAACTTTGCCAAAGTTTTGGAAAATGCATCCTGTTTTGAGGTTGTAATGTCAACTCACACAGTTTACCATCATGTGTTAACTGTGCCAAAACCAGACAGAAGTTCCTCATCTTCCTGCAACATGCTATCTAAAATTTGTTGAATTAAATAAAAGATGTCAGAGCAGAAAGAAAATTCTCTTCAAAATGGATGGCATAGCCCTGGCAGGTTTGACTCAGTAGCTAGAGCAGGGGTGGGCAAACTTTTTGACTCGAGAGCCACAATGGGTTCTTAAACTGGACCGGAGGGCCGGAACAAAAGCATGGATGGAGTGTTTGTGTGAACTAATATAAATTCAAAGTAAACATCATTACATAAAAGGGTACGGTCTTTTTTTTTTTAATTTTATTCATTTCAAACGGGCCGGATCAGGCCCGCGGGCCGTAGTTTGCCCACGGCTGGGCTAGAGTGTCGGCTTGTAGTTGGAAGGGTCCTAGGTTTGATTCCAGCCAAGGGCACATGCCTGGGTTGCAGGCTCCATCCCCAGGCGGGGGTGTGCAGGCGGCAGCCAATCAGTGATTCTCTCTCATCATTGATGTTTCTATCTCCCTCTCCCTTCCTCTCTGAAATCAATAAAAATATATTTTAAAAACAAACAAACAAAAAAACGGACTGCATAGGCAAAATGATGTCCTGAATGTGCTGTATCCTGTAAGTCTGATGTACTTTCTACCTTCATTCAGAGTCTGTTATTGGCATAACTTTCTTAAATTTTGCAGTTTTGGTCAGGAATTCTCTATGCCTTTTTGGCTGAGCCAAAGCAGGGTCATATTCAAGCCATCCAATGACATGGATGGTACATGGATCAGAAAACATTACCTCAAACAGAGTTGCCTTATTTAGGAACAAGATTCCTCTAACAATTTCATGCACATGGTGTAAGCCTTCGGTGTTTTCTAGGGTCTCACAAGCTTGGAAGAGCTGCAGTAGTTTTCTCATATAACCTTCATTTCCCAAGGCCAGAGCCAGCTTTTCCCTGCGGATAGAGGAGAGAGCTGAGGCGACTGAGTCAGCAATCTCTTCAAGTTTATTGCATTTACATGTGGGCAGATCAGTCAGGGGACTGGTTACCGGCATGTCTTTAAATCGTTCTTCTGATTCGTCAGTGAGGCTCTGTGTGACTTCCACCGATAGAGCAGAGCCTTGAATGTAACCAGTTTCCCCCCAGATCCCATCACCACCAGCTTTTTCCTGAAAACATAGAGCCAGATCCCAATGTTCAGCTTCTTACCGAACGGTTCATGTCTCTTGTTGTTTCTGATATGCAGTGTTTGGGTTTATGTTTGATTCCGAGAGTAGTGATCCCTGGGACGCGGCCCAACCAGCAGCGACATGCCCCTGAGCTCCTCCACGGAAGTGGCAGAGACGGCCGGTGCTTTGGTCGCCCTCTCGCCAGTCTGCTTTCCGGGCACAGACCTTTGCTCCCACCACCACCGCCACCAGTACACATGCGCCATCTTGATATAATTTCTGATAGGGTGGGTTTATGAATCATCTTGCTTTGTTTCATATTTGTCCCATGTGTTCTTGGTTCCTTCTTTCCTGTCCTCTCATAGATTATTATTTCATATTCCTTTTATCTCCTCTTTTGATTCTTAGCTGTGCCTCTTTGTTTTATTTCAATATGCAACCTTAATATATCATTGTCAACATTGAATAAATATTACAGCACTTCCTGGACAAAGCAAGAACCTTAAACACTACAATTGCATTTTATCCCTCCATTCTTCAGTGGTATTTTTGTCATGAGTTTTACTTCTACATGTGTTATAATACTTGCTATTATTTTCATTTGAACATTCAGACATCTTTTTAAAATTAAAAATAATCTTTTATATTTACCCACATACTTGCTTTTTCCAGTGCTTTTCATTCCGTCCTGTAGATTCCATTTCCCACATGGGATACTGTCTCTTTAGCTTAAAAAACCTGTCGAGATTGTAGTGATGTAAACAGAATGGCTTACTTCTTGAGCTTTGGATTTGTTGGTATCACATTCTCTCAGATTTTGTTTGTTTGAGAATATCTTTTTCTTTCTTTCTCTCCCTCATTTTGAAGTATATTTCCACTGGCTATAAGCTTCTAAGTTGACATTGATTATTTTTCTTCCATCATTTTAATGATGTTATTCTATTATCTTCTAGGTTTTCTTATTTCTGATTAGAAGTCAACTGCCATCTATGTCTCTCCTTCCTCTGCCCCCAAATATAAAGTGTTTCTTTCCCCCTCTGGTTTCTTTTATGAGCTTTCCTTCTGTCTTTGATTTTTCAGTGACCATGATGTGCCTGGGAGCGATCTTTGTATTCATACAAAGCTTGGGATTTGCTGAGTTTATTGTATCTGTGGTTTAATGTCTTTTGTTAAGTTAGGAAGTTTCTGACTATTAAGTCTTCCAATAATTATTTTGCGCAGTTTTTCATTCTTTCTTTGCCCAGTTTGTTTTCTTTCTTTCATTCCACATATGTTAGATTATTTGATATTGACTCCTGAGTTCCTAATATTTTCTTTTTAATCATTTTTTCTCCTGTGTGCTTCTGTTTAGATCAGTTATATTGACTTGAATTCAAATTCTCCAGTGGTTTTTCTTTTTCTTTTTTCTGTGCCCATTGTTCTTAGGAATTTAGTTCATTTGTCCTTCTTTGTGTCCATAGCTCTTCACTGTTCACTGGCTTTAAAGAATTAAAGCTGGAAAAGGTAAGGAAAAGGATTCTCCCCCAGAGCCTCCAGAGTGATTTTGGCCTGGTGAACTAATTTTAGATCTGACCATCCAGCCAAGTGTGTGGTAATTTGTTACAGCATCCATCGGAAACTAATACAGCAAAAATGGAGTTTCTTTCCATCTGAATTGAAAGTCTGGGGTGTTGGTGCCTACGTGCAACCCTTACCAGTTTTCTGGCCACTATTCTAGAGGTAAGTACCGTGGAATAGGCAATGCAAACGAGAATGAGGAAGAGAGTAGATTAGACTCACAGGGCATGCCTGTGGAAGGCTGGGCCCCAGCTGATACACTACTTTAGAACAAAGGGGTGTTTCCTGAAATAACTGAAGGAGTGCTGCAAAGGACCGTATCTGTGCTCAGCTTGATTCCCACAGTTGACGTTGATTCCCTGTTAATAGCTTAACTGACAGACAGCAAGGGATGTGTAGGACTTTCATCCATAAATGGTCCTGAGCACACTCCACAGGAAGCCTGGTTTAGGGCCTTGGAGACTAGAGCAAAATTAAAAGTTGAAACCAAGCAAAGGAAAGCTCAGAGAGGAATTCGGGGGACAAATGTTCTTGAGCAAGATGTTCAAGCACTGAGTCAACTTTTGATCCCTGGGGCTGGTGAGAAGCCTGTGTCTGGGCTGTGACCGGACTTTCGGTGGGAGGCGGTGAGCCTCCCCACTTCTCATTTCACGGAAGCCCTGGGTTAGTCCCAGGGACTGTGGATGGGCTGTTGAGGCCGGGTGAGCACCAAGCTGTGGAGAAGAGGAGACTCACTTTTCTACCCCATCTTCCCAGGGCCTCGGGCTGTTTTGAAACCAGCCGCTGGACTTCCCCAAAGGGTCTTCTTTCTTCCCGTGGCTCCCTTCTGGAACAGTCTCCATGTATCTATTTACCCAGGCGCATGTCGAGTGCAGCCTGGAAAAGTGTTGCTGGAAGTCACGCGGGTCATGTCTCAGGTGTTGGACTTGCTCTTGCTTCACCTCACAGTCTTTGCTTCATCTTATAAAGTGTATTTTCCCAGCAAAGGGCGAGGTGGGGTGGGGCCAGAGGAGGGTGAGAAGGAAAGAAACCCCCACCCTGTCCCACTGGTAGGATTTAAAGTGGCCACGTGCTCCAATCCCTCCTCCCCATTCATTCATTCATTCATTCATTCAACAAACGCTGATTGCGGACTTGCCTTGTGGCAGGAACTATGTTATGGGATACAAGTATGAATAGGGCAGGTCCTCCCACTGCCCCCATCGCGGGCCCCAGCAGCTTGTCAGCCCCTGTTCTCCGGATCCTGGGCCGGGCCGCCTCCGCGATGCCCAGGAGGAAGGTCAGCTCTGCCGAGGGGGCGGCCCAGGAGGCGCCCAAGAGGAGGTGGGCCGGGTTGTCAGCCACACCTGCTCCTGCAAAAGTGGACTCGAAGCCAAAAAAGGCGGCAGGAGAGGGTAAATCTGCAGCCAAAAAGGTGCAAAGGGAAAGGAAAAGGGGAGCAAAGGGAAAGCAGGCGCCAGTGGCGGACCAGGAGCCCACAGAAGATCTGCCTGCGGGAAACGGAGAAACGAAGGCGGGGGAGGGGCGCGGGGAGCCCAGCCTCCGATGAAGCAGGAGAGAAAGAGGCCAAGTCTGGTGACTGGCACAGGCCAGGGCTCAGCAGTGGTCCCTGCCTCCCTGCTTGCACAATCCAGGGGAATCGTTTTAGCAACTGCTCTGCACATGCAAGGCTTTTAGTAGCTCTAGACACCTTATTAAGAAGGAGGGAGTTCCACCTCATCCCACTTTTTTAAAGTGTGAATGCTTTTTTTTTTAAAAGAGATGAATAATTTGCCGGTTGTTTATTTTTTGGCACAACCAGAAATAGTGGGATCTTGAATATGGAGGCGTTGACTGTCTTAGCTGTCAGCCTAACATTCCATAGACGGGGGTGGTTTTATATCCCGTAATGCAGAGCATGCTAAATGGCAGTTGGGAGTCAGCCGTGCGTTTGCTATGTCTTGAACCTTTAAAGTTGCTTCTATGCGCATGTGTTTGGTAGAATTGTTTCTTGAAGAGAAGCACTGCTGGCCGTTGGCTCTCTCCCTGTCAGAACGTTGTGCTTCTGTAGCACCTTGGGTTGGCCGTCCAGCTTTCCTAGTAACTTTGCTAATGTGCTGTGAGCGATTGAACATGTGATTATGTAGAATAGAGGGTATTCAATTGTGAATTAATGGCGGGGAGGGGAGAGTATGAACAGGATATGGTCATTGACTCGGGGGAGTGCAAGGTTTAGAAAGATAAACAGGCCTGTTTTAAAGTGGGGTGGAGTGGCAGGGAGAGAGAAGGGCCCGCGTGGCGTGAATGAGGAGCACCTGCGTCCGAGTCCGGCCAGGCTCGGGGAGACAGGGAGGCTGGCCTGACCGCCCATTTCACAGCTGAGGATAGTAAGACTCAGCAGGAATCTGTGGCCGAATTAGGCCCGTACCGCTGGGAGGGAGGGCATTGCTCCGCCTCAGGGAAGGAAGTCTGGCTTCATTCTCCCAGTGAGACCTGGGGTGACTCCCTGGGAACAAACAGCCCCAGGGGACCAGGAGAGCTTCCAGAAGCAAGAGGATTCCCAGGAGGTAGGTGGGAGGAACAGATGGAATTCCTCGGGCTTCGGGGTTCCAGCACATTCCCCATTGGTGGGGCAGCAGTAGGGGAGGAAGGTTAAGAAAGACCACGGTTTCGTTGCAGTTTTAGAAAACTTTGCTTTTCCCCACATTCACACACAGGCTCGCAGCACCTGATCACAGTGGAGAGGCTTGGGCCTGCGTGCTCATTTCATTCCTGAGTCCTCTCTCTCTCTCTCTCTCTCTCTCTCTCTCTCTCTCTCTCTCTCTCTCACACACACACACACACACACACACACACACACACACACACACACTAGGGCTTCAGAGTTAAGCAGCTTGTTCCACGTTGTATCTGGAGTGTGAACTCTGGGCTCTGAGCTCAGAGCCCAGGTCTTGGCTGTCACACGACAGAGGCTCAGGAGTGAGAGGAAACCCAGGGATCCGGTATGAGGCCAGTGCGCGGGGAGTGTGCTAGCTGCCGTTTCCTGATCCCCTGTTAGGAGCTTTAGCTTCTCAATCCTCACATCTCTCCGAGGACAGCACAGTTATTGCCCCATTTTGCAGGGGAGGAAATCGAGGTACAGAGATGTTAAGTAACTTGACCCCGGTCCCCAGCTGGTAATGCGTGGGCCGGATTGGAATCCACATGCGCCAGACCCCAGTCCCTGTACTTGCAGCTGGATATGTAAAGGATGGAAATCAGCTAATGCCACAAACCATGTTGGGACATTCTAAGTCGGTGGTTCTCATCTGGGGCAGTTTTACCCTCCAGGGGACATTTGGCAGGGTTTGGAGACGGTTTTGATTGTCGCAATTGGGAGGGGGTGCTACTGGCGTCTGGTGGGTTAGAGGCCAGGGTTTCTGCTAAACATCTGGTGCTGACTGGACAGCCCCACAAAAAAAGGATCAACAAAATGTCCATAGTGCCGAGGTTGAAAAACCCGGTTCTAAATTTAAATAAATTCCAACACGTTTAGGAAACATAGCCTATTTTTCCATCCGCTGCGAATTCCTTAATTAAAGGTAAAAGAATCCCGATTCCAGTTTCCTTCCAACTTCACTTTGCTCCTTCCAGAACCTTTGGGAAACGAGGCCATCGGCTCCTGTTTGTGCTCCCCCAGGGATAGATGGTGTGAGAGCCCATGGTGGGCCCGCCCAAGCCCCCAGACCTGGCCCAGACCTAGGAGCGCACCTCACCAGCCTCCAGGTCAAAAGCATGAACTCTGACCCTGGACAATGCCAAGAGCAGGGCTCCTGGGAGGTGGAGCATCTGTTTCTTATTTGCTGGTTGCTGGGTGTTTCTCAGGATAGTTAAGCCTTTTCCAGTGTGAGGAGCTTTTTGAATAGTAAACTGCAGCCGGCTGCAGCAGGCTGCTGGTGCAGGCCATGCCCCGGGCATACGTTGCTCTGATTTGCACAAAGGCACGGAATGAACTAGCAAAGACCCACCACTCCACAGAGCCCAGGCATGAGTAACTGAGTTTTTGATTCTTTTGATTGAAAAAATGTATCCTGAGCCCGTAACTCAGCGGTTCTCAACCTGTGGGTCGCGACCCCTTTGGCGGTCGAACGACCCTTTCACAGGGGTCGCCTAAGACCATCCTGCATATCAGGTATTTACATTATGATTCAGAACAGTAGCAACATTACAGTTATGAAGTAGCAACGAAAATAATTTTATGGTCGGGTCACCACATGGGGAACTGTATTTAAAGGGCCAGAAGGTGGAGAACCACTGCCGTAACTACTCTGAATTCAGCAACACATGAAGATGAACTTACGTTTCATTAATCAAGCAACACCCATCCTTTTGAAACGTGGTAGTGCCGGAGGTTACTTACTCAATCGAATGACAGGGCTCGGCCTGCATGGATTTGGGGGTTCTTGGCAGTAGCTCCAAGTGGTCCCAGGAGTCTGGGGCTGCAGGTGAGCCAGTCCTGCCCTAGATCATTGTACACAAAGGTCGCTCTATTCCCGAGTTGAAGAACTTACTTTAGGGGCAGAAGGCCAGTTGGCAATAGGTGAACATTTTAAATATTATTACAGAATAAAAAATTCAAGCTTTAAACATTTTCATTCTTCCCAGTTGTTTGGGAAAAATTAAGCCCTTGGATAAAAACCAGAGGCATACAGCATGTGAGCCCCTCTCCCAACCTCCTCTTGTCCTGCCCAGATCTGCTGCAGCTCTGTTCTCCTTGCCTTTGAAGACCTTCAGTTGTTCTATAGGCTAGCACTGTTCTAGAATACAAGGCGGCCCTAACCGGTTTGGCTCAGTGGATAGAGCATCGGCCTGTGGACTGAAAGGTCCCAGGTTTGATTCCAGTCAAGGGTATGTACCTGGGTTGTGGACACATCCCCAGTGGGCGGTGTGCAGGAAGCAGCTGATCGATGTTTCTCTCTCATAGATGTTTCTAACTCTCTATCCTTCTCCCTTCCTCTCTGTAAAAAAATCAATAAAATATATTTTAAAAAAATACAAGGTGGAGCGGCTGGTGTGGCTCAGTGGTTGAGTGTAGACCAAGGGGTCACAGGTTTGATTCCTGATCAGGGCACATGCCCAGGTTGCGGGCTTGATCCCTAGTAGGGGACGTGCAAGAGGTAGTCTATTGATGTTGATGCATCAATGTTTCTATCTTTCTTTTCCTTCCTCTTTCTCTAAAATCAATAAAAACAGATTTTTTTAAAAGGATACAGGGTGGGATAAGAGTAGATTTACAGTTGTTTGTATGAAAAATAATGGAATACTTAATAAATAATAATAATACCAGAATAAACTCAGTTTCACATACTCACAACTGTAAACCTACTTGTGCCCCACCCTGCATAATGCAAGCCATGTATGTAATGTAAAATTTTCTTTTGTATGGTTGGAAATCCTCACCTGAGGATATTTTTCCATTGCTTTTCAGAGAGTGGGAGGGGAGGGAGGGGGAGAAAGAAACATTGATGTGAGAGAGACACATCAACTGCTTGCATCCCAAACTCTCCAAGACCGGGAGTGAACCCCCAAACCCAACTATGTGCCCTTGATGGGGAATCAAACCCATGACCATTTGGTGTACAGGCTGACACTCCAACCACTGAGCAACATTGGCCAGGCCAATAATGTAAAACTTTCTAGTAGCCCACATTAAGACAGTAAAAAGAAAGAGGTAAATTTAAATTTAGCAATATATTTTGTTTTATCCAACATATCAAAATAGTATCTTTTCAACATGTAAACAATATTTGTAAAGTATTGATAAATTCTAGAACCAACATATGTGCTGATATGAGCCCTGCACTGTGAATATCTTCCATGATATATGAGTTGAAACCAAGCGTCATCCCACCAAAACCAATTTCTGTGTAACAAAAAGGCATTTTACACGGCTTCCATTTTAAAATCTAAACGAACTGAAGCTACATAGAATGTGCACTTAGTGCCTCAGTCACACTGGCCGCATGTGGAGTGGCCACCGTCTTGGCCACACAGCTTAGACCTTCACGTGTTTGAGCTGACCTGTGTCCGCCCCATCACTACAAGCCAGGGGTTGGGAGAGAAGTTCTAGAACCTTCTTGTGCCCCATTAGAGCAGAGCTGTGGTCGTTGTCGGGATGCTCTTCCTGCGGCGTTTGCTCACTTCACGTGCCCTGTGGCGAGGAGGAGGGTAATCGATCTTGGGCCACACACAGCTGAAGGCTGGTTTTCAGGCGGGAGGAGGGGTCACCTGACTCTGACCTTGTCTCCAGGAGTGTGATTTTCAAAAGGATGAAGACGGGCAGACCCCCAAGGAAAAATTTCCTGGGTGGAAGTCAGGCTGAAGCTCAGTAGGGAAGAGGGTGGAAGGGTGGGGGGCTCCATCTCAGGGAGATTCACCCCCACACTTGGAGGAAGCGCTGTGGTGTGGTCAAAGCCGGGAGGAACAAAGAGGATCTTTAGAAAAACACGTTCAGGCGGAACAGTTTAATGGACACAGAGCAGCACACCCAGGGTCCACACGGGACGACGCAATAGGACGTGGCCAGTACCTCTACTGACCTCTCTGGGCCATTCCGGAGTATTTATTGCTTAGACACGCCCCAAACAGGCTTAGCACCCCACCGCCTGCTGCCTCGCGCCGCCAGCGTCATTTGTCAGCGCATCTGACCTCAGTGTTGGCCATACTATCGGATATCCTGTGGAACAGAGTCTAAAAATACGCCCGTTTTCTCCTCTAAATCAATCCTAACCTCACAACTGGGGTGGCAACCAGAACATTGCTGGTGCCTCTGCTTTTCACTTTCAAGCGGAGGTGATGATATCCAGCTCCCATCTCATGCTGGTCTCGGTCTGTTTGCGCTCGGCTGGGCGGTTGAAGAGTATATTTCTAAGTTAAAGCCGCGCTCCTATCCACTCTCCCCCCGGCCCACCCCCGCCCTCCCAGCAGCAATCGCGTGCATCCAAGGGCTGCAGTTTTCTGTCTTAAACGGAACAGTCCGGTCTCTCCCGATGTTAGGTCTTCAGCTGAAGTTATTTTCATCTCTGAGAATTTCTCCCGAGCTGCTTCTGTCGTGAAGGATAAAAGGGACAAAGGTTACACAGCTGCCCAAAGTCAGCTCGGTGTCTCTTTAAATACAGCGCTTGCCTCCAGGCTCGACCTCTTCCTTTTATGGAGGAGTCTGCAGCGAGAGGGGAGGGTGGAGAGCAGCAAGTTCGCCTGGGCTTGCGCTTAAAAAATTTTTTTTTATTTTATTGATTTCACAGAGGGAGAGAGTGATAGAAACATCAATGATGAGAGAGAATCATTGATTGGCTGCCTCCTGCAGGCCCCCCACTGGGGATCAGGCATGTGCCCCGACTGGGAATTGAACTGTGACCTCCTGGTTCAGCAGTCGATGCTCAACCACTGAGCCGCACTGACCAGGCTGGCCTTGTGCTTTGCTCTTGTGTGGCTGCTGTATGAACGCCTTCCAGCACCTTCTGAGAAAGCCAATGAAAGCAGGAAGGCCCTTTGAACCCTCTCTTGCCCCCAATGTAGCTGTGAAGCATACAGAGTTCGGAGAACAGCCCCATGCTTCCTGTGCCCCGTACCGGAGCATTCCTGCTGCCGAATGCCTTTCTGTAATATTCTCGAAAACTCTCATTATATTTATCAGAAACCAAGGGCAGAAGAATAGGCTGCAAGACCCGTTCACAGAGAGAAACACATGTTTCCCTGCTTTCATGTTCTGTGAGGCACTTACGCCAAACATACAATTGTCTCCAGGGTCTATGACCATATAACCATTTTATCTTTGAAAGCTAGATCGTTTAAGAATTTTATTTTTTTAAGTTTGTAAGCCATCCCCATCCCTCAATGGCCATTGCCTCTGACTCTGAAAGTAGAAGGTGCCTGATTTTCTTCTTGTTTTTGCTCTGTGACTGCTGTGTGCGATTTGTTTTCATTCTCCAACAAGAGTTAAACTTCTTAGAGACGTTGACCCTGCATGGAAATAATTGGGCAAGGGCCTGACTGGTTCTTTATGAGAAATACAAGACTCTGGGGGATCCCAGCCTTTGAGAACCATCACAGAATTTGCCCAGGAAGCATGACATTGGCGAAAAGGGAATATAGGTGCCTTTTACCACGTTTACATGGACGTGGATTCTGGGTTTTACAAATGGAGAAATGTTGTGCAGACCCTTGGGGATCGTGGACTGTAATGTAGAGAAAGAAAGAGAAAGGCTCTTTTGTATTTTAAGATCAAGTCGTATAGCCACGTCAGAGAAGCGACACTGTTTTCCCTCTTTACTTCTTTTTTGGGGGCATCTCAGAGAGAACCCAGTTTCACAATATGGATGGAAGATGTATTAAAAGTTTTTAACCCAGAATAGCCAAACCACTCTTGGAAAAAGAACAATGGTAGAGACGTGTACTGCCCATTTTCAAAACCTACTACTAAGCTACGGTAATTAAGACAGTGTAGTACTGGCATAAGATGGGCATATGGACCAATGGAATAGAATTGAGAGCCCAGAAATAAACCCATTTATCTATGGTCAATTGATTTTTTAAAATATATTTTATTGATTTTTTACAGAGAGGAAGGGAGAGGGATAGAGAGTTAGAAACATCAATGAGAGAGAAACATCAATCAGCTGCCTCCTGCACGCCCCCTACTGGGGATGTGCCCGCAGCCAAGGTACATGCCCTTGACTGGAATAGAACCTGGGACCCTTGAGTCCACAGGCCGACGCTCTACCCACTGAGCCAAACCAGTTAGGGCTGGTCAATTGATTTTTAACCAGAGTATCAAGACATTCAATGGGAAAAGAATAGTTTTCTCATCAAATGGTCCTGGGACAACTGCTTATTCACAAGTGAATCTGGAACCCTATCTCACACCACCCATGACAATGAATTAAAAATGGATCAAAGCCCTGCCTGGTTTTTCTGCGGTTAGAGCATTGTCTACTGACTAAAAGGTCTCAGCTTTGATTCTGGCCAAGGGCAGTACCTCAGTTACAGGCCCAATCCCTGGCCCTGGCAGGGCATGTGCAGGAGGCAACCAGTTGATGTGTCTTTCTCGCGTCAATGTTTCTCTCTGTCTCTCTCGCTCCCTCCCTTCCATTTTCTCGAAAAAATAAATGGAAAAAAATTCCTTGGGTGAAGATTAAAAAATGGATCAAAGATATAAATACAAGGCTTACAATTATAAAACTTTTAGAAGAAAACATAGATGTAAATCTTTGTGACCTTGGATTTGACAATAGTTTCTTAGATATGATACTAAAAGCACAGCATGTCCAGCGGAAAAAACAGATAAATTGGACTTCATCAAAATTAAGAACTTTTGTATGTCAAAAGACACTATCAAGAAAGTGAAAAAACAGCCCACGGACTGAGAGAAAATATTTGCAAGCCCCATATCTGATTAGGATCTAATATTTAGGACAGGGGTCCTCAAACTTTTAAACAGGGGGCCAGTTCACTGTCCCTCAGACCGTTGGAGGGCCGGACTATAGTTTAAAAAAAAACTATGAACAAATTCCTATGCACACTGCACATATCTTATTTTGAAGTAAAAAAACAAAACGGGAACAAATACAATATTTGTATTTGCATGTGGCCTGTGGGCTGTAGTTTGAGGACCCCTGATTTAGAATATATACAGGATTCTTTCAATTCAACAATAAAGAGAAAAATAACCCAATTTTTAAAACGAGCAAAGGACGTGAATAAATACTGTTCCAATATGCAAGTGGACAATTAGCACATGATAAGACACTCTATATCATTAGCCATCAAAGAAATGCAAATGCAAATCAAATCACTCAAGAGAACACTTCACACCCATTAAAATGCTATAACAAAAAAGTTAGCATTGGGTGTGGAGACGAATCCTCACGCGTTGCTGAGAATATAAAGTGGTGCAGCCACTGTGGAAAACAGTTTGGCGGTTCCTTAAAAAGTAAAAAATAAACTTACCATATGACCCAAAGTTTCCACTCAACCGAAGACGTGTGTTTATACACAAACTCGTACATGAATGGTCATCGCATCATTATTAATAGTAGATCCAGAGTAGAAACAGCCCAAATGTCCATGAACTGATGATGAATAAACAATGCGGCACATCCAGACTAGACAGTTAAGCAAAAGAAACCCTTCCGCCTCCCTTTCATCTGGATGTGCATCACGGATGCTTTCCCCCCACGAGTCTTCCCCATAGCGAGCCCTCAGCTGTGCAGGAGTCTGGGAGGGGAGTGCGTCCATGGAGAAGATGACTTCTCCCCGAGAGGGTCTGAGAGGGGAGTAGGCCTCCCTCCCATCCCCAAGCCATCCCTCCTCTCCATAACTTGCGATGGTACTTGCCGTTCCACCAGCAGCCCATCCCCTGGCTTCGTGCAGAGCTCACACATGGAAAGCCTATGTGGACAAGATGGTGACGGGAAGGAGTGACTCGGGTGGGCGGGCAGGCTGGACACACACCCCGATAAAGGAGCTGTGTTCCTGAAAGACCTTGGAACAGCGGTTCTCAACCTGTGGGTCGCGACCCCTTTGGCGGTCGAAGGACCCTTTTACAGGGGTCGCCTAAGACCATCCTGCATATCAGATATTTCCATGACGATTCATCACAGTAGCAACATTACAGTGATGAAGTAGCAACAAAAATAATTTTATGGTTGGGTCACAACATGAGGCACTGTATTTAAAGGGCCAGAAGGTTGAGAACCACTGCCTTGGAACCGCAAGTCGAGCACGTGGCTTCTGGGCCCAGGCCATCGATCTGGCATGTGGGCCGTGCTGGCCTCCCTGACCCATGGACCAGCTCTCTCATTCTGAGGGCTCAGAGATGCCACTGCAGAGGACAGCCAGGCTGTGCGGGGGGGGGGGGGGGGGGGGGGCGGGGGGGGGGGACTCTTTGCGTGGGCACCAGCGCCTCAGAGGCTCGGGACTAGAGCTAGTGTGTGAGGGAGGATTGTTCCTGGGCACCTCTTTCTTAGCTGGGGAGCGCCTGTGAGGAGAGGATGCCTAACATCCCACGTAGAAGCAAAGAGTCATCATAAGTTGGGCTGTAACACCGCATGCGAGGGCCAGCAGGCCTGGGACGCTTAAGATTCATTCCTAAAACAGTGTTCCCTGCTCTGCAGCACGTAGGATATTTCATAATCCCGGCGGGCGGATTGCCTCTTGGCTTGCATTAGCGGGATGCTATTATCTCAAAAGTGTAAATCTCGGCTCTATTAGCTTTGGACAGGTTCTGGGGCCTCAGACTGCTGTTCCGTGGTCTCGCCTGAGCTTTGATGCGTTGATGCGAGCGGATGAATGTGCAGACAATAAGAACAGATGTCAGAGCCCCCAGAAGATCAAAGTGTGGGCGCTGCCTTGGGAAAGCTGCCTGGGCCGCAGCTCCGGAATCTGCAGGAAGGCGTCATCCGTGTTCAAACAGCTCTGTCCCACCGAGGCAGCCCTACCGCCAACCTGCTCTTAACCGCTCCAGGGAGGAGAAAGCTCGCGCCCAGGCGGCCTTGACCCAAAGTCGGCCCTGGTCCGCGGTCACGGCCAGCGCTGGTTCTCCTCCCCCCCAGCCTTGGTCCATTTCCCCGATATCCTCGTTCATTTGGTGCGAAGAACGTTTTCTATCCTCTGTCCTAAAACTGCCCTAAAATTGTTGTTCGTCTTTTCAAAATGGAAAATAAGAACCCACTGTTTCTAGCGTTTGTGGGCATGATGCCAGACAAGGGCGAACGAGGGGGTTTGATGACGCAGGGCAGAGCTCCCAGAGGGGCACAGGCTGCTTTCTTCCATCTTTCCCTTTTACCGCCCTCCGAATTGCTTTCTGATTCTTTTTAAAAGTTTCTCAACTTGCCCCTCCACCTTTCAGCCATGCCTCCCCCCCCCCCCACCCGTGTCCTCCATGCCCTCAGTGGATTCTCCACCTCGGCAGGCCCCTGTGTGTCCCGGGCTTCTCTCTTGCATTTGCTCCAGAGCTTGTCATGCTCTTCCTCTCGGGATAACGGTGAGCAGAACGCTGCGGGATGACGTAGAGAGCGGAGCTCCCACACGCCCACTGCCGATGGAGTGGCGTCCTTCTCGCGAGGCCATCCCTAAGGGATTGTTTCGCAACGTTTTGCTCAGCTGGCCGACTCCATGATGTTTTTCACTGTGGGCTTTTCTGTAGATGCGTTTCATCAGTACGGCGGGATAGAACAAACGTTGAATGGGGGTGGGGGGTGGGGATCAAAAGTCGACATTTTAGGACCTATCGCAGCATCGTTAGGATGATCTATGCCAGAACCTGCATCTGGCGGTAAACTCTTTCTTCTTTAAGCATCCTCTTCCGCAGTCACCCATCCAAACGCGGCTACTGTGGGAAAGTCCTTCGGCCATTGGCACTTTGTGGTCGTTAACAGGCGTGTCTTCCCGGCTGACTCTGCCTGCTAGAGGTTATCACCCGGCACTCCACAGACACAAAACCCTGACACGTTCACGACGTCCTGCCTGAGGAATCACCTGCCACCGAGGGCCGTAATTGACAAGGGCAGCGCACTGTGCCATATGGTATGAGCGATCTCCGTCCCCGAACATGCAGCTCTCACGGTGTGACAAATTGTTTGTGGGACAACACACGCTACAGCCCAGACAGTTAGACAAAACACCCCACTGCAGTTGAAACCACAGTCTGGGCCCCCAAATAAGAAACATGCAAAATCCCACCTGCTGGCCAACATCGAGGCTTCAGTTTTCCTCCTCTCTCTCTCTCTCTTAGTTTTTTTCAACAAAGAAAATTAAATGTCAAATGAATGGAATATTGAGAAAAGGACCCAGGGTGAGGTTCCCACATACACTTAACTCAGCGATATTTTTGGTGGCCTAACTATTCACAGCTTGTGGTGGGGCCGAGGTCAAGCTGTTTGTGATTTGGAGTTTAAACCCTGATGTTTAATTGTTGCCAGACAGATGCAGCATAAAGGGCTAGCAGCACAGCAGATCTAGTCTCAGCAGTGATCTGTGGCCGGGGCCTGGCTACCTCTGGAAGATTGATATGCACTCGAGAAGAATCCTCGCCACAATTAAATGCTCATGTGCTCTGCTGCTCACCCAATATTTATGATACTTAAAGTCAGGAATTTTTCCATGGGTGGGAGGTGAGATTATTGGGAGTGAAACAGGGACGAGAGGATTGATTTGGGGGATCCATTCTGTCATGGAAAAGTCTTAAGGTTTTATTGCATTTGAAAAACCTCTCTTCTCAAGAGATGGCTTCTCCCGATGATGTAACAGGACGAGAATGCTGTGTTCTCTTTAGTAAAATCTGTGGTATTTGTGTCTGTTGGGTCTTAATGTGTATCATGTGCATTGAAAGCATGGGTACTTTCTATATTTTAAGTTATAAGCAAAGGTGTATGATTATATAAGCTATATGTATATATAACATATACATGTGAATACAACATACATATAGCAAAGTATACTTACAATTCCTCTTGTAGCCTTATTTTCACGGGGAACACTGTAAGTTTCCATAGAAATGATTTATTGGTGCATGTGAGTATGTTTATAACCAGTTACAGTTTAAGAATTGTAGCCCAGTTGGTTGGGTGTTGTCCCGTGCACTGCAGGGTCGCTGGTTCGATTCCCAGTCAGGGCACATGCCCAGGTTGCAGGCTCAGTCCCAGGTAGGGGGTGTGCAGGAGGCAGCCAATTGATGTTTCATTCTCTTATAGATGTTTCTCTCTTTCTCTCCCCACCCCCCCCAAAATCAATAGAAAGGGGGGAAAAAGAATTGTACCAAACCAAGAACTTGTTTTCTGGCGCTTTTGGTAGCCCTGCAGCCTGACATTGGTACTGGACACCTGTTCTTAGGAGTTCTGTTGTCAGCATCACCAAGTCACATGCAACCTTCGTCTTTCCAGTCCGTTCCGTCAGCCCTGTTCCAGGCCCCATTTTGCAGTGTTCTCTCAGGTGGCCCTTAAATGCCCACCCCCTGAGTCCATGTTCAGATCATTCTAGTCATTTTGCTTCCAGTCCCTCCAACTCCATAAAAATTCATCAGTAAATTCTGTCTCTGTTACCTCAAAAAAACTGCAACTGAGCTCTCCGACGACGTGCCTCCACACCCTCAATTCCCGCCGTGGCCTCATCTGAATGCGACAGCAGGCTCCTGAGCGCTCTCCGCTTTCCCCGTGGCCCCATTCGGATCCAGCTAACATGGAGCAGCTGGAGTACCGCGCCCTGACCTGTTTGGCTCAGTGGATAGAGCGTTGGCCTGCGGACTGAAGGGTCCTGGGTTCGGTTCTGGTTAAGGGCAGGTACCTTGGTTGTGGGCTTGATCCCCAGTAGGGGGTGTGCAGGAGGCAGCTGATGGATGTTTCTCTCTCATCCATGTTTCTAACTCTCTATCCTTCTCCCTTCCTCTCTGTGAAAAATCAATAAAATGTATTTAAAAACAACAACAACAACAACAAAAACACAAAAAAGAACACACACCTCAGCCAGACCACATGACTTTCTTGCTAAAACTTTCAATGGCTTCCCATATCGCTTAGGAGACATTTTGAATTCCTCGTGATGGCCACACCTCATCCCCTCACTCCCCTGACTCCTGTCTCCCTCTTCAGTCTTCTCTCACAGTCCCACATTCTCCTCTTGCTCACCAAGTTCACCATCCCCGCTCCTTTCAGTTCTGGAAACAAGTGAAGCTCATTCCAGTCTCAGGGCCTTTGTACCCCGTGTTCCCTCTGCCCCAAACTGGTCACAGAATCCTACCCTTGTTGTCATATGGGTTTCAGCACAAATGTCACCTCCGTAGAGAAGTTTTCCCAAAACCATCTTTAAAGTAGATACTCTCTGTTACTCCCTATCCTCTATTCTCTCCTTCTTGTCATTCGCTATAACCTGTGATTATGTTTCTTAGTTTACTTTATTGTTTTCCTCCATAAGACTCTAAGTCCAATGAAGGTAGGAACTATATATATATATATATATATATACATATATATATATATATATATATATATATATATATATGTTTCTTAGTTTACTTTATTGTTTTCCTCCATAAGACTCTAAGTCCAATGAAGGTAGGAACTAACTATATATATATATATTGGACTCTAAGTCCAATGAAGGTAGGCCTGGTGCACAAAATTTGTGCACTGGCGCGCGGGGGGGGGGTGGTCCCTCAGCCCGACATGTGCCCTCTCACAGTCTGGGACCCCTCGGGAGATATCCACCTGCTGGCTTAGGCCCGCTCCCCGGGCCGCAGATGGCAGGCCTGGATGGCGGTGGTGCGGGCGGCGGATAGCGCTGCCCTGCCCCGCTGCCCCGGGTCGTAAATGGCAGGCCCAGATGGCAGCGGGCGGGTGGTGGCTTGCGCTGTGCCGCCCTGCCTGCAGTATGCAAATTTAACGGCCATCTTTGTTGGGTTAATTTGCATACTCTTCTGATTGGCTGATGGGCACAGTGAAGGTATGGTCAATTAGCATCTTTGTCTTTTATTAGTGTAGATATATATATTTGAAGAGGGTAATATAATATTTTGAAAATATTTTAATATTTGTCATTTTTTCATGTATCCTCAGCGCTTAGCACAGTTTCTGGCACACAATAGGTGCTCAATAAACACTTGTTGAATGAATGACCAGAAAATACTTTTTAAATGTTACAGAAAAATCCACCTACTGAAATGTCATCATCGGCCCTACTTTTGTGTCCTAAGGCAACACAAATTGATTCCACAGCTCCTTATACATGACGGCGTATCAAATCTCTGGTACCCTTCTTAGTCATTTCATTACTGTGCTGCATAGACCTCTCCACCTCCCTTGGATGGCATGGCTTCCGACTTCCTCTCCACACTGCTCATTTTCTGTTGGAAGACTCTACTCTGACAACATCCCTCATGAAAAAAAGCAGATGTTTCCTGGTCACCACAGAGTCTAATTGGACTCATTCTCCTTGATGGGAATCATATCTAGCTCATAGGTCTTTATTTTCAGGATCTGTTGGGCTTCCCCCCAAACTCAACATATTGCAAAATAGAACATTCCCCAAGGTTTCTGGCATCTTTCCCATTTTCCATGATTTCTCAAACTCACTGCCAGTGGCTCTGAGATTATATCTGCAATTTTTTTTTCACACTCTGGACTATAATCTGTCTGGGCCTAGAGGATTGAAATCATTTCTTCTGCCAAGATTTTTTTTAATTCCCTAACTTATTGTGGGCTCCATTTTCCTCCTTTCATGGTCTTCTTTGCTTCTTTGCACATTTAGAATTCAAAAATCTATTCTTCTTACTCCATAAGATAGAATTTGAATTTTTGGTAATTTGGACTTTTAGTTGCCTGTTAACATGATATCATCTTCTTGGATCTATTACTTCCTGTTCTTCTCTTCTTCCTTCTCTTCCTCCTTCTTCCCTTCTTTTATCTTTCCTGCTTCTCTCCCTCCCTCCCTCTCTCCCTTCCTTTCTCCCTCCCTTCTTCTCTCCCACCTCATTCTCTTTCTCTCTCTGAACTGAACCCTTCATGGAATCCCTTTTTAATCTCTCATGTTTCTTGGATTTCCCATTAGCTGAGGCTTTAGCCTTGCTGAAAACCTTCATTTTTCGTATTGTTCTTGGTATGTGTCCCTCATTATTTCTTGTGAACGATATCCTTTTAAAAGCACAAACTCATGAGAAAGTTTTGTGTGTGGCCACACTGGCTTCTGAGTTTACTTATCCGCTTCCTTCGCACCAGAGTTCGTCATGATTGCATTGCCTCAGGATTTGCGCAACGCTCCCCTGCCTTGCTATTATGGACTCCCAAGAGACATGGTCACTTTCTCCCTGAGTCCCTGTAATTTCTGTACAGAAACCAGTTCTTTCTTGTTGGTTAAAGTTATATCTAGAAGGGCAGTTTCTCCTCTCTGAGAGCTGAAATTGTTAGCTAGGAATGTTAAACATTTTTATAAGTGATTCTATTTTAGCCCAGGGTGACCTCCAGCAGACACAAAGCGAGTTCCAGTCCCCGGCCCTGTGATCGCTTGCTTGTGGTTACATGCTCTGCCTTCAGAAAGCCCATCCCGTGGTGACCCCTCACCCTGGCAGGACTCTGCTTTGCACGTCTCCTGTAATTCTGTCCTGCTTCCAGCCTCAGTGAGTGGCTTTCTGAACAGGACCGGGCCATCTTTGTGCATCTCTACGTCCTACGTAAGGCCGCTTCCTTCTACCGCTGCGTTTCGGGCAGGCGTGTCCTCTCTCCCTGCGAGAATGGCCACGCTTATGTTAACATCCCGCATTCTCGTGTTTTGCCTCCCATCCTCTGTGAATCAAAGTCAGAGACATTTGAATGCATACGGATTTTTCCTGACAAGTTTCTCTCACTTTCAACTGAGAATTAGGTATGAGGTACCAGCTACAGTGGCCCAGCCATTCCTACAGACTGTCCCCTTCTTCTCACCCTTGATCCGCGTTCTCCTTTATCCCTTGCTAAGACTTTCCTTCTGACTTCCTAGTACTCCACCCTTTCTAAAAAATGTTCACGAATACTCTTGTGCCTGGAAAGGTGTTGCTCTAGGACTTCTTTGCTTGTTCCTCTGATCACCCTGAAGTGATGGGTGGTCAGTGCAGGAACACATGTGGAGCGCACCCTGCCACAGCGGGCAGGGGGAGAAGACATGCCGCGCTGCCTAAGTTCACGGAGAGTGTGATTTTGATCGGGAACCACGTGAGAAGGACAGATGCAGGGGCACAGCTGGCAGAAGCGGCCCCCTGCAGATTGCACTGCGGCCCTCTTTGGGGTACAAAAAGCCGCTTTCTCTTTGTCCCTGGAGTAGAGGGAGGGGCTATGCCTAGTTGAGGAGGGGGTTGGAGGAAGGAGGGTTTGGAGGAGGGATGTTGGCTTTGGGAAAGGGAGGAGGCTGCAGGGTTTGGCCTCCCCTGCCTCCTTTCCAGCCGATAAACTAGACGGTCCTCTGGCTCCCATGGTGAACCGAACCTCTCATGGAACCCCTTCTGGGATTTGCTCCAACACGGCCTCCCCCTCTTCCTGCCAAGATTGGGTCCCCCCTGCACACGTCGCATTCCTGCACTGACTTCCCCGGGGACTCCCCCCCCCCCCCCCCACCTTGGGGAGGCAGGCTGCTTCATCCCCTAGTTAGAAAGGCCTGTTGTTGCCCCTCCCGTCCCCTTCCTCCCCTCCCCCCATCTCCTTTGCATTCCCCCATGAGTTGTCTGCATCATGCTTTTCCCACCCGACTTCATAGAATGACCCTGATGATGATGCAGACCTGGGAGCGGCATGTGTTTATGGGCTGCAATTTGAGGCTGATTAAAAGGCCCTTTTGTAAGTAGTTCGGGGTCTGCAGTTGAAACTAGATGCAAGCGTGCACATGTGTACCTCCTGGCAGGTAGTCTATGCTCAACGGATGTGTCCGTGTTTTCTCATCTATAAAGCGGATTACAATTGTGTGCATTTATTTTGAGGGAAGATAGGTGAATACACCGTAATTAATAGCTATTTTCCGGAGATGAGTAGGCTACTGGTTAGGGTGATTGGTTCAATTAAGTTTGAGAGCTAGTTCTGCCACTTACTAGCTGTGTGACGTTGGGCAAGATACTTAACCTTTCATTCCCCCCAATTATGAAATGGGAACAATTATAGAACCTATTGTACAGGGTTGTCACGATTGAGTGAGATAATCCAGGCAAAGCATCCAAGCCAGCCCTTGGTGCTTAGCAAGGCCTGCGGACGTTGTCACTGTCATCATCACTATCACTATCGCTCATGCTGTGCTCCCTGCTGCTCTCCCCAGCCCTGGTTGCCTAATGAGGGGGAGGATCACGGTCAGGAGACCCCAAAAGGCAGGAGAGATGTTCAAGCCCTTGGAAGGGAGGGAGAGTGGGCAGTAGGAGCTGTTGGAAAGGGCAGACTCAGAGAGGATGTGGGTTCAGTCGGGATGAGCACCTGGCACTTTGTTGCTTTCATTCTCGTCTTGTGCCTTTTCCATCATTTTTATGGGCTGGTGCGTAGACATTTGCTGAAAGGGCTATTCCACCCGGATCTCATTGAAGTCATGCAGCCTCCCCCTTCGCTGAACATTTTTTTCTGTCCCAGGAACTACATAAACGTTCCATTTGTGATGTAATTGTTCTGTTTCAGATTTTCTTTCCTAAACGAAAAACTGGAGTTATCCAAAACATTCGAGACAATGGCTTGACTGTAAGGCTTCGCATGACCCACACCCTATCTCCTATGGTTTACGTTTCTTTTTCCTACTTCGTCGTTACGTTCCAGCTCTGGGTGAGATCAGGGCTGCATTGAGAAGAGAGTGGAAAGATGAAAAGAATTACTTGTGTTGGAGATTCCCCACTTTCTAAGGGGCAGCTTTCACTTGTTAGGCGCCACAGTCACCATCCTCACGGTGGTTGCTTACAGTGTCTGTAGAAACAACCAGGTTCTGCCAAAATCTCTTTTGCAAAGAAAATGTTCTGTTGCTTGAGCCTCCTACAACACTGACGTTTCTTAAGGCCAATGAACCTCTCTTCCACTTCTCAGCACTGCCAAGTAACCGGACCTGGGAAGAGAGGAGAGATTGAGTTGAACTGATATGCTGCAGGTAGAAAATGGACCGATCTCGTGGAACAAGAAGATGGGGCAGAGCATCACTTGCTTAGTTGTGATGAAGTGAAAGGAAGGGTGGTTTCGAAGCCAAAGACTTGCGTTGAAGCCGCATTGCTCCTATTCACTAATTTACATGAGGTTTAAACCTTCATTGTCTTGACCATAAGTGGGAAGATAATATAATGCCTGGATAGCAGGGCTGGCTGAGGCGCAGCAGAAACGAGATGTGCAGGCAAGTGACCCTGGCCCGGAGCATCTGGATGAATGTGATCACGTGTAAGAGGTTCCCCTTCTTTGGCTGGGGAGGAGGGAGTTTCTGGGTGTCCTTGAATGCAGAAGGCTGAGGGCTGATTGAGGACCACAGGAGTCAGTCTGGCATCTGTGTTTCGTGCCCTCAGCCTGCATCCTGGGCATAAGTATCCCTGTTCCTGACCTGCATTCCCGGCCTAATGGAGTGGGGTTGGGAGTGGAGCCAAACCATGGAGCCCAGGTGACAAAGTCCTCCCCGAAGATGGAACAGAACCACTGTTTCCGATTCCACTCCAAGGCCTACGGGATGCAAACACCAGCCTCCAGGCGCTGATGTCCCAGGCCTTGTGGGCCAGGGTGTGCGACTGGGAGGAAGGAGAAGCAGAAGCTGAGCTAATGGAGACAGCTTGAGGACGCCCAGAAGTCAGGGGAGATTTGACGTGATGCGGGGTGTGTGTGTGTGGAAATTAGGTGGCTGTTGAGGGCTTCTAGTCCTACAGATGGACTTCACTTTAATGGGACCTCACAAGTGGGTGAGGCTTGGGGACACTTGAGATTCCTGTACCTCACAGGGTTTTGGTGGGAATTAAGGAAGGCCATGTGAATGCACTTTGCAAATGTTAAAGCTCTCAGAAGAGTGAGAGGTTTGTATTATGGGTAAGACTTTCTGATGTCTGGCCAGTGTCGCTCAGTGGTTGAGCATTGACTTATGAACTAGGAGGTCACGGTTCGATTCCTGGTCAGCCCAAGTTGCGGGCTCAATCCTCAGTGGTGGTGGTGGGGCGGGGGTGTGTGTGCAGGAGGCAGCCAATCAATGAGTCTCTCTCATCATTGATGTTTCTAGCTCTCTCTCTCCCTCTCCCTTCCTCTTTGAAATCAATAAAAATATATTTAAAAAAAAAAAGACTTTCTGAAATCTGGTGAGCCCCTGTCAGAGTATCACTGGAGGCTCTGTGAAGGCCAGACACAGTCGGAGGCAGCAGGTAACCAGGATACAGAGGCGCCTCCTGAGGCAAGTCCCGGGAACCCACAGCTGATGGTGTGAACTCACAGCCTGGGTGGGTGAATGGGCGAAGGGGTCAGAGGGTGCAAAGTTCCAGTTATAAAAAGTCATGGCATCGAATGCGCTGCGTGGTGGTTATGGTTAATAACTCTGTGTTGCATAGTTGAAAGTTGCTGAGAGAGTAGATCTTAAAAGTTCTCATCACAAGAAAAAAATTTGCAGTTATGTGTTGTGATAGATGCTAAATAGACTGACTGTGATGACCATTTCACAATATATACAAATGTGGAATCATTAGGTTATACACCTGAAACTGACGTAATGCTATATGTCAATTACATTGCAATACAGAAACCCACAGGACTCACAGGCTGCTTCGGGACTTGGCAAACTAAAGCCTATGGGCTGAATCTGACTAACCACCTTTTTTTTGTGTGTGTGTGTGTGTAAATAGTGTTTTATTTGAACCCAGGCACACCTGTGCATTTCCATATTGTCCGTGGCTGCTGTAGCACCCACTGTAAGAACAAAGTTGAGTAGTTGCGACAGAGACCTTATGGCCCACAAAACCCAAAATATTGACCGTATAACCCTCCACTGTATAACCATCCACAGAAAAAATTTGTCAACACATGGCCATTTATGGTTAACTCTAATTCCCGGCTGTGGGTGGCGCTGGTGGTGAGGGGGACGCTGGCTGACTGCCTTAGGGCGTCACCAAGATTGGTGGACCAGTCCTCAACCTTGCAGGCCCAGAAACTGGACTTTGTATGTTCACTTGGACGTGACAACAGCTCTTGTGATGGACTGAGAGATCCCCAAATCGAAGCCCATCGCGCAGGCTAATGACATAGTGTGGGACAGCCCTGTCAGGGGCTGCAGTGATTTCCAGGGGCTGCCCTTTCTGCATACTGGGGTGTTCACCCAAGTTTGACTAATGCTCACCAGGTTTCCCCATGGGCCTGACTGCACCACAGGGAGCATCTGGGATAGTGAGTTCAGGTCAAGGCGAGCCCAGAAGAGGAACCTGGCCCTGGCCCCCTCCAGACAGCAGTGCCTGGAATCTAATGCCCCGCCCCCCTCCCTCCCGCCCCAGCACTGCCCTCCCTGGAAAAGGTTGAGAAAATGCCAGAATGTGCTCTATGAATCCCCCACCCCCTTCCCAGAGAGCCTTTTCTCAGAGCTTCATTAGCATCACTGGCTAAAGGCTACAGCTGTTGCTAGTAAGGGGTGGATCCTGTGAACCTAGCAGGACTTTTGTTCTTTCCCATTTCTTATTGTTTTTATGGGTTTATTCTAGGGGGAAACCTTACATCCCCGGTGCTCAGGTTCTCAAGGGCACCGCACTCACTCCCTCTGTCCACCCACTTGCAGCTGACAACCCTGAGCTTTGTGCTAATGAGGGCATGGTTGAGGTGCAATTTGACCCCAGAGGGGAGTGAACCTTAATCCTGAATGAAGGTATGGGAAAAGGCTTCTCCGAGGAGGTGACACTTGATATGGGCTTTAGACGAGGAAGGGCAATTTGAGAGGCAGAGAAGTGGGAGACTGGCATCCAGGCACCAGAGAAATGTGAGCAGTCACAGAGGTAGCTGACCAGCTAGAAACGTAATGAGGCAGAGAGAGGGATGGAGATAGGGAGGGAGGGAGGGAGGGAGGGAGGGAGGGAGGGAGAGAGAGAGAGAGAGAGAGAGAGAGAGAGAGAGAGAGAGAGAGAATGCATGGCAGAGGTGGTGGCTGTAGAAACAGGTGATGGGAGATGAAGCAGCAAAGAGATTGAACCAGATTGGAAGGAGCCTTTAGGAACCAGACTTTATTCTAAAGTCATGGAAAGTGCAGGTTCAAGTTAAGGAAACTCCTCAACGTTTGGCGATGACCTTGGTGAGAAGTGGAATGGGGCAGTGGGAATGGAATCAGGAGAGAAGGCAGTGCTCATCAGGGAGGGGAGGGGAGTACCTAAATCCGTAAATCTGCCATGTTGAAGGGATGGTGGTGATGTTAACCAAGTTGGAGCTCTTAGGGGGAGAATGATTGGGAAAAAAATGAGTATAGATGAGAATATGGAATGTCTGTGGTCCCACTGAAAGCAGTGTAAAATGCAGATGAGGGGAAAAGATGAGGCAGAGTTGAAAAGTTGGGCTTATTTGCATATGAATGTTGGCTAAAGCAAAAGGAAGAGCAATGCAAGCATGTCAAACTCCAGGCCACATGCTTGAGGGGGAAGGCACAGAATGAAAAGAAAAAGCAATTGAGTGTGGACTCTCGGAGAATGTCCGTATTCAAGGGTGAGCAGATGAAGAGGAGCCCACAGAAGAGACCGAGGAAGTGCCTCCATTGATCTCCCTCGTTCACTCATTTGGTCAACAGATATTTATTGGCCACCTACCATGGGCAGGTCCTGGGCACCAAGGGGATGGTGGGAGATCAATGGTGCCTCCCAATGGAGGCCCAGATCATGAAAATGGTCATTGCAAAAACTTGGAAAATAGAATATAAATTACTCATGTCCCTATTACTCTTACTATTCTGTTGTTGTTTTTCCCCAATCCTATTTCTAGACACAATTAACTACACTTAGTGGATTTATGATGATTTTGTTATTACAGTTTTGTGTATTATTTAGCTTACTAACTATACCATAAGTATGTCCCTATATCTGTAAGATACCTTTGAGAACATCTTATAATACACATGCGTCATACTTCAACCATTTCTATGTTATTCATTTAGGTTCTTTCTAGTCTTTCTCTGTTTTAATACGGCAATTACCCACTTTTATACATAATTTTTCACCCCTGAAACTTCAAAATAGTCAAATCCATTCACACTTCAAATTTATTAATGTATTTTCCTGAGACTCCTTATATTTAAATAAGTAATGCCTCATAAGTGTTAGAGTGTTGTTATCACAGTTAAAAGTGACCACACTCTCCTTGGTCTGAAAATGCAGGTTATTTTGCCACATTACCTGATTATTAAGTTAAGAAATTTGACCCAAACTGGAGTAATGATAAATTGCATTTATTTTTGGTTTACTATTAAACCCCAGGTTTTCACTAATGGTTGCTGGAATTCCGCAGGTATTAGCACATGTGGAACAATCTTTTCATACCTTTAGGCTTTTTTTTTTTGCAGAATTTTGAGCCCAGATGTTTTCTCATTTCTCTCTTCTCTTTGTTTTATTATAATACATCACTTTCTATGAGGATTCAGAGGTTACACCAGAAAGCAAATAAGAAGGGTTTTTTTGTTTGTTTGTTTGTTCTTTATTTCTTTACTGAAAAAATGTATTTGCCTTATATAGCTTTCTTATTATTTTACTCTCAAACATCTGGTATACTTGTGTTTTAAGTGAGTTTCTTATAAGAAGATTATAGCTGGATTAAAAACTATCATAACTGGCAGATTTAATTCATTATCATTTTTGTGATCATTGATATATTTGGATTTATTTTTGCTATCTGTTTCATGCTTTCTATTTGTTCTATGGTGCTTTTTCTTCTTTTATTTTTTGTCTCCTCTAGTAGTTTGGAATGTATAGATTCTATTTTACTTTTTTAATGGTTAAAGTTATTATATTTATTGTCCTCCTAAAATTTAGAGCACTTAAATTATTTCCAGCTTACAAGCTGTTATTGTCCAGTTTTTTATTTCTATTAAAATATTTTGTGAAATGTATCAGATAGGAAAGAGTGTGCAGCATACACACTCACACTCATGAACACTTATGCACCTACTATGTTAAGAAACGGAATATTATCTCTACTTTAGAAAGCCATGTACCTTCCTCCCAATATTTTTAAGTTTACAAATTAGATATTGTTAATAGTGTTGATATTTACTTAAATTTATCTACATGATTACCATTAATTTGTTTACTTGGTTACCATCCTTCTTACATCCCAAAAGTATATACCTTTAAGAAGTTCCTTTATTGAGGGCCTGTTGATAATAAATTATTTTGTTTTTGCTCATCTAGAAACATCTTTATTTCATCCTCATTCTTGAATTAGAAATTTTGTTGGGTATGTGATTCTAGATTGACAATTATTTTCTTTCAGCGCTTTGAAGGCGTATTTGGCAGTCTTGGTGTCTGTTATTGCTCATAAGAAGCAGCACATCAAGCAGGTAAGCTGTCTTTCAGACTGTTTTTAAGCTATTTAACTAGTCTTTAATGTTCTGTAATTTTACCAGGTGTGTCAGGGTGTAACTACTTTTTGGAAATTTTTTGTACGTCCTCAATATAAGGATCTGTGAAACTTCTTGAATATTGTCTCTCTTCCATTCTTTCTACTCACTCCTTTGGAAATCAGAATAGATACATGTTAGAACTTCTCACTCAAAATTTCCATATTTGTTAAGCTCCCTTTTATAATTTCCTCCTCTTTCTTTCTTTGTACTATATTCTAAGTTATTTTGTTTGTTGTGTCCAACTTTCAAAGTACTACTTAGTCAGTTCTATCTGCTAGTTAACGCATTAAAATTTCAACTGTATGTTTTTCTGCCAGAAGATAAGGATCTGCTTGGATATTTATGATAATATTTTATTCCTCACTCATGTTTTGAATTCTTTAAATATTGAAAACACACTTATTTTATAAACTATGGCCTGCTGGCTAAATCTGGCGCACTCCCTGTTTTTGTAAATAAAGGTTTATTGGAACACAGCCAAGCCCATCAATTTACATACTGCCTGTGTCTGCTTTCTCACTAGAATGTCAAATTTGAGTCTTTTGGGTAGAGATTGAATGGCTTGTAAAGCCTAAAAATATATAATACCTGGCCTTTCGGAGAAAAAGTTTGCTCTTTGTGATAATTCTACCATCTAAAGACCTTGTGTGTCTGATTCTGCTGCTTGACATTTCTGCTCACTCTCATCTCATGCGGTCTTGTTCTGTGAGTGGTATAGTGATTTTTTATTGTGAGCTCATTTTGTTGGCGGCATTGTCTGTGAGAGTGTTAGGAGACTTAACTCGAGAGATTATTCCTTCTGTTTTTGTTTATTTATGCCAAGTGCCTGGGGAGCCACTAATTTAGGACCATTTTAAATTTCTTTATCTTAAAATAGTATCAACATAGGCAAGAAAGTGAATTTGAACCATAGGTCTTGAGGCCTGGTTTGTGGTTAATTACTTCTGGTCATGGGGTAGGGACTTTTCCCCCCAACTGAAATCAAAGCTAAGACGCAAAATTTTCTTTGCGGTCTTCCTGTACAGGGCAAATACTTTCCAGTCCACTCTTTCACTGGAAATGGGGGTCTTTGGGGACTCATTCCAAAGTCTCTGTGCTGACATGTTACTACCATGTTGCCTGCCTCCCTGGCAAATGCCTGAGGGCGCCAATGCCTGCTGAAGTGAGCATTTACCACGCTCATGCTGGATTCTGGCCTCTGCTCCACTTTTGGCCTCTGAAGATTTACCTAAATTTCTTGCCAAGTCAGCTCTTCCTTGTATCCAGCATTTTATAGGTGTTTTTAGGGGAGGCTTTTTCAGGATATGAAGTCTACCATATTGTTAGAAATAAATGCCATGCAAATTTTAAATTAAAAAAATGTACAGTTAGGATAATGGATATGGAAAAGTTTTACAACACCCTTCAGGCTCCAAGCCTACCTAGAGTTTACTTATATCTGAATTATGAGTGTTGTCTCTGGAGGGAGACAACCTGGGTTTGGAATTAGGCCGTGTGTAAAGGGGGGTTGGGGGGAGGAGAGGGAGTGGGCAAATTTTTCCTGTAATGGGCCAGATGGTAAGTATTTTCAGCTTTGCAGGCCCTATGCAACTATTCAGCTCTGCCACAGCCTCATGAAAGCAGCCAAAATTACATACTACATAATGAATGGGCATGGTTATGTTCTAATAAAACTTTATTTACAAAAACAGGTCATGAGCTGGATTTGGCCTGTGGGCTGTAGCCTGCACACCCCTGGCCTTGGGCAAGTTAATGAACCTCTATAAGCATCATCTCTAAAGTGAAGATAATATCTCTGTGTAAAGGTTGTGTGAGCATTCAATTAGTGAATTCATGAAATGCTAGTGTTGGCTATGATGATGAGGCTGGTAATGACCATGATGGTTTCAAAACGGTTCCCTGACTTTTTTTTTAAGATTATAAAGGTGCCTTCAGTTTAAAACATTCAAATCCATCTAGTGTTGCCTCCTCCACTGCTGCTAGAAATCATATAGAAAGCTAACAATACTGCAGCAACAAGCAACCCCCAAATCTCAGTGGCTTTAAAGAATGCAGGCTTAAGTCTTGCTCACATTATGTTTCCATCACCGGTTGGCAGGGGACTCTGCTCCCTGTCGTCCCTCTGGATACTATTTTAAGACTCTGCTGATGGAGCAGCCACCCCCTCGACATTACCAGTCACTATAGAAGAACACGTCTCTGCAGAGTCTTGCAAGCAGCAATTAGATGCGCGGGCTGCAAGTGACAGGTGTCACTTCTGTGCACAATTCATGGTCAGAATCAGTCATACCTTTTCCCCTTTTGTTGACCCAGTTGTGGGGTGTGCTGCCAGCAGAGAGGCTCACCTGTGGGTCCCTCCAGGAGCACCTGAGCTGCAGAGCTGCCTCACCCAAGGACATACCTTCTCCAGGGCAGCCCACACCCAGAGACTGCTCCAGGTGGGGATACTGAGGCCCGGTCATTTTGACCCAACGTGGGACAACTCTATATTGGCCCCAGGGATCTCTGTAGATTTGGCTCGAGCTGTTGTTGGGCGTCTCAACTTCTCCTTTTGCTCAATCTTGCTTTCCTTTCTTCCTTTCCACGGGGTTGCTCCCAGGACACTCCAAAATAAGCATCCTGTACACTAAACTCCATCTCAGGGCTCCTTGCCAAGAACCCGACCCATGGCACCCTCCATATGCCCAAGAGGGTGAGAGGTGGAATATCTCCCAGGAGCTTTGAGGACTACGTCACTCACTGAAGTGAGTCAAGGTAGCACGTCCAATGGGAGAGTCTAAAACCAGAGCAATGATAACAGCTAACATTTATTGAGCACTGACCTGTGGTATGCTGCACTAAGACATGCTACTCGGACAATGTACACAAACAAAACAGAAATGGATGGATAGACACGGAGAGCAGATTGATGGTTGCCAGCGGGGAGGACAGGTTGGGAGCCTGGGTGAAAAGGGTGAAGGAATTAAGGATTGATAGTTACAAAATAGTCATGGGGATATAAAGTATAGCATAGGGAATGTAGTCAATGATATTATAACAACTATGTATGGTGCCACGTGGCTACTGGAAATATCAGGGGGAACTTTATAAAGTATATGATTATCTAAACACTATACTATACGCCTGATACTAATACAAAATAATATTGAATGTAAACTGTAATCGAGAGAAAAAACAAAACAAACAAAAATATCTTACTCGGATTAGTTCATTTAATTCTCACAACACCTATGTAGAACAGGGGGCGGCCAGCTGTGGTCTACAGACCACATCTGCCCATGCCCATCCCTTTATGTATTGTCTCTGGCGACTTTCATGCCACAGTGGCAACATGGAGTAGTTGTAACAGAGACCATATGGCCCGCAAAGTGGAAACTATTTACTATTTACAGCCCCTTTGAGAAAAGGCTAGCTGAGCCCTGTGTTAGGCATTGTTCCCATTTTACAGATAAGAAAATAGAAACTTAGAGAAGAACATGGTTTAGTCTATCACAGGATGCCGTTTTTTGGTTACAAAGGCAAACATCTATAGAAAGTCCCCTACTTTGTGGGCAGGTGCGGAGCCCTTTCACACCATTTATGGGTCTTTGTAGGTGCTTAGTGAAGGGATACGAATGGTTCTCTTCCTCCCACCATCCCGTCTTGTAAAACTGAGGTCCCCTCTTCCATCTCGTACTTCCCTCGCAGCCTGATCCTGTCCTCCTCAGCAAGAGCCCCTGACACAGTCACCTGCGACCTTTCTCCCCCTGAGTGAGGAACGCAGGAGACTCATGAGTTTTGGGTGTCTTTGCCTCTAAATCCCCAGCAACAGCTTTCTCCCGCTGGTGAGAGTTAGGGCAGTCAACATGCGGAGGCTGAGCTGGCTGCCAGGAAGCTTCATGCTCACGAAGAAGTCACTCCCTGTGCTGAACCATCAAGTGATAAAATAGAATGGCAGCCTCGCAGCCTTAGACCTTGAGGCTGAGACGACCTATTTCCAAATGCCTCCAGCGGAGTGGTTCCCGGGCCAGCACTGAGGCACATGAAGACATCCCCTCCTAAAAGTGATTGTTCAGGGAGAGTCAGGGGTTAGCTCCTTCCTGCCCAGACAGCCGCCTCCTAGATTCATCCAGAACACGACCGATGCCCCAAGGTCACGGCCATGCTTATCAGTACTGAGAAGTGAGCCCAGGCTGTTTGACATCAAAGTTTGTGCTCTTCGCCCTCCGTTCTACCCCTCCGTTCTACTCCGTCCTGGGAGGTAGAGAGCCGGGATTATGGATTTACCTCCTGCAGTTGCTGGTGTGTGTGCTCATGGAGATGTTCTGCCCGTGATTTCCCAGGGGATTAGCTGCCAGGAGATTGCAGGAAGGGATTCTGCCGACCCATCTCTTCCTCACATGCCTCCCAGAGATAATGCCCCTCCTTTCTGAGAGAATCCTGGATCTAGTCAGGAATATTAGATCCCTAAGCAAAAACTCCTAAAATCCTTGGCCCATTTTTGTTAAGAAACCACTGGCCCACAAAAACGTCCCGCGAATGAAGGAAGGAGTCCATGGTTGATTGAATGAGTGAGTCCATCTCAGGATCCTTGGCACCTTATCCTGGGCAAGGTCTGTGCTCATGATAGAAAGAAAAGATAGAAGGCTTCATACTGTGGACCACACACTGCAACAAGGCATCCAAAGGGACAGTCATTCTCAGCAAATATTTTACAAGCACTTCCTGGGACTTGCACATTGTGAGAGGCACGGGGGATACGACACGCGAGGTCTCTGTCCTCAACACAGGCCTCCAGGGATGAGGTAGAGGCTGTGTTCCCGTTACCCGGGCTTTGGCCAATGACTGGTATGCAGGTAAGGAAACGGGAAAATGTAAGGCTGAAGATGCCTTCTAGGAAGAGAAATGGCAGCGTTCACATCCAGGTCGTGGGTGGGAAAGGGTTAAGTGTAAAGTTGTTGGCAGCTGGCACATGTAACCTGATCCCTCTCAGCAGTAGTTTGGGCTTTAAAACTAGGAAACCTGGAGGAATCAGACACTGGGCTGGTTTTACTGGTCTCCCCTCACTGTTTAGAAAGCCAGGCCTCCCCCTGCATAGCTGGGGTTTCCTTGGTGGTGTGAGTTACTTCTGTATATTGCTCAGTTCATCCATGTTATGGGGGTTTTTACTAGTGGCATTCTCAGAGCATGTCCGGTCTCCAATCTTAGGGTAAACTGAGAGGGCCACAACAAAGAGATGTTATAAAAGCATTGACTGTTTTAATGATATAACTCTGGCAATGTAACCATTTTCAGACACAAATATGACAAAATTCTTTCTACAGAACTTTCCAAACCATTAACTCAGAGGTTGGAAACTTTTTTTTTTTTTTCCCTTAAAGAGGGCCACTGTTTTATTCAAGTTCACTTCGGTTGGGGGAAAACTTGGGCAAACCCCATTGCTTAGTAGAACCCTGCCCACAGACAGCTAAAGGCAAGCAACCAAACCTCAGCATGATCAACCATGACTTGCCTTAATTCAGGTTTATCTTATTAGGACCGAGAAGGAAAAAGGATCCACCTGCAGGAAGTGTTCTGTGTCTATTCCAAAGCACGGATGATGTGCTTCGGGCCTGGGATGGAGGGTAAATGCTGGGAGCAGAGGGTGAACAGGCTAAGGGTGGTCCAGAGAGTTTCATGGAAGTAAAGGATCTCAAGTTCTATTTTGCAGGAGGAGAAGGACTTAGCTGAAGAGTTGAGGGTATTTCAGGAGACTGATGTGAGGGGAGGCTAGAGGTGGACTGTGAGTGTCCTGTTTCTGCGGGCTAGCGGCTGACCAGTCTTTTTTTTCTTCTTCTTTGAAAGAGAAAGAAGGAAAACAGTACATAAATGTTGTTGCAACGGAAAGTGCATTTGGGGGAGTAGCCCAGGGTGAGGTTGAAAAAGCGAGAAGGAGATAATCTATGAAGGGCCTTGGAACTTAGAAAGCCGGACAGGCTGGCTAGTAATTGATATGAAGGGAGGATATAAGAACTTTTGGCATTTTCTAGGCTGCTGTATTCACCCTATGATATCTTCAATTTCAGGGCAACAGAGGATATTGGGGGTGGGGTGGGAATTATGATTAATGTTAAACCCAGGCAACATCATGTTCTATTGCCACTGGGAGAAAATTAATGTAGACAATAGAAATGACAATCACTAAAGTCCTGAAAGTTAAAAAAAGAAGCAATTCCAGCTACACAGCAACCTGGGAAGCACTGAAACTGAAGCAAAGCAGGAGGTTCCTGTGAAAATTGGATCACAATTTATAAGTAGCCATATCTTTGCTTGCCCCCCTGGCACTCAACCAACCTTGCAGGAGTCTGGGCATCTGTGAACATACATTTAAGCTGGGAAACCAGGAAAACGTCCATTGACTGAATGGAAGGTCAAAGAAGTGTGTGTGACTGAGATACAACAGCGAAATGCAAGTAATTGGGACCCTTTTTGAGATCAAAAGGCAGGTCTTCATGGATTGCTCTGTTGAAGTGCCTCTCAGTTCGGTATACATTCTAGGGTTTTCTAAGATGTAGACTCCACGAGAACAAGAACGTGATTCCTGTATGCCCTCTTATAGTGGACTAGCCTATGGCCCAATGAAGTTTAGAGGTTGTGAATGACAAGTGTAAGTCAGATTGTATTGCTAGCTATTAAATTATTACATAGTTTCATATTCAAAAGTTCTGAATCAATGGGTATGCAAACGTCTCCGTGAAGGCTAAATTAATGAACAAATTTTGGTTGGCTGTAGACAGAGGCATGTCACCATCTTAATCAGCCGCCATTGTGCAATTCTCATCCTTGATTATACGCAGGCAAGTGAGAGGTTGACCAGAATAATCAGAAAGGAAAATGTAGTGTACACAGAGCTTTATTTTCAGAGTTTGCTTTTGTGGATTAACTTTTCTAAATTTGTAGGAAGGCAGCCCATACCCCGGACCCTTTTTCCTCTTAAGGGTTTCATTTCCCACGGTCCTTTCTCAATACTCGCCATTCATGTGATTATTTGTCCCGAGTCTGTTTACCCCAGGAGACTGTAGGCTCCCCTGGCCAGGGTCTATGTTGCATGGCACTCACTGGCCCAGGGGCAACTTTGGGCTGCAATTCAACCAGGTGTTATTTTAACTTCTTCATGCACAATGGAATTCTGTTTTGATTTTGCTTTAATGTTCTTCATAGGCTAGCTGAGGGCCCTATGGTTGACAACTAAAAATGCTTAAATGGCCCGGCTGGCGTGGCTCAGTGGTTGAGTGTAGACCTATGAACCAGGAGGGCACAGTTTGATTCGGTCGGGGCATATGCCTGGGTTGCGGGCTCGATCCCCATTGTGGGGCATGCAGGAGGCAGCGGATCGATGATTCTCTCTCATGATTGATGTTTCTATTTCTCTCTCCCTCTCTCTTCCGCTCTGAAATACATTAAAAAATATTTTTTAAAAAATGCTTAAATGCCAAACCTGAAGCTTTAAAGGAAGGGAAACCCCGGGGGAACCTCAGGTCCACTTGTTGCTTAATTCCAGGGGGCACCTCATCTTTCTCTACCCATCAGCCCATCTCTGTCTTGCTCACACAGCTTGGCAGACACACGGACGCCTTCATCCCAGGAGTCTCAGCTTTAATTCTTCATTTGTAAACTTCATGCGAATTTTCATGGGAGCTGGGTTCAATGTGGAGGAGGTCACACACTTCTAATCTCCTTCACCCCATTTTTGGATGAAATGGCTGAAAGAACAAGGGAGAGGACCATGGGAGTCACCGAGGTGCGGACTGGCGGGAGTCTGGGCTCAGGCTGCCTCTTTGGCCACCTGCTGTGGGGGAGAAACTTCCTTTGCATGAGGTGGGGCAGCCAGCCAGCCAACTGTGCTGGCAACTTCTAAGGCACAGGTTTCACTCTAGACCAAACCGGGGCAAGCTGATATTCAGGTCAGAACCAGCCCATGTTCAGAAAAGCCTGCCAGGATCTTAGTGAGCAGCCTCGGAACGTTAGCCCGCAGGTTCTGGGTGTAATCCTGCGCTCTCTCCCTACATTTCATTTTTCGTTCTTTCCTTTCTCCCTCTTCCGACCTCTGTGTTCTACCTTTCTCCCTCATCGAGCCCTCTCCAGTCCCCTCCTCCTGTGCATCCCTCTTCCGTCCTTACCTCTGTCCACCTCTTCTTGTCCCTCCTTCCACTGCCTGCCTCCTCTCTTTTTGTCTTCACACTCTGTCTCTCCTTACCTTTTTCTTGATTTGGAAATTTAACTTTACTTACAAATGTATGTTCTCCTACAGACAAAGATGCCATCTCACCCCCTTTAAAATCTAACTTGATGATTTCCAGAAAAACCATTTACATAGTTTAATTCCTCCTGCGTAAAACTGTATTATGGGATGAGCAATGGACTCTACGGCATAAAAACAAAACAGAAGACAACTTATCTAGCATGAATGTGCTGTTGACAGAATGAAGCATTAAGAATCATATCCCTCCATGTGCTATTCCAAGAAAATGAAACGTGATAATGTGGGCAGAGGTAAATGGTTCGCAACGAAGTCTTCTTACATAGATAAGTCTTCTTGCATAGTACAGTTTGATTGTGATTGTTCAGGATTGCTCTTGCAGGCTGATATTTATGCTGATTTTTAAAAATAAGGCATCATTGTGGAAAGGGCATGGACTTTTCTACACAGATATTTTTATCAATGAGAATAAGTAGATACTGATCTGGTCTCATCATTCAGGTTAACTAATAAAATAAGAAGTGCATGAAAAGAACTTAAAACAAAAAAGAGAATCATCATGTGACTATCCGACTTACAAAATTAGAATTCTTCCTGAAATCGGAGTATTGCCCCTCAATTTACTATCAATTTGAATTTTTCATAGCCAAGACAACATACAGACATTTGACCAAAGAGTTCAAGATAAAATTATCCATTTTACCTATTTATCATTTTATATGCAGTGGTTAGTTTTTAAAAATCCTTCAACTTTTATCTAGGAGGATGATCACTCTCACAGCATAGCTAAGTCACAACAAATTTCAAAACTTTGAAAAAAAGTTGACAAGTGAGAGAGAAAAAGCTCTAAAAACACCAAGTGATGGTCCTGTCCCCTTTTCACGGTTGTCACCATGGCATGACCTTTTGCTAACAGCGATCAAGTGGATTCCAATCCTGTAGAGTTACTGCCTCAAATGAGCTGATCTTTTTGCAAAGAAACAGTACATGTAACATTGAAAACAAAAATCAGATAAATAGGGACTCTGGTTTTATGGTCAGGTTTCCATTTTGGTCAAGTCCAAGGACAACCAGCTAAGATATGTATATTCCAATAAGGACGGAAGTAATAACTTCTGCTGGTATCTCTTCTGAGTCTTTAGTTCCCTCATTGATCTTCACCCAAATAGTAAAAGGAATACACTTGCAATTGAATTTACTATTATCAATGGAATTTTTGTCACAGTTCCTACAGATGGAACAAGGTTTCTTAGCTAAGTTTGAAACCCTGGCTCCTCTGCATCCTCCAGTTCTCTGGTCTGTTTCCCAGCTAATGTTCTCCAGGGATGCTCCTCAGGCCCCATGGCCATGGCCTCCACACAGGATGACCTACAGCAGCCAGTACAGGGCAAAGGCCATGGTCACCAGGAGCCACTTCCTTTCTTTTCCATTCCTCAATCTCTCTCTCTCGCTCTCATTCTCTTTTTTTCTCCTCCTTTTATCTACAACTTTATTGACTTCCTGTTTCTCTCTTTCCCTTTCTCTCCTCTCTTTCTCTTTCTAAGAATTTCTTGATGCAACTTTGAAGGGAACTGAAAGGTATCCCATGAAATCCTAGGCTGGAGGAAAACATGAGTGGAAGCAGTTCTCATCACAGGCAGACACTAAATTTGATTTGTAGCTGATCTGAAATGTAGGAAAAGATTTCCAATTACAAACCTCATAAAGTCCAAGGATGAGGGAACCTGGCTGCATTTTCAGTTTGACTAATGGTTTCAAAGTGCTTTAAAACATTTGGCATTTGCCAGCCGTCCTTTCTTCCCCTAATCCTCAAGCTCATGAGTTTTTTATGGGAAATGTAATCCTCTTTTCTGATTCATTTACACTTAGCTCATCTGCGTATTGTTTTGTGAATACCATCTGAAATCCAAGAAGTTCTATGAGATCTTTAAAGACCTGTTTTGTGAACCAGGAAGTTGTGTATTGCCAATATAAATAGACCTGAAACCTGGGGAGGGAGAGGGTGTGTGCGTGCGTCCAGAACCCAGGGCATTAAACTGGGTCTGGACTTGGCAAAGGCTGGTCCTCATGCCGGACAGAAACTGGGCTTTCACTCTTAGAATAATAGTGAGTTCAGTGTTTTAGATGAGTAACCATCTCCTAAGATAGCACAGAGGGTGCATGACACATTTTTCCAAGGATTATCTTGCTAGGTATATAAATAATGAGATTTATGTGCAAAACTATGACTTTGCTAGAGTTTCTGCACTAGAGTGGGACTGCTTACTTACGTGGATATTGCCACATGCATGGTTGTGTATACCCACATGTATACGAAATGGTTATGGGTCCTGCGGGGATGAGATGAACATTCACACTGAAGAGTCTTCCTGTGGTTTTGTTTCACAGATGATTTGACTGTGATAGAGCCAAATCATGAGGCAGGTCGTAAGCAGGTTGAAGATTGGGGCGAAATGCCCACCTCTGCGTTGCTGTGGGTCCAGAGGAAGGAAGCTTGAACAGCAGAAAACATGCTTCCGCAGAGCCACAGAGCATGGTGAATCCAGGTCATTGGTCTCCCCAAGGCAAGGACCTCGGGTTGACCCCCAGGCTCTCTGGGAACTGAGACCCAGCGAAGTGAGACGACTCGACATGCCCAAGTTCCCACGGGAAGTGAAGCAGAGCGCTAGGGCCCAGACCAGTGAAGGCGAACCTTTTGAGCTCGGCGTGTCAGCATTTTGAAAAACCCTAACTTAACTCTGGTGCCGTGTCACATATAGAAATTTTTTGATATTTGCAACCATGGTAAAACAAAGACTTATATTTTTTATATTTATTTTATCTATTTAAATGCCATTTAACAAAGAAAAATCAACCAAAAAAATGACTTCGCGTGTCCTAGGTTCACCACCACTGGCCCAGACTGACGGCTCCCGGCCCACATTCTGTCTCTGCAGGCAGCTACCTCTCATGGACTGAGAGAGGCGTTGATGTCTGTGGTCCATCTAGACCCTGTGAGTGCCCCACAAGAACAGCCTGCCCACCATCGCACTAAAGTCTGGTCCCTTGGTGATGCTGTCCTTAACCATTTTCTGAGCTTTCACCTGTCTGACACCTCTGCTCTCCTGTTCTGACTCTTCAGAATGGACTTAGTGCATCTAGGCACTCCCTTATCGCATCCATTTCAATGGCTGCTATAGAATTTTACCTGTGAGGTTAAATCTCTGTAGATTGACTTGAGTTGCGGGTTGGAAATGGTTTCCCTCGATGTTGTGAGTCTTCCACGAGATGACAAAGGTTGCACTGGACATTGGTTTTGTACAAATCAGGTCCTGCCTTGTGAATTCAACACTGTTAATGCAAAGTTTTGCTTTATTTAGTTGTTGTTTATCTTTTTTTAAAGCTCTCATTTCTTTACATCTTGCGAGATAGGACAAAGGGGCTGTGCCTTGTTATATGTTGTCATCGGCAGAGGGTCAGCCTCTGTGCTCGCCAGCACAGTAGGTGCTTGGAGAGTCATTAGCTTGGGTGCGTGTCCTTCCTACAGTACAGCTTTTTGACCCTCCTCCCCTTTTAAAAATGAATCTTTATTGTTGAAAGTATTACATGTGAACCTTTTCCCCCCATTACCCTCCCCAACCCCCCTACCCCCCCAAGCCCTCACCATCCTACCATCTGTGTCCATGGATTATGCACATACGCACATGGGTTCATTGGTTGATCTCTTCCCAATCTTCTCAGCTGGTTGCCTTTTGCTCAGAGGTTGACCTGGAGTGACCTCACCAATCCTGTTAGGGCTGGAAGGAACTTTTAATCCAGCTTCTTTGTGTTATGGAGGAGGAAGTTGAAGTTCAGAGAAGTGAGCTGCCCGTGGTCTTACAGCTAATTCACTGCTGTGTTAGCACTGCACTCAGGTCTCTCCCTCCAGCTCCCTCCAGCACAGGCTATTATTCCAGGACAGTGGCTCTGAGGGGGTGTTCAGGCAGCTGGAAGGAGGCCCTCTCCCGCCAAATCAAATACTGGAAGTCTTCCTTCAATGCACAGAAAAAATAGATTCGTGGATTAAGTTTCTTCAATTTAAAAATTATTTCCATTAATTCTTTGTGAGCCACTGTCACCTGCTACCAGTTGTCTACTAGCCAATGCAAGCAGACAACACAACGTTAAGCCACAAATAAATATGAACAAGAACAACCAACGCCTTGGCAACTATTATTCTTAGTTATGTGGCTTTTTTTTTAAAAAAAAAGACTGCTATAACCATGGGCTTTCTATTGCATTCATGCAATAAACGGAGTAGTTCTGCTGCAGACATCGTTTTCAATTCAAATGCCAGAAGTAAATATGTCATTATGTCATGCTTTTCCCTAGAGAGCACTATGACCCCCATTGACTCTGCATTCTGGAACATTCTGCATCTCCCCTAATGTGATTTTGGGGCAACGCTAGTGAGCGATTCTTTCCTTTCCGATAGAGCTCCAGGGAACTGATCCGACTTTAAAAAATACTCATAATGGCTTGGGGTTGTCATGAATCCCAAACTTAGTACTTCTATCCTCAAGGCCTTTTCACCGAGTGCAGGGCTGCCTTGGGGTGGATTTGTGTCGCGGGCTTCCCTGTCTCCGCGGGCGCCCCCTGCTGCTCCGGCTGCGCTCTTGCACCGGCCAAGCGAGGAGCAGGGTACCAGAAGCGGCAGACCCAGAGCCCGCGCGTGGGCTCCCTACCCCACAGCCATCGAAACGCTCTCGGGTCTGCAGATAGGCGCACCCCGAGCAGTCCTTTCTGGAGCCCTATCTGGCATTTCAATCCAATCCCCGCAGCAAGTATCCAAGCAAACACCCGAAAGAAAACTCCTGGGAATGCCTTCCAAACCATATCAATGCATCCCTGTGGGGCGGCCCGAAGGCAGGACCGTCCAGGGACTTTGAGGAGTCCTTTGTCCTTCCCCGGGACACGGGAGCGGGGACCCCGGCCTGGCCAGCGCGCAGGAACGATCCGTGTGGATGTGGAGGGTGCGGCGTTCTGGGCTCCTCGCACGCGTTCCCCAATTAGGACTTGCTGCCTGACGTCACGTCTGCCGGAGATTGGCTGTTCAGGGCTGACACGGGCTCCTCGGCCGGAGGAACTTTTTAAACACTTTGCAGCGGGGCTGCCGCCCGAGCGTCCCGCGCTCACGCCCGCCCTCCCCGACTCCCCGGCGCGGCGCCCCCTGCACCTCCGCTCGCCCGGGACCCTCACCTTGCGCAGCCCGCCGCCCTCGCCCCTCCCCGCCCGGGCTTCCCGCTCCCCACCCCCACGCCCACCCCTCCTCTCCGCCGCTCTCCGCCGGGGTCTGGGGCTGCCCAGGCGCCCGCAGAACTTCCTCTCCCGTCACCGAGGGTGCCTCCTCCCGCCGGCCGGGCTCCCCGCAGCTCTCGGGGGAGCTGCGCGTGTGCAGGCGGCCGCACCGGGCGAGCCGCGCGGCTGGGGGCGGGGGTCGGGGTGCCGGCTGGGGCCGCGATGGCGGGGGCCTGGCTCAGGTGGGGGCTCCTGCTCTGGGCAGGGCTGCTCGCGACGTCCGCACACGGCCGGGTCCGGAGGATCACGTACGTGGTGCGCCCGGGCCCCGGCCTGGCTGCGGGCGCCTTGCCCCGGGGCGGGCCCCCGCTCCCGCGGACCTTCAACGTCGCGCTCAACGCCAGGTACAGCCGCAGCTCCGCGGGCGCCGGAGCCCCCAGCCGCGCCTCCCCGGGGGTCCCCGCGGAGCGCACTCGGCGCACGAGCCAGCCGGGCGGCGCGGCCCTGCAGGGGCTCCGGCCGCCACCGCCGCCACCGCCGGAGCCGGCGCGTCCCGGGGGCTCGGGCGGGCAGCTCCACCCCCAGCCCGGCGGGCACCCGGCGGCGGTCCCGTTCGCCAGGCAAGGCAGGCAAGCCGCGCGACCCAAGGTGCCGCAGGAGACGCAGAGCGGCGGGGGCTCGAGGCTTAAGGCTCACCAGAAGCAGCAGCTGCAGGGGTAAGCCCGCACCCCCCTACCGGCCTCCCCCCTCCGCGCCGCCCACGCGGGACCGGGGTCAGGGCCGCTGGGCGCCCCGCACGGTGGGTCCGCTTTCTGCTCCCCGCTCGCCTCCGCCTGCCCGGGAGCGGGAACGCGGCGGGAAGAGCGGAGAGCGGGGAGCCAGGGAACTGTACCCCCATAAACCCCGAGTGCATTGTTACTGAGCTGCGGATAAACACAAAAGGCATTTCTGCCTGGGGCGTAACCTCGTGTGCTCGCGCGAACCCAGCTACTCCTAGAAGTTGGGCGTAAACATGAAGTCACTACAACTGGATCCCTCAGCATCCATTAAACTTCTTGCAACACAGTTTCAATATTTTTCTCTTCGCTAATGAAAAAAAAAAGTTTTCTGTGGTCTAGAAATGATCAGCATCCTAGAAATTCTGGGCTTGGATCTTTCTGCACCTGTGTCTTAGCACCGACAGAAGTTTCTGCTGCAAAATTTCTGTTATTGGGGCTCTTAAACATTCTCCCAGCTCTCCTCCGCCGTTCCTCACAGGTTGGGGTGTGTGTGTGTGTGTGGGGGGGGACTGGTTTTGATTATTTGGTGTTTTTTTAAGGGTGGTTCCAAGCATTGTGACCTCACCCCTCCTTGTTGGAAGACTTTTCTCTAAAACTAAAATGCAATTGAAAACGTGGGTGCAGATAATACACACAATACATTTGGCTCTACTTTGAGGGTTAAGGAAACCACTTATTTGGACCTCGTTGTCTCCTCCTGTATAGCCCTAGGGCATGCTGGCTTCCTGGTTCTCCCACCCTTTCCTGATTCTAGGTCCTTACCCTTCTAACTGGGCATCTCTGGGTCGGGCATCCTGGACACCCGCGAGGACCCTCTGGGAGCCAGAGGAGTATGGAAGCAGGATGCTGGGCTTGCGGAACCCCCTAGAAGGTTGGGCTCTCTGGGAGAGAGTGCTGCCACTGCTGGACTCAGGAGTCTTGCTTTGTTTCAGGGTCAACGTCTGTGGAGGCCAGTGCTGCCAAGGCTGGAGTAAGGCCCCTGGCTCCCAGAGGTGCACCAAACGTAAGTCTCCATGCGCACAGCGGCCCTGCACGGTAGGCAGTGTGGGGCGGTTCACACTGGGCCATCCGACGGGGTCACGTGAAAGGGGCTGATGCTGTCCTGGATACGCTGGTGTCTTGAGTACAATCCACCCCATTATCTGCAGCCTTCATTACCATCCGGGGTGGGCTGGGCCATGGTAATGTGGGTATCAATGCCAGCAGCAGACTGTTGTCCGGAGCCACACAGCCAAGACTCCTCTGCTCTCAACTCAGGTATTAATCACTCGGTCACACCTGTGAATCAGGAGTTAGGCAAAAAATTCCTGTTGGAGGATGTGCCATGTGACAGGAGCTATGCAATTAATTAATTGAGACATAAGATGATGGCAGGAGGGGAATAGGAAGTAGAGGGCCCTATTTTAGGATAAAACAACTAGTTTTTTTTTTATTTAAAAACAAATTTTTATTTATTTCAGAGAGGAAGGGAAAGGGAAAGAGAGCTAGAAACATCAATGATGAGAGAGAATCTTGATCAGCTGCCTCCTGCACCCACCACACTGGGGATAGAGCCTACAACCTGGGCACGTGCCCTGACCAGGAATCAAACCGTGACCTCCTGGTTCATAGGTCAACGCTCAACCACTGAGCCACGCCAGCTGGGCAAAGCATCAATCGTTTTTAAAGCTTTCGGAAAACAGCAGCCAGCATCCTTGAGGCCTGGCTGTTTGACGGGCGGGGTTTCCTGCAGTTAATACTCATGCTTAGCAGTGTTTTAGATGAATAGATTAATGATGCGTTTAGATTTGGAAATATTTCCCCTGTGCATCATTAAGTTAAGGATTAAGGTGAAGCATATTTGAGGCTCCTCTTGACAAGTCGCTTCTGTCTCGTGTTCATTGGAAACAGAGGAGTTTTACTTCCACTCAGAAAAAGTTAAGCATTCCTAGGTGTTCTCTACAGAGCGCTTGAGCCATAACTATGTGGACTGGAATCGTCCAAAATTTCAGCTGCTTATCAGTATTCAGCATAACAAGTCAGATTTAGCAGTTTGTCTTGTGTGTGGTTTGGATTTTAAAATACCGGTGGATGAAATTTTAAGCTTCCTACTACAGTCATCCTGGTGAACTTGTTTGTTGAAAAATGCCTTCAGTCCTTGAAAGTAAGGAGGACTTTGGCTTTAATTTTGTAAAAGGGAGTGTTCAGGTGGGTTAGGATTTGGCTGTGATCAAGGAGCAGTGGCAGGTGTGAACTCACTGAACTCAAACCACTAGATCAGAAATGCTCAGGGTTGTAAGCATTTGAGATTAAGTCATAGCTTGTCACTTCTTAGATTGCACCTAACAATAGTGCACCAGCATTTTCCTGAATTTACAGTTGCTCAGGTCAAATTACATACCCTTTACTACCTCCAGTAGCTCCTGCTCAAAACCTGATGTGACGTGGTTGCCTAAATGGAGACAACCCATCCGTGAGAGCACCATTGCGGTGGGATATGACTGTGTAAAGATGAAAAATGCAGAGCAGGGTTTTAGAGATGGGTGGGTGCCCCTCGCTGCCTGTCGGAGAGAATGCATCGAGACTTTGAGAAGTTTACTTGGCAAGTGTTGCAATTAAGTGCCCTCTCTGAAGAGAAGTAGTCCCCCATTCTCGGGTTATCGGAGGATTGGGGGACCCAAAGACATTTTAGAGGATCCAGAGATGCTCTAGAAGCAGAACCTCCAGCTCTTGAGGAATTGCCACATGGCTTTCTGCTTCTCCAGGTGAGAGGAAAGGGCATGTGTGTGCCTAGGCACAGCTGGGTGTGTCTCTGAGAAGCTAGGGTTTAACAGTTCCTGCAGGGTTCCGGAGGACGTCGCTCCATTAATGTAGTATCACAACACCCACAACAAATGCTTCTGGCTGTCGGCCCAAGTTGTCCTTCCAGATCCTGGAATGTAGCCCTCGGGTAGCGCTGGGATCTAAGCAGTGCAACATCCCTTTCCTTCGAAAGAGTATCCTTCCTGCCCAACCTGACAAATGAACTCAGGTCCAAATGCTAGAAACCTACCACAAGTCCTCTCAGCAATAATTGTTTTAAAAATGATCTTGGGGTAGGTCAGCGCTCAGTCCACAGTGATGTATCTACTTCAGCGGTTCTCAACCTGTGAGTCGCGACCCCTTTGGCGGTCAAACGACCCTTTCACAGGGGTCGACTAAGACCATCCTGCATATCAGATATTTACATTACGATTCATAACAGTAGCAACATTAGAGTTATGAAATAGCAACGAAAATAATTTTATGGTTGGGTCACAACATGAGGAACTGTATTTAAAGGGCCAGAAGGTTGAGAACCACTGGTTTAGAAGAAGACTGAGTTCAGAACCTCAAACCGTCACTAGCTGTGTGGCCATGGGGAACTCATTAGAGATCATTTGACCTCTCTAACCCAATTTCCCAGCCTGAAATGACTGCCACACACGTGCCGACCTTGTAGGATTATTGCAGGTATGAAGGTGAAAGGGGACGGATGTGAAGACCTTGATGAAACCAGAAAGATTCTCAGAGTTTATTATTGGATGAAGCCAAGGAAATCCGGTCTCGTGGATCTATGACTTGGTTCTCTTTCTTCTTTTCCTGTGTGTGTTTCCCCAGCATTCGTCCTTGTCATGGTTTTCTTTTTTTAAAAAAATATATTTCTTTATTGATTTCAGAGAGGAAGGGAGAAGGAGAGAGATAGAAACATCAGTGATGAGAGAGAATCATTGATCGGCTGCCTCCTGCACACCCCTTACTGGGGATTGAGCCCGCAACCCAGGCACGTGCCCTTGGCCAGAATTGAACCTGGGACCCTTCAGTCCGTAGGCTGACGCTCTATCCACTGAGCCAAGCCAGCTAGGGCTCTTTTTAAAGTAATTTAGGGTTGGGGGGTGGGGGGGCGGGAATGAGTAAATGGGGACGATGAGTAAGTTCTGGAGATCTAATGCCCAGCAGTGTGACAATAGTTAGCGATTCTGTGGAGTAGACCTGGAATTTGCTCAGAGGGTAGGTCTTAAAGAGTCCTCACCACAAAGAAGACGTGCTAAATATGTGAGGTGATGGGTATGTTAATTAGCTTAATTGTGGTGATGATGTCACAACATATCAAAACAATGGCAAACACCTTAAATATATACAATTTCTATTTGTCAATTATACCTCAATAAAGATGAAAAAAAAAAAAGAACAAAAGAAAAAGCCAGTCATTCCCGTGCTTTTCTGGCTTTGATTACCAAGAAAAAAGAAATACAGCACTTTGGGTTGTTCTGTGCCCCAGAATGCTTTATCTTAGAAGAACTCTGAAAGAGACTAACTATTAGATTATTGGTGTGTCTCTAGCTCTCCTGTGCACACGCTTGCTGAGGGGAAAATGCTCCCCTGAGGTATTCATAAATTGAATGGAAAAAACCCTGACACCAGTTTTTGAGACTATAACCACTTCAGTAAATACTAGTGGCACTGAGATTGCAAAAGAAATTGACGTGTGGTCTCCTCTCTCATTTATTATGCTGAGATTGAACAGTTACACTTGGGTATAATTTATTACACTTAAAAATACAAAAACAAAACAAAACACAAAAAACACACAAAAATCCCAGTGGCATGCCCACATGAAGTCCCTCGTTAATAAAGCAATCATAAAATGTGCATGCTCCTTCAGTTGAATCACCCAGGATGCCTCCTCATTGTCACTGTATTTTGAGGATAATTGAAAGGCTTCAGTTAAAGAATTTCAGGTCATATCCAATGGATGCAAAAAGTATTTTGCCTAAGACAGTGATCGGCAAACTGCGGCTCGCGAGCCACATGCGGCTCTTTGGCCCCTTGAGTGTGGCTCTTCCGCAAAATACCACGTGTGGGCGCGCATGTACAGTGCGATTGAAACTTCGTGGCCCATGCGCAGAAGTCGGTATTTTGTGGAAGAGCCACACTCAAGGAGCCAAAGAGCCGCATGTGGCTCGCGAGCCGCAGTTTGCCGACCACTGGCCTAAGAGATCGGGTGTGTTTATGTTGTTTCCTTTGCTTAATCCAGTGAAGAAAATGAGGTGCCCCTTCAAGGCAGCCTGGATTGTTGTCAGTTGATTGAAATTGAATTTAAATGGACCACAGGCAAATGCTTCTGAAGACTGAAGACTTAGGGACCCTTAAATCTCTGATCAGAGAGACGTGACACACCAGGCGCAGGGACAGAGAGTGGCTACGCGCACCCACAGAGGGGGTCCCGGGGTTATAGCTGCCCAGTCTCTCCGTGGGGACGCCCGATGGCATGCTAATGCTGGCGTTCCCAGACACCCTTTGTGTGTGCAGCTCCGGAAGTTGAAATCACAGCACCAGATATGGCGTTATAGTTATTAATAGGAAGTGACTGCTGATAATGGTATCAGTTTTAGGTAAAAGAGATAGTGCCACATTTTTCCTCTCTCCAGAGAGTTAACATTTCGAGGAGGGCTTTGTAGCGTAGAAACTCTGTCTTTTGAGTGGGGCATTGATGGTTTTGCCTCTCCCCATTTTTTTCATTTTTTCCCCTCTCTGTCCAAACTGAACCCACCGCCTATAAGGGTTTCTTTCAATTTGTTTGTCCCCCTTTCAGGGTAAATGTGGGCCAGAGAGAGACATTGCCAGTGGGCTTGGCTTTAAAGAGAAGACTGGATGTGGGGATGGACACCACGAAGAATAAAGGGGAGACGAGGGTGAGGCCGGGCTGGCAGGATGAGGGGGCGGAAGGGGGAAGGTGGCGGAGGGCCCGGCACATGGCGGGCCCTCGGCAAAGGCATGGATGGTTCTTTCATTTACTTAACAGAGATCTGTTTCGCTTTTACCATGTGCCACATTCTATGAATAGAGGAGAAACGCAGCCAGCTGTGGGGAGGACAGGGTCTGTTTTTACTCACTTAACTCATGCACAGCAAGTGACTTGTTCTCTCCTTAGCAAGAAATAGAAAAATCGATATTCCATTGCTTTTCCATTGGCATTCGGCCCACGCTGCTTTGGGAAAAGGAAACCCAAACCTAGACGGGTTCCTTCTTTGTATGCAGGGGGCCAGAGGTCTGTGTACCCTCGGTGCTCAGTGATGCTGCAGCTGATGGCATCGGCCGGGAGGGTGCGATGTGGCCGGGTTCCAGATGACCGAGGGGACGTCCAGGCTGTCGCCTGGCCCTTTTGGCTCAGGGTTGTGCTAGCTGAGCTCGGGAGCCAGGCCCAGAGCGATTACACATTTTTCATGTGCCTGCTATGGCCATCCACAGCCGCTGTGCCAGTAGATCTGCAGTGAGGTTTGCCATGGCAGCTGCTGGGAGGGCTGCCCCGGCCCCATTGCTGGGAGCCGGGGTGGGAGGCCCGGCTGGGAGAATCTGGTTCTGCTGCACAGACAGCCCGGTGCAGGGAGAGGGACCGAGGGGTCAAGTTCACACTGGGTCAAATATGTGTTCTCAACGCTAGTTAAAACAAACATTCAGGAGCCATAAATTCTGTGTTGTGATAGTACTTAAACCTTCGTAGGGAAGCCCTCCACCGGCCCAGGGGCCGCCTGGACACACCGCCCGCCCGCCCGCCCTGCTTGGCCTGCTAGTCCACGTTTCTCTACTCAGGAGCCCTGGGCCCTTAGGAAGCCTGACTTTGGCAACCACAGGAGTTTGCTGTTTTTGACCCTGTCCTTTGTTGTCTTGGATATTCCAAACATACTCAAACATGTCTGGGAGCTCGAATGGAATTTTCCTAAAAATGCAGATTTTGCTTCCAAGGCCTTCCTAGCAATGGACAGGGTGACACGGAGTGCTAGGGCTGTGTCTCCACTCTTTCAGCGCCCACCGGCCAGGGCGAGAGCATAGACAGGGTGCCCTGATGGGGTGAGGGTGGCTTGTGCCTTGCTTGCCCGAGCACTGAGAGCATTTTCTTCATCTTCACATGCCGTGGGGGTCGGGGAGGCAGGCATGACTTACCACCCCCTTTACAAAGAGGAGGCAGAGTTCACACCCCACCCCAGACCTTGTGGCTCTTGGTTCCTGGTTCTTTCCAGCGCCCTCGCCTGCCTGCACGTCTAGTGCTGCCATATTCTCTCTTGAGGTCTTGGTCTTCTTAGCTCTCCGTCCGGACAGCCCTGGCTTGGATTGGCTTTCACTGCCTCAGTTTCCTTTGTGATTTGCCAAGCTGTGTGAGTTTGCTAAGCCTGCCATAGCAAAGTGCCACGGCCTGGTGGCTTAGAACAGTAGACATTCACTGTCTCAGGGTTGTGGAGGCTCGAAGTCCAAAATCAAGGTGTCAGCAGGGTGGGTTCCTTCTGAGGCTGTGAGGGAGGGATCTGCTCCAGGCCTCTCTTCTTGTAGGAGACTGTCTTCTCCCTGTGTCTCTTTACATCATCTTCCCGCTCTGTGTGTCTATCTCTGTGTCCAAATTTTCCCTTTTATAAAGACACCAGTCATATTGAATTAGGGTTCCTTCTAATGACCTCATTTTAACTGGTCAATTTAACTGGTCATTTTAACTGGTCAATTTAAGTGGTCATTTTAACAATAGTGCACCAGCATTTTCCTGAGTTTACAGTTACTACCTCCTGTAACTCCTGCTCAAAACCTGATGTGACGCGGTTGCCTAAAGAACAGAGACAACCCATCCATGAGAGCACCATTGCGGTGGGATATGACTGTGTAAAGATGAAAAATGCAGAGCAGGGTTTCAGAGACGATGGGTGGGTGCCCCTCGCTGCCTGTCTACTGAATATGGCTCTCTACTCAGTGAGCCCTGAGTCCTGTGTCCAAATAATAAAGATCCTGTGTCCAAATAAGGTTCAACTAAGGCCACATACTAAGGTACCGGGGGTCAGGACTCCGACATATCTTTCTTTTTTGAGGGCAGGCTTCACCTCATAACACAAGCCCATAGATACTGTGCACATGGACTTGAGAGGTGGGCTTACTGGGAGGTGGGTCACCCTGGGGCACTGGGAATTCCCCAGCCGCAGCCCAGGGATGGTGGGCGCAGGCTCGCGAGGCCCTTCCCGCACAGGCTGTGACTGTGGGCTTGCTCGGCTTCTTCCCCCATGTAGAACCTCTGGCTGCTCTGGGGGGAACTGGCTACTTTGGTTTTGGTTATGACTCTGGCCATGTGACTTGGTCTGTTTTAAGAGGTTCTAGATGGGTGGTTCTTCACCGTGAATGTGCAGCTGGTCATTGCGGGAGTTTGTTTGGAATCACAGTCCCTGGGGCTTTCCACAAGCACCCAGGTGACGCTGATGAGGGTGGCCCCCGTTTTGAGAAGCTGATTCAGAAGGAACCCTCTGCTGGGCAATATTTAGGACCCTTGTTTGGGAATTTAAGGGCCAAGCCCAACACTTAACAACTCAGAAACGTCTCAAGGTGGGGGTCCTCTAAATATTAGTTCAGCTCACTTTTGAATATATGTACCAGTGGTTGGCAAACTGCGGCACACGAGCCACATGCGGCTCTTTGGCCCCTTGAGTGTGGCTCTTCCACAAAATACCACGGGCGGGCGTGCACGTACAGTGGGATTGAAACTTCGTGGCCCATGCGCAGAAGTCGGTGTTTTGTGGAAGAGCCACACTCAAGGGGCCAAAGAGCCGCATGTGGCTCACGAGCCGCAGTTTGCCGACCACTGGTATATACGAAGAGTGTAGCATATCAGGTTATTTCATCCAGTTTTTCTTTAGTTAGTGGAGTGTATGATAAATATGTTTTTACAAGAGTTGGAAAATTTCAAAATTGTTAGTGATATGTATGAGCTTAAATAAAATGGTTTTTAAAAAGGTTGAAATGCTTTTGGAACACACTGAGTGGTTTTTTCCACTAAATATTCTATTTTTAATTACGAGATATTTTAAGTCCACAAAAACAGAAAATAATAGATCCAACAGGGTCGTGTTTTTAAAAGCTCCCAGAAGTGGTAATTAAGCACAATGATTTATAGATAAGGGAGAGACTACGGTCTTATCTTGCTCTAAATGCGTGTTTTGCTAATGAAGCTTCCTGTCTTGTTAGTGGAGAGAAAATAGTACATAATTGGTTGGTGTGGCACAAATTGGTTGTTTTGGTACTTATGGAAAAATACACCACAGCTGTATTTATCTGTTTATGCCCATGTGCACCTATTCATTTGCCTTCCTTATTATGCAGGATTGAACATTTCTGGTAGGCACAGCCCATTGGGCTGTGAGACCTGGGGCAAGGCCAGGTGACCCCATCACAGCACGGGAATAACATGGTCTGTACTGTGATTCAGAGGCTTGTTGGGGTCCCGCATGAAGTAACATAGGAGAGGTGCCCAACAATATTTGAGCTCTCAGGGGCTCCCATTCTGCTTAGGCTTGCCTCCTCCTGGGTGCCCCAGTCTTCTACTGTACACACACACACACCTCTCTCTCTCTCTCCATATATATAAATTTTATTGATTTTTTTACAGAGAAGAAGGGAGAGGGATAGAGAGTTAGAAACATCTATGAGAGAGAAAACATTGATGAGCTGCCTCCTGCACGCCCCCTACTGGGGATGTGCCCGCAGCCAAGGTACATGCCCTTGACCGGAATGGAACCTGGGATCCTTCAGTCCGCAGGCTGACGCTCTCTCCACTGAGCCAAACTGATTAGGGCTCCACACCCCTCTTTGAGTTTCTCAGATCCCCTGGGGAAAATCATGGTGCTCTCTCCTTGTCCCCCCAGCACTGATTTCACTCTGACTTGGCTCTGCCTAGGGCTGGACCAGGTGGGAGAGGCACCTGCCTCCCCAGCAGGGTGGGTCTCCTGGGGAGCAGCGTTTTCTTTGTGTCTTTTAAGTATCCCGGCTCTGCTCCTTGCCATGGTCCAATGATAACTGAATTGACTAAAATCGAATTGAACTAGCACGTCTGATTCTCTTGTGTTGTAAACATCATTCTCTAAATCCTACATGAAGAATTCTCCTTCCCCCGTTGACCTCACCTTTTGGCAATCAGCTCCACGTGGTTTTCTTTCCCCTCTTTTCTCTGGGGGGTTATCCCTGCCCAGCAGACACTGCGATTCTGACGGCTTTTCAAGGGCACAGCACCTTATTCTCTTTCCTCCTGCTCTCTTTCTCTGAAGGCTGCCCTGGCATGGCCCGCACTTTAAGACAACTTTTCCTTTCTTCCTGCCAATTTTAGAATCTCTCTGCTCAACGTCAGCTGATAGAGATTTGGGACTAAGTAAAATGAATGTGGTATGATTTTCCCCCCTGTAATTTTAGATCCCCAAATACTGCTCTTGGCCAACTACACCATTCCCTGTGGCTTTTCCACTCCACCACATTTGAGTAATATTGTTGGCAGGGATGTAAGTAAACAGTTTGGGAAATGTTGTGTTTTGTAAATTAGGAGATGGATGGGCTGGTTTTTGAATACGTGCCTTCGGTTCTGCTGGGCCTGAGGAAAGATGAATTTGGTTGATGGATGGGAAGACCGGTTGAAGGGAGGTGTTGCTATCCGAAGTTGATGTGGTCACCTTTTCTGAACCGGTGAAATCAGTTATTCAGAGTGAGGACACAGTGGCTGGAGGGGAACCTTCAGAGGTGTTTTGGGAATAAATGAAGGGAGGGAGGAGAGAGGCAGTTACTAGTAAAAAGCCACTGGAGGAAGACAGGGCAATAAAATAAGGAAAATACAATAATAACTCTCTTTTGTCTTTATACACTTAAAAATGTCTGTATTTCTTGTAGGGTTACCAAACAATTCCAATCTCACTTGCAATCTTGCAAGAACTTAATTTTACCATCGTTACTAAAGTAGAGTCTCCAGCCTTTCACCCATATGTATTTTATTTTAACACCACATCAAGTGGATAGTTAATAATGAAAATCTTCAAAGTAAGTTTCATGGTGAAAGCTGTTTAAACCAGCTAAGGCAGACCACCTCACCTTGATGAATTATTGGCTACATTGACTCAAGAGTGGGGCACTTTTCTGCCTTTGCCATTAACTGGGAATCTTCAAGCAGCTCAACGAATGAATTCTTCCTGAGACATTTCAAAACCTAAATAAAATGGATGGGAGAGCAAAATTCATTACTCAGCCTCATTCAAGTAATTCTTGTGGTTATCGGGCATACACATCCTCTTCCCTCCTAACACTGTTCATATCGTGTCACAGTCGTGTGTGTGTGTGTGTGTGTGTGTGTGTGTGTGTGTGTGTTTGGCGTCCCAGCTTGCATGTGAGCTCTGTGCGAGGGGGGCGTACACTCAGCCATCTTTATCCTCAGTATCTGGCAAGTGCACATAGACTTTATGGAATGAATGGATGGATGGATGGGTTTATTTGTTGCACTTTCACTGAGCCCCTGTGTACCAGGTATAGGCACACAGAGGTGTTAAGCACAGAGGAAAATAAAGCAGGTGATAGGCTAGACTGGCCACTTAGACTGTACTTGAATCCTTGTGGTCATATCAGCACCACACACACTTACAAACACTTACGGCGCGTGGGGCTGGAGGAGGGGAGCGTGGTCAGGGACGGTCTCTGTCAGGAAGGGAGACTCTGGAGGAAGAGTCTTTTAGGCCAGGAGAAAAGCTAGCACAAAGGCCCGGGGTGGGAATGGGCCCAGTGCAGGGGCCAGGAGTGGGTATTACTGTTTGCAGGTAGGACTGGAGTATTAGTGAGAAGGGAGACAGGGCAAGGCCCCTAGTCAGTCTGGTAGGTGATAATAAGGCCATAAATAAGACAATAAAGGGGACTTGGAAATGCATTTATGATGAAGGAATTGGTATTTTCAGCACTTCTTTGGAGGCCTGGAAAAAAAATGTTTTAAATAGAGAATTTATTCAATCACTTTTATTGCTATTTTTTATGGATGAGAAAAACTCCGTATAGAACAGTAAAGTGCTCAGGACCACAACAAATTATTGTCATAATCTGACCACCTGGGTTGTGCCTGACCACCAGCCCAGCTCCATGCTGATTGGACCCTCCTCCCACACCCCCCCAAACCCCCAAGCTTCTGTGGAGCTCTGGCAGAGAGGGGACACTCTCACCAGGGTCACAGACCAGACTCAGGGCGAAAGCTTGAGGGTTAAGAAAAGAAAAGTCTCTGGTCACAGCTGTGTTAAAAGGCAAATTGTTGGGGATCCTCACATGGCACTAAATGCACAATGCAGTATTTAACCCTTTAAGAACCGAAGAGGACAGTCCCACTCTGGTCTCCATAGAAAATTCCCAGAGAGCCATTAGCATGTGTTAAAGTGAGAGTGCAGAAGTTGTGGAATACATTTGAATGCTGTAACACCCCGCACCCCCCCCTGCCCCCCCTCCCCCAACCCTGCAGTCTAATTTATAGATTGTGGGTGAGCCTGAGGGAAGAGGTAGATGCAAGGCAGCCACTGCTGGGCGCCTTGGTAGTCACTCACCATCTCCGGGCGATTCTGTTCCTGTTTGTGTAACGGGGTACCTGTTGGCTACGCCTCCCATTTTGTAGTAAATATTAAATAGAATGTGGTTCATGAGAAAGCTTCCTCCAAAGTGCCATATAGGCATAGGGTGATGTTACTGGTAAAGTTTTTCTGGCCGTTTCGTGAACGTTTTTCAGTTTGTGACAGTTTTCTCTGTAACATGTTGGCTATGTCTCTGGTCTTGAACCGTAGACCCCTTCGCATGTTTCGTGGGATTGTGAGGATTACAGATCTTGTGTCTCAGGGCTTTATTGATTTTCCTGTTCACCGATGGGTTCTGGTTTCTTGGGCACCTTCTGGAAGTGGGTTTGAAAGTAAACAAAAGTACCTAAATCCCCCTTTGGCCCCCCCATGCCTCCACTGCGATTTGTATTTTTCTCCTAAGAGTAGAGTGCAGGCAAAGACGAGAAACCTTTGTTTTCTAGAGAGATCTGTTTCTTTCTTATGGTGATAGTGAAACGGTTAAGTTAGACCAGAATATCTTAGTAATCGGAGGTGAAATGATACAGATTGTTAGTAAATTAAAGGCAGGGACCCTGCTTTTGTTTTCCGTTTTATCCACCAGAAAGTTGGCCTACACAGCAGTTCTGTGCATACAATAGACCCTCAGTAGGTTTTCTTGATTCATAAGCATTACAAGTCACTGTTGTTTCTGAGGGAGAGACCAGCTGAAATTCATTTGAATCAGTGGACCGAGAGTATGTCGTTAACCAGTTCCTTTTGTTAAGAGAGAATGAATATTAGCAAACCTTCCCATGGAACAGCTTTTAATGCTCAGTTTTGACTGTTAAAATTGCCCCGTTTTGTCCTATAATGCAGACTGCTTTAATGGCATTTCACAAACCTCGTGGTTCTCCAGGTGTGGTCCTTGGGCCAGGGGCTTGTTAGAAATGTAAATTCCTGGGCCCTGCCTTAGACCTCCCGAGTCAGAAACTGGCCTGGGCCCAGCACTCTGTGTTGTTACAAGCCCTCGGGCAGCTAGAGTTTGAGAAGTGCTGCCCTGGCCCAATCCATCTCCTCTTTTCACACCCCGCCATTCATGTGTAGAGGGAGGCAAGGTGCAGGGAAATGGGCTCCTCTGGGCTCCAAGCCTTGGGCACTATCAGCTAGGCTTCCTCCCCCTTCCTGGTGGAAGGGGCCGGATCTGCAGTCTCCGAGGGAACCTGGTATTCTGAGCAGGTGCAGCGTGCCTGTTACCGCACGTCTCATTTGGCACTCTCACCGAGGGGACCAGAGAGGCCACTCTGCCACCCGGTGAACGTGAGTCTTATATCTTTGGGCCTTCCTAGCCCTCTTCTGTTCTTTAACATGGAAGATGCTCAGATCACACTTCTTCAGACTCATTAAAGCTTCAGGTATCAGTGTGTGGTGCTCGGACGTCCTGTGCATCACAACCCCCCCTCCCTCACCCCCCTGTGGGATGTATAACAAATGCAGGCTGTGGGGCCCCACCCCAGACCTACCGGATTGGAACCCCGGCGGTGCCTCACCACCCTCGTTTTCCCAAGCAGCCAGCTGACCCATCCACCTTGAAGCCCAAGGCCCCGGGGTTAAATTGGGTTACCAGAATAAAAGATGCCGAAGGCAAGGAAGGATGAGAAAGGCTATACATTTCCCCCATCTTTCAGGTAATTTGTGGATACTGTCCCAATAGAACTTTTCTTGTTTTGAGGCAAACCATCCAGAGACCCAATTTTCCACTTCTTCATATGTTTTGAGGTGCTGCTCAGAAAGTGCGTGTGCCATCGATCGGGACGTGATCTGAAGGAGCAAGGTCTGGTGAATACGGCGGGTTAATACTTCCCAGGCTAGATCTTTTAATGTGTCTTTAACTGGTTTTGAAGTGTGTGATGGTGCGTCATCATGAAGCAAAATTACTTTGCCATGTCTTCTGGCATATTCTGGTCGTTTCACGATCAAAGCGTGGTTCAAATTGATTATTTGTTGTCAGTAGCGATCAGTATTAATGGTTTCACCTGGTTTTAGAAGCTCATAATACACCACATCTTCCTGATCCCACCAAACGCAGAGCATTGTCTTCTTTCCAAAGCGATTTGGCCTTGCAGTCGATGTTGATGGTTGACCTGGATCAACCCATGATTTTGTGCTTTTGGGATTCTCAAAATAAGTCCACTTTTCATCACCAGTCGCAATTGGATGCAAAAAAGACTTTCTTTCGTGCTGTTGAAGCAACATTTTACTGATGACTTTTCGGTTTTTCATTTGTCTTTCGTTCAGTTGATGTGGCACCCATATTCCTTCCTTTAAAATCTTTCCCATTGCTTGTAAATGATCGGCAATTGTTTGCTGAGCAATGTTTAATCTTTCTGCAAGTTTTTTTTGAGTTTGACACGCATCTTCATCCAATAATTGTTGGTCTTCAAACTTTCTCGGTTGACCTGGTTGTTCTTTGTCTTTCACATCGAAATCATCACTTTTAAAGCGTTTGAACCAGCGTTCACAAGTATCTTGAGATGGAGCATGCTCACCATAAGCTTCCCGAAGTATTCAGCAGCACTTTTCTTCAAAATAGAGTAATGAAAACTTCCCACAAATGCTCTTTTTTTTTGGCACAAAATTTAACATTTTAAGTGTAAAAATATGTATGATGGTAACACCTTCAGCAAATTTGACATATGAAGTTTTGAAGCTTGTTGTCAATACAACAAAATAGCATACATATCAAATCACATATATATCAACATATGTGTAACTCCATAGATTGATAAAAAAAATCCGCATTATTAACCGGGACATCTAGTATACTCCCCAACTGAGAATTGAACCCACAATCTTTTGGTGCATGAGACGACACTTTAACAAACTGAGCCACCCGGCCAGGGCTGCATTTTACTAGTACTTTGAGGAAGCCTCCAAATGTTTACCACGTAGACAAGGCTACAGTCTTAGACAGTGGTGCTCAAATTTGAGGAAATGCTTTAAAAAACCTGGTTCTCAGTCAGTCAGTGTGGGCAAACACTTACAAAAATGCCACCGTTTTTATAGCTGAGTTATCTATGTGACTGTCATTTCAATTCCTTGACTTTTGATGAGGTGCTGGCTGTAAGGAAGGCGCTGTGCTGTGGGCCAAGGAGACGATTAAGATGCTGCTCTGTGGAGCCCCCCTGTTTCTGAAGGAAGGGCATAGCTAATCTGAGGCTTTCTGAGGTGGTTTCTGCTATCAGTTGCAAGTGCAAAAGGTTCATTTTTTCAGAGAGAAAGGGAGAGAGAGAGACAGAAACATCAATGATGAGAGAGAATCATTGATCCTCTGCCTCCTGCACACCCCACACTGCGTATCAAGCTCTTAACCCTGGTATGTGACCTGACTGGGAATCGAACTGTGACCTCCTGGTTCATAGGTCAACGCTCAACCACTGAGCCACGGCGGCCAAGTGCAAAAAGGTTCCTTTTATTTCTCCTGTGCCTAATACATGGTACATACTCAATAGTGTTTTTTGAATCAATGAATCTTTGTTGTCTTTCTGACCTTGTTGGGTCAATTAGTTGGGTCAATTAATTGAGTCTTGGAAACATAGAAGATTGACGTTGAATCGTCTATATTTATGAGGGAAATTCAGACTCAGCAGCCGGCAGAGGATCAGCTATGGCTCTTAAGATGATGTTGGAGAGGAGATGGATTGACTGAGGATAACGCAGAGGCAGCCAGGGCCGGGTGGAGCGGGTGTCTGTATGGTGTGGTGGGAGAGGGGTGGACCCCGAGGCTGTGTTAGGCAGAATCCCTTGGTTGAAAGTCAGAGACACAGACTGGCTGAAGAAAAAGAGGCTGTTTATTGCCAGATATCTGGGAGGCCTCAAGTTTATGCTGGCTTCAGGCCTCGCTGGACCTAGGGGTTCGAATGGTCATATCAGCACCACAGTGGCTGCATAATTGGCAAGGCTCAGTGCAAAATGAAACTGTGGGAGCCTTTGTTAAGAAACATGAATCTAGCAGTAGGTTACGTGTGAGCTACTGTGAATTTCCAAGGATGAATCAGGGCCACCAAGTGTAAGTCCTGCGTCTTACCATTTGGGAGCTGCTTTATTGACCAGATGCTCATTGCGCCCACCCTAGCCTGTGCACGTGCAGTTGGCAGATAGTCCAGCCAATTGGCTCACGGTCTCTCGGGCCTGCTGTGTACTATCCTGAGTGCTGGGCATTCTTCGGGACGGGAGGTCTTCTAGAACTCACATTTCACTCTCAGGTTTCAACCCAATGATGACTATTTATATGGAGACCAAGTATAGGGTCACTTTTTAGTGTGATTTCGGTTTCAGTAACTTTTCTATAAAGTTCTCATGGAGTCCCAGTTAAAAAATTTCACTTAGAAACACACGGAGTGAGTTTCCCAAAGCTTAACCCTGTTTGTTGGGTTGGAGCCCTGTTATTCTTTACTGTTTGCTTATATTGTTCACATGAAGACCGATTTTCATGAATTGGGGTTCTTTCCATACAGGCTTCAGTTCCCTTTTGGATGGGTGTTCTACAGACTGTTAAAGGAGTCCGTGTCGGGGAGTGAGCCGAAGGTTACCTTGACTGATTCATAGCACCGCCAGGCAGAGCTGCTTGTGGAGAAAGTTCTAGGTTTCATTAGTAATTTTTATGACTCAGTGTGGTCTTATGATTCTACCTGTCTGTGCAGCCTTTTCCTCTGGGTGGGAGACAGACTGATAAGCTTTTGGGTGACACATACAAAAAGGTGCACCTAAGAGTTTTCCATGGGGAATGTGTCACCACGTGCACTGCATCGAGGCTGTGGAATGCCACCCTCCCTCTCGGAGAGCGCTGCATTTGCTCACCTCTCACAGACACACGGTGTACTTTCTCAGATTCTCATAGCGGCCACCTCTGTCTCAGAGGAGGAGCTGGTGTTTGAAAGTGTGATGACAAAATCGTGATTTGAAAAGAAGACATTGCTGATTTTCTTTTGCCTGAATGTTACTCATTTTGCTTTTTATCTCATATCATAGAACTTCTTGCTAAAAGTTACCAAACAAAATATGATCTCAGCGTAGCTTAGCTTTTCTTTTTTAGTATTTGCCCACATAAGTACCTGCAACTACAGAGTATTTAAGCCAACATACTTTAAAAAAATACATTTTTATTGATTTCAGAAAGAGGAAGGGAGAGGGAGAGAGAGAGATGAGAGGGCATCATTGATCGGCTGCCTCCTGCACGCCCCCTACTGGGGATCATGTGCCCTAACCGGGAATGGAACCCTGACCTCCTGGTTCATAGGTCAGTGCTCAACCAGGCAGCTTCTTTGACGTTTTATTGTTGCCCAAGTTCACGGTTACATGATACATTAATGCCTGTCTGAGTGACATGGGGTAAGGTTTCAGGGAACTGGTTGTAGGCATTGTAACATGACAGAACATGCCTGTCATCCTCAGTGGGTGTCCTGACAACGGGAAGCTGATGGCTTAGAACCCTATTTGCAAAGGATCCGGGAAGTCAGTCATTTAATCTAGCCACCCCATCCTCATTCCAGCCCAGGAATCCTCCAGGCACTTCTGCTACTGGCCACTTAGACTGTACTTGAATCCTTGTAGAGATAGGAAGCTCATTCCTTCATGACCAACCCTGTTCTTCTATGAACAACTGTAATTGTGAAAAATAAAATCATTGTTGTTGAGTGTAAACATGCTCCCTTCTAATGCCCATTCATTCGCTAGTGTTGTTAGTTTCTACTTGAAGATGATGAAGAGTCCTTGTGCACATAGGCATTCCTTAAAGTATTGGTAGAGGTGGGATATTACGTATAATTTCTGATTCTTGTATTTTCTCGGCGAGCTCCTTCTTGATAGCCTCTTACAACATTCGCCCAGTTCAGGAAGTATTTGTTGAATCTCAGTCCTGTGCAAGGCACTCTCCTCAGTGCTGGGTGGAAGGCGTAGGGACACAAAGATCTGTTGGTTCCTGCCACGCAAGAATGTGCTGCGGTGGGAAATGGATCGGAAAAGCGCACAGATTGATACAGGAGGGAAGCCGCGTGCTGCCGGGGCTCCAAAGAGAGAGACTGATACCAAACTCAGCTGCATTAGGCAACTGAGTTCAGGACCCGAGGGAGTTGAGGCAGGTGGAATGTTTTGCAGGGTGAGTCTGGGACAGTGGTCAGCAAACTGTGGCTCACGAGCCACATGCAGCTCTTTGGTCCCTTGAGTGTGGCTCTTCCACAAAGTACCGGCTCTTCCACAAAATACCGACTTCCTGTGCATGGGCCACGAAGTTTCAATCTCACTGTACGTGTGTGCCCGCACGTGGTATTTTGTGGAAGAGCCACACTCAAGGGGCCAAAGAGCCGCATGTGGTTCTCAAGCTGCGGTTTGCTGACCACAGGGCTGGAGAAGGGCATTTGGGGCAGACAGATGTATGGACCAAAGCCTCAGGGTAGGAAGCATGAGTTGTATCCACAAGGCTGGGGTCTGACTTGCTCAGCCTCTAGAATGCTTGTAGAGGAGGGGACGGAGGCAGGCGGAGCCAAGAGCTGGGAGAGGCTTGGTTCCCTGCCTCAGTTACTTGTCCAGCATCATCACCATGCCACTGCAAGAGCTGAGACCTGGATTGGAATCCAGGTGTTGTCACAGAGCCTCCGCATCTCAGTCTAGAAATGATCTGTGCGCATTGTAAGGATTGCAGGACTGTGTGTGAGCCCAGCGGAGGCGTGGGAAGTGGCAGGATTCCTGTGTTGGCTAGGCTTAGGGGGGCGGGGAGCGCACGAGCAGACCCTGCAGGGCTACAGGGCACTTTGCAGAGGAAGACCTGCTCAGGGCAGACAGAAGGTGAAATGCCAGGGGTGGCAGTGGGGATGGGGAAGGGGACAGGGACATCGGTTGAGAAGGTAGGATCAGATCTGACGTTTTGAGTGGGAGGAAGAGAGATGGCCCTCAGGCTTCTGTGGAGGAAGGAAGGTAGGCAGGAGGGGTGAGTTTGGTGAGGGGCACCTTGAGGTGGAGGTCCTCCAGGTAGAGAGAGAGGCTGGGCTTGGGGACTGGCCGGGTGGTGGGAACTCAGCCAGGGGAAGGTCTGTGCTCCAAAGGAGTGCGCTGGGGATGCAGGTGGGAGCAGGTGCGTGAGGCCCCATAGCAGAGAGCCTGCAGTCCAACCTTGGAGATGGGCAAGAGGAGCCAGAACCCAAAGGGGGGGGCGGTCATTTAAAAGCAAAGAAAGGAATGAATTCAAGAGTCAGTGAAAGGAAAATTGGCGGAGACAGCCTGACAAATGATGCCCAGTGTCTTAGCGTTTTCAGGGAGGAAAACCAACACAATCATTACATTGTTTGTACACACACACACACACACACACAACTGGCATTCACATATACAAGTTCATCTATTATTTAGGCCTGTTAGTTTCTTCAGAAAAACCCTCAGGAAATCCTCTGGCTCCCAGAGAATGTCTATATTTAGAAGACTTTTGGAGAAAGCCTATTGTTAAGGCTTAGTTTACTGGCTAGTCACCGAGAGACCATGGAAATGTAAATCGCACATCCCCCGAGTGGGCAGTGGGGAGAATGGAGCCTGCTTTGTTCTATTGAAGACCGTGAGGTGTAAACATGACTCAGTCCTTTGTGACCCCAGAGGACCCAGGAGGGCGGAGCTGGAAGGGACCACCAGCCCTGTGTGATGGATGAGGAAATTGAGGCCCAGAGCACTGTGACTGGTCCAGGGCCACCCAGCTCACTGGAGGCGGAGCCTGCTAGCTTGATGTCAGGTGTTTCTGCTGCTTGAAGTAACCTGTTCATCCCAGGCCAGGACCTCTGGTCTATATTCCTCAGTGGATGGCCCAGACGAAAGGGGTGATCAGCTAAGAGTGTGTGTGTCTAAGGGGTTATTCAGGGGCCATCCAACTACAGTGTTTGAGGGCTGGAATGTGGGAAAGAGCTGTGGACCAACCCTACTGATTATTATATATAATTGATTTCAGAGAGAAAGGGAGAGGGAGAGAGAGATAGAAACATCAGTAATGAGAGAGAATCATCACTTGGCTGCCTCCTGCACGCCCTGCACTGGAGATTGAGCCTGCAACCCGGGCATATGCCCTGACTGGGAATTGAACCGTGACCTCCTGGTTCATAGTCGATGCTCAACCACTGAGCCACGCTGGCCAGGCAACCCTACTGCTTATTGCTAGTGCCCTCATAATTGTTAGAACTTTCTACCAAGTGTCCCCCAGAGGAGAGTGCTGGAACAGGAGGCGCGAGCTTGTCCCTGAAGTCTAAGTAGATGTTAAGTGTCCACCTGCTCAGTTTTGTGCGTTTCACATTGTGCTCTCAGAAACCCTCAGGACTCCACCCACATACATCTGGGGCTTTCAAGGGAGAGAGGTAAGGGAAGAAGCAAGGTATGTGTGGGGCGGTCGGGGGTCAGACACACCCTGCTCTACCTGTTTCATGTAGTAAGTACGCTTCACTGTAAAACTGCTTTTGAGGAGAGGATCTCACTGTAACATTTTGAACATGAGTCACGGCTGTCCATTGATGCACAACCTCTTTGAAGGTGGCACTGTTCCCACCTCCCGAGCCACAGTTCAGGTCAGCTTCTCTGTCTTAGGACCACCCATCCTTCCTGTCACTTTGACCTTCAATCCCCGAGCTGCCTCACGTACCTGGCCCGCGATGCTTACACCATCCTGAGTGACCCTGACGACGGTATATTATGGGATTGCCTGGCTCTGCCTTTCCCCCCAGGTGCCAAACTACTTTGCAGCGAATGGAAAGCCTGTCACCCCAGAAATGCCCTTGGCATAGACCCTAGTGACTCTAGAATATGACCGTGGCTCCCACAATTTTCCGTGCTTGTTAAGGCACAGGCTGCTGGGCTCTGCGTGTCTGAACTGGGGCACGAGAACTTGCGTTTCTAGGGAGACCCCAGCTGCTGCTGCTGCTGTTGTCCAGGGACCACGCTGTCTTATGATTCACGAACGTGGATACACCTGGGGCCCAGGTCTCCTGCCGGATGAGTTTTCTCATTGGCTAGCTTTTCCTTGGTTGTTAAAGGCATACGAGGAGAGGAAATGTCCTGCTTAAAGAGTAAACAGTAAGTGGCATGAAGAACTCAGCGTAAATGTGTGTTACGGCCCAGTTCCATTTACACTCATTAGGTTTTGCTCGACTCCCCCACCAAGCTGACGACCATTTACAGCAACAAGGTTTCTGCAGGAAAGTGGCTGCACAGTGTTCCCCTTGCTACTGGTCATAGAGACCCTGCCCAAAAGGGTGTGGCAGTGACAAGGATTGGCAAGAGCTTCTCATTGCCCAGGGCTTGGCCAAGTGCGGGTATGGCCAACCGTCGAGAAGCACGGGTTATCAGAAAGGTAAATATTTTCTCTTCCCTGCAACAAGTAATAAAGAATGGAAGTGCTCTGTATTAAACAGTCTTTTGAAGGACCGCCCTCCTTAGAGTCCCACGGTCTTGCCCAGAGCTGGGTGTGAGCCGTGTCCTCCCAGTGGCCAAGCGGACCAGACAGGCTTGTGGTCCCTGCCGTCTGGGTTGGAGGTTATCACCAGTCACGGGTGGGAAACCCCCCTTAGGTGTTGAGCGGTTGGACCAGGCAAATGACTATAACGATTGTTCCATTAACACAAACATTGCCCTTGAGCTTCTTCTGCAGTGGCTCATCTGCGGTGGAAAATATTTAATGTCAGTTTTGGACAGTGCACCTGGGTGACACCTCTAACTACTCTTGAACAAATGCAGACGCTTAGCTAATACCGTGATTACATTGCACAGGTGGTGGGGCCGGTGTCTGTGGGCTGCTGAAAAGAAAATGGGTGTGTTTAATGTTCAGTGGGGTGGGCTCAGGCAAAACCACTTCCCCTTTCCTGCGGGTGAGGATGGGCCTGGAGTCTCCTGAGAGCGAGCGAGGGTGAGTGTTTCCAGGTGAGTTGAATACAGCGCTGACAGGCAGGGTTTGGGAGTGAGTGCCCTGGAGGGGTGGGAGGGTGGGGCCAGGGTCTCTGCTCCTCGGTGCTCAAGGGTGGATTTCCCAGCCTCTTTTTCCTGCCCTGAAGGAAGGAGAAGACAACAGGGAATAAAAGACCATCCCACTCGGAGGTCTGTCCCACTCTGAGGTCCGCTCCATTCCACACAGGGCTGACACCTTTGAAACGTCAGCTTGGATCTTGTGCTTCTCTCCTAGAATTGCGATAGGTAGAATAATAAAAGTGAATGATGTGGGTGGGTTTCCTGTCCTCCAAGCCCTGTGCTAGTTGCTTACCCTCGAGGTGGGGTGTGTTGGAGTGGAATGGTGTCCTTCATGCACGTAATGAGTTAGGACTCCATGTGCTTGGTCAAGGGAGAGAGATGGTGTTTAAACTAAGAAATGGTGGCCTGTGCAGATGCAGAAAGACATTTTAAGAGACAGTATGTTGGCCACCCTAGGTAGGTTTTGTCAGAGTAATTTTGACTGTAGGTGACTTTCATCTTAGGTACTAACTTAACTCCCTTCCTCCCCAAAAGATGAGATGACTTTCTACCATCCCCATTGTCCAGATGTTACAGTGACGCTTACAAAAGGGCTAAATAACTAGGCAAAGCTCATGTGGCAGGTAAGTGATGGAACTCGGATTTAATCCTAGGCATTCTCACTCCCACGCTCAAACTGGGACAAACTGTAATATACTCAGGGCCGGGCAAGCTGGTGATGAGGAACTAGAAACAGTGCCCACACCAGGAGGAGCTGCAGGGATGGGTAAGTTGAATCAGGGGAAAAGAAGTCACAGGCAGGATGGTAGCACTTTGTCACAGGCAGGATGGTAGCACTTTCCTCCAAAACTGTGGAAGGGGGAGTCAGTGAATGGAAGCTAAGGCAGATGTTCACTCACAATAAGGAAAAGCCCTTTTAAGCCAGAGCTGTTCAGAGGTGGCCTGGGCTGTTTGCGGGTGGAGATCTTTATTGAAGGTGCTGGACTTGGGCAGAGAGATTGTGGGGAATTTTAATCCTTGGAAGAGGTCCTGCTTTTTCTGAGAGTCTGTGACTTCAGCTTTGGCCACAGCTGGGCCACCTTATGTGCATCTGTTGTCATGGATTTTCTTGAGCTTTATGATAAGCTGTCTGATGGAATTGCCTCACATGTGCACAGTGATTTTGTTTTAAACTGCTTTATTGACATACTAGAAGCCCAATGCACGGAATTCATGCAAGGGGGCTCGACCCTTGCAGCCAAGGTGGCTGGTCTCGGCCCTCACAGCCATGGCAGCTTTGTCTGGAAGGTCGTCCGGAAGGTCGTTTGGCTGTCTGGTCTAATTAGCATATTATGCTTTTATTATTATAGATAAGTAATATACTGTATCTGTCACCCATTTAAAGTGTGCAATTCATTGTTTTCCTTGGTGTATTGCATTACTTAAAAAAATTGTGGTAAAAAAATATATATATATAACATAAAATTTGTAAAATAATCACTTGTGGCTAGTATTCTCAGAGGTGAGCATTTTTCTGTGCTTCGTGACTTGGCCAGGAAATCTTTGGAAAGCTAGTCTTGTCTTTGATCCCATTCAGTGCTAGAAAATGCATGGATATGGAGGCCTGTGCTGGGTGTGCCCCCTGCTTCGAGGATCTATGGGATTGTGAATCACGTCTGCGCGAATTTTTATTTTGAAGACTTGCTCACCCAAGCACGGGTTTAAGTATCTGTGCGAGGTGATTAAGCATGGTAGAATCAGCAGGAGCATGGGAGGAGATAGGGTGACTCCTCTTCTGGAAGACGGTCTCAGCTATCTCTTCCTGCAAGACTAATGACCCCAGTGTTCAGCAGCTTAAAACAAACACTATCATTTATTTTGCAGTTTGGCGGGGCTCAGCAGGGATGGCTTGCCTCTCTGCCATGTGGCATCAGCTTGGGCGGCTTTATACTCACATGCCTGGCAAGACAATGTTGGTTTTTGCAGGTTGGGAGCTCAGTGAGGGCTGTTGGAGGGGGGCTTCTGCTGTCTCCCACGTGGGCCTCTTCCCCATAACTTGGTGGCTGCTTGGGGTTCCCCAAAACTTGGTGGCTGGGTTCCAAGAGGGAAGAATTGTTGCTCCTGGTCTTTTCGATGCCTGGGCTCAGTGGTCTCAGAATGGTCCGTCTGATATTTCCGTGGCTTAGCCACAGACCCAGCTTAGATTCAGGGTGGAGGGAGCAGAACATAGAACATAGCTCCACCTTCTGATGGCAGGAGAGCATGTACCGATAGGGAGGGAGGGGTTATTTGAGGACACCTTTAGAGATAACAAGAACCACAATCCCCCCCCCCCTTTTTTGTTGTTGTTGTTCCTCATTCGCAATCCACAGAAGCCTGCCCCGAATCATGGTTTGGGCTGATGATGACAAATAGTGGGAAGAAATCTAAGAAAAATACAAAAATGGGTACCAGGAATATATGGCTTTCAGGGGATTGTGGCTTGAGAGTAAATTACTGCACAATCTGTTAAACAGGCAGCTATGAGAGATTCGTGATTATGGTATGTTTTTTTTTTTTTTTTTTTACGGCTTTATTAAAATACTCTCAGAACCGTGTAAAATTTTCTTACTTCTTATTTCTCCTAATTAATGTTTTTCAAGAATTGATTAGCAGAAAATTGAGCAGGTCTGCTTTGTCAGAAAACAGAGACAAATACAATTACTATTAAAATAAGTCAGTTATTCATGGCATATTTGAACAATAAAAAGAATTATTTGGATTAAGTCTGTAAACACTTTTATGACCATTTGTTTTCTTGGAAAACATAAACACATTAAGGATTTGGCAATAATAACAGTTACCATCATCCATTGTTTAGCAAGTTTGGCATAGTGTTGTAGACAGAAATAACTTATTTTTAAAGCTGTCACTTTTTAGCAGTAAAATAATTCTTGTTAATTTCTGATCTTAATAATTAACGTTCCTTGTTTACTGATGATACAGTTTTTACTTTTGCGATGATCAGACATTACAGAAGGGACCTCAGAGATCAATAAAGTAAAAAATGTAAATGCGTACGGGAAGCTAGACCTAGTCTATGGACAGAAAGAGCATTCCACAGTCACAGAATTACTAGAATACTTTCTCCATTCAGAAGGCTGTCGGAAATGAGAAAAGCCATTTCACCAGTTCTAATTTCGTCTCTCAGTGTTTTGAAAACAGAGCGTTGCTTGTTCCTTTCAGTGCTTTCTGAGGAACCCTGGAAATCCACGGTTCTGTTTCAGCTTCAGTTCTGAAAACGGTCATATCCGTGCCACGCCAGAGAGCTGATGGCCAGAGGATCATTGTTTGCCGGTAGCGTCATCTGCGGGGCAGCTTCCTTCCATTTAGAACAGCGGTTCTCAACCGGTGGGCTGCGACCCCTTTGGGGGTCGCCTAAGACCATCAGAAAACACATATATAGTTACATATTGTTTTTATGATTCATCACTATGCTGTAATTATGTTCAATTTGTAACAATGAAATTGGGGGTCACCACAACATGAGGAACTGTATTAAAGGCTTGCGGCATGAGGAAGGTTGAGAACCACTGATTTAGAAGAATGACCTTGCATTTCACAGCGAGGCTTCAGCTGTTGCTCCTTTTGGGGGCGAAAGCCTAAGTATTATGGTCCCTGTAGCTGGGACCGTGTCCGCAGCCAGTCAGAGATTTGTGCCCCGCAGTGAGTGAGGCTCAGGCTTCAGTGACGTTTGCAAGCATTTTTATTTTTGCAAGGAAAGGGTTTGGCACGGCTTCGAGCATTTGTCTTCCAGGGTATTCCCTTCCCTGGTCACACAATACCCTTAGTTTACCTAAGGAATGCTGTCAAAATAAACCGAAGGGTAATTTTGAAAGGCTCTGTCTCACTCATGTAGCTATTATTCTTTTTTCAGTTAAGAAAATTCGTTTGGAAATATGAGTCTTGAGCGTGAGAACAGTTTCACACAATATTTTGTGTTAATTTAATGAGGCTCCCTGTCACTTTGTTGCCATCCACCCCAGCTTTGCTCTGGGTGACTCACTGTGGGAAAGAAAGAATGAAAAAAGGCAGCTTATTATGTTTGATTCAATTTTAGGCAAATGTGAAATTCCATTGGTAGAAATAAAATTCTGCCCCAGATATAGTTGGGCCCTGCTTCTCAAAAGCTTCCTGAAGTGCTATTTTAAGGCATGTGTGGGATGAATGTGGGGTGAATCTGGGGCACGGAATAATAATAATAGCTGACACCTGTGTAGGGCTATTCTGAACCGGGCACTGTCCTAAGTGCTTAGCATATATTCATTTAATCCACACAGAAGCCCTCTGTGTTTTTAAAAAATGGGTCCCATTTTACAGATGGGAAAACTGAGATGCAAAAAAAGGTCATAGAAATATATCCAGAGGAGAAACTAAGATGGCGGCATAGATAAACACCGGGAAATTGCTGCTTCCCACAACAATTGATAAATGCATCAAAAACACAAGGCAGACATCATCCAGAACTACAGGAGAGCTGGCTGAGTGTAAATTCTACAACTAGAAGGAAAGAAAAGCACACTGAGAGCCAGAGGAGCTGCGGAGGTGGAGTGCAGAGGTACGGGGGCTCACGTGCGCGGAAAGGGTCTGGCACCTGAGGACGCGGCTGTCTTTTTGAATCCGGAGGGAGACACAAGCTCCCGACGGCTCTGAAATCCGGTTCCGGGAAGTCTCTGGGGACCCAGGACTCATACGGGGAGAAACTGGACTGTCTGGCAGCGGGTGAGCTTGAGGGCGGCTTTCCCTCAGAGGTGCTTGCAGCCATTGCCGGGACACTGGGACTCACGACTCCTTAGGGCGGGGCTGAGGCTCCGCCATAGCTGCTTGCTCCACCCTTTGATTCCTTGAGACCCTGCCCCGCCCAGGCTGTGGCAGAGGCTTTTGCATATGAATGCCCCGGCCATTTGCAACCTGTAATTACCTAACTGCAGCCGGGCCAGATAGACCCAGAGCTTCCAAGAGAAGGCCCAAGGCCCCACAGCGGCTTGCATTGCTACACAGCTGAGCATCATCAGGGCACTTCCAAACTCCAAAAAAAGGAAGGGGAATCTGCAGTTCTCTTCGTAGTTCCTGCTGTGTAACCTCAGGCAGAGGCTAAATTAGCACCTCCTTAGATCCAAGAGCCACTGTACCCAGTGGTCAGAGGGGGACCATCCAGATCACAACTCCTCAGATCCATAAGGGACACACTCAGGGTGCAGTCTCAGTGAGCACCAAAGCCCCACTGAAGCAAGTCTTGCCCCAGAAGGGTGTCTCCAGCACAGAAGTTCTCCCACTGCAGACACAGCTGATTCTCACTGCCAAATGGCCTGGAGGTCAATTCCTCCCAGTGATCCTACAACAACCAAGGCATAGCTACAACAAGACTGTGCACAAAGCCCACAAGGGGGTGCACCAAGAGTGTCCACCTCAGGTAACTGGGGAGGCTGAGCCACTGGGCCCTACAGAACACCTAGCACACAAAGCCACTCTATCAACACAGGGAAGCAGCCAAAATGTGGAGACAAAGAAACAGGTCACAAATGGCAGAAATGGAGGAAAGCAAACGACTGGATATAGAGTTCAAGGCCACGTTTATAAGGTTTTTCAAGAATTTTATGGAAACCGCTGATAAATTTAATGAGTCCCTCAATAAGTATAATGAGACCATGGAAGACATGAAAAAGGACCAACTAGAAATTAAGCATACACTGACTGAAATAAAGAATAATTTACAGAGATCCAACAGCAGACTAGAGGATCGCAAGAATCAAGTCAAAGGTTTGAAATACAAAGAAACAAAAAATACCCAACTGAAAAAGAAAAAAGAAAAGAGATTCCAAAAATATGAAGATAGTGTAAGGAGCCTCTGGGACAACTTCAAGCGTACCAACATCAGAATTATAGGGGTACCAGAAGAAGAGAGAGGGCAAGATATTGAAAACCTATTTGAAGAAATAATGACAGAAAACTTCCCCTACCTGGTGAAAGAAATAGACTTACAAGTCCAGGAAGCGCAGAGAACCCCAAACAAAAGGAATCCAAAGAGGACCACACCAAGACACATCATAATTAAAATGCCAAGAGCAAAAGACAAAGAGAGAATCTTAAAAGCAGCAAGAGAAAGAAACTCAGTTACCTACAAGGGAGTACCCATATGACTGTCAGCTGATTTCTCAACAGAAACCATGCAGGCCAGAAGAGAGTGGCAAGAAATATTCAAAGTGATGAATAGCAAGAACCTGCAACCAAGATTACTTTATCCAGCAAAGCTATCATTCAGAATAGAAGGTCAGATAAAGAGCTTCACAGATAAGAAAAAACTGAAGGAGTTCATCACCACCAAACCAGCATTATATGAAATGCTGAAAGGTATTCTTTAAGAAGAGGAAGAAGAAAAAGGAACTCTTACCATTTGCCACAGCATGGATGGAACTGGAGATGCGGGTAAATACCACAGGATCTCACTCATTTGTGGAATATAATGAACAACATAAACTGATGAACAAGGACTGATCCAGAGATGGAGAGGCATTGATTGGACTGTTGGGCTTTGGAGGGAGGGTAGGGGAGTGTGGGGGTAAGGGGGAAAGATCAACCAAAGGACTTACATGCAGGCATATAGGCCTAACCAATGGACACGGACAACGGGGGGGGGGGGGGCGTGAGGGCATGAGCGGCGGGGGGGGGTAGAGGGTAACGTGGGGACAAGGACACATATGTAATATCTTAATCAATAAAAATATATATATAAAAAAAGAAAAAGAAATATATTCAAGGGCAAACAGCTCGTCAGTGTCTGAGCTGGGGCTTGGTTTGGGCTGCCTGGCTTAAGTGCTTTCTTTACCACTAGGTGACACTCCCTAATCAAAATAAAGTTTAAAAAGTAAAGTTGTAGTTCTTTCTTTCCCTTTGTTTTAATCCAAGTTTCAGAGACTCAGTTCTCAATTTGGCAGTTGTTTTGGCCTGATAAAGTTCATTTTTATTGCTGTGATTTTTGAAAGAGCTTCTCTTGTTTAACATTTTCGGTTGATGCAAATAAGAGAAGTCAGCTTTTCAAACACATTAACCATGTTAATGAAAGTGCTAGACGTATTACCCAATCACAGTGCGTTAAGAGTAAGTTTCAAAGTAAAGATAATGTAAGTTCCAGTATAGTACAGTTATCATAAAGTCTAGTGCTTGGTACTCTGCCTCACATTTTGTTTACATTGTAGGAATTACAGCCCTTAAAAATTTAAGCATGTTTAAACTAGACTTTAAGTGAATTAACCTACCTTTTCCAAAAAGAAAAGTGTTGATTTTTGCTGTGCTATCCAAGTAATAACAGGCCATTTTAGAAAAACATGGAAAGTATAATATAGCATAAACCAAAAAAATTTAATAACGTGTAATTTCACCACTCACAGGTGAATACTTCACGTTAGCATTTAAGTGTATTTTTCTTCTAGCCGTCAGTCATGTGTTCATTCAGCACTCATTTATTGATTATCTTCTGTGAGCTAGACATTATTCTAGACTCCAGGGTAAAAGCAGTGACCCACATTGTCTCTCTCCTGTGGAAATGATGTCTTAGGGGGAGAAACAGACAATGAGTAGATAAATATATAATGTTAGGTAGGAATAAGTGCTTTGAAGAAAAGTAAGGTAGAGTAAGGGAATGGAGGCTCAGAGACTGCTGGAGCTAATGTCACGGGGAGGCTGAGCGATGCGGAAGGCAGTGTTCCCCTGGGAATATGTGAGCAAATAGCCAGGCAAGGGCCAGGCAGGTATGCTGAGCCCAGGGACTAGCCAGGGAGGCAGTGTGATGGGGGATGGTGTTGAGAGGGGCTGGGATGTGACGGGGGAGGGGTGGCAGAGACCTGCAGGCTGTGCAAATAAGGGCTTTGCATTCCACTGGGTGAGAGGGACACCTTTAAGGTTTAGAGCAGAGGGGTGATGTGACCTGACTTTGGTTCTAAAGGCTCCCTCTGGCTGCTGGTGAGAGTGGACTGACTCCAGGGGACAAAGTAGCGGGCAGTAAGGTTTGAGGGGAGGTGGTAAGACATGGTTAGATTCAGGATATTTTTCAAGGTAGAGCCAAGAGGATTCAGCGATGAAGTGGACGTGTGGTATAAGAGAAAAAGAAGAGTCAAATATGGTGATAACTTGGTGTTATGGGTCGAAATACGACTGCCACAATCCAGTTCGCATGTTGACGTCTTAGTCCCTAGTGCCTCAGAATAGAACCTTCTTTAGAATTAGAGTAATTGCCAATGGACTTGGTTAAGAAGAAGTCATCCTGGAGGGGAGGGGTGCTAATCCAACATGACTGGTGTCTGTATAAGAACAGGATGTCTGGTCACAGACCCACATAGAGGAGCACATGTGATGACACGGGGGTAGCAGCTTCAGAAGCCAGGGAATGCCTGCAGCTGTGGGAAGCTGGGAGAGAGGAATGGCCAGGTTCTCTCCCACGGCCTCGGAAGGAACCAGCCCCTCCGACACCTCGATGTTAGACCCCTGTAGCCTCCAGGACTGGGAGACACGACTTTCTGCTATTGAAGCCTCCAGGTGTGTGGCTTTGTCACAGCAGCCCTAGCAGCCTCACACACTGGGTGAGCAACTGGGGGAACGGCAGGGCGCTGCAAGGTGGTGGATGCTAGGAGGAGCAGGCTGTGGCGTTTGGGGTCGGGGAGGGGAATCCACAGGAGCTGACTTTGAGAGCCTGTTAGATCTCTACGGGGAGGCAGTTGGACATGGGACTCTGGAGTTCAGAAAGGACGTCCAGGACTGAGACCTAAATGTGGGCACAGCCTCGGTGGACATCAAAGCACGGACTGAATGAGATCACCAGGACACGGGCCCAAGGACCAGGCCAGCCCTGGGAAATGTCAACATCTAGAGATCAGGAAGAGAAGGGAGAGCCAGAGGGAGACTGAGAAAGGGTCCATGGTGAGGTCGGGTGTGACCTCTCAGCCAAACGGAGGAAGTGGGGAGGAGGGAGGAGCTGACCTATGGATCCACGCCACTCTTGTTCAAGGAGGGAGAGGCCCTCTGGGTGGGCAGCCTGGAGGTCACTGGTAACTCCCACATCATCTGTTCTCAGGCCAACTATAGTCCAAGGCTGATTGGAATGAGTTCCAGAGAGAGTGGGGACTGTTTTCAAGCATGGCATTACATCATGAGCACTATCCTGTGTCATTCAGAATGTCTTACAAACATTGTCTCCAATAGCTGTACCACATTCCACCATTGTCATCTGCTCCTTGTTGCTCCTGGGTGGGATATTTCTGTGTTTACTTGTACGCTATATTAAGTGTCACACTGCAGTGCTCGTATCCTACATAATAAAAGGCCAGCGACCAAAAGTGTAACGGGCGGAACGACCGCTCGACCTGCAGGCTCCGATCGCAGCATGGCGAGTGGGGAACCACGCGAACTGGATAGCGGGCTGGGACTGGGGACTGTCGAGCCGGCAGAAGATGGCCCTGATGGCAGGCTAGGCCTAGGGACCCTACCCGCGCACGATTTAGTGCACTGAGGCCTCTAGTTTGAATATAAAATCTAGATTAGGAACGATATAACACCAATAGGCCTGAGTGTTTCTAGAGCTCACTCCAAGCATGTCAAACTTGGGGCCGGAGGGCCATTTTGACATGCTTGGCTTACTCCTGAAGCAAGGCCAGCAGCTTTACAGAGCCTGCACCCATGGACACTGCACGCCTCTCTCTCTTCCATATAGTACGGCATCGACTAGCACACCCAGAACAGGTGTTGCCATGGTGAGGATGGGCATCAGGAGTTCGTTCCTGACTTCCAGGGCAGTGTCTCTGCAGGTGACGTTCAGTCATACTGGACCAGCATCCTGGACACATGTTCATGAATATACTGTAATGCCTTCCCCACTCCCCTGAGCCTGATCTTTTAGGAAATGTCATTTGTGAATTAGTAGAGCCCATTGCATTTTGCTTCTTAATGGCTTTTTGGTGGGTTTCACCATTAACGTCTGGCTGTCCACGCCGGGGCCAGGCTTATGTGTTACTTATTTCTCTCAGCATTCAGATCTGATCTTAAGTTCATGATCTCAGGGAGGGAGGTCTTTCCTAATACCCAGAGTTCCACAGGGATGGGCCCGCACAGCACACCATTCTCTGTCTGAAACGCTTAGAGTAATTATAATCAGCCCTCTGGCTGTGAGACTCATGGGGCAGAGATGGTGCTTTTTCGTCTACAGCACTGTTTGTAGGCATGTGACTATGTCTAGTGCAAAACTGTCGTTCAGCATTTTGTTCAGTGAAGACCTGAGGCAGGGGTTAAACTTGACAACTGGCCTACAGGTACAGAGCTGGGGGCAGTTCCATCACTAGGTGAGCCTGGGCAGGTGGCTTCTATAGCTCCACAAAGAAATACACAATTCTAAGAATTCCTTGTATACTTTTTGGTCCCTTGAATATAATAATTCACAAATATCTGTCAGTTGCCCAATCAGGGCCCCTCATTTCTCATTTGCTCTATACCTTTATATTCCAACACAGAGCTGTATGGTGATTTTTTTCTACATTTATCTGTCTTCCCTACTGGATTCGGATCTCTTTGACAGTGGGAAGTTTGTCTCCTTCATCTTTTCATCCACAGTTTTTGATACAGGGCTAGCATGTCGGAGGGGCTCAATGTTTTAATAACGAAGGAAGAGAATATGGGATTATAGCAAGGTTTTAGAGTTATTATTTAGAAATACATGGTCCCTCAATGAACAACAAAGCTGTTAATTATAATAATACTTTATATGTGCATAATAGTTCACAGTCTGTAAAACTCAGGATTTGTCAAAAATTTATAGTTATACATATGTACTAACCTTAGTGTACAAGATGGAATTATACTATTAGATGTGTTTAATAAATGACTTACTGAATGAATAGCAAAGTAACCTTGTGTTTTTATTCACTTTACTAGTATCAACTTTATAATTCTAATTTCGAATGGCTATAATACCAAACTTTACCTAACCTGTGTGGTTCTTTTGCATGCATATTGGTATAAATAACACTGCTGGACATATATGTACATAGATATTTCCTTTTTTGACTCTTAGGATACATTTCTAGAAATGAGGCTGCTAAAATATTTGAAACATTTTGTAAAACTGCTTTCTAAAAGGTGTGTACCATTATGTTACCATCTTTGCAGCAGTATGTATTAATAATTTTATGTCTTTTAAAAAATTAAGTAGGCATAATATTGTTTCTTCATGTTTGAGTTTGCATTTCTTTGGATGACTTAATTCATTTGCACATGACCCCACAAGTTTATTTACCAATTACATTTTCTTTTGTCTTAATTGTCTATTTCTGATCTTTTTGTTTCAATTTTTTTAATTTGTTAAAGACAACTTTTATTAGTACTTCTAAATAACAGCATTTTCTGAAATTTTTTTCTATTTTTTTCTCTCTTCTTACTTTTGCTATTTATTATTTATTATTTTTTTAAATCCTCACCTGAGGATTTTTTTTCATTGCTTTTCAAAGAAAGTGGAAGGGAGGGAGGGAGGGAGGGAGGAGGAGAGAGAGAGAGAAACATCCATGTGAAAGAGACACATGGACTGGTTGCCTCCCGCATGTGCCCTGACTGGGGGCAGGGAGTGAGGGCAGGGAGTGAACCCAAAACTCAGGTGTGTGCTCTTGACTAGGAATCGAATCCGTGACCCTTCAGGTGAGTGGGCAGATGCTCTAACCACTGGGCACACCGGCCTGTGCGCTCTTGCTATTTTTAATTACATGTTCATATAGTCTAAACTGTAGATCTTTAGCTTTGTTTTCTTTTCCTCTCCCCCCCCCCCACTGACTTAAAAAACAAAACAAAACAACTTCATAAAATGGCAGTAATAAGACCAGAAACTGAACCCTGAAAAACTGCGGGTGGGTTTTCCATTCACATGACTTACGACTTTTAATTATGTTCTGTTTCGTGAGTGATTTCACAGTTATTGATGGCATTGGGCGGAGTGTGTTTGGCCCCCGGGAGCCTCCTATTTTAAATCCAGTCACAGGGTAACAAGCCCCTCCTGCTGAGCTCAGGCTCTGAGAACCTCCGCCTTCCAGAACGCAGCTCCCGGGGAACGAGGCAGATGGGGCCCAGGACATCACACAACCTTGTGTCTCGAGTTCTGTAGGCTGTGTGCGGTGTCCGACCACCTGACTGTCTGCTGGGTTAAGTTGTCACTTGAGAGTAGATTAGGGAAGGAATGGGTAGGACAGCAATGGTGGGGAGAAAGCCTGTGCTGTATGACAGCCTGCCTTGGAGGGGGAGAGCGATCCAAGCACACACACCCCCCTGAAGCGTTTCACACGACTTTTCATAACAGTCAGATCCCCTAAGGGTTAGTAAGTGCATTGGTGATTGGTTTGCCTCCCTAAAAAAACGGGCTGACATGGACTTCTTCATTATCCCACGAGGCTGGAGAGAAAAGGCATGGGGACGTGATGCTAATATTCTTTGCTCTTTCGAGATTTTGGAGGAAGCTGGCCCAGAGACATTGACACGGAAAGTACAGCAGTCATTTGGGTTTGGTACACGGAGCAGACGGAGGTAGAGCAGACCTAACTGTGACCTCATGCTGGGTTCTTGTGATCTGATATCACTGAGTGTTATTGAGTGACGTCAGAGGGCAGCTGGGAATTACTGTGAGGAACGCAGAGCAAAGCAATTTCCCACCTGCTGCCTGTGATCACAGGAGACACAGACTCCTCCTTCTCCCGGGACACATGCGGGGGCATGCTGCAACTTGTTCAGAGAGAAGGGCCAGGGGCAGAGTCACACTGTTTGCCCTGTGTGTGCTGGGACGGTTTCAAATATAACCAGGAGCGACTTTTTTAGAAGTAAAAGCAACAGAGCCTGGGCTTCAGGGCACGGGCTCCTTCCTAAAAATACAGTCACGGAGCATTTAGATAACACTCGGAACAGCTTGTCAAACTGGAGGCGGATTCACGTGTGGACAAATCCGAGGGTGTTTACTGTGGGATGGGGGAAGCTGAGAATTTGACTGTTTCAAATGACGAAGGAGTAATTTCAGAGACCAGCGTGGTGGGATGGATGGAGCCCGATTTTGTTGCCCATCCTGCTCACCCGGGTCTTGATGTGGGGGTCTCCGCTTTCTTCGAGCCCGGTATTTGCAAATTGAGTTCATGGTTGTCATGGTGGCAATTTCTGCCACCTTGACTGACCTCATCCTTATCGTCACCCCTTCACCCTGTGCTTAAGGAACAAGTTTAACTTACCTTCAATTCTCAGTTGCCTTTGTTGGATTTTTAAAAAATTATTTTGGTTTTTAAAAACTGAAAAATATACAGAAAAGTACAAAGGATATAACAGTAAACCCTTATGTGTCTACTACCCATAGTTAATATAGGTCTACTTGTTGTCATATTTGCTACCCATCTTTTTTTTTTTTAAAGGGAAAGTATTCCCATAAAGTGACCTATTTCCTTCTTTACTGTTGTTCCCCTTCCTTCCCTGAGGTGATCACTGACATGAACTTAGTGTGAACCCAGTCATATGTTATGCTTTTACTGATTTCCTGTGTATCCATAAAAACAAATAGTATTGTTTTATGTCGTTTATTGACACAGACAGTTATAATATGATCACAGAAGTAACAGTATAAAATAACATCATATACATTGATTTATTTTAGGCAATGTTATTGTTATTTTTTCAGAGTCCATCTATTTCATGTGTATACACACACACACACACACACACACACACATTTTAATTCATTTCAGAGAGGAAGGGAAAGGGAGAGATAGAAACAGCAATGAAGAGAGAGAATCATTGATGGCTGCCTCCTGCACGCCCCCTACTGGGGATCGAGACCACAACCAAGGCATGTGCCCTTGACCGGAATTGAACCTGGGACCCTTCAGTCCGCAGGCTGACACTCTATCCACTGAGCCAAACTGGCTAGGGTGGGCCCATCTATTTTGATAGGTCCAGCTCATGGTTTTAACTGCTGTATGGCATTCCATTGTATGAATGAATATAGCATAGTTTATGAATTTATCTATCAATGCCAGTATTTTCCCACATAATTGGTGTGTAGTGAAGATTCCTGCATATATCTCCACAAGCCTATAAGTGAAATTGCTGGGTTTTCACATTAGAAACTTACTAGGTATTGCCAGAGTGCCTTTTGCGGAGGTGATATAAAATATATTCCCATGAGCAGGACATGAGTTCCTGTTTCCCTAAGTCATTGCTAACACTTTAGGCAGATGTATTGCCCTCGCCCTGTGCGTTTAGTGTCGGGCGGAGGCGCCAGGGTGATCCCAAGGCTATGGGTGTGCAGGTCTCTGCTCTCCAGCACCCGCCCTGCAGGCTCCCACTCAGCCTCCTGAGGTCTCAGCTCTCCAGCACCCGCCCTGCAGGCTCCCGCTCAGCCTTCTGAGGTCTCAGCTCTCCAGCACCCGCCCTGCAGGCTCCCACTCAGCCTCCTGAGGTCTCAGCTCTCCAGCACCCGCCCTGCAGGCTCCCACCACTCAGCCTCCTGAGGTCTCAGCTCTCCAGCACCCGCCCTGCAGGCTCCCGCTCAGCCTTCTGAGGTCTCAGCTCTCCAGCACCCGTCCTGCAGGCTCCCACCACTCAGCCTCCTGAGGTCTCAGCACTACAGCACCCGCCCTGCAGGCTCCCACCACTCAGCCTCCTGAGGTCTCAGCTCTCCAGCACCCGCCCTGCAGGCTCCCACTCAGCCTCCTGAGGTCTCAGCTCTCCAGCACCCGCCCTGCAGGCTCCCACCACTCAGCCTCCTGAGGTCTCAGCTCTCCAGCACCCGCCCTGCAGGCTCCCACCACTCAGCCTCCTGAGGTCTCAGCTCTCCAGCATCCGCCCTGCAGGCTCCCACCACTGAGCCTCCTGAGGTCTCAGCTCTCCAGCATCCGCCCTGCAGGCTCCCACCACTCAGCCTCCTGAGGTCTCAGCTCTCCAGCACCCGCCCTGCAGGCTCCCGCTCAGCCTCCTGAGGTCTCGGCTCAGGACTCCACCGTTTTCTGTTCGGTGCCTCCTGGTGCCTCGGCCTGCAAAGTGCCTGCTGCAGGTGGTCGGGGTGCTCGTGGGCTCACCTCTTTGGTTTCCTTCTCTCAGGGTTCACTGTCCTCACTTGCTAGTTGTCTTGGGCTCGACAACAGCTGTTTTGTATCTTTCGTCCATGCTTTTAGTTGTTTATGGAAAAATGGCTTGTTTGGTAACAGTTATTCCAGCCTGGCCAACCGTGGAAACCTAGCTTTTTAACCTAAAAACAAACACCTTTCAGAATCGCTGTTGTGTTTGGAACGGAGGGGGTAGGTAGAGGGTGAACTCAGCGTGCTTATCTTGCGTCTTTTCATTGGATTATCTGCTTTATGAGTTGGGACCCCCTCCACACGTCCTTTCACAAACGGAGTCTCTCTCAGAAGCTCTTCTTGTTTCTACTGCACTTGAGCTTCTTGGGCGAATTCCCTTTATGTGTGTTTGTGCTGGAAGTTCAGTAGCTTGTCACCGATCCCCCAGCCCATTGCTATATTCTCTTCTGTCAGTCCTTGACCAGTTGTTTCAGAATGACCCCCCTTCAGAGTTCTTCTAGAACCCACGGGGCCTGAGCTTCTGGAACTTTCTTTAACAAGCATACTGTGAAATGCCACTACAGACCTTCCTTATACATGTGCAGAGAATATTTTAACATAATTGTGATTTTAAAACATCTTGGAGGGTTTGGAGACTCTTTGGTCCAACAACATGCAAACTAAGTCTGGAGGTGCGGGTGTTATTATGGAATGCATTAAGAGCCCATTGGTTGGTTACCTTCCCTTTACAGATGTCCTGACATCCCAGCATCCTTAGCAAAGGAGGGGCTCTACATTCACATCAGTTATTCAACCAAGGTGAAGTTCAGGCTCCCGTCCTTGGGTATCTAAGTTATGTAGAAGCCAATGGTCTGACTGCCCAGTTTAGAATCCAGTTGGGCAATAGGAGAACCTTATTAAAAGATGCTTAATAATAAGTGAAAGCATGCCGGGAGCCGGTCCATGCTTGCTGTTTCAAGGGACCTGGCATATATGGCATACTGTTCTTAATATGTTTGCTCACCTTCTTGGCACTATGTGTTTTAACCAAGGTCTCTGAGAAAGGTTGTTTCCCCAGGTAGGGATTTTCCCCTGAAGTTAGGGAGGGAATAAAACCCCTCAACTAAGTGCCAGGCGGCTAATTAATCACTTTAACTAGGAACAATCATGCTTAAGCTACATAATCTTTACTCCCTGGAATGGAGATAAGAAACGCCCTAACCTTTGTAATAGAGATTGATAGGATTGAATCAACTGTTAAAAATACAGATGTAACAAGACAGAAAAACACAGAACTTAGAAGAGAGAACCTACAGACAGAACCTACACAGAACCTACAGGCAGAAGAACTTCGCTGGAGAGAACATGGCAAAAGATCCTGGACTGAACCTGACTACAGAAATTGGCAAGAGAACCTGACTAGAACCTGGTGACTGAACCTGGCTGGAGAACCTGGACAGAACCTGGCTGAAGAACCTAGCGAGGGAACATGGCTACAGAACCTCGCTGGAGATCTGAAGCAGAACCTCTCTGGAGATCCAGACCAGAACTTGGCCGGAGATCCTGGCTGTAGATCCTGGCTAGGCTGCTGATCAACTGAACACTGTCTCCGTGTCATTCCTTCTTCGCTGACTCTGTCCATACCTTTGGGGACCCCTGGACCTGCTGGGGTTGGACCCCGGCAAAAGCACATATGAAATGTGAAGTGAATGATGAAATGGGACACAGGTTCACGGTGGGTGGGGGGCATTTGGGCAAGACCTCATAGAAAGGGGGGGCTTTCAGAAGAGCAGAACTCCAAGGGCCCTGCTTCAGGATGGGTCACCTGTGTGCTTCTGCAGGGATGGGCGAGAAGCCAATGATGGTGGGGGTGGGGTGGGGCTGGATGTAGAGGGTCTCGATGTATTTCAGGGGCAGCTACAATGTGCTGAAAGTTGTTGAATGAAGGAGGGAAAATTCTAGAGCTACATTTGAGGAAGACTGGTCTGTCCGCAGTCTGGATGAGGGTTTTGTTCCCTGACCGATTGGCTGCCGGTTGCAGTCACTTGGAGATGTAACACAAAGTAAAGATACTGATGCCTGAGCTCCATCCCCCAGAGTTTCTGATTCAGTTTGCTGGCGTTAGGCCTGGGCCTTGTTTTTTTATTTTTAATGTAAAAAAATTTTCAACGACAGTTGACATGTAATAATTAGTTGCAGGTGCATAACCTGATGATCAGGCATTTATATAATTTACAAAGTGACCACCTCGATAAACCTAGTACCCATCTGACACCGTACGTAGTTATTACAGTATCATGGACTGTATTCCCTGTGCTGTGCTTTACATCCCTGCGACTGTTTTCGTAACTGGCAGCTTGTACATCTCCATCCCTTCCCCCTTCTCACCGCTCTCCTCACCCCTCTCCCATCTTAGGCCTGGGTTTCTGAGAGTTTTCAAAGCTCCCCAGCTGATTCTAAGGTGCAGCCGAGCCTGAGACCCACTTCCCAGCCCTCTGATAAGATCTTCATGTAATGGTGACTCATGGTGCCGACCCACAGCTGGCCAGGAAAATGCAGAATCAAATGGTGGAAACAACATGGTCAAAGTACTTCTGTAATATGTATGTGTAATATTCCACATAGCCCAACACCTCAGAATAGCAGTTTTCTCATAAATGCCTGCACACGTTTATGCCGGCCATGAAGTCGCTGGTGACCATATGTCTAAACTCTTGGGAGGGACCCATATTTATCTTGAGAATTTGGTACCATGAAACATTTATTTTTATTTTTTGCATTCAACATAAAAGGGCCACATAAAACAAACACTTTTATCACAGCAAGAATTCAATGCAATGAAAGCACGGGTAGTGTGAAAACACTAAACTTGCCATGATAAAAATAGGAATCCTCAAAAAAATCGGCTGGTGGAAGCCTGTGCTTCTAAATGCTGTCGGTCAGTGGTTTGCAAACTCAAGTGTGCGTCGGACCCACCGGGAGGGCGGTCAGACTGCTGGGCTCCAGTTCTGGACGGAGCAGCCGACAAAGGGCATCTCGGAAGTGTTCCCAGGCGACGCTGGTCCCGGCGCCACACGCTGAGAAGTGCCCTGTGAGAACCACTGCCGCCTGAGGCCCAAGCAGGGTAGGAGAGAGGGCTTGGTGAAGTCTGGTTGCAGCACATGAGTTTGGCTTCTCATGTCAGGTGAGGGGCTTGTCTTGGCAGTTAGGGAATCTGCCCCCCAGAAACCCCCCAGCTGGAGCCAGCCCCTTCTGCCTGCCTGCTCCAAGGGGCTGCTGCCAGAACCTCCTGGGGTGGGAGGAAGAGGAAATTGTCGAATCCTCCTCCTCACTGTCCTTTCACAATTCACTGCAAGAGGGAGGTCTTGTGCAGAGTCACACGATTACATACCATGTTCTTTTTCTTCCAGTAGAAAATTTTTGTGGTTCAAATTCTTTCTCTTATTATTCTTTCCCTGTCCCCCTACCACATACAGCATTTGATGCGTTAAGAACAGTCTCTGCCCCTTTTCACTTGTAATCCCTCCATGTCCTCCCAAGGAGAGGTCTTACTGTGCCTTCTCAGTGGCACTCGAGGGGGGGGGGCAGGGAGGTGGGGCGGGGGGACTCTAGGCCTTGGCCTCCACAGGTACCAGCTTCTGCAGGCTGCGCTGTCTGGGCAGCCTCCCTGGGGGATTAGCAGGCTACACCTTGGGAGGGAGGAGAAGCGGAAATCACTCTCAGATGTTAAACTGAAACGCTGGCCCTAATGGAAAGCATGAGGAGAATGCGCACATGGAAGTGCCCGAGGGGCTCTCTGGCAGAGCTGGCTGTGGAAGCCAGTCCAGTCCTCGCTCGCTCACGGCCGCTGCTGTTCTCCCCGGGTGGAGCCTGTTTCCATTCAGGGACATTCCATAAATACCCAGGGCCCAGAAGGGACCCGATGATTACCCGCCAGGAAAGCGCTGATACATTAGAATCCTGAACTCCAGAAGTGCGTCGTGTTTGACTTTGAATTCTAGAAGCCTCATATGGGAAGACCCGTGGGGACCATTTTAGCATAAGCAGCTACTGCCCTCCCTCTGCCCCCAAACATGTAAGGTGCAGAGGCCAAGGTTAAGTAACTTGCCCCAAGGTCACCTAGGGAGCTGGCTGCATCCGTCTTCCTTTCTCTCTCTCTCCCTCCCTCCCTCTCGTTCTCCCTCTCTCCCTCTCTGCACTCTCCCTCTCTCCCCCTCTCTCTCCCTCCCCCTCTTTCTTATCTTTTTCTTTTTTAAGAAGCCTTCTCAACTTTTGGAAAATTTGTCAGCTTAGTGTTCTGATACTTGACACTCATTTCTTGTCATTATTTGCTGCAACTAATAGGACTCATATTGTAGAAAGATGGGAAGAGTGTCGTCTCTCTTTTAAAGAAAATCAGTAGGTTTCAGGCCTTTTCCGTTTTCCATACTGAGCCTCCTCTGGCTCATACCCCTCACCCACTTCACAGTTGTCTGTGGACTGAATCTTGCATTTAATGTTAGGGGAGATTTAGTCTTATCTCCCTCAGGACCAAGAGTTTCAGTCAAGCCAAAACCGGTTTGGCTCAGTGGATAGAGCGTCGGCCTGTGGACTGAAAGGTCCTGGGTTTGATTCCAGTCAAGGGCATGTACCTAGGTTGCGGGCACATCCCCAGTAGGAGATGTGCAGGAGGCAGCTGATCGATGTTTCTCTCTCATCGATGTTTCTAACTCTCTATCTCTCTCCCTTCCTCTCTGTAAAAAATCAATAAAATATATTAAAAAAAAAAAAAAGAGTTTCAGTCCAAGGTGCACTGATGGCCAAAGGTTGGCGTACACACCTGTATTTGGACAAATAAAGAAGGGGCTGAAGAAATGATGTTTGTAGGCCAATGACATTAACCTAATAAAACTAATGTCAGTAACATGTGCACTCCCACGGGACCGATAAAATCCACTTACTGTGCCGGAGACAAAGAGCCCTCCTGACTTTAAAACTCTGCTTGGCCACAAGCCTGGTGATGCAAAGTACACACACACATCCTCGAAAGTAGGAGATGAGGAGGCTGTTTCTGTTGGGTTGTCTTTCATTATGAAATTAGGGATGATGGACAGTGCGCTGGCAAATGCATAAAAATGTATATTGGGCGACTCTCAACCTCTTAAATCTGGAATTTCTCTCACATAAAAAAAAAAGTGGGCTGGACCCCATTTCTGAAAGATTGTCTCTGAGCTCTGGGGCTTGTGCAAGATGAAGTCTGGAGCACTTTTTGAGGGGGCTGTGGTTGGGCTTGAGCTTTTGTTCCTTTGCCAAGTCTTATCTGGATGCCTAAAGTTTAAACTGACGCCACAGGGCACCGTTTAGAAAGAAGGGCAGAGCGTTTTCATAAGTTTTCCGAGTTTCTGATGCAGTTCTGAGAGGCAGCTAGAGTAAAGTGATGAGAATGATGGCTCTGCAGCTACTTCGCTTGGGTAAAAACCCCAGATCCTCCCTCTACTAATCATTGTATGACCTTTGGCAGCTATAAAACTCCTTCATCAGTACAATGGGCAGAATAAAATATCTACTAAAACGGTTGCTGGGGGATTAAAATTTTTAAAAAATACATTTTTATTGATTTTAGAGAGGAAGGGAGAGGGAGAGAGAGAGAGAAACATCAATGATGAGAGAGAATCATTGATCGGCTGCCTCCTGCATGCCCCACACTGGGGATGGAGCCCGAAACCCAGGGAGGTGCCCTGACGGGGAATCGAACCATGACCTCTTGGTTCATAGGTCAACACTCAACCACTGAGCTACGCTGGCTGGGAAAATTTGTTGATATGTAGTAGAACAGTGCCCGGCACATAGAAAGATGTTAATAAACATTAGCTGCCATCACCACCTTCATCATCTTGACATCTTTAAGTAGGGTTTCATTTTATTGGTGGCTATTGATGGATGCCGCCGCTAAGCCTTTGGAAGAATTCGTAAAGTCTGTAATGCTTTCCTTCCAATGTGTTTCCTGTTATCCTTCTGCAGCCAGCTGTGTGCCACCGTGCCAGAATGGAGGGATGTGTCTCCGGCCTCAACTCTGTGTGTGCAAACCAGGGACCAAGGGCAAAGCCTGTGAGATGACAGCCGCCCAGGACACCTCGTCGCCAGTGTTTGCAGGGCAGGGTCCCGGGGCTGCGGCCTCCTGGGTCCCTCCTGAGCAAGCAGCGAAGCACACTTCGTCGAAGAAGGCAGACACCCTCCCAAGGGTCAGCCCCGTGGCCCAGATGACCTTGACCCTCAAGCCCAAGCCGTCCGTGGGACTCGCCCAGCAGATACATTCTCAGTGAGTGTTTTGAACTTGCCTCTGGCCTGGGGGCATCTTAATTACTCTCTTAGATGCATCACACTTTAAACCACTCTCCTTTCTCTGCACAGTGTGCAGCAAGTGCTTGCATAGTAATGTCTGCCTTCCCTTTCCTTAAGGTTGCACATGTTATCCTCACACTCCACGTCTCTGAGAAATACTCCATGCGTGCGTTTAGCCTCTGCAGGGAAGCTTTACTCTAAGCACAGACCAGAGCAGGAGCCGAGATTACAGGGAGCCGGGGTGGAAGGGAATAGGAGAGAATTGTTTGATTATGATGGAGCTGTGAGTTTAAAAATCCTTTTCTTCGGGGGGAGGGAGTGCTCTCGAGTTTTGAAATAATAATTTGAAAAGCGACATGGTGTGATTTTTAAAGCTGCATGGAGAAGGTGGGGACCCCACTCTGCACAGAGAAGGTATTCCGATGGAAGCGAGGCCTCGGGAAGGGAATGTCCCGGCCTCAGGAGCAGGTGAAATGCACCCACCAGCTGCCGTGCAGGAGCGTCTTTGGGGAATGAGCTTGTGTGCTATTTATGGGGACGAGGCCTTTTCTGAGCGTTGGGAAGTGCTGTTCCGAACAGGATGAGACCCTGGATCAAGGCCGGTCTCCCGGTGCCCCTCTGAGTCTCGGCCGCCCCGGAACCTGGCGCAGATCGGTGCCTTTTAATTAGCTGCTCCGCGTGGATAACAAGACGCAGGATTGACCGCAACTATCACTTGTCATTTGCCCGGGAATGTAAAATACAGGAAGTCCTCAGCTTAAGCGCGGGCTTGGCCCAGGAGTTCATTTGTAAGCTTGGAATTTCCAGTGTCTTCTCCCCGCTAGGAACAGGGCCCACGTGGTCATTAGGATCCAGTCCGCCCGCAGGCGTTGTTCAGCCTGCTCCTATGGATGAAATTACCCTAATTTATACTTCCCGTTTGAAGAGGCCACCTACTGTCCCCGCGGGGTGGGGTCCTTCTAACTTGTTCTTTCTCTTTTTATTCCCTCCTCAGTCCTCTTCTTTCTGGTTTTCTTCATTTTTCTCTCATTTCTTATTGTCTCTGACTTCCACTTCTGCCGTGATAAGTAGATTGGGGGAGGGGCTAGTTTGAAATCTAACCACATGGTGAGCATTTTATTTGGAAAATATTTATATCCTGCAACTCTCAGCAAGAAGGAATAGTAGTTATAATTAGTACTTAGTAACAGCTTTCCTAACTAATACTTAGTGACTTAGCCAGGTACTGTTTCAAATGCTTTGTGTATATTATTAACTTATAACTTGCAATGACCCCATGTGGTAGGCACTGTTGTTAACCCCACTTACAGATGAGGACAATGAGGTGCAGTGTGGTTAGGTAACTTGTTCAAGGCCATAATAATAATAATTAATAATAATAAGTGTTTGGATTAAAATGCAGGCAGACTAGGGAGAATAAGCACGAGGCTGTGAGTGGAGGCAGCAGGGCCCAGCATCCACGCCCTGAAGTGGAGGGTGGCCAACTTTTTCTGTGAAGGCTCAGACCTTTTGGGCGTTGGGGGACATACGGTTTCTGTCGCAGCTCCTCAGTTCTGTCGTCATCACGCAACATCAGCCACAGACGATGCCGAAATGAACGCGTGACCGCTCCAATAAAACTTTATTTATGGCTATGGAAATTTGAATGTCATATAAATTTCACGTGTCACCCAATATCATTCTTCTTTTGATTTTTTTCCTCCCCTCAACCCTTTGAAAATGCAAAAACCATTCTTAGCTTGTGGGCCGTGGGCCAGCTTTTTGGCCCATGAGCTGTGGTTTGCTGACCTCTTCTGTAGAGGATTGTGGTGCTTTTTGGTGCCAGAACACGAATGTAACTGTGTCCTTGAAGTGATGTAAAGCTTCGGTTATGTCACACCGAGGCATCTCTCTCCCGGCGTTGTTCCGGATCTCCAAAACCGTTCTGCGTTGAACTGTGCCTTGGCACTCAGAGTCAGATTGCTGTGCACGGCAATTATTTTTTTCCAGCATCGTTACTTACATAAACTGTGAAGTCATTTACAAGGGACATCATTCATCTTGAATAGCACCATCCACTGTTAGACTGTGACCCTCTGTGATGTGTATGTATGGGTTGTTAGTGAGAACCATATGTCAGACGTCAAATAAAGGAGCAAACTTTTTCTTTTTTCTTTTTTTGGGTAGCAGCGGCATAATTTGGACAGGAATGTTGTGAGCCAAAGAGGAGGCTAAGGTTTCAGCTCTAAGTTGGCCTTGGGAAAATAGAAGTCATTGTGGGCATACCTTGTTTTATTGCGCCCCCTTTATTGCACCTTGGTTTATTGCGCCCCTCAGATATTGCGGTTTTTTTGTTTTGTTTTTTTTACCAATGGAAAGTTTGTGGCGACCCTGTGGTGAGTGAGTCTGTTGGTGCCATTTCCCCAACAGGCTCAATGGTGGTTAGTATTTTTTAGCAATAAAGAATTTTTAAAGTAAGGCATGTACATTTTTTAGACACAACACTATTTATTGCATACTTAATAGGTTACAGTATATTGCAAGCATAACTTTTACATGCACCAGGAAACCAGCAAGTTTGTGTGAGTCACAGCATTGCATCACACCATTTGGGGGACCAGGCCTGCCCTGTTTCCCAGGTATGCCTCTAGATAATGTGCTTCAGAGATGTCATGTCTATTGGGTGCTTTTGGGTAAGGAGAAGAGATGGCCTGAGATACTAACCAGTCCTGATAATTTCTTTAAAACCTTTCATAGGTTGCCCTGTTACTTGGGCACTGCAGGGAGTATTAAGATCCACAAGATCCAGTTCTGTTCTTAAGGAGATTTTGAAATAGGTGGCTATCACTTGAGAGGAAGGCACAGGGAGGGGGCAGTTGGCCCACTGATGAATTTAGGGAATGACACGATCACCTGAACTCATATTTAATCAAACTGCCAAGGAAGCTCAGATGATAGGGCCATTTTGCCACTTTTGAGAAATTCTCGAGTTATCTTATTTTAAGGTGCTTGAGTGTCCTCACGACATGACACTGGACAGTGGCCTCCCAGTGCAAGTGACCCCATGTTGGAGCGAGCCAAGACACAGCTACCGTGCCTTTTCAGTCTTCAGTCTTGGAAACGGCGTACCTTCACTTCTCCCTTATTCTACTCATCAGAAGTGAGTCGCCAAGTCAGACCACCCTCCAAGGGAGAGGAATTTAGCTGTATTTCTTGGAGGGAGAAATAGCAAAGAATTTGTGGATATATTTGAAAATGACCACATCGAGGACACGAATGGATTGGAACTTGTTGTAGATGAAGACTAGTGGTACTAAAAAGTTTTAAAGATTGCTTGAAAACCACTTTAAAGACTACGATGTCAACCAAGCAATTCCAAAAAGACACAATGAAACAAAATGGAAAAAAAAAAAAAGTAATGGCTACTTCATGAGCTGACGAAAGGAATAAATGACGGGTCATCTTGCTGCATTCACACTCTGGCAGCTCCTTTTCTGATGCTCTGAACGTGCACCTAACTTTACAACGTTGGATCCTTTAGAAAGTCATGTTAACCCTTCAGGCTACTCTCATAATTGCATCCTGTAGATGTTATTCCCTTGTCACTGTCAGTGTATTTGGAGAATTGCCACTGTTCAGTCACAGGTCTTGTCTTGAGTTGCCTGTTTAAAAAGGTGTTAATTCTTGTAAGTCGGGGCTGGGAGACTCCACGAGGGAACAGCATTCAAAACTCTTTAGCTTTCCAGAGCTTATTCCTCACCTGCCAGTATCATTATTCACGTGAATACATTGAGGTTTCCCATAAGAGTTTGTTTTTGGCCCTCCTGCTGCTCCATGGAGCTGTTTTGACTGGTGTGAAATTGCCTGCTGGGCTTTGCCAAGTGGGGAGCTGTTATCTGCGCTGTGTCAGGCGGAAGCACTTTTGCAGGAGACAAGGTACCCAGTCCCCTCTCTTTCGGCTGGAGAAGGAAGCCTGGTTTTACTCAGGATATGATGTCAAATCTATCTGGAGAGCTCACATGGGTCCAGTCTTTTTTCTTCCCTGGGGCTGGCTACTTTCATCATCTATGGTACCCTGATGTTCCAAAGAGTTGTGGCTAGCTTCTCGGGAAAAATTTTTTTTTTTTTTTTTTCCTTGTCTCAAATCACTTGAGGGGACTACATTTATCCAGTGTCATTGACTGTCCCTCTGTCCGGCATCTTCTTTCCAGGGATGTGGGGAAGAGAAAAGAAGCAAATTAGAAAACATCCTTTTATAAGACGGGAGTAATTCAAACGCATCGAGCATTTATCAAGTGATACGGAGAAGGTCCTTTAAAGTCCACATGGAGTTGATGGGTTGCACCTTCAAAGGTGTTGAGAAGTGAATTCTCCTCATTTCCCGGGGGTCAGTGGATCGGAGGCAGCCTTGGGTGACGTCTGTGCCATGGAGAAGTTCTCGGCCTCCTCTCACTGTGGTTAGGTCTTAAAGAAAACTAGATGCTGTGACCCCAACAAGGATGGGAGACTTTGTGGAATGTTCCTGGACGTATTCGGCTCTCCTCATTACCAGCAACAACAACGGCAAGATGTAAAGTTGTTCCCTCTATTTGGACTCTCTCATAGCCCTAAAGAAAAAACCCCAAAACCCTCCAGCAGTGAAACACCAACAGTGAAAACTGTAGGGAGAAGGTTCAAGCTTTTTGTAGCACTAGTAGTTGAGATTGGGGCATCTGAACTTTTGAAAGAAGCCAAGGAAATGGCCAGTACTCAAATAGACAGTTTCCCCAAATGGTCTGCGACTGCAGGGGCACTTTGCTCGGTGTGGATCCCTACCCCCAACCCCCACTCTGTCCACACTCCCCCAGGCTTCGCTTCTGTGCTTCCGTACTTACCATGATCATAGCTACACAGCTTTTCATCTCTAGCTGCGTAGGTACACACCGGGGTTACAGTGAATGTTTACCTGGAGAAAACAATGTAAATGTCTAAATCCCTGTCCAAGGATTGTCCCATGTATGCTTATATTGCAGAAGTTACCTTTTTGTCTTGGAATATACTGTTTGCCTTTGTAAAATCCTGGACATTTTGCAAAGTACTTTGTATTCCTTGTTGTATTTGATCTGCCCAACCAGTCTATGAGATGGAGGCTTTTTTAAAAAGAATTTTATTTATTTTTATTATTTAGTATTTACTTTAAGAGAGAGAGAAAGAAAGAAACATAGATGTGGGAGGGAATCGGACCAGCAACCTTTGGTGCATGGCTTGATGCCCAACCAATTGAGCCACACTGGCCAGGGCAAGATGGAGGTTTTGATCTCTACTTTATGATGCGGAACAGAAGCAGAAGGGTAGAGTGTTCATTTCAGGACATTTTAGGCATAGGAGGAGAACTGAAAATTGAACCGATGACTCATTTCAACCTTTTACATGCATTTATTATAACCTTTTTAAAAATTGAAGTTAAATTGAAATTGCATGGAGAGGAGCACACAGGTCAGGAGTGTACACAGCCCAGTGATTTCCAACAGTGAGATCGCACTCGTATGGGTACCACCCACATCGAAGAGCAGAGCCCTGCTTCTGTGTCTAGGTCTTCCCTCCCCTGCTCCCGATAGGAGCCACTGTCTTGGTTTCTAACCAGAGGTTAGTTCTGTCTGTTTCTGAACTATATATAAATGAATCAGACAATGAGATTCATCTATGTCATTTTATGTTTTCATTTACATTGCCAAGGATTGGCCCATTATATGAATATACTGCAGCTTATTACTTATTCTTCTCTTGATGGAAGTCGGGAATTTTCCTAGTTTTTGGCTTTTATGAATGATGCTGTGTAGGCAGGCATATGTGGGAATTCTAGAAGACCTTTGTGAACTCATCAGAAAACCAAGTCCAACTGGGTAGAGCGATGTCAAGGTTTGAGAAGGACTTCATCATCCATCGTGTAAAGTTCGATCATGCTGGTATCTGTGGGTCAGCACTGGTTTGTTGTTTGAGGAAACCAGGCACTTGGGGGGAATGGTGGGGTGATGCAGTGTTTAAGGAACTGGAAGCAAGGAACTGTTTCCTCCTGAGTGAGAACCGGCAGGAGGAGTGAACTGTGGGGTGGGGGTGGGAGAGGTAGGCGAAGGGCAGGGGAAGTCAAGTTGTCTTCAGCCTGTACGGTCCCATGAGGAAAGCTTGGCCAAAATTAGTTTTGAGATCCAACCAGCAACTGACTGGGTTTAAATTCTGGTCAAAGAATTGTATGGAAACTCCAAGTCTGCAATTGAAAAGGGCAAGTTCTAGGATTGTTTGCTACCCAATTTAATTGCTAGAAATCAGGATGGTGTTTTGTTGCTATGTAATAATAATAATAATAATAATTATTCTTATGATAACAATCTATATATATAAAAGCCTAAGTGACTGGCTGGCCCGTAGCTATGACACACACTGACCACCAGGGGGCAGACACTCAACGCAGGAGCTGCCGAGCGACAGCAACTTTGCAGAGTGCCCTCTCGCAGTCCGGGACCCCTGGGGGATGTCGGACTGCCGGGTTTTGGCCCAAACCCCGCAGGCCAGGCCGAGGGACCCCACCGGTGCACGGGCCTCTAGTATATACAATAACAACTAATATTTACTGAGTGTTTATTCTGTGCCAGGAGCTATTAAGTCCTTTCTAAATATTATCTCGTTTAATCCTCTCACAAGAATGTGAGATGGATACTATTATTATCCCCGTTTTGCACGCCGAGGCGATTTCAGGTGCCGAAGGATTAAGCAATTTGCCGAAGTTCGAGTAGCTCTCGAGTGAGGAGCCAGGATTCATGCTGAGGCAGTCTGTAAGCAATAAGTCTGCTTTGCTTCTTTCTTTGATGGCATTTGTATTCATTTCCTATCACTACTGTAACAAATTGTCACAAATGTAGGGACTTAACACAAACTAATTGTCTCCTAATTGTGAGGTCAGACGTCTGGAATGGGTGTCACTGGGCCAAGATCAAGATGTTGGCAGGGCCGCCTTCTTCCCGAGGCTCCAGGGGAGAATGTTTCTTTCCTTTCCCAGCTTCCTTAATTCTGTGTCTTGTGGCCCCTTTTCCACCTTCAAGCCACCAGCGTTGGGCTGAGTCCTTCTCTCTGCCTCCCTCTTCCACTTTAAGGACACCTGTGATGGTGTGGGGTCCCCTGGAACACTCCAGGATAACGTCCTCATCTCAAGGCAGCGGTTCTCAACCTGTGGGTCGCGACCCCTTTGGGGGTCCAACGGCCCTTTCACAGGGGTCACCTGAGGCCATCGGAAAACACATCTATAATTACATATTGTTTTTGTGATTAATCACTATGCTTTAATTAACGTTCAGTTTGTAACAATGAAATTGGGGGTCCCCACAACATGAGGAACTGTATTAAAGGGTCACGGCATTAGGAAGGTTGAGAACCACTGTCTCAAGGTCAGCTGATGGTCAGCCTCAATTCCATCTGCAACTTGAATTGTCATTTCCCGCTCACGGGTTCTGGGTAGTAGTCCATGGACATCTTTGCCGGGAGGGACAAATACTGCAGTATGTTACCAGGGTCCCAGTCTTGCCAATCTTCCCTGCTACTCAGGAGTGAGCTGCAGTCGCAGGGATAGTAAATAATTATCACTAGACCCTTCAATGAGTTGCAGAGCCAGCCCTGTGACTCTCATAAAAGAGAGTTAGATTTAAATACATCACATAGACTTAAGGCCTAACTGTGGCCCCCACTGTTCTCTGAAATCTTGGGACCAGCACACTCAGGCACTTGTGGGTGGAAAGGGGAAGTCAAGAAATCAAGGCCTCGAGATGACCAGACACCAGGAGGGCCCGGCTCATGGGACTAGGGATTGAAACGTCCACACCACTCATTAATAAGTGGCTTTTGACATACAGTGGCCCCACCCACTACACAAAGTGGCCTGTGGACTCTGAGTAGGAGGAGTTGGGAAGGGACAGGCAGACGTGGACAGGAGTGGGAGGGGGCTAGGAATGTCCCTCTCTACGACAATTACACTGTGGCCCTTAAGCCTGATCAAGTGTTTCGCATAGGATTATTCTTGGACGTGGAAATAAATCTGTGCACGACAATTGAATTAATTTGTTGTCAGAGGACCGCCTGCAAACCGACAGTAGAACCGGGCTTGAAACACCCGTGAATCCACCGAGAAGCGGTTGGAACAGAACACAGTTTGGCTGACCCGTGGGACCCGTGAGCTGTGGGCCAGGCCTGCAAGGCTGATGTCAAATGCAAGAACGATTTTCAGAGCCCGACTTGGGGTGTTGTGCCGATTACAGTGAAAATCACATTTGGCTGCGTTCGGCATTCCATAGATACTGCGCCTGAATCCTTCCAGGGTACCTCTGGGGTCGCACTAAATCCTCTTTCCTTGTTTGCCTTGGCCGAAGAGTTTGTTTTCATTTGAGCAGAGTGTAGACTACATTTTAAGACCACATTTTTATAGCAGCTCTTTGGGATCAGAATAAAGAGCCAATAAGATGTGAGTTCTGTGTGAGGGAGGGGACAAGAACACCTCAGGTTACATAAAACATGCCCAAGTAGGAAATAAAAAGCAACGTTAAATAGCCTACATGGTAGGTATGCTTTTGCTGAGGTTCTTGACGTCGAGTTTATTTCTACCTCTTCATTTGTGCCTCAGATGTGTTAGGGAGGACCCAGCAGAAAGGGCTGGTCTCATGGTCCTGGAGGCAAGAGCTTCTAAGTGGAAAGAATGTCTACTTACACGCATGGAAAAGAGAACCCCTAGATTTGCTGATCCAGGAGAAAATGTCTGCCGTTAGCCAGGACTGCTATTTTCAGACAAGAGGTTTAAGTGTTGTGCAGGAGAGTGGGAGGGACCAGAAAGGCCAGCGGGGTGGGGGTGGGCAGGGACAAAACTAGTGGATTGGACAATGTTCCCATTCCCATTGGAGTTAGGTGCGCTTTCCTGTTGGGGGGGAAAGGGGGCGCGGGTGGCTTTGACTGTCCCCTCTGTCCCAAGCGCTCAGGGCTTTATAAAGTATGAGAGAATTAAGCCCAAACCTGTGTCCACAACTAGAGGGATCTTTTCAAAAGGTAAGTCTCCTGTTGCCCTGCCCTGGCTTCTCAGTGCTCTGAGGATAAAGACCGGCTTGCCACTCCCGGGGGATCAGGCTGCCTGGTCTCATTTGTGCCTTCCCGCTGGTTGTCCCCGTACACAGGCAGCTGCTGACCCTGCCATCCCTCCTGGCACATTTTCTCTGCCTCTCACCCTTCCGCCCTCACCGCCCTCCTCTGTGCCCCAGGCACACTCTCCTCTCCCCTAATCGCCACCTGCTCATCCTCTGGGAGGCATTCTCTGCTGCCCGTTACTCCCTGGGGAGACTTTTTTAGGCCCCCCCCCCCCCCCCCACTTCACAGCATTCATTGCAGTTCCTGTGCTTTACTCCACCTGGCCCTGCGCGTACTTGGTGAATGAGTCAATGAGGTCGATCGCGCGGGACTGCTCTCAATGGAAAAGTCTGACTGTGCAGGAATGCAAGGCAGGTAGCACATCTTCTAGGCTGCCTCAGTTTCCCCAAAGTAATGAGAAGAGACCAGTTCAAAGGGTCACTGATGGGAGCAGGCACACGTTTACTCAGCCACCCCACTCCCCAGGGCAGGGTAGTAGCTCGGGCTGGGCGGCCCCTCCTCCCACGCTCCCTCGGTGCGATGGTGGGCCCCGCCTGCGTGTACCTGTCAGTGTCACCAGGAGGTCTCATTGGTCAGACTCCACTTAGCGCTCGGACCTCGCAGTGCCAGGTCTTCCTGCTCCTTGCGCTTCCTAGGAAGCCTGTGATGGGTATGAGGCACAGTCACACACAGAGGTGACGTCACGGCAGGGCCCTGGCCGCCCGTCTCGTGGGAAAATTCGACACACTGACACTGGAAATCCAGTTTCTGCGCTTGAACTTTGTAAGCCTCATAAGTATTTAATTAAATATTAATAATTTGAACTTTGATGCAGAATTGGATCAACTCTCATAGGAAGGAACCGGGGACAGCGGGCAGACTTCATTTGTCACTCAGTGTTCATGCGAGGCCAGCGTGATGGGTGTGATTCACGGAGCGCGCTGTTTCGAAAGCAAAGGAGGATCTTACCAATAGCAGTATCTTTGAAGAGAATTAATGTGGATTCTTGTCCTGTTGGGAAGTTATTTGAGCATCATGGAAAATAGAACAAGTATATTCGGGTGTTTGTTTTGTTTTATTTTGTTTTTACATCTTCCAAAATTTTCAACCAGCGCGGCCCATAAAGTTTTATAACTTACAGGGGTGAATGTCTTCCCAGGGTCACACAGGAAGGTAGAAGCAGAGCTGTGACCTGAACCTGACCTCTTTTTTGTTGTTGTTGTTTTAATCTTCACCCAAGGATATTTTTCCATTGATTTTTAGAGAGTTTAAGGGAGGGGGAGAGACAGAAAGGGAGAAACATGGATGTGAGAGAGACACATCTCCTCCCACACATGCCCCACCAGGCCCGGGGATTGAGCCTGCAACCAAGGTACGTGCTGGAACTGAACCCAGGACCCTTCAGTCCTTGGGCCGACGCTCTATCTACTGAGCAACACTGGCTAGGGCTGAACCTGACCTCTTATTCCATGTTCTCTTTGCTATCTTTCATATGCCACAGTCTGGCTTTTTTTTTTTTTTTTTTTTTTAATCAAAATTGTGAAAAAATTTTGCACAATATTTTGAAGTATTTTTTTTTATAAATAAGGATAGAGAAGTGAGACATTTTCGTTTCATAAATTTTAAGTGAATCCGTGTTGTCAGACAAACAATTGTTTATTTTCAAAACAATCAAGGTTCACTTAGTCAAAGCATACTCTCTCTCATGAAGAAAATGTGGCGATTACTTCATTATAGGAAGTCACCAGTGTAGAAGCTGTTGCCAAATATTTGAAGATTAGCTGGACTGTGTGTCACACGTACGGAATTCATTTTTGAAACTTCCTCATTGTAGGGCTGTCTTGACATACGCAGCACTCCGATTGCTTTCAGAGTGCCGCCCTTTTAGTCTCTGCCTGGTGTTGGTGCTTTGCCAGCGCTGGTATTTGGAGACTGATGGACAGAATCTAAAGTGAGACTTCATTCTTTCTTAATTTGTTCAAAGCCTCTTTATGCAGCAGCTAATCCTTCCTAATTATATTGCTCGGAAGGATGTTCTTAACTCAAACAGGAAGATGACACGGGCATTTTGAGAAGATTAGGGTGCACTTTACTCTGGGAAAAGAACTTTGAAAGGAAGCGGTCTCCCTTTCCCGTCTCTCACTCCCTGGGAACAAATAACCGTCTTCCTTCCCCCCTCGATCCCCATGTGGAATTCTCTCCTTCTGTTCCTCTTCCATTCCTGTAGCTCTGGACTTCCCTAAGCTCTTTTGAAGGAGTAAAGAAAAGTTTCTAAAAATTCCATTGCCCTGTGCGAGGCAAGCATTTCACAACTTACTTGCCTTAATGTCTTGAAAGGTGACCCATGAACCTAAATCGTTTGAAAATTTAGTGTGCGTATTAGAAATACTTTACATAAGGTTGAAATGCTTTCCAGTCTCCTTGATTAATTTCTTGGTTGCCATGTTGCTTTGTATTAGTTTAATGTAGTGATTTTTAAGTCAAAGTAAATGTTAGTCACATGTGGATATTAGATACTATATTGGACAGTAAGTGTGGTCACTTTCAAATAAGACTTTGGTAAATCAAATTAAGTTATAGTTTGTAAAGTCTTAGTGGTTTTAAATATTCCTGTGATGTATGATTTTATCACATTGCTTACAGATTTATTTTAATTTGGTTTTCTTAGATTTTTTTGTGTGAGGTCGAACATTTTTTACATGTTTATTCACATACTTCTTATGTGAATAATCTACCAACATTCTTTATCCCATTTTCTATTACATGGTCTTACAAAAAAATTTTTATTTGTAAGAACTCTTTTCATATGAAACTTCCCATTTGTCAAACACTTCAAGAACTCTCAAAGGAGGGGGTACCTCTATGCAAAGAATGTTATTAGTACTTATTTAATTTTTTAACTCCAAAATTTGGAAAAAAACTTCTTAAATTGATTTTATTTTGGGGAAATTCCACTTGTCGATGAGGACAAGAATGTAATCTATTATTCATTGAGTAATATATTTCAGAATTCTTCTGTCCTATGCGAGGCTGTTAATTGACACAGACAAAAATCTTTATGTACCACTGAACCACCTATAACCACCATGAAGATAGAATCACAACTCTCCTCACCTCCACAACACACATTTTCGGTTTACTGTAGTTGATTTATTCAGTCTGTCAGCAAATACTTATTGAGTGTCAACCACATGCCAGGTCATGTTATTGGCACTCCAATTAAAAGGATCAAGCTAACATGCCTAAAAAATAGTTAATGATACAGGATAAGTACTTAATTGACTACTACCTGTTATAAATTCTAGTGGAGAATTAGGAAGTGAGTACTGGAGCAAAGGAACATTTACCTGAGTCTGGGAAGATTTGGGGAAGTGAAGGAGAGGCTGGCCTTTAAGTGCAGGATAATAGGGTGGAAGATATGTTGGAATGAGTCTCCTATTTCCACAGGACTGGCGGGAGATTGATCTATTTAGGAAGAATAGAGCAGTAGGAGATGAGATTGGGTGGGTAGGACCAGATTATGGAAGGCCTTGACAATCAGAGAGAGGATCTTTGAGTGGGGCTGTGAGAAATGGAGAGATGCCTCTCACAGCCACCAAAGAAGTATAAGACTTACCTGTGGGAAGCTAGGTTGGGTGATTGATGGGCAGGTTAGAGAAAGGGATGCCTAAAGTCTTAAGACGAAAGCTAATTTCCTTTAAAACAGAGGGATGCAGACTATCTACCAGTCAAGATGGTTCCTTTAGATCCCAGCTGAGGAGTTACATGTAGTCTAATGATTCATTCTCATTCTCATTCTCTCTCTCTCTCTCTCTCTCTCTCTCTCTCTCTCTCTCCAAATCAAATAATACATAATCTTCGCTTTGGGAGTGGGGGACAGTGGAAATTGCCTTTGAATGCTTTCCTTTCCTTACTCCACTCTACCCCTGTTTTCAAATTCACCAACCTATAATCAGAACAAGATTCTTCTGTGTTGGTCAGATGAACACTCTCAGCTTTTGTGGCAGTTCATCATGACCTGCAGAAAAATCAAGATCTTGGCTTCTTCAAATGTTCATCAGACTCCGGCTTTCTGTCATTACCTTTGTTGGCTGTATAGCTTTTGCCATAATCATTTCATATGATTGCTCCCCCTTGAATACCGATCTCTGTGCTTTCCCTCTTTGGTTTTCATGCGTGACTCAGAGTGCTCAGCTCACTCTTATTCCCCTTCCTTTAGGTGATAGATATCCCACATTTTTCAGGATGTCTTTATGATGACCTAGAAATGAGTCTTGACTGGAGTATCACCACCTATATGTTCATGGGCTCTAACTATCTTTCTAGTTGGATTGCATTATGTAGTTTCTATTTGGATTGATTCTCATTAGTTATTATTATTTATCATAACTTAATAAAAAATAATTACCCATAATTAAAGTCTGTAAGAAAAATGGCATTATTTATTGGGTGATGTTAAATAATAAAAAATGCGATTTTGTTTCTGACTTTGCTTATATTTGTTGTTTAATTTAGCTAGGGAACCAAAGTTTGCTAGGGAGGTTTTGATGATTTACTTTGTGAAGTAAACATACACTGAGTCTCGCATGAAAACCAAAGAGGGAAAGCACAGCGATCTGTCCAGGAACAGGGACTGATTCCCCTCTCCCCTCTTTTTTCTCTCTCCCTCTCCCCTCTTCCTTCTCTATCTCTTTGCCCCTCAGTATTTTCCCTCCTAAATTCATAGTTTCACTTTCTCCCTAGGAGCGTCTTGTATTTCTTTTCGAGGGGATGATAGCATGGATACACAAATCTATAGAGTCACAAGAATCAGGCCAAACTTGAGGTGTGTTGTTTTCTTTAAGGGGAAAAATAAGGTGAAAATGCTTTTATTTCTCAGATTTTTCTTAGAATGAGTTCAAATGGAAAAGAATACTAGAAATATTTACCAGACGAAAATGCTTGCTAATTTAACATAATTAAGAAGATATTTAAAAGTCCACATATTTAGAGCTGACAAAGCAATGTTGAAACCCTGGAAGTGAGTTTTTTTTCTTCTTGGTTAGCTGGGATGCTACTTAACGTTTTGTAAAGTAAGTGTGTATATACTGACGTTCAACTCTGTTTGCATTTAAGTGTGCATGGGTCAGGAAACGGGTTTAGCATTCAGTATCATCTAGAAGGATGACAGGCCTTGGGAACCTACGACAATGCTGGCCCATTTTCAAAGGAATTCTTCCCTGGTCTGGATACTGTAATAAACACAAGTGCACATCAGTCCATTTATTATAGACACAACATGTATAATAGTTTGCAGGGTTTTTTGTTGTTTTTGTTTTAGGCACATTTGTTATAGCTGATTATGTAAAGGGTTTGAAACAGAATCAGTTAAAAAACACTGGGGCTGACGTTCTCTCTGAAAAAAACACCACCACCACCACAACGGGTGAGAACAAATGAAAAAAAAAAAATACAGAAAATGCAAACATCCATCCCAATCAGTTCATAAGAGGATTTAAGTACAAAACGTGGACCCAATTTGAACTTTTACGATTATGCCATCGGGCAGCAGGTGGCAAGCTTTGCCTTTGCAGTGAGCTTCGGTTTTATTTTTATGCTGCGGAATGCCAGACTTTGAGGAGGGTGGTTTGGATCCACTGGAATATGTCATTTCTTGGCAGGGCAACCTCGAGCCACCTCCTCTGCTCATTGTGCATAATTGCCTCTCTGTGGATGCTGAAGCCAACCTTTCGGATCCCCTGGTTGCAGATGGAGAGGACTCGGTTCATATGAGCAATGCTTTATTCTCTTGTGATTTTTAGCAACACATTGCTAACGGAGAAAATAAATTAGAAACAAATGACTTTCTAAGGCAGTGCTTGGATGGTGTTAGAAGAGGTTTTGTTGTTCAGTCTTACTTATTACTAACTACATATACATATAATTACTCAATATATACATGTAATTTTTTTTTTTTTTTTTGGTTTCCACTTAAAATAATCACTTCTCACTGGCTAGATACCTTGATACTGTGGTGTGAGAAGTATAGGCACAGCTTATTCTACCGGGCTTAGCTTATTGTGCTCCACACGTATTGTGTTTTTTACTAATTGAAAGCAAGACCCTCCACCAGCAGAACGATCACGATTTGCGTTCTTGCGATACTCACTTTACGACTGTGGTCTGGAGCCGAGCCCACAGCATCTCCGAGCTGTGCCGCAATTAAAACGGAGTAGAGTTCCGCGAAAGTATTTTTGGAAAATTAGAGAAGAAAAAATACATTCGAGACCCCCCAATTGAAAGCTATTATCTTCCCTTCGGCAATAATGCGTGCTTTGTCAGGGTTGGGACTGTAAGTCCGGAAAAGAGACGAAGCTTAAAGATGGGAGTGAGGGGGAGGTGGGCACCAGGCTATTTCATACACTGTTTGCTCATACTTTCTATATAAAACGTTTCTTCCAGGGCCGTTATTTTATGCACTGGGGAAAACTTGGGGTGACAGAGAAGAATGAAGTGTGTGATTCACTGTACACACCGTCGACAAATATTCCATACCTGCCGCTTACTCAGTTATTTTTCCTAGGGCTTTTGTTAGAAACGAGTTCATGTGGGCTGCACTATTTTATGTTGACAGTGTTTTATATGTTCTTACCTTCTTAAATTCCAGCTCTACATTTTTATTTTTTATTGTTAGGAAAATATATCATTTACAAAAAGACATAGAATTTACAACCCACACAGCTTAAAGGACAATAACGGAAGCCAAAATTCCCGTATGCACTGAAGAAATAAAACACTCTCGTGGCCTTAGCCGTGCTGCCTGTGGCCCTTGCCCACACCGTCCCCCGTCTCTCCCACACAGTAATTTGTATTAACCACTCCCTATTTTTCTTTAGTGCTTTACTGTTTTTTTGGTACTTTTGAGCTGTTCTTTTGGCTAGCCGGTTTTTGACTTTTAAGTAAGTCTGATCCACATTTTTGTATTTGTCTGAGACTAGCTTTTCTTGCTCAGGTGTTGACATTGGTCCATAACAGTGGCTCTCAAACTGGAATCTGTGAGATTCACCCTGTCATGTTTGAAGCTCTAGGTGCAGCCCCCCACTCCCCACCCCAGTTTCTAACTCGGTGGGTTTGGGGAGAAGAGCTCGCATCATGAAACACTTGCAGGTGATGCTGACGTGTTGGTCTCAGGAGCAGCTTTGAGAAGCATTGATTACCCTGGTGCTTTCTAGGTGGGGTCCATTTATGTTTCCTCTGGACAGCATCCCGTTGTATGAATGTACCACAGTTCACACGTACAACCTCCCGGTGATGGGCGTTGGGGTTGTTTCCAGGGTTTTGCTCTTCCAACAGTATTGTGTTGGGCATTTTTTGTCTTCTGTTACATATTAAGAGCTTTTATAGAATGGAATAGAAAAAGTGTTTCCCTTGTGTTAAGGGTAAATTTTGTATCCTGAGACTTGTGTTTGAGGAACACACACCGTTCTGTGGAATGCCTCCGTTACAGTGAGCCCGTGCCCACGTTGAAAGCTGCTCCTCTAGTATAGAGTGACTGCTGTTTTCCTTTATGAACGGTGTTAACTTGTTTAAGAAATCCTCCCCTCACCCATTGCTCTGAGATCTTTTTCTGTATGTTTAAGCGTTTCCTTTCACATTTGTGTGATGCACCTGGAACTGATTTTGAGTATAGTGTGATTTTCTTTTCCGTACGGATAACTTATTGTCTTAGTACTGTGTGCTGAGTAATTCTCCCTCCTGTGGTACTAGATTGGTCGTATTCAGGTTTCTTAATATGTATACGTCTGTTTCTGAATTCTCTGTCCTGTTACGTTGGTCTATCCTTGAGTCAGCTGCATTTCCATGTAATTATAGAATCAGCTTGTCACTTTTTTTTAAAAAAAACCTGGCTGGAATTTTGATTATTGCATTGAATCAGTATTTAATTTTGAGATGAATATGCATTAAAAAAATCCTCACCTGAGAGAATATGTTTTTATTGCTTTTAGAGAGAGAGATGGGGCGGGGGAGAGAGAGAAACATCAATCTGAGAGACAAACATCGACCCGTTGCCTCCTGACCAGGAATTGCACCTGAAACCTGGGTATGTGCCCTGGATGGGAACCCACCATGACCTTTTGGTATATGAGATGATGCTCAACCAAGTCACACCAGCCAGGGCATATCTTTGATATTGACTCTTCTTATGTATAAATATGTCCCTCTGTTTATTTAGATCTTTAATGTCTTTCAATGCAGTTTTAGAATTTTCTTTATGTACATCTTGCACATCCTTGGACAGATCTGTTGATACGATATTCCTGGTTACTATTGCAATGAAATTGTTATAACATTTCATTTCCAAATATGCTTTCATATAGAAATGAGGTTGCTTGTTTTTTTTGTACACTGAAACTTTGCTACATTCATTCATTCTGGTACATTGTCTAATTCTTTTGGGATTTCTCTAGAGAATTTTATCATAATGGTGAGAGATTTTCCCTCCTAATCTTTACAGTGGTAATTTGTGTGCCGCATTGCATTGCCCGGGGCCTCCAGGCCATTGTGAAACAGAAGGAGTGAGAGTGGGCTTCTTATTTTTAAAAAGGGTTCGGTTCCCCTTTCACCACTGAGGCCCACATCTGCTGTAGGATGTTTGTAGATGCCCTTTATCAAGGTAAGGGGAGGCCTTGCATTGCTAGATTGCCGAGAGTATCAACAGATGTTGAATGTGATCATTTGATCTGTTGGTTTGGTCATATGGTTGCCTTTTATCTATAATGTGGGGAATTATATTGAAAGGTTTGCTAATGTTGGAACAACTTTGTATTCGTATAATAAGCTTCGCTTGGCTATTGTGTCTTTCTTAAATCTTTCAGCGCTTTCAGTTTACATCTGTATTCATGAGTGAGCTGGCGTATAATTTTGCTTTCTCATACTGTTTTGATATGGTTTTGGTATTAAGGTGATGTTAGCCTAATAAAATGAGCTGGGGAGTATTCCTTCTCCATACTTTTCTGAGAAAATTTTGTATAAGATTGGATGTTTTGTGGAACTTGCTTATAAAACTATTTGGGTATTTTCCATGAGGGTGATCTAATTTTTACTGTCACTTGTGCTTTTTATTTGTACTTGAAATTTTTCTTTAATTTTGTTTTTTCCTCTCCTTATCCTTCCTTCCCTCCTCACAAACTACTTTGGATTATATGTACTCTATCTCTGTTCTCTTAGTGATTGTTCCAGATGTTTACCTCAAAAATGTATATTTAAATTCACAAAGGCAAAAGATATTCAGTATTTTTACCTTTCTACTAGTGCCATAAGGCCTTAGGACATTTCAACTTTGATCATTCCCTCCAGAGGTTAATGCTGTTATTTTGCAACAGTTCAATGAAAAGATTCTAATCCTGCAAATTATATTTTATGTCACTGCTTTATATTGTTAATGCTTATTTAATTCTTTCACACATTTATTATTTTCTTTGTTCACCATTCCTACTTGCATTTTAGACATTTTCTCTGGGACAACTTTTCTTAAAGTGCTTCTTTTGGAAATTCCTGTGGTGAGGGTCTTTTTATTTCCTTGGGTTTCCTGGATGTGCGGTTGTAGCTTGGTGGTTATTTTTTTCTAAGCATTTTGAAGCCATTTTTCCATGGTCTTCTGGCTTTCCTTGTTAATTATTTAATCAGCTGATGAACAAATCAACAGGTGATCAGTTTGATTCGTATTCCTTTATGGGTCATCTTTTTCTTTCTGTTTGGATTTTATTGATCTTGCGTGGGATTTATTGGGATTATGATGTGAGAATTCATGTTTTTCACTTTTGGAAAATTCGTAGTCATTTTTTTCTCTTTGACTATTACCTCTCCCCAGTTCTCTTATTTTACAAGTGTAATCAGGCAGCTAGTAAACCTTTCCATCCTATTCTCTGTATCTTTCAACTCTCTCCTGTAGTTTTTCTTGTCTCTGTGCTGCATACAGATATGTTTCTTTAGGTTCATTTCTCCACTGAGCTCTGCTATACCTTCCGCCGTCCTTTAGGTTACCCATCTCACATGTTATTTATTTTATATCTAAAAGTTCTTTTTCAGATCTAGTCTATATTAATAGTCTTTTATCACTCAACCATCTTTATATATATTACATATATTCTGTAGCTTACAATCCCAGTCTAACTTGCAGTTGTTATTGGGCTGATACTGCTGTTAGATTTTTGTCTCATTCTGGTATATTTCCTTGCGTATTTGGTGGCTTCTGATTGTCAGTAAATGTTCACTGGCATTTTATCTCTGGAATTCCTTAAGGCCCAATGTTAGGGATGTTCTTACAGAGGGTATTATGTTTGCTCTTAACAAGTCTTGGAGGTACTACCCATCCAGGCCCACTTGTATCTCAGTTTTGGAGTTGTTATTGTTTTGGTCGCGAAGATATTTTTTATTTGGCGGCCAAATCTGCACAGAGGAGGACTAACAATAGGAATTCTCACCTGAGATGAATTTTGTTGTCGTTACTGTAACTTCTCACGCTCACCAGATCCTAAGCTGAGACAGGCGTACATCCTCATGCTCCCTCACCTGTGGGCTGCCTGCCTTTGGTTCGCCTACTAAGCGTCTTGCTGTTTGGTCGTATGTGGGATCTCTTATCTGGTACAGTTACCAGGCTTCATCCCTGTGCCCCGGGCAGTGTATTAAAACCTGTGACCGAGGCGCCCAGGAATGGCAGATGCCCCTCCAGGGCAAGTTCCTCTTCTGGTGCCAACTTCTTTCCCTGCGACTCATGCTCTCTGGGTGTCTCTGGCTCTGAGAGTGCCTCCCACCCTCCTGCCAGCTCAACCGTAGTTTGATATTCTGTCTGGTATTGTCAGTTGTTTGATACTAGCAGATGTTCTCTGGACATCTCACCCCCTACTTCGCCAGAAGTCGCCATCCTAGTTAGTGTATATGAAAGGGTTTTTGTCCTGAGATACTGGAAACCTAATATTTGGAGTATAAACCACCAAGTTGCTTGTTCTGCGGGAGCTCACATCACAGTCGAATAACTGCCCCCTGGGTCCTCGGGGAGGTCCCGGCATGCTTTCCTCCATCGTTCACAGCCTGAGGGGTCTTACGGACACCCCCTTGTTGGGGTCTCCTCCAGCCAGGTGGCCAGGGCCGGAGGGGTCCGTAGGACACTCTGCAGCCTGTCCTCATGTCCGCTCCTTGGCACCCAGACCGGGACACCTGTGCTCTTGGCTGTGGCTCATTTCCTGTCCTTTGTCTATGTGTCCCCAGCCTAGTAGTTCAACCTTGTCTCCTGTGGCTTCATTTTCCTCCAGTTTCATCTGGGCATTCTTTAGCCCTCAAACGTGTGCTTTTATAGTACTGATTGGTGTTTGCAGAGGTTAAACTAGCCTTTGTGTGTTTTAATCCCACTCTTCTCTTTGAGGATTTGAGAGAAAATTGAAGTTCTGTTCATTCTTACACAGGGAGGAGGAGAGGAATAGTGATTTGGGGGCAGGAGAAGGGCAGACACGTTTTTGCTCCTATTCTAGTGGTATCTGATAGGAAAAAACAGAACTGCCATCGCAGGGGAGAGCTGGGGCCCCACTGAAACATACTTTTAAATCCAAGAGTACTCCTGAATTAGTATAGCTATTACAGCTATGAATAGTAATAATATTGTGTGTATTTTGAGTGTGCCTCTTTTGGGCTCTAAATTTACACTTTTTAATGCTGTTTTAGACTCATCCCTTGCCATGACCACCTGTAACTTGGCAGCCTGAGGGCTGCCAAATATATCAGGACACCGAGTACACATCTTTCCTAACCAAAATGGAAATAAAGTGTATTTTGGGCTGACCAGTTCTAATCACACACTTGTCTAAATCATTGAGAAATTACATGTTATGTTTGTGGGGGGCGATAACCATATAATCGTAGGCAATTACATTTAAATTGAGGGAGTGAGTGAAGTTGCCTATTTTTTCTGGCCCCCTGTTGTTTCCTTTTCAAGAATCTGAGTTGGAATTTGATAGCTGTCAGTTTAGTATTTCAGGTTCAAACCTGGGGTGATCCTGGTTGCTAAATGTAGAGGAGGTTTTCACCCTGGCCAAGTAGCTCAGTTGGTTAGAGCATCCTCCCGATACGCCAAGGTTGAGAGTTCAATCTTCGGTCAGGGCACATGCAAGAAGCAACCAATGAATGCATCAGTGAGTGGAACAACAAATTGATGTTTCTCTTTCTCTCCCTTCCTCTAAAATCAATCAATAAATTTTTTAAAAAAGTGGAATTTTTCAGTATGAGAGAGTGGTTTTGTGTACGATTCACATTGGAACTGAAAACAAGAAGGGGAAGGAGACTATAGAATCCTGTAGTATTTGAGATGATATGAGAGATCTAAGGGGACAGGTTTGGGACCTGGGAGTGGTTGGCAAGGGCCAGGTGGAGCCTGGGACAGTGTGCAGGGTGCTCCTCGAGGTTTCGTCTCTTAGCGAAGAAGGAAATACGCAATTGTTACTTGAAGACTAAGCTTTGGGTTGGCCATCACGAGTGCTGACTATGGGATGTGATCATCAGTAGTTAATGAGAGTCTCCTTTACAAACGGTTGCCTCTGATTTTTTCCAGTGCCCCACTGCTGGGTAAGAATTTCAACAGTTTTACGATGGTAACATCATCCTGGTACCTACCTGCTGACTGTCAGGCTGCCTTCCCCCAACTCCATCATGAATACCCTCTCTTTATAGGTCGGGAACATTAGTTTCAGAGATGGCAAGTAACCTGCCAAAGGGACAGCTAGGAAGCAAGAGTCCGACCTTGCACACAAGCCTGTCTGACTCCGAAGAATGATGAGGAGCTGTTTACCACCACACCACTTCACACAGCTAGAGTTATTCATCCCCATGTTCACCATCTCCTCTGGGTCAAGCCTGTGTCTCCAGCCAGATGGTTCTCTGAAGACAGAGAGACCACATATTTCCATTTCCTACATTCCCAGTGCCTAGTCTGGAATGGAGCACACGGTTTCATATTCTTTTATGTGTTCTGCAAACACTTGAACACGTACTACATGCCAAGGTTTGTTTTAAGGGATAAGTAGGGTAATAAACAGATACATAAGACAGTGACCCTTAAACACTCACTGTTTATTGGAAGATGCACACACACGCAATCATAGTGCCATGTAATAAATATTATGACAGGCATTTGTATGAGGGGCAGCCATTGGTGCCTCTGCCTGCTCAGGGTCATTTGCGAAGTGTACGCTTAGCTGTGGAAGAAGCTTCCAAACTGTTTTCACATGGTTATGCCAGTTTGTATTCTTTAAAAAAAACTTTTTTATTGTGGCAAAAGATATATAACAAAAAATTTAACATCTTAATTATTTTTTAAAAGAACAACATTCAGTGGTATTAGTACATTTACATTATTGTGCAATCATCATCACCATCAATTTTTTTTCCAATTTATTAAATTTACTGGGGGTGACAGTGGTTAATAGGGTCCTATGGATTTCAAGTATACATTTCTGTGATACATGGTCTGTGTATGGCATTGCATTACCATCTGATTGCATAGAAATTATATATCCTTTAAATAACCTTCCATTTCTTCCCTTCCTCCCAGCTCCTGGCAGCCACCATTCCCCTTGGTCTCTAGGAGTTTGACTGCTCTAGGTACCTCATAGAAGTGGAATCATATACTGTTTGTCTCATTTCTCAGAGTATCACTCCTCAAGGTTTATCCATGTTGTAGCAAAGATCAGAATTCCCTTCCTTTTTAAACAAAATTATTTTTCAATTACAGTTGACATGCAATATCGTTTAGTTTCAGGTGTACAACCTAGGACTTAGACATTTATACAATGTATGAAGTGATCACCTTGGGAATTCTAGCACCCACGGGGCACCATATGTAGTAGTTACAGTATTACTGACTCTGTTTCCTATGCTGCATTTTATATTCCCAAGACTGTCTTTATAACCGGCAATTTGTACCTCTTAACCCCTTCAGTTCTGTATTTTCACCAGCAGCACGTGAGAGTTCTGGGAGCTCCGCATCCTCGCCAGCACTTGGTAGTGTCGGTTTTGCTTTGTGCTTTTCTAATAGGTGTTATCATAGCAAGTAGCTCATTGCGGTTTTAATGTGCATTTCCCCAAATATCAGAAATATTGAGCATTTCCTCATGTGTTGCTTGCCATCCCTATATTTTCTTTGAAGTGTCTGTCTGGGTCTTTTGCCCCTGGGTTTAATTGAGCCTTTTGCTTTCTTGTTGATGTGACTGATTTTTAACAGAACTTCCTTTTCAGGGGTTTTGTTAAGGTTTTCAGTGCATTTGACATACACAGTTTATAAAGTGCTTTGAAGAAGATGCTCTAGGAGTGGTTGCCAAGGGAAACGAAGATGGGCTTTGATTCTGACCGGGGCAGAAGTGGTGGGGTGGGCTTCTCCTCGGTGTGGTTTTGAGACGGGAGGACAGAGAAGAGCTAGAGAGGACGGGAGGAACTCGGAAAAAGAAAAGCGGGATTTGCTTGGTTTCCAGTGGAAGCTGGAAGGGTTGGAAAGGGCAAAGGGATGGTTTACTCTGATGGGAAAAGCAATTGCACAGCAACACGAAAGCTGTTGAATGCCTTTCCTTTTCAGCTCAGGGTTGCATGAGGCAAGACCAGCGGGTGGTTCCCGCCACTGGGCAGTGAGGTCAAATTATCTCGTAACCCTGGAGTAATCCAAGCAGATATCGAATACTTCTTAATTTTTAAATATATTTTTTATTGATTTTATAAAGAGGAAGGGAGAAGGATAGAGAATTAGAAACATCAATGAGAGAGAAACATCGATCAGCTGCCTCCTGTACGTCTCCTACTGGGGATCAAGCCCACAACCATGGTACATGCCCTTGACCAGAATGGAACCCGGGACCCTGCATTCCGTGGGCTGATGCTCTAGCCACTGAGCCAAACCGGTTAGGGCTCTAATACTTCTAGGAAGAGCAAGGGTGCCTTAACCCACACCCAGATATTGGCAATATGTCTATATTTTCAACATCTCCGTTGGCATATTAATAAATTCGTGTTTATTAAAAAACATTTGGCTTCTTATGTGAAAACTTCTGGAAGGGAGTCTTTGTAAGGCTACAGTACTCCCTTCCTGCCTCCTGACTTGCAGGCCCTGTGACAGGGAAAACCAACCAGGCTTCTTGTCCTGGGGTTTGAGGCCTTCGGGCTTCGGACCTGCCCCCTGGCCTCGTCCACACACTTTTGTGGACACGAGTGTTTTTACGGGGAATGTGGTTACACAGCTCTTGTCAGCCTCAAGGGGGCCTGTAATCCCCAAAGGCCTGGGAACCTCTGCTCTGGAGGGTGTGATCGGCAAATTGACCATCGCGATGGCCCAGCAAACATTCCGCGTCTCAGCCTGAATACATTACGGCAGGAAGCTCTGCGTCAGATGAAGTGAGGTCTACGTTAAAGCAGTGGGATTGGGCCCAGAGCCTCAGCTCTTGGGTAGGCAGCTTTGATTCCGTTCCTGACACAGTTAACAACTGGCCGAAGAAAAGCTTTTTATTTTTATTTTTATTTTTAACTTATTAAGAGAAGTACTCAGATAATGTGTGTTCTTGATTATGTGTCTGAAAAAAAAATCAACCCAATGTATAGGGTAGTCTTCATATGTGATCTAACGTGCTATGCATTGGAGAAGACAAAACAGTAAAATATGACCTTATGAGAAGACAAGAGCCTGAGGCCTGGAAAGGAGAGAGCAGTGCCGGCTGGATGGCCCGTTTTCCCTGTGGCTGGATGGGTAGGGGTTGATGGGCTGAAAGGGGAGGAAATGGCGTTTTATTTGGGAGGAAACCTGTAAGCAATTGCTCAGGGGAGGAAGTCGAAGCAGAAATTGGTCTCAGCATGCTTTTCACGAGTATTCCTGTTAGGGAAGTAGACGCGACTGAACTGGAGACTGCGACACAGTGAAACGACACCTTGGAAAACCCATCAGGCGGTGGAGAGAAGGAGAGGGGTGTAAACCATAGATTTTATTCTGATTTCACCAGGTTTTCCATTAATGTTTCCCCCCCAGGATATCACTTTATGCCCAACTGATGTTTCCTGAATCTCCTGTAATTTGACAGCTTTTCAATCTCTCCTTGATGCTTTTGAAAATATTTGTAGGAGGATGTCTCAGGCGGGGTGTACTGACGCTTCCTGATGATTGATCGGGGATTGTGGTTTGGGAGGATACTGCAAAGGTGAGGGGCCTTTCTCATCATACCATGTGAGAGGGTGTGTGATAGGAACGTGACTTATCACCGATGACATTTATCTTGACTACTTGGTCGAGGTGGTGTCAGCCAGACTTCACTGTAATATGACTGTCTACCTATTCCATACTCCATTCTTTGAAGCAAGTCACCAAATACTATCCCCACTCAAGGGGAGGGGAACCAAGCTCTACCTCTGGAGAGGGAGGGCAGCACATCCTCAGCCATTATTGGGAATTCTTCTGTAAGGAAGTGTTCCTTTCCTCACTTACTTACTCAATCACTTGTTTGCATTTCATTAGCCTCATTTATTTTATTCTTTGGGTTATATGCTCATTATTTTGTTCAAATGATCCCACCTATGGCCATTGTAATACTTTCAGCAATAAAGATAATTAAAAATAAAATAAATGAGAAAAAAAGTTATACCGTTATGTTGATGAATTTGCTACTTTGTGTCCTATCCTATATAATAAAAGCCTAATATGCTAAGTGTCCAGTTGTCCAGCTGACCATTCAACCAATCAAAGCATAATATGCTAATGATATGCTAAGGCCGCTTAACCGCTCGTTATGATGTGCACTGACCACCAGGGGGCAGTTGACCAGTCACTGTGACGTGCACTGACCACCAGGGAGCAGACACTCCAGCCAGTAGGTTAGCTTGCTGCTGGGGTCCGGCCGATCCAAAATATATGGTCATGCAATCCAAAATATATGGTCACCTTTTATACTTAACTAGAGGCCCGGTGCATGAAAATCATGCACTGGGGAGAGGGTCCCTTAGCAGCAGTGGCAGGAGCCTTTCCCACCTTGGCTGCAGAGGGGATTGGGCCTAAGCCGGCAGGCAGACTTCCCCCATGGGGCCCTGGGCTGTAAGAGGGTGCAGGCTGGGCTGAGGGACCCTCCCCCAGTGCACAATTTTCATGCATCAGGCCTCTAGTTAAGTATAAAAGGTGATCATATATTTTGGATTGCAGGGTCTTTTCTGGTTTGTTGAGCACACTGGTGCTTACGATGGTGATTTAAATTAGCTTTAATATACTTGAGTACCCAAGTGCTTTGAAGAGAGAAAGGAGAGAGCTATTTCAGCTTTCCCTCATAATGAGACCCATAAATCAAAAGAATGAACATGGAAACTTCAAGTGAGCCTTGGGATCTAATTTCAAACACCTTAAAGGGACTCCTTTTTTGGTTCAGACTCGCTAGGATCATGGTGCCCAGGGTAATGGCTGAACTGGAAAACCTAGATCTCAAACAGAGAGCCTCTCTGTAGGATGAAAGCAGCTGAGCCAGACACACCCCTGTTAGCCTTCAGATTTTAGAGGCTCGTGGTTAGGAAGTCTGGGCCTGGAGAGGTGGAAATGTACAGGGTCTATTCAGTGAGGGCTCTGCACATGTTCATGTAGCAAACATGTGACCCTAGAAAATCATAACGTGATTGTGCAAGATACAGAATGTTTCCCATTCAGCCTCTAATGATCCTGGGCTTCTGATACAAACTCCAGGGCCAGAAGCTTTGAGCATAAAAACTGTTTCACCAAGACAGAGGGAAATGGTGTGAATGTCTGAGAGTAAGTCAGACGTATCCCTAAGAATTGGAGAAATGCCTTCTAGACGGCAGGTAGGTCTAAGGCAAACACAGAGACAGGCTACTCCTAGACTTCTGGCAGGCTGACCGGCCACTTCACTCAGTTCTCAAAGGAAGAAGGAAAATAGGCCGGAGAAGGTTGGAACAAGAGATCAAAGTTCTTCTGGATGTTGCTGGTTCGGGCCATGTCCGAAACTCGCCATCGCTCCTGTCTGGCGAGCGGACGCTGGACTGTGCACACAGGCCTATTTTTAAACTGCAGACTCCCTTTCGCTTCCACATTCTTCTTCTGCCCTAGCGCTAAACCAGGGGTTCTTTCAGTGAGGGTACATGTGCTGGCAGGGATGGGATGAGAGTCTGTGATTCCGAAATTGCGTTAGCAGTGGGTGGAGAGGAGAGAAATGGCTAAGTGAGCATGGTAACATGGATTTCTTTTCCTTTTAATTTCCCCCTTTTAAAACTCACTAGATTCCTAGAACACACAAGATGTCTAATTCTAATATCTGAAGGAATATTTGCATTCAAGGTAGGTTTCTTTGGAGTTGAGTAATGTGTTGCTTTTGATTATTATTGGGAATAAATTTAAGCCCAAAGTATAATGGCACAGACATTTTGCCATTAAGATTTATATATATAAATATATAATTTAGTTTATCTTTATTGTTGAAAGTATAACAGATGTTCCTCCCCCCCACCTTTGGCCCCTCCCCCCAGGCCTTTACCACCCTATTAACTGTGTCCATGGGTTATGCATATATGCATATAAGTTCTTTGGTTAATCTCTTCCCAGCCCTCTCCTCCTTTTCATCTGAGATTCGTCAGTCTGTTCCATGCTTCCATGTATTTTGTTTGTCAGTTTATTTGGTTCATTAGATTCCACATATCCTATATAATAAAAGGCTAATATGCAAATTGCCCCCTCAACCAGGAGTTCAACTGGGAGTTCGACCAGGGGGCAGGGCTGGCAGGCCAACCACTCGTGGCCCCTCCTCCCGGCCAGCCTGGTCCAATGGGCCCCCATCTGGGCGGGCCGGCCGACTCCACCTGTGCATGAATTTGTGCACCAGGCCTCTAGTAATGATCATGCAATACTTGTCTTGTGCGATCATGGGATACTTGTCTTATATGTTAATTTGGGCTGTGCTAAGTCATCTTGAGGGGGTATGTGTGTGTTTATGTATGTGTGTGTGTGGTGCATATAGGAGGGTATAAGGAGGGAACTTCAGATTTTTTTGGGTGTGGATATAAATGCATTTCTGATGGCCAAAATTAAAATATTTGTGGTCTTTAATAGCAAAGAAATCAGAGAGAGATTATTCTTATAGTCAGAGAAAATAGGAGGTCAGAAAGGCTTCTGGCTTTCATATTTTAAAAAGTACAATGTGTACTTTTAAAAAATCTAATGTTTTATAGCTGTTGGAATTTCCTTATGTGGCAGAGTTTTTAAAATTAAAAATTTTCATAAAATCTTTTCTGAAATAGATCTTTGTAGACAGTTGAGGAAATGAAAACTGAAACCTAATTGTAGCCATGTGCTTGATTATGTCATATCACATCATAGGACAATAACAAGGGTTTTTGCCTGGTTCTGAGGCAGAGGAACTAGTGTTGGTGGGCATGTGCCTTTCACTTTGGGGCATAATTAGGGAAAAGGTGATCAAGGTGATTATTGAATATAATTTAGTCTTTATTTATGAAATGTGTCATTTTCCTAACTATATCTTAGTTTTATTTTTTAATTTTTGTTTTACCTTGTAAATACAGTGTTCTTCCACCAGTCCATTCTGGTTTATTGATGCTTTGCAGACCAGGATGCAAATATGACCAGTGCATTTTACCTGTAAACACTTCAACATGAATATCATTGCCTAGAGCCCAATATCTGTTTTTAGTCTTTGTGTGTGTAAAATTTACATGCAGTGAAATGCACTCTTCTTACCTGCACCCTTTGAATTTTGAGAAATGCAAACATAGGTTACATAAGAGATCTTTCATGCCTTTTCTCACTCAGTCCTACCCTCTATCCCGTAGACAACTAACATTCTCATCTTTTCATCATGGATGAGTTTTCCCTATTCTAGGATTTTATATAAATGGAATCATACAGTGTGTACTTTTTTGTATAATTCTTCTTTTATTCGCCATATTTTTTTGAGATGCATTCATACTGAACAAGTAGTTTATTCCTTTTCATTGTTGAGTGGTATTCCATTCTATGAACATATCACAGTTTTTCCATTAATCTAGTGTTTATACCTGGGTTGTTTCTCGTTGGGCTATTATGAATAAAGCTGCTATGAGCATCTTGTATAAGTCTTGATGTGGATGTATGCCTTCATTTCTGTTGAGAAATACCTAGGAGTGGTATTTCTGCATCCAAAGGTGGGCATATGGTCAGTTTTATAAGAAACTGTCAGACCTTTCCCAAAGTGGTTTTATTGTCCTAAGAGTGGATGAGAGTTCTGGTTGCTCCGTATCTGCCCCAGTATATAGTATGGTTAGTCTTCTTAATACTAATCTTCCTCTGAGTGTGTAGTGGTACCCCACTGTGTTTTTAATTTTCATTTCCTTGATGACTAATGACGGTGAATGGCTTTAATGTACATATTGGCCATCTGTATATTTTCCTTTGTGAAATGTCTATTCAATCTTTTGCCCATTTATTAATTTTTTCCCCCTTATTGAGTTAAAATTCTTTATACATCCTGAACATCAATCTTTTGTCACATGTACACACACTGCCTTTTTTCTTCCAGTCTGTGGCTAGTCTGTGAATTTTCTTAACCATGTCTTTTAATGAGCAGGAGTTCTCAATTTTGATGAAGTCTAATTTCTCCCTTTTTATATGGTTGATTTCTGTGTCTGTTTAAAAAAAATCTTTCCCTATCCCCAAATTGTAAAGATATTTTCCTGTGATGTTTTCTAGATGCTTTACAGCTTTAACTTTTGCATTTAAGTTTGTGATTAACTTGAAGTTAGTTGTGTGTAGCACGAGGTAAGGATTCGGGTTCATTTTTTCTTTTTCCATCCTGCTATCCAGTTGTTCCAGCGTCATGTTTTGAAAAGTCCCCCTTCCCCCCGCCCCCCTTGGAGTGCTTTGGCACTTTTCGTCAAAGAGCAGTCAGTTATATTTGTGTGAGTCTATTTGGTAGTTTCTAGCCTATCCTATTGATCTATTTTTTGATTCTTATGCTAGAACCACACTGTCTTGAATACTGTAGTTTCCAAAGTAATTCTTTAGCCCTAGCCCGTTAGACTCAGTGGATAGAGCGTTGGCCTGGGGACCAAAGGGTACTGGGTTGAATTCTGGTCAAGGGCATGTAACTTGGTTGCAGGCTCCTCCCTGGCCTGGGCCCTGGTCGGGACTTGTGCAGAAGGCAACCAAGCGATACGTTTCTCTCTCTCTCTCTTTCTTCCACTCTCCCTAAAAATCAATAGAAAAATATCCTCGAGTAAGGATGAAGAACAACAAAAAACCCCCAAAGTAAGTCTTCACGTTGTGTAAGTCTTCCACTTTTGTTCATTTTTCGTAACTGCTTTTTGTTATTTGTGGGCCCTTTGTCTAGATAAGTCATAGAATCCGCTTGTTACGTTTTCTCTCCTTTTTTTAAAAAGCTTTTGGGATTATGATTTGCATTGCCTTGAATCTGGAAATCCTGGGGTCCACCAGGTCAAAACTGTTTCCATAATCATACTAAGGCTTATTCGATTTCATACTCTTATTCTCTCAGGGAGTGTACAATGGAGTTTTCCAGACGCTACATAATGTGTGATATTATAATCGATTAGATGCGGAACTAGATAGGAACATCCAGCTGCCTTCTATGATGCTAAACATTAAAAATATTTTCAGAAATGTAAAACAGTGCAAGTATTTTCAATAAATTTTATTGAGGAATTAATTTTTGTAACAATTTATATTAGCAGTTGGAGAAAGATTAATGGTTGTTGGGAGCGTGAGCAGGTCAGGTGCCTTACCCTGGACCTTCTAGAGTAGTGGTTAAGGATCAGACAGACCTGAGTTCAAATTCCTGCTCTGCTGTCTACTATTATTAGGACAGATGGGGAATCATGTAACCTGTCTGAACTTCAGGTTTCTTATCAGGGAAAAATACCACCTATGTCACAATGCTGTAGAGAAGATGAAATATAAAGCATCAAGGTCATTGCCTGGAACATTAGTAGTCAGTCCATAGATGGTGGTGGTTACCATAATAACCAGACCTGTAATCAGGTGTCAGGGCATTTGTCATCTGAAACTTCTCCAAAGATAGATGGGCTGGACTGAGGCAAAACTAGGAAATGGGCAAGGCTTATAGGGGCATTTCTAATCCCTCTCTTCATTCTCTGTTGCCATGGCCTCTCCTCCTTCACAGGCCCCAGGGGCATTCAGCTTTCTGTCCACCTTCCTCAGACGCAAAGGGTGAGAGTCTGATAATGACATAGCCATGCGGATGGATCCAAATCTCATGTAGACCAGGGGTTGGCAAACAGTGGCCAACTACCTGGTTTTGAATAGCCCAGGAGTGAACGTTTTTTCCATTTTAAAGCGACGGAAACAAATCAAAAGAAGACCATTTTGTGATGTATAATGTGAAAATTGATCAAGTTCATATTTTATAAACTCTGCCAAAGTCAGGTTTATTGGAAGGCAGCCGTGCTGTTGGTCATTTGCGTATAGTCTCTAGCTGCTTTCTCACTGCGACAGCCAAGTGGTGACAGAGGCTGTACAGGGCTCCCTTGTCACTTCTCACAGCTGCTTGACGCTCCGTAAATCACAGTGACGCAGGTATAGTGAGTGCTATGTTATCCCCGTCAGTGACATTTTATTTATTTATTTTACCAGTGCATATCCTTGATGTCAAAACAAAGAAAGAAGAGAAAAGCCAACTCTGAATATTGTGCTCTAGAGGCACAGTGGAGTGTGGGCTATTTTGTTATTGACGAGATGGCAACGCATTGTGTTTATTCTGTGACTCTGTGACTGTGCTCAAAGGATAGACTGTCCATCTCCATCCGAGGAGGAAGCACTTGTTTGACATGCTCAACTCCCAGGAAAGCAAGTTGAGAATGAGAAAATTTAAAACCAAATACTATCTCGTTGTAACAGAGTTCTTCCCCAAAAATAAAAAAATGAAAAGGAGGTGTAACCAATGTAAGTTTCCAAGTGGCTTGTTTATTAGCTAAGCCAGAAAAGCCATTTCTTGTTGGTGAGTTAATAAGGTCATGGTTGATTGCAGCAGCTGTTGAAATGTGTTCAGAGAAAACAGAATTGTTTGAACTATTGGCCTTTAGGAGAGAAGAGTTACTGGAGGAGTTGAGGACTCAATGTTGTCACTAGTTAATTAACAAGGCACATGGTTTTGAGTGGTTTTCCTGGACTCTTGATGAGTTGACAAATATTGATAGTACTGCTCAGTTGTCTTTTTGAGGGTCAGTGTAGAGTGGGAAAGTGACAGAAAAGTTAACCTCTATGCATAGTTTGGATAGAACAGCTACCAGGGAGAATATTTTAAAAGAAGTTAAGAAAACATGGGGTTGGTACAATCTGAAGTGGAATTTGCCGTGATGGCTGATGATAAAATACATGTGGAGCAGAAAAAAGCTTCGTTGGGTGAATTTATAAAGCTTGTGAAAATGTAAGGTGTTTCAGTCCTGTGACTATTGTTTTTATCACCAGGAACTTTGCAGATATTTGAATTTGTCTTGTGCAATTGAACAAGTGATGCCAGTGGTGAACTTGATTTGTTCTCTTGAACGTATTTTAGTTAGTTCTGTGAACTTTGGTCGGACACAAGGTAAATATCCTGATTTGCCTCACTGCACAGCAGTTTGATGGCCCAGCTGTGGTAAAAAATGGTTTTGTTTTGTTTTTTTGTAAAACTTTTTTTTTTTAAGTCAGGGTCAAGATGAACTTGCCTTTGACTACTGTTACTGAACACTGAATGGTGCTGGACAGTAGCTTTTGCTATAGACTTGATAATAAGTTAAACAAACCACAAGGCAAAACAGTGCTTATATGTGAAATTTAATACTGACGTGGTAATTTTAAATGACAACTAATATTGTTGGAGTCACTAGTGATGTCAAACTGCTTTGTATACCTCCAATGCTATCAAAAGTTAAAATGAGAAATGAGATCTCTGTTTTTAAACCAATTTTTAACAGATATATTTTCTTAGCAGAAGCTAAGTACTGGTAGAGCTTCTCAGACCTCAATGCAAAATTTATAACTAAAAATGAGGAGCCTCTACCTAATTTCAATTGGAAGTGAAATGTGACATGGTGACATTCTAAAAGAAAACTGTCAAGAGAATTATCAAACAGAATTCCTTAAATGCTATCCACGTGATGAGTATGCTTCATTAAAATCATGCGCATGGCAGTCAGTATTTGGTATTACCTATTTGTGTGACGAGACATTTCATAGAAGAACTAATGCGAAATTGCATTACAGATCCGCATCAGCAGATTAATACTTGCAATTGATTTTAATGATAAGGAACACTAACTTTTGAAGCCCAGTTAAGAAAATTGTCACCCTGCCCGCCACCCCCCCCCCCGCCCCCCCGCCTCAATAGAATGCCATTCTTTACATTGGAAGGCTTGTGTTACAAATAATTGTATCATTATTATCTTTTGAATTTTGTTATACTTGTGGGAAGTTTTCATTTGTTATTTAAGTACCTATATAAACACCCTTGATATGACTGCTTGGCCTAAAATACTTAGTATGTGGCCCTTAATTGAAAGTGTTTGCTAACCTCTGATTTATATCAGTGCTCATGTATTGTAAATGTTCATATTCAGGGAATGTGAGCTTTTGTGTCCTGCTAAAGGTCTACTTCAAAAACCGTTAGTGGTGAGGAAATTGTTTAAGGCTGAGGTTAATTTGCGCTAGAAGTTATGCTCACCTAAGTTTACTTTTGTCCTTAAATTGTGTTAAGCTGTCTAGAAGAGGGCAGAGCACAAAACAAGACCGTTGATCCCTCTCCCTGTAATTGTCAGGTGCCCCTACGGCCCTGCGAGGATGGCCCCACTCAAGGCCTGGTTTCTGAGCGCTTGGACCGAGGAGTGGGAGGAGACTGCTGGTTCTGTGCACTGATCCCTCCCTCCAGCCCCACCTTTGCCTGCCCCTCTCCCTCCTCCTGTTCATGGAAGCACCTTTAATCCCTGAGGTCTCATCTGCTACAGATAAGCACCCATTCTTGCCATTCCCTCTGGACAGTCTCTAGGTTTGGAGGATAGGAGATCTCCCAGGAAGGCAGAGGCAGGTCAGAGCTGCCTGCCCCAGAAGTCCTGCTGTTTCTTTTCTTTTTTTTTTTTTTTAAATATGTTTCTTTATTGATTTCAGAGAGGAAGGGAGAAGGAGAGAGGGATAGAAACATCAATGATGAGAGAGAATCATTGATCGGCTGCCTCCTGCACACCCCCTACTGGGGATCGAGCCCGCAACCCAGGCATGTGCCCTTGGCCGGAATCGAACCTGGGACCCTTCAGTCCACAGGCTGATGCTCTATCCACTGAGCCAAGCTGGCTAGGGCAGTCCTGCTGTTTCTTAAGTCTTCCCTGGGAAGAAGAGGGAAGAGAACACAGGTGATAGTAACCCTGCTGCCCTTGAAACCCATGGAAAAAGAATGTGTGTGTGTGTGTGTATGCATGCACGCACGCGTGTGCACATAGGTACATGAACGCAGTCTGGAAGTGCTAAGTCAGGGTTATTCTCAAACCTCATAGATGTAGGTGCCCATAGTGCAGACAACTGCTCAGAGACCAGTGTTCAGCTCATGAAACAGTTATAGAGAAGAATCATACAGTGCAGTTTCAATGTTTGCCTCTCTTTCCCCCTTTCTTGTCTACAAATGACTACTGTTGTTAATATTTTGTAGAATCTTAATTTCTCTGGGTTATTTGTGGGGGATCAATAGCTTCTGATTTAGGATGTCAGACACTGCTCTCCCGAACGCTGGACGGAAACAGCTCACAACCCCGAGGAAACTCTGAGAACTTGGTCTACTGATCGTGTTGAGAAGTGAGCATAGCATGTGGGAAGATGACTCATAGATGTGACCTCACCATCGCTCTTATTTTAAACTTCTGACAGTGAAAGCATCACTCAGTTCTGACAGAGATTTTCAGCCGGGGCTGGGCCTGCCTGTGACTCAGCGATGTGTCACATTCTCTCTGCCGGAAACCTGCATTCTGAACAGCATTCGTCATGGTCCTGGCAAGAAACCTTTTGGAGAGGTGTTAGGATTGGGTAGATTGAATTTTTTCCCCAGCAGCCCACAGAAAACAAACTCAGAAATACCTGTTTTGTTTTTTTCTTTGAAAAGTGTGTTGGAATAGTTTGTTGTTTCTCTGTCTGGAGTTGTTTGTTGTTGTCCTGTTGAGGTTAGTTTGCTTAAGGCCATGGCAAGGTGACTATGGACCCGGGTGAGGGGTAAGATAAACTGGGGCGGCATGCCCATCTGGGGAGGTGCAATCTGGTAGCTGGTGCTAGGTGGTGGGTGGCTAGCCATGGCTGGTGGCCATGGGCCCTCACTCCGTGTGCCTGGGACTTGCATAAAAAAGTCCTCTAAGGGATGCCTGCCTAGTTGCTCACCCACATGGATGGCTCTTTAGTGTTCACTGGTTTTGTGCCAAGAGAATGCCTTAACTTGCTAGCCCACATTGGGAACTTCCCAGCCCACATTGGGAACTTCCCAGCCTACATTGCGAACTTGCCTGAGGACCACATTTGATTTACAAGAAGCGGAGCCTTTATTCCATTCTTCTGTTTATTCGTACAGCTCACGGAAGGGGCATGTTCTGACGGGCTCCTTCACTTCTAATTTGTAGATCTGTGCAAGTAGTTCCTTGAAGGCAGGGCTGTTTCCTCATACTCAAGCGGAAGGGATTACACAAGGCCTGGAACCACCAGGAGGTGGGGATGTTTGGGGGCCATCTGAGAGGTTGCCTAGCTCAGCATCTAAGAGGTGGGCTGCTGAATGGGTTTTGTGAAGAATCAGAAGGTGTGGTCCCACAAGCTAATGGGAGGAGAGAAGAATTCAGGTGTAGGCTAGGTTATGCTGTGGTAAACTCATAATCTGAGGGGTTTAAAATAACCTAGATTTGTTTCTTGCTCATGCAGATATTCATTGCAGGTTGCTTTGGGCTTTGTGCCACAGAATCACTCCTAAGTCATGTCCATCAAGGTCATTTATGAATTCTTTGTGTCATTTTTACTGTGGGACCTGAGCTGACCGTTTGTGCAGTTTTCACCATCTGAAACATTGCTCATTGCCACGGCAGAGGGCAAGAGTTGTGGAGGACCATGTGTTAGCTCTCAGCACTTCAGCTCATGTTATTTCCTTTCACATTTCATTGCCCTGATAATGCCCTGTGGCCCCCCTTCCTGCAAAGGATCGCAATCCTATTATGTGTTCAGAGAACGGAAGGTCAAAGCCCTTTGGTGATCAGCACCGATGAGAACCCCAGAGGGAAGAGTTAGTGGCATCAGCCTCCGCATGTTGCGCAACGTGACTACTCAGCATAGAGCTGGGATTGTCAGTGATGTGCTCATTGTTAGTCTTGGCCATGGCAGTGGTTGTGGAGAGATAAGGTATATCCTGATTGCAGTGGGTTGCGGGATGAATAGGAGATGAGCAGGTGGGGAGAGCTGGGAGGAGGAAATTGTAGAAATTGCTTAGCAGGCAGAAAGCAGCTCTAATCACCAGTCTTTCCCCATTATTTTTCATATAATCATTGGCTGCTGTCATGGTGGGTTTCTTTTCATTGTGTGTCAGATACTTGTCAACAGCTTCTTCCTTAACTGTGAAGCTCTGCATGCGCTTTGAGGATGATCCCAGACCTGGCCACCAGGAGCTGACTTAATTTCTTGTGCCCGTTCTGCACTGACTTTAAACAAGAAATCCCTCTTTTTTTTTTTTTTTTTTTTAGTAGGTTTCCTGTTGTGCCAAACGAAGTCAGGCTATTATGAGAACTGCCAGGCTTTTTGAAGAAACTTACTTTACATTTGTTTTTTTATGTTGCCTTTTTATTAACTGTTTTTTGGAAGTTTGGAAAGAATTAAATCTGATTCAGTTTCCAAATTTGCCCCGAAACATCAGTTTTCCATTTTTTGCTGAGTTCAGAATCTCAGGCAGGATATGGGAAAGCGCTTGGTAAATTGTAAAGTGATATACAGCTATGCTGTTGTTGCCACTTTTTCCACTCATTTTTGGTGGACAAGCAGTAATGCAGGGCACCTTTTATTCCCATTGGGAGCTAATAATGGCCTAAAGTTAAGACACAGCTGATCTGAAACGGGTAATTGAGACATCGATTATATTTGGCTTTGCATAAGTTTAAAAAGTAGATTTAACATAATATATGTTGTCCTTCACTCAATATTTAAATGAGCTGGCACTTCATTAACATATAGGAATTGCTAGAGAATAGACTGGGCTGCAAACCAGGTCTGCTTTGCTCAAGTGCAGAAAGGATTTTGTTTTGTTTTGCTTTGTTTGGCCATCACTTTTCTTCTCATGAGTCTCCCATTTCTTTTCATGGCACTTCTTCCTCCAGCAGCTTCAGTTACTTCCCTAAGCCCTGCACTAGGTGAAGATACAGTCAGAGCCAGCACTTCCGACTCAAATAAAAAGGAATGATGTTGTGGTTGTAGGATTTCAAGTAATAGGTGGGGCTGGAGAGAGCGGACATCTGAGCAACCCTGAAATCTCCCGAACACCTGCAATTCCATCTCCTCTGGGGGCTGACCTCACAGAGAGCAGTCCAGGGTGTCAAGGAAACATTCGCTTTGACTCAGATGTTGTGGACTGTCCCCACATTGCAGGTTTGCAGTGACCTGTGGCTAATTGAGATTTGATAAATGTGAATGATGAAAAAAATATTTGGGGACTAAATCTTACCAAAAAGTAAACACGTGTGAGGTGTACATTTTGGTTTCTCACTAATTAACTTGGCATCGTGATTTGTAAACTTCGAAATTTGAAATGTAGTTAAGTTACTAGTAGTCTGCTTTAAAAGAACGGTCCTGAGATATCTTCCAAAACCACTCATTTGTTGGTCCTATCAAGGAAATTGATATTATTAAGCTAGGAGAGTTATGTGGGATGTATGTTTATGAAACATTCCTTCCCACCTTCTCGGCAAGACGCAAGAATGATGGACCGTAAAAGTGTACCATTAAAATGGCCTCATGTGTGTTTGAACCAATATCTGACTTTGAAGTTACCCAGCTGCCTGTTACCATTTACCTATTTTACTGGGTGTTGTGTGTTTTTCAATGGGGGTTATTAAATTTAATACTCTAAGCAAGTGATATAATCCATACTTCTTTGATTATGATGGTATTCTGATAAAAGTCATTTCCAGGTGCTTTAAAATGAAATGTTTTAACAAGCAAATCTTTCTAAGAATCGTGTTTTGTTTTCTAGTTAATATGAACGGGGTTATTTTTCTAGACATTGGGCCTTTTTTTTCAGGTCATTCTATATGTTGTCCAGCTTTTGAGTTATGGGCAAGCGTAGGTAGGTGACCATGGCTTTCTGATTTCTTGGTAATAAATTAAACCTCTTTAAATTGTTGAAGTGAATATGAATAGTGGTTCTGTATGCCAGTGTGTCACCAATTAAAAAAAGGAATATCAGGGATATGCTGGGGTTGTGTATATTTTGATTCTGAATTGTTGGAAGAGATTTGTGTCTCTAGTCCTCTTCCAGTGGAGATACACTGACAGGACCAAGGAGGTGCTAACTGCTCCCTTACATGGGGAAGGCAAGCTGTGAATTTCAAAGGAGGACACAGTCAGCCGTGACTAGATCAAGAAGATGACATGGCAAAGGGGGATGGCCAGGCTCATCAGGCCACAGTGTACTAAGGGTGATTCAAAGCCTCTTCCATTTGCTTATTGGCCTTTGGGAAAGTATTATTCTTATTTAAAAATAGAAACTCTCAAAGAAAATATATATTTTTAAAAGTCCTATTGAAATTGTATGTAGGTAATACAGGTAACTCCTGTTCTTTTTTGAACTTCATTACTTTTCTGTGGATGTGGGCAGTGAGGCGGTTGGGTACCAGTTTATGGACAAAGGGAACCTGGCAGGAGGGGAAGCTGATGAATTCATTGCCCGTTTTGAGGTTGAGTGCCTGCAGGATGCTCATTCCAGTGGAGATGCCCAGTAAGCAGTTGTAAATACATGGAGCCCGGGAGGAGGTCACATCTAGATGTATGTAATTTGGAGACATTTATAGGTAATTGAATACTTGGGATGAACTGAGGCTGCTCCTTCCTAATGAAATGTGATAACCACTATTGTAACACCACAGACTTGGTCTTAATCACATTAATAACATTATTAAGTGATAGGAAATGTGGGAACACAGTGTTTTCTCTCAAGGCAATGGAGAGGCTGAATTGCAACCTCACAGTGTTGTGTAGGGCGGAGTTGGCAGAATTGGAGTGAAGCAGCCCTCGACTTAGCCACACACCTGTGTGACTAAGCAATTAGACCTGGCCTACAATTAACCAGGCTGTTAGAGTGAGGGTAAGGCATGCTAGTCATGTGACAGAATGCAGTGTGAAAGCCAAGCTCATTTTGATTACATGTATCCTTGCTGGGAGACGCATAATTGTGGGAATAATTACAAAATTGGGGAGCAATAAATACTCTTTACGTGGATGATTATTTTAAATTCAAAGCAAAACAACACAATAGTGTTATTTATAATCTAATCTGATTTTATAGTCACGATTTAACCAAAGGTGAGCTTGACTTAAAACAAGTGAAATAAAAACATAATTATACTATCTCAACACCATAGGAGGGCAAAAATATTCACCTTATTGAATGACTATATTACATAGAGTCCAGTTTAGTGACTGACTACTCTTATACTTCTTAAAAAAAAATGTATTAAAAATTTTCGTTAAAATTATTTCACTTGTTAATTTTGTCTTCTATTTGTATATTCTAACTAGTGTTATTAACACTATCAACAACATTAATTGAGCGCCTACTTTGCATCAGGCACAGGACAAATATAGATGAGTAAGTGAGGGTCTTTGTTTTCAAGGATGAAAAATCCGAGTGGAGAAATCAGAAGAATAAGCCAGAATCGCAGGCCAGTCTGGTGTGTGCTGAGATGATGAGGATCTTAGTCCGTGGAAGAGCACAGATGGGGAGAAGGCAGCTTTCTGCATGTTTCCAGTTGTGTTGCACCCAAACCACAGAGCCAACAGGCAGGCGTATGGCAATTTACTTAATCACCCTGACCATATATCTTGAATTGAAGAATTAATGCAGAATTCTTATTATCAGGGACTGCAAAGTTAATAGAAAGGATGTGTGTGAGATGAGTGGTGGCTCTCCGGAAGCATTTCCATTGTTCACCAGGTGCTAGAATCTGAACCTTTACAGTGAAATTTGTGATAGGACTAGAAATATGTCATCGTATGAACATCTGACTGATAGATGGAGGATCCATTTTTTGAAATAACCAGTGGCACTCTGCATGCTGGCCAGCATTTCCATCCCAGTTCTAGTCGCAGCTTTCTCTAAAAGGCAGCCAGGCTATGCTGGACCAATGTCATAGCCTGAGCCTGTCACAGGGACCCTGTCATCTGCAACCTCTTCCCACTTCTTTTCTTGCTCCGTAGGAAACGTGTCTGTTCTTCTTTTAATTTCTTGCAATGCAGTTAATTCCCCAGTCGGCTGCCTTTCCCCTCCAGATGGTTCTTCTTAAACCGTATACTACTATTCTTTTTCTGATACGCTGCCCTTTCTCTCCATGTTGCAAATATAGCCCAAAAAAGCCCTTAATCACGACTAGCAATAATAACAGTAATACATCTATTTTACTATGTTGAGAAGGCAGTCCATGTTTTGAAGTAGAACCAATGTCCCCATTTTTTTAAGTCCTTGAAAAATCCCAGAAGGTCTGTTTCAATTCTCCATGTCTTTATCTTTGTCCATCATTTACTTAAACCTAAGCTCTTGTTTTTATAACTTCTGTGTTCAAGATAAAGACTCACTTCTATTGTTTTCAGATAAAATCCTTTAAAAGTATGTATTTACACGATCACATATTGTTATATATATCTACTTTCTATGAAAGAGTGTTTTTATATCAAATAACTGACATAGGACTTAACCCTTGAAAGCAATCAGTTCCTTTTATTAATGTTATTCATTTCTTTTTCTTATTTTTTTTCAGTGAATAGTTATTTTTTTTGAAATTATCTGAGGCATTTTTATTGGAAAAATAGATATAGACTTTCCATTGCAGCAATAAATATATTAGAAGTACATGAGTAAATGATGCTTGTGAAGTTAAAACTGTCCACTGCTATGGTGAATAGATATTGAGGCACTCTCTGAGTACTAATATCTCCACCGAAAAAGATATGCTCTGTGCATAAAGATTTTGTCCCAGGATAAAACTTGCACATGGGCATACACACACACATACTTCATCCGCTGTATACACACATGCATATACAGCAATACTGAGCTAGAAATGGAAGGGTTGGGTCAGAGTAAGTGGATAAAAATGTGAGAAGAGCATTCGATGTGGAAGGAAAACCATGCTCAAGTGCACTAGGGCAGGAAGTCTCAGTGTCTAGAATATCAAAGCCCATCGGTGGGCTCAGGCTTTGCAACATAAAAGCCAGCAACACTTGCATGCTAGTTGGATAAGACAAGGAACAGAAGGACCTAGCTTGAATTGGGAGGAAGGAAGGGAGATAAACCAGGAGAAAAAAAATTTGGTTCATGTTTCAAAATATGATGCCCCCTTCACACTTCCTCCTTCCCCAGCCCAGTGGGTCTTAGCTGAGGACAGTCTTCGATGGCAACGTGAGGAGGTGGTGGGAAGCCTGGAGTGACACAGGATCAGGTTGTGCTTTGGGACGATTCACGTGAGAGCAGTGGGAAGCTACGGGAGAGGGAAGGGTCTGGGTTCGGGGAGACTGCTTCCGATTCAGGAGGCTCGCCTGGTCTCTGCTGATGTTGCTGGGTGGTTGGTGATTCCCTGTGTCCCAGCGAGTTGCCCTAACGTGAAACTCAGCTGATGTCCTGTGGGTGTAGTTCTAGGAACACTCCAAAGAGTTGTATTAACTCACTTATCGTTCTGTGACCTTAAGGCAGGGCTGGTCATGTTGCAGAAGCATTTCAACGGGAAACTTTAGAGTGAAGAAACAATCAGTCACTGAAAAAGGAAGTACCAGAAGGTCGTTTCTGAAGGAAATGGTCTTTTTTTCAATGACCTCCTGATGCACTGTAAATTGGAGGAAGCTGGCATGCCTAATGGGTTCTTAACCTGAAAGGATATTGGATCCCCTTCCAGAGGAAGGCTCTCCTGACGGAAAACCGTTATTAACTTGAGTAGACATTCCTGGGTGTTAATTAAATGTGCATCACAGGTGGAAGAAGCTGGGGTCTGGAAATGCTGTCTCATTCCACTCAAAGGCGGGCTGCACATCTCCCAGGCTCTCTCTGACTCTTCAGAGAACAGACAAAGAAGGCTTTCAGAGGATAAACACACAAGGACATTTTCTTGGTGAAACTTGATGATCCTATACTTATGACACATATGTGTATCAGATTTTCTCCCCCTGTGTGCCCAGATAGGTATTTATGCATCTAAACTGGCAGCTGAGTTCAGTTGCCTTAAGGGGAAAACGGGGGAAACTGGCTTTGAAGTTGAGGAAGCCCCAGAGCTGGGAAGGGCTGCCGGCAGGTGTTGGAGGTTCTGTCTGGACCCTCATCGTTGCTGTTGCGGCCGTGCACGGGCTGCTTGTGAATCTGGGTAATCTATATATATATACAAAAGCCTAAGTGACTGTGACGACCGGCCGGTAGCTATGATGGGCATTGACCACCAGGGGGCAAATGCTTAATGCAGGAGCTGCCCTCTGGTGGTCATTGCACTCTCATAGCCAACCTCCTGCAGCCGGCCAACCTTCCATGGTCCCTCACCCCAGCCGGCTGGCCCCAATTGGCCCTGATCGCCAGCCAGGCAGAGGGACCCCACCTGTGCACAAATTTGTGCACCGGGCCTCTAGTAGTAGTAATACTCTGGCTCTAGGGAACTCGGTTGGATAGCCTGCCGGCAAGCAGATAAAACCCAAAATTGTTTAGAAGAGCATAACATAAAGAGTAAGGGCCCCCATTCCTGGAAGCCTCTTTCCTTACCACATCCCACTCTCTAGAATTCTCTGTGGATGAGAGTTTCTGTTTATTCCTATGGCACTTCTCTGCCCACACAGGCAACACATGTTTTTAAAAGACACGTGAGTTTTCTTTTTTCATGTCCCAATTGTGCCACCCAACACACAGGGCTCTCCTTTGCCAGTGATGCCCTCAGGTGCCTTCCCCCAGAGGTCAGTCCAGCTCAGCCCCTCCCACAGCTGCCCGTGTCCCTCCATCTGTTGGTCAAACCTCAGAGGTCCCTGGTTTCCAGTGTTCAGGGGGTTGAATGGTGGCCCTCCATCCTCATCCCTGGCACCTGTGAATGTGACCTTATTTGGAAAGTCTGTACAGATGTCATTCATTTAAGGAATTTAAGGATGAGATCATCCTAGATTAGCCATGTGGACTCCAAATCTAGTCTCAAATGTCCTTATAAGACAAAAGAGCGGATTGATCAGGACTGTCTCCCCGGCCCCTTCCCAGGGCACGGGCGGTTGTGCCTCCTGGTCCTTTCACCCACGCCCTGCAACTCCTCTGCCTGTGTCCTCCCGACTCTCCTCCCGTCCCCTTTGGATATTCTCTCTGGACGCTGCCTGTTCTCTCTCCCAGCAGCTTGAGCGCCGTCGTCTGGCTCCCCTTCCTCACCCAGCAGGATGCGGTGGAAAAAGAGAGGGAGGGCAAGGCAGCTCCAATTTTTCCTCCAAAGTGCAAGTGTGGCCCAGCCAGCATGGCTCAGTGGTTGAGTGTCAACCTATGAACCAGGAAGTCACAGTTCAATTCCCGGTCAGGGCACAAGCCCGGGTTGTGGGCTCAGTCCCCAGTGCGGGGCATGCAGGAGGCAGCCCATCAGTGATTCTCTGTCATTGATGTTTCTATCTCTCCCTCCCTTTCCCTTCCTCTCTGAAGTCAATAAAAAATATATTTAAAAAACAACAAGACCACAGCAACAACGAAGTGCAAGTGTGCCCAGAGGAGACTGGAGGGGGACCCTCAGGAGGCACGTCCGAAGTCCAGGGCTTCTTTGAAATCAGTTTTATCTTAAAAGTAGATCTCACTCTTCAGTACTAGTGCACCATTCAGATTTCTACCAAACCGTGCTTGGGTTAATATAAAGATACTTTAACTAACTTAGTTTTTGCACTGAATCTCTGAATAAAGTTGATGCCTTAAAACGGGCTGGCAGACGTTTTCTGTAAAGGGCCAGACAGTAAATATTTTCGGCTTTGCGGGCCCTGTGGCTCTGGGACGGCTACGCCACTCTGCTGTTGTGGTGTGAACACCCAGGAATGTGTGTGGCTGTGCTCCAATAGCGCTCGCTTCATGGCCTCTGGGAAAAAAAAAAAAAAAGAAGAGGGCAGGACACAGGGAGAGGAAGAGAAGGCCCTGGGCAGTCATTGGAGTGCTGCCTGACGCCCCTGCAGCAGGAGGAAGCAAGGAAGGATTCTCACCCGGAGCCCTAGGAGGGAGTGCAGCCTCGCAGATGATGTCAAAACCCCAGGGTTCTGACCTGGTGGTTACAGTGACGTGCTTGAGGCCCGAAATGTTCTCCAGGATGTCCTTGATATCGCTGTGTGCTGTTCTCACTTATTTCTTCCTTCTACCCAGGGAACAGAGGGTTCGGCTGTGAAACTTCTGGGCAGCACAACATCGCAAGCTTTCTGTAAGCTTCACGATGTAACCATTTGATTCATTTTTATCTGCAGTGAGATTATCTCTACCGTGGCTATTGGTGTCTTTTAATTCATTGGGAGCATTGAGGACAGTTTGTTGATGCAACAACCAGAATCATTTTTACTTCCTTGTCTCATTGGGCCCTGTTCCATCTTTTGTTAACTTTTGGCAAAGGAAATGAAGTAACATATTTGTTTTCCCCCCCATTTTTAATTTTTTTTGTGGGAGAATGTCCCCATCTTGTGGCTATTTGTGTGTGTCTTAGCTTCTATAGGCACACAGAGGAACTCACTGATCTGGGCACGTTGCCATAGGCATACTTTGGTGTCTCCAATTGGGTTGTCCTGTTGGAGTCTGGACACATAGGGTACTGGACAATCTCACTTATGCTGTATCTATTTACCTAACCCTGGCGTTCCACTTTTAACATGTTCCAAGTCCTCCTAAAATGATGGTTTCATTTGCTCCTCCAGATAGTCTTAAAGAATAGGCTAGCTACATCTTCTGTTTTTTAAAAAAATATTTTTTACTAGAGGGCTGATGCATGAAATTTGTGCAAGGGGCTCAGCCCTCACAGCCCTGGCTTTATCTGGAAGGTCGTCCGGCTGTCCGGTCTAATTAGCATATTATGCTTTTATTATTATAGATTCCTTTCACAGAGGAAGGGAGAGGGAGATAGAAACATCAATGATGAGAGAGAGAATCATTGATTGGCTGCCTCCTGCACACCCCCCACTGGGGATCAAGTCTGCAAGCCGGGCATGTGCCCTGACCAGGAATGGAACCATGACCTCCTGGTTCATAGGTAGATGCTCAACCACTGAGCCACACAGGCCAGGCACATCTTCCATTTTAAGATAAGGGTACTGAGGTGATGTATAGTAAATCATCAGGTTAGAAATCTCTAATTCTCTTTCCTGTGGATCGTTTACCACCCTCACCCCCTGCCCTGCCCCCAACTTCAAGCCTGGGAGAAAGCAGAATGCAAATGATGGCTGTATCTCAAACTGCCTTTCAGAAAGTTGGCTACTAATAAGAAGTCATTTTGTTTATAAAATGCCAATGGAGTTTATCCAAACAGAATTTGCTTTGCCTTAATTATTTAAGTACATTTTCCTGATTGGCAGAAACTGAAATGAATTTATGTTATAAGCATTCCCAAAATGTTCTGATTACTATCTTAAGAAAAAGAGAATGCCACAAATTGAATCTGACTTGTGGGTAGAATGTACAGTGCAGGAGTGCAGATTTGTCTGGTGCATAGAAAATGCTATTAAATACAGTTAAAATGAATTAAAAATGTTTGTGCTAAAACAGTAAACTTCAGTCTTTAGGCATTCACTCTGGTAAAACTCCTGTATAGTACGAGGCACATCCTATATAATAAAAGCCTAATATGTTAAGTGTCCAATCGTCCAGTCAACTAATCAAAATGTAATATGCTAATAATATGCTAAGGCTGCACAACCGCTTGCTATGACGTGCACTGACCACCAGGGGGAAGACGCTTCGACCAGTAGGTTAGCTTGCTGCTGGGGTCCAGCTGATCAGGACTGAGAAAGATGGGCTGGACATGCTCTGGAGCCCTCCCATGGCCTCTCCGCAGCTGGCCAACCTCCTGCATCCCTCCCCGGCCCCAGTCGTGCACCACTGGGGTCCCTTGGCCTGGCCTACGTCCTCTCGCAATCCGGGACCCCTTGGGGGACGTCAGAGAGCCGGTTTCGGCCTGATCCCACAGGCCAGGCCAAGGGACCCACTGGTGCACGAATTTGTGCACCAGGCCTCTAGTAGAGTATAAAAGTTTTTACAAATAGGGCATTTGGAGTGGTTGCCTTCATTGTACAGAATAATACAATAGAAGTCTCTTGTTAAATATAGGAAGTGCATTTCTGGAGGTGGGTTTTGAAGCAGAAAATACTAAGGCAGGTTCTTCATTGGCCCGTGCTGATGCCTTCGTGTGTTGCATTGTGTTTGGAAACAGCGCACTAAGACTTATATGTGGGATATAAAACAAACAAACAAAAAATTAAAATAAACAGTAAAAAAAAAACCCCAAAAAACTCAGGTACAGAGAACAAATTGATGGTTGCCAGCTGGTAGGTGGTTTAGGGAATGGGTGGAAAAGATGAAGGAATTAAGAACTACAAATTGGTAGATACAAAATAGTCATGGGGCTGTAAAGTACAGCATAAGGAATGTGGTCAGGAATATTGTAGTAACTGTGTGTGGTGCCAGGTGGGTACTAGACTTGTTGGGGGAATCGCTTTGTAAGGTATATAAATGCCTAACCACTAACACCTAAAACTAATATAATACTGAACGTCAACTATAATTGAAAAATTAAAAAACAAACAAAAACAATGTGAGCTCTATGAAGGCAAGGACCCTGTCGATTTTGTTCACTGCTGAATTCCTTGACCCAGAACAGTGTAGGGTAGGGACTTAATATGCATCTGTTGAGTGAGTCAATGAATGGGTATATAAAAGTGGCAAGGAATGAAGGTAGGTCTTTATTAGTGACAAATTAAGTGAAACTCTAAAGAAGCGGGGACTTGTATGCTTCTTGATCATGGTCTTGGTCCCATGAGTCTGTCATTGAAAATAATACATCATTTAAAAATGCACTGTACATGTATGACCAGATGGGCAAAGCTTGGGCATCAGAGCTGGAAGGACTGCTCTGGCTGGATGTTTCTTTAATGGGGACAAGATACGGTTGTGAGACTGGAGATTATATATGTGGAACACCCAACACAATCTCACTTAGCAGCAGCACAGAGCAATTGCTTCCTGTTCTCATTGGTATTTTTCAGATAACACAGAGAAGGAAGCAGTCATGCCGTAAGCCGGAGTTCTCAACCAGGGCAACTTTGTTCCCAAGGGACTTTTAGCAACATAAAAAGTACTGCACCAGGGGACTCCTGGCATCTGTGGCCAATGGCCAGGGATGGCGCTAAACATCCTGCGAAGCACAAGACAAGCCCCACAGCAAAGAATGATCTAGCCCAAAGCATCAAGGGTGCTGAGGTGAAGAAACCCTCTCTGAGTCAGACATGAAAGTACAGCATCAAAATAGCACAATACAGAGTGTGTGTCACTATATGAATCTTAAGTTGGACAAGATACTACTTATGGATAAAGTCTTTTCATGTGTAGCAAATTAAATTTTTCAATTTTTGCCTCCCAGTCTAAGTTAGTTTTCTCCGTTTCTGTCAACATCGGGGATTCATTTCATCAACATATTTATATATCGTAACAATTTTTGGCTTTTCAAACACTAGAATAAGCATATACTTAATGAATCATGGCGGAGCTCAGCAAACACTATTATTTAATATGGTTGCAACCACCACTGAGAATGGAATTATTAACTTGTTGGTAGTTCGATCAGAATACATTTGATCAACTTGTCAGTTTGGATGGACACGACACTTGATGACACTGTCCGCTTCCTATGCCCTTAACAACCTGCATTCTAAATTTGATAATATATTTTACATTAAAGTAAGAGTTATATTTCCTGTGAAAGAATATTGTGGATTTTTGAGGTGGGAGAAGAGAGTTGGAAAATTTGGGTCATTTCATAGTTTCCTTTGCTTTCTCATTTAGCCATTGCCCAATGCATTGTGTTTGAATAAACTGTATGGTGTGGGAAAGACTTTGAAGACATTCTTTGTATTTATTATTATTGGCTTGAAAGTGGACCCTTTTTGCCGGGGTCCAACCCCAGCAGGTCCAGGGGTCCCCAAAGGTGTGGATGGAGTCGGTGAAGAAGGAATGACACGGAGACAACGTTCAGTTGATCAGCAGCCTAGCCAGGATCTCCAGCCAAGTTCTGGTCTCGATCTCCAGAGAGGTTCTGCTCAGGTTCTCCAGTCAGGTTCAGTCACCAGGTTCTAGTCAGGCTCTCCTGCCAATCTCCGCAGTCAGGTTCAGTCCAGGATCCCCTGCCATGCTCTCTCGCCAGGCTCTGCCTCCAGGCTCCGAGGCCAGTCCCGGTCCAGGATCCTCCGTCATGCTCTCGCCAGCGAAGTTCTTCTGTCCCTAGAGAACGTTCTGTGTAGGTTCTGTGCCTAGGCTCTGTCTCTCTTGGTTCTGTCTTCCAAGCCCTGTGTCCTTAGTTCTGTGTTCTGAGTTCTGAGTGTTTCTGTCTTGTTACAACTGTATTTATACCAGTTGATTCAATCCTATCAATCTCTATTACAAAGGTTAGGGCGTTTCTTATCTCCATTCCAGGGAGTAAAGATTATGTAGCTTAAGCATGATTGTTCGTAGTTAAAGTGATTAATTACCCGCCTGGCACTTAGTTGAGGGGTTTTATTCCCTCCCTAACTTCAGGGGAAAATCCCTACCTGGGGAAACAACCTTTCTCAGAGAGGTGACCTTGGTTAAAACACAGCGCCAAGAAGGTGAGCAAACATATTAAGAACCGTATGCCATATATGCCAGGTCCCTTGAAACAGCAAGGATGGACCGGCTCCCGGCACCTTTTTCCCGGGTATTTCGTGATGCATCAGCTACTGGTGGGGCGGGGTAACAGATGTTGCCTTTGGTGGTCTGATGCTTCCCCAAAGGGGGGTTCTGCTGTGTGCTGAGTGAGTTTTCATGCCTGCGACTCAGTGCTCAGCTCCTGGGTGCTGTCTCGAGTTTGTCGGCACCGAGTGCCTACTTCGTATCAGGTATGGTGCTAAATGCTCTTTCTGAAGGTTCCATTTTATCCTCACCACCCTGCCAGGAGGCAGCTGCTTTAAGATTCCCACGTTAGAGCTACAGAGACGGAGAGGCACGGCTAAGTGACTTGTCCTTGGTTGTGTGAGTAGAGTGGGGCCCGCGGAGGTCAAGTTACCCTGCTGCTGATCTTTGCTGTCTTCACTGGAGGTGTGGCGGCGGCGGTGTTGGTCCTTTGACTGGGCTAATACACACACAGATATCGGACCTTCACTCTAAATGCCAACAATAATAAAACATCGGGGAAGTATAACTCACCAACATGGCCAGTAGCTCTGCAATGACAGAGAGGCGCTTACTAGAAGTGAGGTTTAAAAAGATGGACCTCGTGAAGTCCGTTCCCTGCCCCCCCCCCCCCCTTGCTGGCTCTGGGCAGAATGGGAAGTGTAGGTTTGATGCCACACACGTGCCCTTAGGAGATGCTGCTTGAGGCCGGCGTGGCTTCTTCAGTCCTGCCAGACCTCTGCCTGCCACATGGTGCCTCCGTGCTGTGTCTGGGTAAAAGCACTTTATGGAGCGTCCTTGTCCTGGAACGTATGAATTGAGTTTTGCACTGTACTGTGTGTGTGTGTGTGTGTGTGTGTGTGTGTGTGTGTGTGTGTGAGAGTGACTCCTGTCGGCAGTGATGGGGAAGGTATGGTCTCCTTTCAAGGGCACCTGGTGCATAGCACCCATGGGACTAGAACTAGTTAATTCTTCCCAGTTCTCTCTGGTCTGTGAGCTCCTTGGGACAGAGGCTGTGTTAATATTAGGAGTCACAGAGGCCGTTTGGGTGCTGATGAGGAACTGAGCTTCAGCACAAGCATGTCAAACTCGCGGCCGGCGGGCCGCATGCCTCGTTTGTTTAGCAGGTCAGTGACTGCCTGAAGTCACCAGCCAGTGAGTGGAGGAGCGGGATTCCTACGCGGACTGTCTGATGTCCGCATCTGTGCCCTCTCCACCCCTTTTTCATCTTTTTCTCATTTTGTGTCTTTGCATCTCTGGCACATGGTAGTGCGCATGCGTGACTCCTGTGATGGGGAAGGTGTGGTCTCCTCAAGGGCACCGGGTGCATACCTGATAGAACAGTGCAGAAATGTGCATCAAGCAAATGAGTGATGCCTGCACACCTTCTAGGTGGAAGCTAAGCATTGCTTTTTACCTGAATGTAATGCAGAGTTGCAGTTTATAAGAATAATGATGAGAGCCTTAGGTATTCGAGCCTGAGCGGCGGTCAGAAGGAAGCCCTGTTGCCCTTACCGGTTTGGCTCAGTGGATAGAGCGTCGGCCTGCGGACTGGAGGGTCCCGGGTTCGATTCCGGTCAAGGGTATGTACCTTGGTTGTGGGCACGTTCCCAGTGGGGGGTGTGCAGGAGGCAGCTGGTCGATGATTCTCTCTCATCGATCTTTCTGGCTCTCTATCCATCTCCCTTCCTCTCTGTGAAAAATCAATAAAATATATTTAAAAAAAAAAAGGAAGCCCTGTGCTCCTAGTGTTCGTCCAGCCTCCGAGTCTGCTTCTGGAGCCCTCCCAGAGTCTCTCTGACAGAATGCTCTGGTTCTGTCTCCCCTGAAGTCCTCCCCTCTTCTACCCTCCCCCCCCTGCTGCTCCCTGGAACCCCACTGGCCAGGCATGGGTACCTCTAGCTGTGTGACTGCAGAGAGGTCAGCCTTGCTGCATCTTAAGTGTCTCATCTGTGATGTGAGGGACTTGAGGTGGTAGGTAATCTATTTCCATAGTTCTTTACAGTTTTAAAAAATAATTACTGACCTCTTTAAGAATCTGCTAAAAACACAAACACCACACACACACATGCACACACACTCAATTTGATGCACAGTTCTGTGGGACTAGGAGACTCTGCTCACACGAAGCCGATCCATCTACCAGTTATCCCTTGTAAAGGATCTATTCTTTATTGGCTTACCTCCAATTCTAAGGGTGTGTGGCATGCCACCATAGCATTTTTTAAAATTAGAAAAAATATCGTAAAGATAGTCTTGTATTAGAACTTGTAAAATTCACAAACCTTTCAGCCTGGGCTTTGAAGCAGAGAAAGTAGATGAAGGACAATGGTGCCAGCCCCATCACCGAGGTGCTGACAACTGCAGACCGTGAGACTTTGGGACTAATCCTCTGACTTTTTACCCCATGTTCTCATCATCTCTATTGTGTACAAACAGTGGGATCAGTGTGTTTTCCTTGGACGGATTAGTGGAGAGATGTTTCACAGGCAGAGTTCTAGCCTTAGAGGAAACATTAGTAATTCATTTCAGCTTTGATTGAAATACTTAATGAGTGAAATATTTGAGGTGCTCCTGGGTCCCGCAGAAAACTGGAAACCCCTCCTCCCATTGTTCTTGATTACTGCAAACAGCAGCTACCCCCCAGAGAGTCTTCATTCCCAGGATCCTCAACTCTGAAACTGTTCTCACTCCACATCCCTTGTTGGACCTGTTTACTACCAGGATATGCTGCTCTTTGTTGTATAAATCCCACCCAGCCTACTGGTCTGCCTCAGAGACAGAGTTCCTTCCTCTTACGGGAGGAGTTCAGCCCTTTCTAATTTCATGTCCTGTCTTTCATTCCTGTCCTAAGTGGGAGGCAAGAGAAAGAGACCACCCCACAGGTCATCCAATGCATCAAGACCATGTGGTACCCACACTCACGCTCGCAGACATTCTCTAGAGGGGAACATATCTTTCAACGAACTAGCACTTTATTCATAACATTCTAACCAGTCCCTCATATATTTGAATCCAGTCTTTGTTTCACTTGCATGTATTTTCAAAGGGAAATAAGTGAGCAAAATCAAATATTTGGTTTACAGCAGTTAAGATGGTTAAATGCAAGCGGGCTTGGCCTGCCCTTCTTTCCCTCCATGGTCTTCTGCTCTGCCCTCCCTCCCACTCAATGAGATTGATGGGATTTTATTTACTGCCTGATGGAAACAGTTGGGGGGTGGTGGTGGTGGTAGGGGGAAGGCGGTTAGAACAATCCAAGCATTTTGAAACATTTTCTTGGCAGGTTTTTTTGGCAGCTAAGATAGGCCAGCTCAAAATATATATTTTAAATGTTCTACCTTTGTGGGTTCTGTGTTTGCCAGTGTAAATGTTTCCAAATTGTTCTCTTGATTTCATTCTTAAGAACCCAGACAACTGTTACAACACATATGCGTGTGTGTCTATACGTCTACACACACACACCAAGATTATTTTTATTCTTTTGGTTTTAAACATGCAATTTTTTTCTGTTGAAGAGAAATAATGATTGTGAAACTACACTTATCAGAAGCCAACTAATTGAACGCCGTGGAAGAGAGCTATTACAGTAATATAAAGTAATAATCATGATGATGATCTCATAGGACTTGCCTTGGCCTTCTTGGAAAATCTCATAGAAATGAGGAAATCACCAGTCCTTTTTATTTTCTTTTCAACATTTCAACAAATTAGGGCTTAGAGAACTTAGCATCTCCTGGGTCCCACATGGGTAGTTTAATGTGGAACTGAAAGAAGTGAAAAGAGATTTTAGCAGGATAAATGGATTCTGGCAAGAAAGGGTAGCAGGTTAGTAATGCAAGTTAATGATATACAACTTTCAATGAGCTTTTGTAGTTCTTCATATTTGCGAACGCTTTGCAATTCTTTTTATTAATCATTCTGCAAGATAATTCTTTTGGGAAACGTTTATTTTGCTGTCTCTATTTTTTAAAGGCACAAGTAGGTTAAATGCCCATTTTTGCCAAGCAATGAGAGAGTAAAAATTTAAGGAGTTCTGTTTCCTTCTTCTCTTAATGCTCCTATCTCTGCTATAGCTTTCATAATTAACTTTCCCCCCTGAATATAGGAGGAATAGTGTAAGATATTGTTGACAGTTACTTAATTTTGTCATCTTTGGATACATTACTCAATTCCTCTGGCCCTCAGTTTCCCCATCTGTAGAATGAGGTGAATGGACTGGATGGTATTCAAGTCTTTAGCTGTCTGAACATTGATTTTCATCAACGAAGTTAGAACTGTCCTCCTTGCTGGATGTAGAACACCAGACCATTATCACATGAACTGCAGACGAAGCCTGGGGAATTACATACAGCCATTTATTCCAGTTGGCTCGCAGTGCTTAGTGAGTACCACAGAATGATGCTATTTGTTCAGCGAGTTAGAGCTTACAGATTCCCTGGCGGCCAGAAATGGGATGAGTCTTGCTGGCCTTGGCAAACAGACTGCCTTCATGAGTTGCACTGCACATGATGGCAACACCATGGTTTCCTGAACCACATTTGAGGTCATGCTATCTTCCAAATGAGAAAAAATCATACTTGTTTCTCTAAAGAGGACATATTTTTCCCTACTTTAAAAAGAATTGTATCACTAAATGTAAATACCCATATGTGGCCATTTTCAAGTTTATACCCTACTAGAGGACTGGTGCATGAAATCCATGCACAGGTAGGGTCCCTAGGCCTGGCCAGCAATCAGGGCTGATAGGGGCCTTCTGGCTGCCGGCCAGGGCCTCCCTTCCCCAACTACTGGCTTAACTCCCGATCAATCTCCCAAGGAGAAACTTTGCATATTAGCCTTTTATAAATATAGGTGCTTTTTATATTAGTGTAAACAAATAGTTGGTATGAAACTGAAAACTAAGGGCCTCGCTGTTCTTTAGGTAGTCTAATTACTTAAAAATTGACAAGGAATTGTATTCCTATTCTGTGCTTTTTAAAAACAATCACATGTAAATATCAATGTAAAATAATAGTGATCTTGAATTAAAGAAACCTGTTTTTTAAGTATAGATGGGGAAGGTTTTTGTTCTGACAATGCCAATAGTAGCAAACTTTTATGAGACCAACCTTCCTGCAGAAAACAATGATAAATTCTGGACAAAATATAAAATCAGTTATTTGAAGGCTCTAGATAACAACTGAAAACAGACAGAAGTTGGAGGGGAGTTGATTCTTGGAAGAAGTAAATTGCACTGGGTAAAGTCAGCGTTTATAGACTCTGCTTTGATTTTGCTTGATGGCATTCCCAGTCTATGCCACTGGACTGAGAGCAGAAAGGGGCAGTTACTAGCTTGAGGAGTTAGGAGATGAATGGCACTTGTGGCTGGACAAGAGGGAGCCCCTCCATCTGAATATAAACTCTGCCCTCATTTTTGGCTGACCCCTGGGGAGACTCTGAAGTTCCCCTGAAAAGCAGCAGCTGGAAAGCTGAAGGAACTGAGCAGATCCAGCCACCGCGCACCATAAGGCAAACAGAACTGGAGTTTGAATCTGGCCAAGTAGCTGTCTGGTGGAACGAAACATCCTTCAGGGAAAGATACAGAACCTCTACAAAACAGTATTCATGATATCCCTCCCACACTAACATCCTGGGAAGGAAAGGAACTGTGACTCATCGTCAAGAGAAGAAGCAGTCAATAGACAACAAACAACTCCAGGAGGAGTGAGATGCTAGAATTACTGCACAAGGACTTTAGAAGGAGCTATTATAAATATGCTTGACTTACAAGAAAACAGTCATGATGAAACCACAGATGGGGAATTTTAATAGAAAAGTAGAAAACAAAGGAAGTAGAAGTAAAACAGGATCAGTAAACTAGACGCTAGATCAATAGAAATTATCCCCTATTGAGAACCAAGAGAAAAGTGATTAAAAGTGGGCAAAGTCTTGGTGCTTTGATCCAGAAATTAATCTATATATATAAAAGCCAAGCGACCAGAACCACTGGAACCACTGGTACCACCGGTCGCTATGAAGTGCACTGCAGTCAGCCAACAGGCTTGATCAGAGGTGGGGCTGGCCAACCTCTCCTGGCCCCTCCCCCTGGCCAGCCCGGCCCCAATTGGCCCAATCAGGGCAGGCCAGCCGGACCCCACCTGTGCACGAATTTGTGCACCAGGCCTCTAGTATAAAATAATTTAACATACCTGGAATTGTGTCTTAGAGGGCAAGAAGAGAATGTGGCAGGAAAAGGTTTTGAAGAAATAATGGCTGACAGTTTCCCAGGGAAAGAGCAAACTCACTCATGTAAGACGCTCAGCAAATGCCAAGCAATAAGAGTACAAGGCAGACCACCCCTCAGCACTTCATAGTAAAGCAGCTGAAAATCGAAGCTAAAGAGAAGACCTTGAAAGCAGCCGGGTAAAAAGTTATATCACACACACTAGAACAATGATATAAATGATGGGTGACTTCTCTTGGGGAACAAAGGAAGTTATAAAATGGTGGAACATTGCTAAACTGTAAAGAAACTGGTTTATAAACTTTTGTAAAATATAGCTAAAGAAACAGTATGTACTTGGAATTTTAGGTCCAAAGAGAAATTCTTCAGTAATGAAGGTGAGCCCTAGCTGGATTGGCTCAGCAGATAGAACATCGGCCTGCGGACTAAAGGGTCCCGGGTTCCATTCCAGTCAAGGGCAGGCACCTTGATTCTGGTCAAGGGCATGCACCTCTGTTCCGGCCCTGGTCAGGGCACATGCGGGAGGCAACCAATCAATGTGTCTCTCTCACATTGATGTTTTTCTCTCTCTCTGTCTCTCTCCCTCCCTTCCATTCTCTCTAAAATCAATGGGAAAATATCCTTGGGAGGATTAACCCGAGAGAGAGACAGACAGAGAGAGAGAGAGAGAGAGAGAGAGAGAGAGAGAGAGAGAGAGAGAGAGAAATATTTGCATAACAATGAAAATGGAAGTTCTGTACAATAAGAAATTGTGAAAGAAGTTCTGCAGACTTCTGGGAATTGACACCCATGGGAACTCAGAACAATATGGTGTGGGCTTTATAATGTATTTAGCTGTACTACATAAGAAATGCATGGGTTTTACAAGTGCTGCAGAAATGTCAAGATCTGTGAAACTATATTATTACAAGAAGGATAAGAGGGTCATTAATGACAATTTTATGGTGCTTTGTAGTTTTTAGAGGTGTTTTTTTTTTTTAATGTTTCTCATTGTCCTTCAGACATACCAAAATGAGCCGTCGTTTTCCCATTAGGTACCTGGGCTTTAGAAAAACGCCCGCATTCCCGGCAGTGAGGTTCCTTCGGGGCTTGGAGGGCAGTAGGTATTTGGTTTCCGCTGGATTGAGCTCTAAAAGAGGATTGGAACAGATGTTTGAATTTGGTTAAATGCTTTCAGTATTTATTACTTAAGTGACCTAGTTTAGTAGCACTTGTAATGGGGGGGGGGGCGGAGAAGACCATTTCAGAAAGACAGAGTTTTTTGCATTCAATTGTAAGAATTTGTAAAGATTTGAAGAATTTCCCCTTCTTATTAATTTTTATTCAGCTTGGATGTGGGAAAATGAAACCCTGAGAGATTCTCTTCCTGCTTTTTACCGATATCTGCATGGGCACCATATTTAAAAAACACTTTCTTACATGAAATATTTTTTGATGTGAGTAGAGAACACTTGTGGGAATACTGTTCTTAGAACTGAACTTCAGAACCTGGGGACTTTGGAGGTCATTGCATAGAGCCCTCCAGCCCTGCACTTTATACATGAACACACTGAGACTTGGATGTTGGGTCCATGGCTGGCAGAGGTTGAGTGGTGCAGGCAGAAGTCCGATTTGAATTTCGCTAAGCTGACTCAGTGCTGTGTGTCCTTCCGCCATCGTGAGCCCCGCGGATGCCCCCTCCTGGAGAAGCGAGCTCTTGGATCCTGGACCTGTCGCCTGCATCCTTGACTCTCCCTAGATGCCTCCACAGCACTTAGCATAAGGAAGATGCTGGCGAGGATGAGGGGAAATTGTAGAAGAACACGTGGCCTGACATGTTCCCACTAGCTTTTCCCTCCTTCCAGGCTTGCAGGTAATGAGAGGGCGTGCATAAAGTTAGCCTCCAAAACCCAAACCACAAATGTCTCGTCCTGCTGCCATGAAGGGTCCATGATGGAGAGTAGACTAAAAAAGGCGTGTAAATACAATTGCTACAACAATGAAGAATTTGGAGAATGAGCGGAGTTAGGTATGAAAGGCTTCCCAGGCGAGTGGATCGAGGTGATTTCCCACATCCTGCAAACCCCACGGTAATTCCTCGCAGGGTCATTGGAGAACATAAGGTGTTGTGGCTGCAGAGGCTGAAATCTACAATGTGGTTCAAGGAGTGGCGGCCAACATGAGTGTTAGCAAGCGAGAGGGAGAAATGATTGAAATGGTAATATGGGGGATAGAGCCATATACCTGGTTATTACTGTGGAATTGGCGGAGATGAACAAACCTTATACTGTATCATCCAACACTGCTGAATGGCCAGGGGTGCGGTGGGAGTAAGAAAACTGCCCCTTTCCTCCCTCTAGCACTTCAGTGCTGGTGTTTTTTGATTTTTTTCCCCCCAAGGAATCTGGGGTCTTTTTCATGTAGGTTTTAAAAATTATGGTAAAATATATACAATGAACTTTGTCATTTTAAGTGTACAATACCTTGGCATTATTTACATTAAACCCTGTTGTGCAACCATCACCACTATCTGTTTCTAAAACCTTTTCATCACCCCAAACAGAAACTCTGTCCCCCATTGAACTATGAGCCCTCATCCCTCCCCTCCCCACCTCTTCTCTGCTAACCTCTACTGTACTTTCTCTCTAAATTTGCCTGTTCTCGGTACCTTACAGAAGTGGAATCATATAAATGTGGCCTTCTGTTATCCGGCTTATTCACTTTGCATCATGTTTTCAAGGTTCCTCCATGCTGGCACATGGCTCAGAACTTCATTCCTGTTTATGGTTGAATAATATTCTGTCCTACATATAGATGCCACAGTTTGTTTATCCATTCATCAGCTGACGTTAACAACTTGGATTGCTGCTACCTCTGGCTGTTGTGAATCATGCTGCAGTGCACATTGGCGGACAAGTATTTGAGTCTCTGTTTTCAAGTCTTTCCGGTCTATACCTGTGCGTAGACTTGCTGGGTCACCCAGTGATTCTGTTCTGAGGAACTGCCACCCTTGCTCTGTAGTGTTGGGGTGTGCAGCCTCACGGAGGGCTTCCCTATGTGGGTGTGAGAGCATGAACAGTTGACCCTGCAGTTGCTGAATGCAATGGTACATTTGGAGCTCATTGCTTGTAAGTAACTTCAGATTTATTTTTTAAAACTAGTTTTAAAAAAAGGTTTAAAACAAGTTTTGCTCTTCTCTTAGCTACACATTTGGGCAGTCTCTGAACATGAACTCTATGTTATGAGAAGGGTGAGATTCCGTGTTTGTGTGGTCCCCGGCTGCTGCGGGAGGAGGAGCCTGCCACCCTGTGTGTGCATCAGGTGTCGTGCTAAATATTTTCACACATTAAAAAATATCACATGTCATGCTTGTCTTCATGTTAACTTTGTGAGGTGGATATCATCACCCTTACATTGCAGTGAGGAAATTGAGCCTATTCTCCCCTCCCTTCCCATAAGTGGTAGCGCTAGGATCTGGTTCTGAGAATTGGACTCAAAAGCCTTGAAATCGGCACTTCCCCAGTAGGGTAGAAGCCTTCATTATTGTTTATAATTTGGAATTTTCTTGGATTGTATTTAGACCTTTTCCGGCCCCTCTTAGTTTAGCTAAATAGGAGAGGGCTGCAATTCCTTTTTCATTTGCGTTCGGGGGGCTGCCCCAAGTCACTAAGTGTAGCTGCTCATTTTTGACAAAGCTAAGGACTTCAGTTAGTATTTCATTACGTGATTACGTGCCTTATAACTTCGTCATGCCCAGGTTCTGATGATTTTAGTCTTTGGTGCCTTTTCAGAGCTTTTGAATGGTTAGCTCGTCCTTGGCAGATAGGGTATGTGCTCCAGGAGCAGGTAGCTTTTGTAATTGAAAACAGAAGAAATGAGAGGCAGAGCATGGCTGGAATTTGTCTTTTCGTTTATTCTCCCCCCCACACCGCCTTGCTATTTGTCTCCTTTTTTCCTTTTAGTGAATAAGAAGTAATATTGTTATGTAATGTTTTCTGCTTTTCAAAGTACTGGTAAATAAATACAGGATCTCATTTGATACATGTTTAAAACGTACGAAAGAGAACTTCGTATATTTGCATTACGTAAACTCTTACAGAATAGTTTAAATATATAAAAACTAGAGAAGATATAAAAACCCCAAAGTATCCATGTCCCAGCTTTCATAATTATTAAATCAGAACCCACTGTGTTCATTTACTCTCCAACCCACTTCCCTTCCTCCCCCCGATTAGTTTGAAGCCAATCTGTAAATATTTCATCATGCATCTGTACATGACAAAGGCTCTTAACAACTAGCCTCAAGACCGTCATCCCACCTAAGGTAAATAATCACTGAACATCATTTAAAATCCAGGTGCGGTATTTAACTTTCCCTAATTGTTTCATAAGTTTTTAACATCGTATGTGTTCAAATCAGAATTTTAAAAAAATCTTCATTCTTTGCAACAGGTGTATATGTCTTTTAAATCTCTTTTACTCTGTGAGTTTTTCTAGGAACTGTAGGTTTTGTTGACTGCACCTTTGTGATATTAACATGTGCTCGGCCCCACAATTCCCTATAAATAAAGTATAGGTCTAGTAAAAATGGTTACAATTTTTTTTTTTTTTGCTGTCCTATTACATTTTCAGTGATAGTCTAGTTTCCCTTGCAGGTTGCCAGTCAGGCAACTGGAGTATAGGGCCACCTTCCTGTCTTAATGGGACTTCCAAAGACACAGGAGAAGGTGGTACAGTTTTTATCGCTTTCCTTAATCTAGAGTCTAAATTTTTGTGTGTGCCTGGCCCTAAATTCATGTGTGCCTGGCCCCGTCACTTTAAGAGACTTCTTCATTGCAACTCCCACAGGCACTTGGCTCTGTACTATTATAGTTGTTTGGTGATAGTAGGACATGTTTATAGCAGAGCTTCTCAAACTTGAAACAGCTGACATTTACTGCCAGGTAATTCTTTATGTGGAGCACTGTCCTGTGCATCATGGGTATTCAGTAGCATCCCTAGCTTCTTCCCAACAGACGTGAGCATCAAATGTTCCCTGTGGGGCAAAATCATCCCCTCCTCCCCGCCCCCATTAAGAACCACTGGTCCGAGACAGTTGGTTCCAAACCTCCTTGGTTGTGTTTAGTGTGTGTGTTGATGATGACCACCAAAGTTGCCTGAATTCCCCCCTCCCTGCCCCACCTACCTTCTTTATTTTTATTTTCTCATTCCCTTTTGTGTGTTTCATCTCATTCAAAATCTGAGCATTTTTGCTGGTCTCCTACATTTATATTTTCAGTGTGGTCTTTTCTTCCCGCCTGTTCTCATGACTTTGTGTTTGCTTGTTTCATTTGACTCTGGCTGTGTTAATTCTGGCCCGTGCCAACCTGTCTCGATGACTGGCAGTCTGTACGTGCTGTAGAGCTGACCCTTAGTCTCTTCACAGTCTTTTACCTCCTAATTGTTCTTTGATCTGGTAGTTCTGTAGGAAGGGGTTTACAGGCAATAAATACTTGTTACCCCTTACCTGTGTACATGCACATGTCTTATGCTGCTTTGTGACATATTCCTAGAGGTTTTCCTTTTTTAATATTTTTTAATAGATTTTTTTTTTTAAGAGAGAGAGGAAGGGAGAGGGAGAGCGAGAGAGAAACATCAATGTGAGAGCAGAACATCGAGCAGCTGCCTCCTGCATTCCCCCCCCCCCCCCCCCCCACGGATGGAACCTGCAGTTGGAACATGTGCCTTGACTGGGAACCAGCAACCCCTCCATGCAGGGCCCGATGCCCAACCAACTGAGCCACACCGGCCAGGGCTTCATCTTCCTAGAGGTTGATTTCTTTGAACTTCCCTGTGTGCGTGTTGTCCTTGAGAACTGAGGAGGAATGAGGTTTTCTCCATCGCACCGTAGCTCGCATTTCTTACGTTGGTGCCTTCCTTCTCCTTGAGCAGCATCACCGGTGCTTCTGAGCCACGTGGAGCACAACCCGGGCACGTATGTCAGGGGAGTTTTATAGGCAGAAACCGGCCCCAGAAGCCTGAGGTGACTTTCCTGCAGCTTCCTTTCTCAGGCCCAATCAGAACCCGGGCCCGCTAATCCTGGGGGGGAGGGTTCCACTGTGTCCGACGGGCCTCCTGTGGGAATTGTTGTATGGCCTTCTGTGAGGTCCAGCGCCCTTTTCTTCAGTGGAAAAGGGCTTGTGTTTTGCCAGATCCTCCCACCCGATCCACAGGTCAAATAATGGAGTTAGTAGAAATATGGAAAAATTGAGTTCATTCCTGTGCCAGGAATCGCCACTCTGAAGGCAGCCGTGTAAACAGAGTGTGACTAATCCTTTCTTTGAAGGAAAGACGTTTCATGCAGTTGTTTCCCCTCTGCCTACAAAGATGCAGAGGTTTCCACAGGCCCAGTCCCCAGATGGCCAGCCGCTCCCCGACCTCGGCCTGCTTTCCCTGTCTGTCCTTTCCCGTGGGCCACCAGCACGCCGCCTGCCCGGTGCTTCACCCTGTGTGTGTGGTCACACTTCTCCTGTCATGACTGAAGCAGCCGTGTTGATGGGACCAGCGACCTACTACCCAACCCAGTGACCTTTTCTAACTTTGCATTTCTCTGTTTTGGTTTTCCCCCAGCAGTGAACAGGTGGTTCTTTTTCCTTGACTCCCAGAACCTTTCCTCCATTTGTCATTTCTGGACCTACATCATTTTTGTCCTCCCCACCTCTAACCTCCCCACCTTTGTTTTCTCTTTATGTTTCCACCATTAAATAAATATCCTCCAAAACCCTGTGGTTCCATATTTTTTTCCTGAAACTTTTTTTTGCCTTTGGAGAAGTCAGCCCCACCTTGAACATCACTTTTCCTAAACTCGGGGGCTTTTCCTAACTGCTTCCCAGAGATCCACCCCGAATTTCTGTCTCTAAAAGGAACATAATGATCTTGGTCACAGACCCCCCTTTCTTCCGGCTGCCATCATGCTGCATGCCTGTTCGCTCTGCTTTTCACCTGGGCCTTGAACCAAATACCCTTCCAGCCAGCCAGGCTTGAAACCTTCGTGTAGCCTGACTCCTTCTCCTTGGTCCCTGCCCCTCTGTCACTTACTAGTAACCACAAATCCTATTAGTCCTTTGGGTAGTTACCTCCGTCCAGCAAGTTCTTAATTTATTCCCTTTAGATGTCATCTAAAACTTCTTGCCACGGGGGATGGGACTTACCTTATTTACTTTACCTCTTGCTCCCCACCCTTCCTCTCAAAATCTTTATTTCAGATTCATAGTTTCTGTCTGGGCAAACTCCAACAGCACGTTGAAACCAACTTCGTCTATTAGTTTCATCGATCAAGGTCATAGATGTTATCTGGTGACCTTTCATTTTGAGGCCAGTGGCCTCTCAATCTTCCCTCTATGTCTCCTCTTCCTCTTTCAGAATTTTCCATCCTCCCCCAGCTCACTCTGTACATTTATATCACCAACATTGGAAACATGGGTTATTTCTGACATTTGCGACATCGTGTCTGTGGACATACCTCTCAATGCAAGGCCAAGTATGGGGTACTTGGGTTTCTACCTTTGTATGTGTTCTTTGCTGACATTTCTGTGCTGCTTCTTTTTTTTTTTTTTTAAATTATTGATTTGAGAGAGAGAGAGAGAGAGAGAGAGAGAGAGAGAGAGAGAGAGAGGAAGGGAGAGAGAGATACATTGACTTGTCGGTCCACTTATTTATGCATCCATTTGTTGATTCTTGTATGTACACTGACCAGAGATTGAACCTGCAACCTTGGTGTATCAGGACAGATTCTCTAACTAACAGAGCTATCTGGCCAGGGCTCTGTACTTCTTACAGGAAGGTGTTCTTAGCATCACATCTGAATGGATTTTTCCTAAATCCACTCCACCAGTTGCATTCATCACCATATAATCAAGTGTCTCTAAAATTTCAATTATGTTTTCCATTCTCATGCCTCTCCTTTCCCCCCTCTGGGATTATTCTCTTGGAGCTCCCACTCTTTCTGGTTGCCCGGCAAGCAGTTTCCTTCTAGGGGAAATGTGAGAAGTCAGTCTTTATGCGAGGGGAACCTATAATGCCAGAAGGAGAGGGCCTTACTCTGGGAAAGTAAGTTTTGTGGTTCAAACCACATGGTTCCATTCTTCCAGAGAATACTCATTCCTTTCCCCCAGGGAAGTGGAAGTTGGACTTCTGGATTTCTGTTTGCTGGCGTGGGGACAACAGCGCCTTCACATCCAGGCACGCTTTGTTTTATTGTGCTTTCTTGATGGCACAATACTGTTTTATCACAGACACTTTTATCAGTATGGAGGCAAGACCCTCCACCAGCACAAAGGTCACGACTTCCTGAAGGCTCAGGATGGTTAGCATTTTTTAGCGAGAATGTATTTTTAATTAAAGGTGTGTACATTGTTGTTTTAGACATAATGCTATTGCACACTTAATAGACTACAGTATAGGATAAACATAACTTTTATATGCACTGGGAAACCAAAACATTTGTGCAACTCACTTTATTGCGACACTCGCTTTATGGCAGCGGTCTGCAACGTCTCAGAGGTATGCCTGGACAGACTTTTTAGTTAAGACACCAGTGTTCAACCCTACTTCTTCCTGTCACTCTTTGCTTTACTTGGTTTCAGCATCCAGAACAACGCTGTGGCTCCTTAGCAAGACTGCTTCCTCTGTGGCTGTGCCCTTGCCCAGTGATTCTTGACCAAGTGCCCTGAAACCACTGGCTGTGATTCCTTAGGGAGTCATCAGGACAAGGGCAGTTCTGTGGAGCCCCGTATCTATAATGTACTGTAACCTGCAGAGTAGTTTACTGTAGGAAGACTTAAGTACCATTACACCGGTAATTTCTTATTGCTCATGTCCTTAAATTAGTGATGGCTGAGGGTTGATACTCAAGTTCTAGACCCAGCACACCTCGATCTTCTCTGTTTGTTCATTTCCTTTCTGTTATGTGTAGGGAAAAGGAGCTTGTATGGACATATGCTTTCAGCTCATTTCTTGCTGCCTCTCATTTCCTTGATTCAGAGGGGAGAGAAGGGGGGGCCTCAGCTAAAAGGAAGACCCTGCAGTCTCACCTACATGGCTGTGGTGGGAGCAGGAAGTGGTGTAGCAGCCCCAAGGTCTCCTGGGATGCTGGATGGTCCTCTTCTGAACAGGAGTGAGCCTGTCCTTCTCCTAGCAGGTGCCAGCAGCACAGGGACAGGGTGACAGCATCGCTGGGGTGCCAGTTGCCCCTGAGATGAGATAGAGGGCTTCCTATTGTCTCGAGGTTAACAGAATAGACTTGTGGTTCTTATCAACCCCACCAGATGGATCCAGCTGTTTCACTTTCTACTCCATCCCAACCAAACACACTTAAAGTTCAAAACAACACTTACATCATTGAAACAAAAGTGTTTACAATGTGAAGGCTTTTAGTAATTTAAGTCATTAGTCTAGTGACAAAGGAAGGGGAGTGCTCTTCATGGCATTGAGTCTGGGAAAATCCAGGGTTTTCCTGAGACTAAAGGATTGAAAGTGACAGATCTAGAGATCGAGATGGCAGTGGAGGAGGTGGATGTTACACTCACCTCCTCTCATGTCCAAACTGGAATTACAACTGAAATATAGAGCAATCAAACTGAACTGCCAACTGAAGACTCACCAAAAATAAGTCTTACAACCAAGGAATTACAGAAGAAGCCACACTGAGACTGGTAGGAGGGGCAGAGATGCAAATAGGGCTGGCTCCGCTCTCATGGCAGGGATTCCAGAGAGATATCTCAGCGGTGGGGGTTCCCCCAGAGAATCGTGGGGTCTCAACTGCAAGCCCAGAGCCAGGAAGTGGCACCCACATAACATCTGGCTGTGAAAATTTGTGGGGATTTTATCTACCAGGGAGAGATGGAGTCTGCTAGAGACACAGGTACCCTCAAAGAGGGTCAACACACACAATCTCATTCACAGCCACTTATCCTGGGCTCTGGCAGAGGGAGGGTAGAGTGGACTAGAATTGTTAGAAGAGAGACTGGAGTTTGTGGCTCAGGGGAGAAAGCTGAGGGGGCAACCACTGTGAGCACTCCCTTCCATAGGGCATGAGCTTGGGGAAATACAATAGCTCCATCCTCTGGACTCCCTGTTGCCCCACCCTGAGGAGCTCACACCCTGCCTAGGAGTCAGCTGCCTGGGTCAGGGTGTAGAGGTATTGGGCAGTCTCAGGGGTTGTCAGTTACTGAGTTTATGTGGCTTTGGGGCAGAGGATATTCCCTCCACTTTCCTATAAACCTGATAGGCACCTCCCTCTCAAGGGAGATCTGCTAGCTCTACTCCCCAGGCTCCTGGCGGCCCCACTTTCCCCACTCCTGCAGAATCTGGACAGAGTGAGTTACGTGGTTCTAAGATGGGGGCCAATTCCCCTCCCAACCTCCCATTGAATGGGAGGGAGGGGGAGAAACACAGAGAGAGAAACATTGATATGAGAGAGACACATCAATTGATTGCCTCTCACACGTACCCAACTGGAACCGGCGATCGAGCTTGCTTACTGGGGATCGAGGTACGTGCTCTTGACTGGAATCAAACCCATAACCCTTCAGTTCATGGGCTGATGCTTTAACCACTGAGAAAACCAGCTAGAGTATGGGCGCCATTTTTACCTCGCATTTCCTGAGCAGTGCAGAGCCTCCCTTCACACGGCCAAATCTTGGTCTGTTTGGGCCTGATAAACGCTGCTGGCTTCACCCTGACAGCTTCCTGAGACCAGCGGGTGGTAGTTCCACCTGGAATGCCCTGGGACATTTGCTGAGTGGCCTCAGACCCAGCACTGACGATGAGTTTGAGCCTGTTATCTTTCTGGTGAACACCGCTTGCCCCTGCATAGTGACTCATTGAGAACCTACCTCATGCAACTCTAGTGCCACCAGAGGCTGTTGCAGTGGTTGAGCCTAACAGGCAATCGGCCTGTGGAGACAGGTGGAGGCTGAAATTGGGGTGCCTTGGGACTTTTGCTGACCTGCCCCTGGGCCTGGTGCTGGTTAAAGCTGGCCTTGGTGTGCAGCTTGGTCCTTCCTGCACTCCGAGCTCAGCAGAGGCATCCACAAACTGTGGATCACTTTGTAGCTTCAAACAAGTTGCCCAGGGCCAGTCACAGGCAGCATCTGACATTGGCCGGCACCAGAGTCCATCCCAAGAGGCCTCAGAACCAACATACCCAGTGGCCAGCTTCAGACAACATCAGAGCAGGATCCAGTTAAACTTCCCAAGTGGCATATCCAGTGCGAAATCTTGGCAGGCACCAGACCCTACTGAGGCAAATTCCGTTTCATGTAGTTAGCACCTGCACAACAGCTTGTACGCTGAGGTATGGGCCGATCAATCCCCACAGTCAGCCAGCCTGAGGGTCGACCCCACACAGGAATAGGCCAGTAGAGATCAAGACTCAATTACAACAGGAGGGCCCACATTAACCCACATAAAGGACATTCCTGGAACACCCATCTTAGGTGATTAAGGAGACTATGCCACTGGGTCCCACACAACACCTGCTATATAAGGCCATTCTACCAAGACTAGGAGTCAGAGCAGAAACACTCAGAAGCAACACAAATGGGGAGACAAAGAAACATCTCCCAAATGAAGAAATAGGAGAAATCTCTAGAAAAATAGGTAACTGAAATGGAGGCAACTAATTTACCAGATATAAGAGTAAAAAAAAAAATGGTTGTAAGGATGTTCAAGGAACTTCAGTGAGAACTTCAACAAAGAGATAGCAAGCATAAAAAAGGACACCAGAAAAAAAGAATACAGTATCTGAAATAAAAAAATACACTAGAAGGAATAAATAGTAGCTTGGATGAAGCAGAGGATCGAACCAGTGATTTGGAAGACACAGTAGAAGAAAACATCCAGAGCAGAAAAAATAAAAAGGAATTTTAAAAATGATGATAGTGTAAGGGACCTTCTACCCCAGCATGTGCCCTAACCAGGAATCAAACCGGCAACCTTTTGGTGCATGGGACAATGCCCCACCAACAGAGCCACATTGGCCAGGGCAGTACTGTTTCTTAATGCCAAACCAGATCATAAAGGAGACTTTGTGAAAGCAATTTGAATGGCTATAGGGGTTTAAGTGGAATTTATGATTTTTTTATTTATGAAAATGCTCCCAAAGTTTGTTTATGAGCTGAACAGATTGCCAAGGATGTTATTTTATATTTATAGTCCCTCTGCAAACTGTTGAAGAATAAAGAAATTCCTAAAAAAAAGTGCTAGATCTAGATCACTAGTTAATACAGAAGCACTCTCAATCCCAGCTTCTTCTTTTTTAAAAAAATTGATTGATTGATTTTAGAAACAGAAAAGAAGGGATAGAGAGAGACATATTGATTTGTTGTTCCATTTATTTATGTATTCATTGATTTATCCATGGACGTACCTTGACAGGGGATAGAACCCGCAACTTGGCATATTGGGATGATGCTCTAACCAGTGAGGGCCCCAGCTTCCTTTTCTTCCTCTATTTCTCATGGGTACCTTGTCCCCCTGAATAGCTCATGTATCAGCCCCAACTGGAATAACTCAAGTAGACAGAGTTTATTTTGGACTCAGTTACTGCTTTTGATGGGACACTGTGTGGTGGTGTTTTTGGTGGATGGACAACTCACCTTTCATACTGACCTGCCCTGGTGTCGTTTCTTCCTCTGGCTCAGAGCCCCTCATTTGGGACAACCTTGAGAGTTTCGTGGTAAGTTATCGGTGTGAGAATAGCTCAGTGAACCATTGTCCTCAGTTAGAATATCGCAGTTTGGAAAAATTTTGTTCAGTTTAGTTGACTTTAATGTGCCACAGTCAATAAAATTTAAGATTACACCAGAGAGCAGGCAGGTTTCCTTCCAAAGGCCCCGTCTGCTGCTAAAATGCTCTGCCCATACAGTTTTAGTAGCAATTCAGCCCTTTTCTGGAATCAGTTGGTATATCTTCTACATATTCTTCATTATTTATTAGTCTTACTTAGCTAATGATTTCAGTTCTGTCTCTCAGGGAATGACTAAAGCTGGGTGAAGCTTATTATTTTAAAGTATACGTTACATGCGGCAGAAGAGAACTGTCATAGAAAATAAAGGGTTGGGCCAGGAGGGTGAAAACACAGTAATTGTGTTCCGGCGTCCCCGGAGATCTTGACTCATATTGAAGAAATAATGCGATTATGATTAGTCATTCTTATTATTCTTAGAAACTAGTAATTATAAAACATTGAACCCGAATAGTACAGTTTCAACCATTATGAGAAACAGCATAAAATAGTTAAATGTTAACTATATAGAATGAGTGTCTGTTTTTCCTGTCATCATCATCCCTTATACTTCAGAAGATCATTTACGTTTTTTGCAGTTTTGTGTGTTCCCATTGTTACAAGCATTTTCCCCCTTGGCCCTGGCAGAGTCTGTGGTCCAGATCAGGAAAGTGAGGCTCGGCGTGATTGCCCCGCTTCCCTTCTAGTGTCAGGAAGGGCCCACTGTGTGTGGTACAGATTCCCATTGTTTAGTTTCTCCGAACTCCGTCTTAGGATTTCTTACATAACCCCTTTTCTGAATTCTATTCCGCCTTTATTCTCTTCCCATTTTCAACACTGCCTACTTATTTATCGGTTTACATAAAACATGCCTTTTTGTATATGTGCCTGGCCATGCATGTCTTTTTATTGTTTACAAATGCCATGTGTTTTGCATGGAGGCTTCCGGTAGCTGTGCTCTGAATCCCCCCTTAGAATCCACCGGTGGTGGCCCGTTTGTCCTAAATCTTCTCGACTGGCCAGGCAGAGTCCCTGTTAAATTGGAGGTTTCCAAGGGCAAGCTGTTAATTCCTTGGATGCTGTGAATGTCCAGCTACAGTATGTGAAGGAAAAATTGAGCCTGGAATGGAATTTATATTCCTGTCTAAGTTTAACTAACTTCTTATTCTTACTCGCCTTTTAAAATACCTATTACTTATTTCCTGTCCTCACTTTGTTTCTCCCCAGAGTGACACCCCTGTCCTCCCAGAATGTGGTGATTCATCACGGCCAGACCCAGGAATACGTGCTCAAGCCTAAGTACTTTGCAGCCCAGAAGGTGATCTCGGGAGAGCAGTCCACTGAAGGTTCGTTCCCTTTAAGATACGGGCCGGATCAAGTAGCTGCACCTTTTCAGTGTGAGTATCATCCAGCCAATCATCTCTCTGAGTTATAGTAGCCTCGTCTGAAAACACTTTGGTTTCGATGGCTTGAATGTGTCACAGTAGATAAAATTTTAAAATCACTTAAATAAACCCACATTGGTTCCTAAAACAACCAGACGCAGCACTGTTTTCTTATTCAGAGGAAAGGCAGTTTTCTTGGCGGTCGGGAAAGAATCTGAAGTGGCCTGTAATTCCGTTCTTGCAAGATGGTCCCATGTCTGAGACACATGTGCTCTAATTTTAGATGCAGTTATATGCCTGCCGTGTTTACATTGATAAAACATGTAGGAAGCTGGCCAGGACGCGTTCCTCGGGAGACGTGTGATATGCCCGCGTTGTTCTCTGACCACTCCTGCAGTGGGTATTGTCCTGTTTGGGGGTCCACGCTGTAGTGTATCAAGCAGATGGCGTGGCAGGTTTTCCTCTGGGTTTGTAAGGAGCCATTGTATCCGTGGCCAGCGTGGTGAATCTCGCACCATGTGGGGAGCTCAAGGACGAGCCCTGGCTGCGAGGGTGGGGAATGTGATGATTTGCGGTTTAGGTATTACAGAGTGTCTCCTGGCAGCATCTGCAGAAAACGTTCCGGAGTGAGGCGCAGACCATTCAAAGGCCGGGGCTGGACGTGCGCACTCATTCCAGCAGCTTCCTGCTCGGTCTCCCGTTGACGGATGGCCTGCGCCATCCGTTGTGAAAGAGAATGCCAGTCGTGAGGTGGGAAAGGACCGCTTTTCACCACCCAGAGTCACGAGAATAGCTGAGATAGAATTTGTACTACTGTTTGGCACTTTAGAGGTCTGTATCTGTGTGGATTTGATTCCCTGAGTCCATCCCACCTCCCCGAACTGGTCACTCATAAAATGATGGATTCTTCCCTCAGAATTGGTCACTTAACAAAAAGAGTATCTAATATAAGGTTTGTATATCCTACTTTGCTTCATGTGAGAAAATTCTGCTCTGTGATCTGAGGCTGGGACCCCAACCTGCACGCCCCCAAGAGCAGTAGTTAAATGAGGTTTATTGGGATGATGAAGAAAGCAAGCCCTGGGGATTTTAATTAATTAATTAATAATAATAATAATTATTATTTTAAGTGTGTTTTTATTAATTTCAGAAAGTAATAATAATTTTAAGTATGTTTTTTATTAATTTCAGAAAGAGGAAGGGATATGGAGAGAAAGATAGAAACGTCCATGAGAGAGAAACATCAATTGGCTGCCTTCTGCACACCCTCTACTGGGGATCAAAGCTTGCAACCTGGGCATGTGCCCTGACTGGGAATCATATGGATGAACTCCTGGTACATGGGAGGATGCTCAACCAACTGAGTCACACTGGCCGGCTTTAATATTATTTTTTAATCCTTACTTGAGGACATACTTAGAGAGAGGAAGGAGGGGAGAGAGAGAGAGTAAGAGAAAGAATATCAGTGTGAGAGAGAAACATTGATTGGTTGCCCTCCGTACATGCCCTGACCAGGGATTGAACGCACAATCCAGGTATGTGCCCTTACCGGGCATAGAACCGGCAACCTTTCGATGCACTGAACCACTCTGGGCTGAAGCCCTGGGGATTTTAGAGAGGGAGGTATGGAGAAATCGTGTAGCTCATCTCCTTGCCCCTCAGCCAAGAAAACTTCCAAGGCATGTGCAAAACAATAGATGTGTCCATCTTGTTTCTAAAGATCCTTTGACTTAAGTGCTTTGTTAATATCCCCGTTCTGTGTATATGGAGTTTTTCTAATCTTAATTTTAAAAACAAGAGGCACATCTTATTTCCTTGTGGTCTTATATAGATCACATATTTTTTAGAAGCTCTCCAAATTTAGAATGTGATGGGGAGAGTTTTTGAAAGCTAATGATCATACTGATAAAGGAGAGAGTTTATAGCTACATGAAGGTATGGGGTAAGGTGGTCTGAGAATCACCGGCTAGACTGTGGTTTTGGTTTGTTACTTATGATTTGTTACTGGAAGAAAAATTCCCACTGTGTGTGTATGTATATATTTTAAACTCTCAAAGTTTTGTTCAACTGTCTTCTGAAAGATGAAATTATATTTTAGAAGGATGTGTTTCTTATCTGTGTGGCCCATAAATTTCCCACCCATCCTGTTTCAATGTAGTTTCTCTATAGTTGGGAGCTGGTAAAGTAATTTAGACTAACATGTGATCACAAAGATGGAGTTCTCTGTTCAACCCCTCCCCACCCCTCAAAGTTGGCGGCCGTTCAATAAAAAGGCCCAGGAACTTGCAAATAGCCATATCGGAGGCCAGGAAAGGAAACGGGGCTATTTTTTGCTGAGACCAGAACTCTACTGAGAACTGGAGGGCTAATGGGAAAGTTTTAAAAAGAGGTAGTTTGGCAGGACTATTAGGATACTAAAATAGCAAAATTGAGCCCGGTCGGCGTGGCTCGGTGGTTGAGTGTTGACCTATGAACCAGGCGGTCACGGTTCGATTCCCGGTCAGGGCACATGCTCGGGTTGCGGACTCCATTTCTAGTGTGGGGCATGCAGGAGGCACGATCAGTGATTTTCTGTCATCATTGACGTTTCTATCTCCCTTTCTCTCTGAATAAAAAATAAAGTAGCAAAATTGAGTAAGAACAACAATAGAAAGATTAATACTAGAAAGAAGTTACAAGTGACAGCTAAGATGGAAAAGTATTGTGCCCCCACATCTAACTCCACATCTACCTTTGCATGAGATAAAATGAACCCCAAGGAAACTGTCCGGGTCACGGAAGGGGAGATTGAGAGAAGTCTGAGGAAGTGCAGAAACTTTGTCTTCTTTCTCATCTTCATAGAACAGACCAAATGCAAACAGACAAGCTCCTTTTACTGAAGGATATGAAGGTCCAACAATAGGAGTCGATAATTCTGACTCCTTAGGAAAATGGGAGTATTATGATCCGGTGGGCATGATGAATCTTGGGGTGGAACTGAGGGTCTGGGGTGCCCTCACAGTCCACTGTCATTACTGTGAGAAGCTCTGGGGACTAGAGAAACATTTTGATTGGCAAAGAAACAATGTGTTCCCCATTTAAGCGGGATAAAAAACATGGTCTACAGCAGTGATGGCGAACCTTTTGAGCTCGGCGTGTCAGCATTTTGAAAAACCCTAACTTAACTCTGGTGCCGTGTCACATATAGACATTTTTTGATCTTTGCAACCATAGTAAAACAAAGACTTATATTTTTGATATTTATTTTATATATTGAAATGCCATTTAACAAAGAAAAATCAACCAAAAAAATGAGTTCGCGTGTCACCTCTGACACGCGTGTCATAGGTTCGCCATCACTGGTCTACAGTAATTACCAGTGGGTTGGTATAATACTACCTTGCAAGCAGTAATAACTATGTATTCCTCAGGCTGTAAGCATTGTGTGACTTAATCAGCTCATAATAGGAGGAGGCAGCAGCACTCCAAGCCTAAGTGAATAGGGATTTGCTATTGACACCGTAGGCTAAAGGAAGGAGAATTGGTCTGAAGAAGCAGGAAGAGGATGAGGATGGAGGATGATGGGTTCAGTAAAACAAAACGTGCTAAATGAAGTGCTAACTTTAACACTCTGCAGATAAAACAAACTGGATTGGGAGACACAAGATATCAAGTTGCTGGTGGGATGTTCTCTGTTGTGAGGAGTAAATGTCATTGGAATTTCCCAGAGTTCGGATGGCATAACTCACCATCCCTGTCCCACACGTGCTTTTCCCACTTCGAGTCTGTGTATTCACCAGCCTCTGCGGCACTTCCTGGGTAACGTGGCATCCTGGGTCGGGTGTTCTCTGATTGATGGATATCTCTAGCACTTTATTTATTCGTTGGTCTTAACAGAATTTAATTGGCATGAGTATCATCTAGAGCAGGGGTCCACAGACTTTTCTTAAAGGACCTGGTAATAAATATTTCAGGCTTCCTGAGCCAAGACACAGCTCGAAGATGTTTTATATAGGTACTTATATAACTATTTAAAATGTAACCATTTAAGACTCTAAAAATTATTCTTAGCTGGCAGGCTTTAAAAAACCAGGCAGCTGGCTGGACTTGGCTCAGGGGTTGTCCTTTGCCAACTGCTGACCTAGAGATTTACAGCCTCCCAGTCTACTGAAAATATCTAGGTTTTGGACCTAATTGGTGCTTGGAGCATGACAGTTGAGCCATAACCAACTGTTCTTTGTTGTCACAGCAGCCCACCCTCCTCACTCTGAAAAGTCTCAGACATATCTCCACTTAGTTTGAAGGCAGCCAGAAAAGTGTACCAGTATAGCAGCGTTATTTATAATCATCAAAAAGCAAGAACAGTCCAGATGCCCATCAACCGATAATGGGCGGACAAAATGTGGTATATCCTATCATTGGCTGTTCAACCATAAAAAGTGCCGACCCATGCCACAATGTGAATGACCCTTGGAAACATACATCCTCAGAGAACCTAGACACAAAAGAATCCCGATCCAGAGGCAAATTACATGCTACGTCATGCGGAAAAGAAGTCGTAAGGATGGCCTGGGGTAGCGGGGTCTTCTTTATCCAGTATCTTCCTTGGTGACGTGTAGGAAAGCACTGAGGACATAAGCCAAATGCTGTTGTGCTTGGTTTAGCATTTTGAACACAGAGGAAGAAGAGAGGTTGAAATGACATGATAACATTTGAAAGGCAAATCTTCTGAAAACAGCCCATTGAGATGATTAGAATACCACATGCTCGGGAGGAAAGCCAAATAACTCACGCGTAAAGAGATTAGTTTGGCACAACCCTCTAGAAAAAGACTTTGAGAGTAGTAAGTATCCACATCGGACTATCTGCTGTTGTAGTAAAAATACCGCGGAATGCTTGATAATGTTAAAACCAGAAAATTATATTTCTGTTATAGACTGCGGTGGAAGGACATTTTTATCATGAAGATTGTAAGTACTGGAGAACTTACAGAGGTTGAGTGCAGAGTTACTTATAAAGGAGACCCTTAGGATGAGCAGGAATATCCACGTAACGAACATGGTTCCCCAGGCAGCTGGGTTGCAGGTGAGGCCAAGTCCTAGAGCAGTGATGGCGAACCTTTTGAGCTCGGCGTGTCAGCATTTTGAAAAACCCTAAGTTAACTCTGGTGCCGTGTCACATATAGACATTTTTTGATCTTTGCAACCATAGTAAAACAAAGACTTATATTTTTGATATTTATTTTATATATTTAAATGCCATTTAACAAAGAAAAATCAACCAAAAAAAAATGAGTTCGCGTGTCACCTCTGACGCGTGTGTCATAGGTTCGCCATCACTGTCCTAGAGCAAACAGACTGGGGACTCTCTGATTTAAATCCTCACCTGCTTCGTCTCTTTTTATCTGATCACTTTAATATTTGTAAATATTTAGAAATTTATACTTTTCTAAATGGGATTTCTCATTGCTAATTCCAGTTGTTTTCCTGTCAAGATGGACTTTGGCTTTTAAATAGGTTATCTATATTTTGAAGTCATCGTCCAAAATGTTAGTTCTTTCAATTCAACAAAGCTGGAATTTTAAATTTCAGAAAAAGCAGGTGTCCTCTTCTGTACACTACCTTCCTAAAGTTATTAAAACAGATATAAGTCAGCCTCTTCAAAGACTATGCCAGTTTGCCTCCTGCTGTGCTGAGATATGATGAGATAAGAAGAGATTGAGGACTGGCATTGCAAACATATGCTATTGTGAAATTACAAAAAGGAGTAGGCACCGGCCTGCTTTTTATTTTTTTGTAAAGTGTTAAACATAATCTTTCTGCCTCACTAAGCAGCCATAGTGGTGCAGGAATCACGTACACAGCCCCCATTAGGCCACTTCTGACTGTAGGAAACCTTGTTCTGCCCGCACCGGGGCCACAGGTGACATCTTAGCCCCGGATGCGATGGTCTGTGCTGACCTCTCCCAGTCCTTGCAGTAGGCCAGTCAGCTCCACTTCCACCCAGTGACTAGTCTTGGGGCTCCTCCATTTGCAGATAGAACAGCTGGTCTCAGGTCTGAGAAAGAGGCTTGTTGCCCAAGTCCCGGCATCCAGTTCTGGCATGGCTACAGTCCATGGTCCCAGATGTGGACCCTTTAGGCACTAGACCCCCCTGCCCTCCTTCATATTTTGAATGATGCTGTGGTTGAATGTGCTAGTATCAGCCTTCAGGCTGTGTTCACACAAACATCAAGAAGCATAAGACATGAAAGCATCTCAGGGGTTCGTGTGACAAATGGTGTATTTCCCTTTGAAAAAAAAGGAAGTCCATGTGTCTGGTGTAAAGATTTTCTATGGTTACAAATTGGTACAGCAAATAGTTACCGGGACAACTGTCTGTCTTCCTGGATGCCCTGGACTGGCAAAACACATCTGAAGGTTAGGAGATACAGGCAGTATTTGGCCTGGACAGTACTGATGAAACTATCATCAGCACAGATGAGAATAACTGGGACCAGATTCTTTTGCACAGGATGAACTGCAACAGGGAGCTCTTCAGAGAGGAAAGGGTTTGGAAACAGCGGTGAAGAAGAGTCTGTCTCTGAGAACCGCCTCGCCTCATTGGGATGTTGAAAGTTGGGCTCTGAGTGATAGGACAGATCATGTGAAGAAAGAAAAAGTGTGCTGGCAACTCCAGTCCTGTGAGTTGCCCTCTCTGATAATTTATTTAAAAAACCCCAAATTTTTAGTGATTTCAGAGAGGAAGGGAGACGGAGAGAGAGATAGAAACATCAATGATGAGAGACGATCATTGATTGACTGCCTCCTGCATGCCACCTACTGGGGATCGAGCCTGAAACTCAGGCATGTGCCCTGACCAGGAATCTAACCATGACCTATGGTTCATAGGTCGATGCTCAGCCACTGAGCCATGCCGGCCGGGCTCTGATCATTTCTGATTGGTCGGGAGCCCTGTTAAGGCAAAGCTTTGCAGATGGACAAAGTGGAGGAGAGGCCTCCCTGCATGCACACTACCTTTAGCATCTGGTGTGTGAACGAATGTGTCTTCGGGATTGGCCCCAGCCAACCAGGTACTAAGTGGCAGTGGAAGTTGTACCAGCCAGCAACAATCTTACAAGAAGCTGATGACAACTAACAAGGAAGTGACTTAGTATCTAAGAGGAGTGTCAAGTGTGACAACACACCACCTTAGAGAAGGAGTGATGGTAAAGCTCCGTGCTTTTGCCTTTGCCAAAGCAACACGTTCCTAAAGCTGCTGGGTCACCCACACACTGTTGTGTGGGAATCAGGAACCTTGAGCTGGTTTCCCAGCTTCTTGGCAGTGTGGATGTTAGCAGGAAAGATGGCTAGCAGAAAATCACCCAGGCTTCAGTAATGCCTGGCTAAGTCGCTGTTGGTTTATACACATCTAGACAGCAAAGTCATAGGATACTGTGTACAAACTAACAATTTAGAAAGCATTCGGGAAGCTGGGCCAGTGTGGTTCAGTGGTTGACCTATGAACCAGGAGGTCACAGTTCTATTCCCGGTTGGGGCACATGCCCGGGTTTTGGGCTTGATCTCCAGGAGGGGGCATGCAGGAGGCAGCTGATCAATGATTCTCTCTCATCATTGATGTTTTTCTCTCTCTTTCCCTCTCCCTTCCTCCCTGAAATCAATAAAAATATATTCAAAAAATAAAGCATTCAAGAAAGGTTAACATCAGGATTTTGCTGAAGTGATGTCTTCAGGAATCCCGATTCCACTGAAGGACAGGGTATTACCTATTGCAGAGAAAGTTCCATGTGTGGTCTTCTCATGGCCACTGTGCCTCAGTTGGGAGGCGAAGGTGGGTGGTATGTTTTAACCAGGAGCTGTTTGATACTATCCCAGTCTGGGAAGGTATGTGAACATGAACGCTCTCCCTGCCTCCCGACTGCTCACACACAGTTTAAGATAGCTGGGGACGGTGGACATGGATTGATTATAAACACTTCCAGGAAGCTTATCCAGCAATATGGAAAGAACCGTGGAGGGAAACCTAGAGTGAAGGATGATGTAATCTAAATTCCCCAATGGGAAGCCTTTCGTGCAAGAGAAAGAGGCTTTAATCCCAAGGGCCCACGATTTCATAATAAATAAACCAATCCAAGGATGTTTCTGGGGGTTGAGGCTGAGTTCAAGATATTGAGAAATAAACACCGTATGGCTCCAGAATATTCTGTGATCAAAATGTGCTATTTCTAGGGAAAAAAATAACACACATGAATTTACAGGTTGTCTGGTGGGGTGGGGTACTACAAAGCAACATTTTGGGAAGAGAAAACTTGCATTTGAAAAAGAAGAGAGATGGTGCTTACTCAGCCTAATTTTTTTTTTTTTTTTTTTTTTTTGTCAGGAAATGAGGGCTTTACTTGATTTTACTTCTGAGTGCGAAAATAGTTTCTAGGGAATTAATCTCTATTGGAGTTGAAATGATAGTTTTGATTCAAAATAAACAAGATTGAACAAAACACTGCTCATGAGACGCTCTGAAGAGAAAGTAGAATGCTATGTCTTCTCGTGTGTCAGTCTCCTTACTGAAGTGTCCTCTTAGCATTGAAAATGACTGCCTTGTGGTGAGTTTGTCTCTCCCCCTCTTTGCGGTAAAGACCTCAGTACCTTTCTTATATTTTTATATAACATTTCTTTAAAAAGAATGTTTGGTCCTGGCTGGTGTGACTCAGTTGGTAGGAGCATTGTCCTGTACACCGAGAGGTCCTGGGTTCAATTCCCAGGTAGGAGGGCACATACCTGGGTTGTGTTTGAGTTTGACCCCTGGCCCTGGTCAGGGGGTGTGCTGGAGGCAACCAATTGATGTTTCTTTTCTCTCTCTCTCTCTCTCTCTCTCTCTCTCTCTCTCTCTCTCTCTCTCTCTCCCTCCCTCCCTCCCTCCCTCCCTCCCTCCCTCCCTCTCCCAAAATCAATGAAAATGTGCTTGGGCGAGGATTGAAAAATGAAAGACTATTTGTTGTAATTGTCTGTGATGTTAATTCTGTGTATTTTTCAATATTTACCTCATATTAGCCCCTCGTGAAACTGAAATGTAATTAAACTGAAACCCAGCTGCCCTCATTCTCCTTTATCCCCACATGAAGGGAGCAGACATTCATACATGGGAGGAAAGCCTTTCTCCTAAGAGGTGCTTGCAATAGCATTATATTTGAGTAATTCTCTGACAGGCAAACATTAAACCTTGAGAGAGATACATGTTTGTATGGCTGATGTCTGTGTGTGTGTATATACATACACACACATGCATATGCGTTCGCTCATGTATAACTATGAGTATTATTTAAACAGTCACTTTTGGGAACTTCTTTTTTTAACCACATATCAAGTATCCATGAGAAAAATACTTGTAGTTCTAACTGCATTTCATGAGTTTGTACTTTCAAGGATCCAGCTTTTTTTTTTTTTTTAACTAAATGAAAACATTTTAATAGGCAGCGGTTGCTTTTGTGAAAAACCGCATCGTTATTTGAAAATCCCTGTCTCCTAGAAACAGATTTAGAAAGCTTTGGTGAGAGGAAGGAAAGCATCCGTAGGGCAGGTGAGAGGGTGGAGGCTCCCATTCCCTGGGTTGCTGGCCTCTGGGCCTCTTGTGTGGGATTGATGTCTGGAACCACACGCCCTGGCAGCTGTTGTTTGCATGAAGGCCCCTTACTGGCTGCAGGTGCATCTGGTGATGGCACCGCCTGCCTCAGATCCAGCAGAAACCAGAGCTCTTGCTCCCACACATTCAGAACTTACTTATGCGTAAGTTTCTTCCCTCCTCCCTCTTGCCATGGCCTCCTTGTGGGTGTAGTGGACTTTCCCATCCCATTGACTTTGACCTTGGCCATGTGACTTGCTTTGACCACTGGAGTGTGGGCGGAGTGACAGTGTACCAGCTCTTTAAAATTTATGTTTTTTAAATTTCTTTATTGATTAAGATATTACATATGTGTCTTTATCCCCCCATTGCCTCTCCACCCCCACCCCCCCACTCATGCCCTCACCCTCCTGTTTTCTGTGTCCATTGGTTAGGCTTATATGTATGCATACAAGTCCTTTGCCAGCTCTGAGCTTTAAAGGGCCTTGTGTGGTTGCATTCTTCCTTCTACCACAAAAAAGGCCTGGATCCAGTCTGCTGCCGTGCTAACTCCTTTGACATCTGCAGCTTTTCTTAGATTGCTTTATCAGCCAGGGAGAAAATTTACTTTTTAAAACAATCTGGACAAGTCAGTTGTTAGTTTCAGTCAAGTAGATGATACTGTTTTAATCAGAAAGGATACCTACAGGTAAAAAAAAAATGCTATTGTTGCCACAGTGGACCTCAAAAAGAGGTGCGGGGGTGTAGATACGTGACTCAATAAAAACCTATCTGAGCTGGTCAGCTGCCTCTAAGGAGACCTGGTAGAAGAGCAATGCCACCAGAGATGGTATTGATGAAATTAGATTCATCAGAGACTCTCAAGGAATTTGTAAATTAGAGTTGAACATTAAGCAGCTAAAACAGAAATGGAAAACCAAGTAAAACCGGCCAGAGAGAAGCTTTGTATCATGTTAATGTTGGGTACAAGAATGAAGTTCGTCAGCATTTTCTGAAAAGGGCTGGGGATGGGGTACCATACAATGTATTGCTAAAAGTACTCTGGATTCTTAGTGTCTCCCCAGTTAATTGAAATATATCCTTCATGAGGCCTGGCTCATATGGCTGGCTGTTCCTGGGTTTTCTGGAGGCTTTTATCTCCCTTAATGCTGCGCACAGCTTTACTACAGCATCCCATCCCCAGAGGCAATGTGCAGCCCTCACAGTGTGTTGTAGCCTAAGACCCCAGCTCACACATGTTCTGTTCGTGCCCTTCCCTCTGACAGCTGCGCGTCCTGATAGCTCAGAGCACCAAAGATTGCCTTTTAGAGGGAAGACCCAGCTGCTTTAGTTCGTTTCTACACTCCCCTTTTAGCTCTTCCCCCGTCCACACCCCCTCACTTCTAAGAAAGCTTGGGGTGGGTTGGCAGATGGACAGAGGGTGGGTGGGTCAGTTCCATCAGTTCCTAAGATCTCCGAACACTTAGAGAGTCGTTCTGCCCGGACTGGGGCTCAGTAGGGCCTCATGTGCTATTTATTTATGGTTGTGCACTAATTTGGGTTTTTAATAGAGCATTCTTAGGTCTCAGGGGTTCTTGCTCACATGAAATGTCCAATTCCAGTTCGGTAGCATGCTTTTCTCCTTCATCCCAGCCTTCCCAAGTACTTTGTGTCATGTAGTTTTCATAGTAATGCTCATTGAAAGTGTAGGAGAGGCACTGGGGTAGTGAGGAAAGGACAATGGCTTGTATCGAAATCCCAGCTCTACCATTTCCTAACAAAATGACCTTGGTCAAGTTTCTGATGAAAGCCTCTGTAGTGCCCCTGTCTGTGAATTGGGCATGAGTGTAAGGTACGTGGTTGTGGTGTGCCTTTTGAGCTCTGTGGCTTAGCAGGCACTCAGTACACATTTCATGAGTCCATACAGCATGCAGGCAGTGCTCTGTGCATTTAGAAAGATCTCTAAGTTCTGCTTCTATGTTTTCTAGAATTTAGGCCAAAAAGAAAAGCAGAGAAGAGGAGTGTGTATGTGTTTATGTTAGTTTATCTATTGCCGTGTAACAAATTACTCCAAACCTTAGTGTCTTAAAGCAACAAATGTCTGACAGTTTCTGTGGTTCAGGAATTCAGAAGTACCTTAGGTGATTGCTTCTGGCTCGGTTCTTTTCTGGCTCAGTTGCCATGAGGGTAGCAGCAGGGGCTGCTGTCATCTGAAGGTTTGACTGGGGCTGGGCGATCTGCTTTCAAGATGGCTCACTCACATGGCCATTGGCAGGAGATTTCCAGTTTATTGCCATATGGGCCTCTTCACAGGCTTTCACAGCATGGGTGCTATCCTTCCCCAAAGTGAGTGATTCAAGAGGGAGGGAGGGACGGAAGGAGGGAGGGAGGGAGGGAGGGAGAGAGAGAGAGAGAGAGAGAGAGAGAGAGAGAACGAGAACAAGACCAAAGCTGCAGGGCCTTTTAGGAAGGGCCTTTTAGGATCTGCTCTCTGAAGTCACAAACCATCACTTCTGCTTCAATCTATTCCTGTAGACAAGAGTCACTAAGACCAGCCCATGCTGAAGGGCAGGCAAGTACACATCACCTCCTGAAGAAAGAAGTATTAAAAAAAATTGTGGATGAACTTTAAAACTGTCAGTATTCAACTGGAGAGGCACTATTTTGATGAGAGTCAAAAGCAAAAGAGGAAGTTGAAAATGAGTAACCTAAAAAGAATGAAATGACAGCTGGAAGATTGACAATGCGTAATTGCACATCAGTGATTCATTTCGTATTGGCCAACTAATCATTTTTAATTTTATTTATCACATGATATTGGAGCACGGCTAGGTATAATAGGACGATTTTGAAAAAGGGATTTTTCTAGACTGAAATCTTTCCTAATGATGAGATCTATTGAATTAGGCAGTAATCCTTTGGGGAGAGACGTTAGGGCCATTTGACGGAGTCATTTAAAAACTGAGCCAGAGAGACGTGTGTGCTGGGAGAGAAAAAGAAAGACAGAATCTGTATTCTGCAAGCTTGGATATCCCCGATTCTATAATTCTAAATTACTTCACAGATTTCAAAATGCCAGTTTTCTTCCATATAATTAACTAGGGGCCCGGTGCACGAAATTCGTGCACTGGGTGTGTGTGTGGGGGGGAGTGTCCCTCAGCCCAGCCTGCCCCCTCTCACATACTGGGAGCCCTCAGGCGTTGACCCCCATCACCCTCCAATCGCAGGATCGGCCCCTTGCCCAGGCCTGATGCCTCGGCCAGAGGCGTAGACCCCCATCACCCTCCGATCGCCTGATCGGCCCCTTGCCCAGGCCTGATGCCTCTGACAGAGGTGTCAGGCTTGGACAGGGGACCCCCATATCCCCCTGATCACTGGCTCTGGCCCCCGCCCAGGCCTGAGGCCTCTGGCCCAGGAATCATGCCTGGGCAGGGGACCCCCATCTCCCTCTGATCGCTTGCTCCACCCCCCGCCCAAGCCTGACGCCTCTGACCCAGGCTTCAGGCCTGGGCAAGGGGACCATCATATCCCCCCAATCCCCGGCTCCGCCCCCCGCCCAGGCCTGATGCCTCGGCCAGAGGAGTTGACCCTCATCACCCTCCGATCACCAATCACCGGATCGGTCCCTTGACCAGGCCTGAGGCCTCTGGCCTAGGTGTCCGGCCCGGGCAGCGGGGACCCGCAGCTGCAGCGGCCCCACGATCGTGGGCTCCGCTTTAGGCCCAGGCAAGGGACCCCTAGCTCCCGGGACTGCCAGCTTCGACCGTGTCCAGCTCCCATCGCTGGCTCCACCCCTACTTCCTGCTATCACTGGCCAGGGCGGCAAAGGCGCCTGATTCTCTGATCATGGCTGGGGGGCAGGGCAAAGGCGGCCCCAGGGCCGCCTTTGCCCTGCCCCCCAGCTCTTAGCTCCCCCCTGGGTTTCCAATCACTGTCAGTGGCAGGGGGCTTCTTCCTGCTTTCCCTTTCGCCTCCCTGCATTGTGCCTACATATACAAATTAACCGCCATCTTGTTGGCAGTTAACTGCCAATCTTAGTTGGCAGTTAACTGTCAATCATAGTTGGCAGTTAACTGCCAATCATAGTTGGCAGTTAATTTGCATATAGCCCTGATTAGCCAATGAAAAGGGTATCGTCGTACCCCAATTACCATTTTTCTCTTTTATTAGATAGGATTGCTTCACCAGATCAAATTGGAGAGTTGTTTTGGAAGTTGCGAAATGTCCACATCTTCAACTTCCTTAGTGCCTCTTAAAATAAGATGCATTCAAATGGTATTTTGGTTTGCTCTGGACTTTGATTGCTTATGAGAAAGAACTGGACTCCCTGAGAGGCACATTGAGGTGTCTACTTCTGACCTGCAGCCGCAGTGACTCAGAATGCTGGTCCTTGCAGCAGGTTTCACTTCCCTCTCTGCCCTGTCTCTTGACTTTTTTTCCCCTTCAAGCAGAATTTAAATTTTGTAAGCTGTAAAAGGTCACTTTCTTCCTTATGTCTGCCTTTAGTGTAAGAGAGAAACTCCCAGGTTCCCTTGTGAAGATAATGGGGCATTCACCTTTGCTTAAGTTTTGTGCCTGACAGGTATTGGCTGTTTGAGGAAGAGTCGCTTCTCTGCTTTTCCCTCAGACAATGGAATTGCCCTGGCTTCCCAGCCTGAGCTCCTACTACCTCGGGTCACTTACCTTCATTCCTCCCCCTCATTCTTTCCTGTGTCCCTCACCTCTCGCCACATGTTCTTTCCCCTTGTCAGAGAAGGAGACTCACCAGGTGACATGTATGTTATGAATAGAAAAGGAGGATAAAAATGTGAACCGTTTTCCTTGGTTTGAGGGAAGCCAAGGGGAGGTTGGAGAAGTAGACGTATGTTCATGAATAGAAGTATGTGCAGAGCCAGGTAAAGATGTGGGGCGGGGGAGGTTGTCATGTTTGGGCATGCCTGTGTGCTGAAAATCATGGAGGGAAGGGGGAGTTCAGTTGGGTCAAAAGGATGGAAGGTGGAGAGAAAAGGAGGAAAGGTTTCCTAGGAGTAGAAGCTGTATGTGAAGGAAGTAAGTGCGTGAGGGAGGACTGTTGGCCCGTCCTGCCTGGCGAATGCCTTGGCTTTCCATGGGGGATGCTGTAGGCCAGTGATGGCGAACTTTTTGAGCTCGGCGTGTCAGCATTTTGAAAAGCCCTAACTTAAGGTTTTTCTGGTGCCGTGTCACATATAGAAATTTTTTGATATTTGCAACCATGGTAAAACAAAGACTTATATTTTTGAAATTTATTTTATATATTTAAATGCCATTTAACAAAGAAAAATCAACCAAAAAATGAGTTCGTGTGTCACCTCTGTCACGCGTGTCTTAGGTTCACCATCACTGCTGTAGGAGGTGAGGCTCGATTGGTTCTAGATGGAGAAGGATCCTAACTTTTTTTTGAAGGAGGTTGATTTTGCGAGAAATGTTTGTCAGAAATTATATAGGCTCTATGGAATCTTAATTCTTAAGAGGCACTAAGGAAGTTGAAGATGTGAACATTTCGCAACTTCCAAAACAACTCTCCAATTTGATCTGGTGAAGCAATTAATTATATGGAAGAAAACTGGCATTTTGAAATCTGTGGAGTAATTTAGAATTACAGAATAGGGAATATCCAAGCTTGCAGAATAGAGATTCTGCAAGCTGGGACCCCCATGAGAAAAGGCCCCCACTTCGTCAAGCTTGTGACTAAGTCATGAAATTTGTTCCTTGGTGAACACATCGCTCAATAGATATCTGTCCTTTCAGTCAGACTTGCTTCTCCACATACAAATAAACAGAAGTTATTTATGGAAATGCTGAGTGATAGACGGATAACAAATGCCTCCATCGTGTCTCTTTGGGAAAACAACAAATGTGGGGATAAATAAATCCTAATTCAGTTCCAAATGAAGGGACAGAACATGTGAGTCATGTGAAGCCCATCTAATGCGCTTTCTCTGTGAGGAGCCCGTGCAAACAAGCCAGGCTGAGTGAGTCTTAGAGAGGGAAGACAGGTGTGTGTTTACTGCTCTGTAACTTGTTCTGTCCACTCAGGGACAACAGTGATGTCCTCCCCTTGTGGGTTGTACTTAAGCCTCTCCCCGGCATGGCCACGGTGTAGCATCAAAAGCTGTGCTGCTGCAAGAAATGGTGTAGGTTCTTAAGGGAGGTAGAAATTTTCACATGAAAAAGTGCATCTTTTAAATAGTACTGCTCCCTTGGGAGGCACGAACAAAGAGTAACATCTTGAATGTTGAGGGCTAAAAAACAAACAAAAAACACCCCTTAGCAAACTCACTTAACCCTCTCCAAGTGTGGTTCCCATGATTGTTAGCATTCTAGATCAAGGCAGAAGATTCCATTGTCAACTCAGAACTGAGAAAACAGGTGCAGTGAGCTCGCTCTCCCTCCCTGACTTTCTTCTTGGCTACTTTTTAAGTTATGAACTGATTTAAGTCCTATCGTCCCGGGAATGTGTTTCTTTAACTCTTTTTAAAAAAATGTTTTGTTTTGTTTTTTTTAAAATATATTTTATTGATTTTTTACAGAGAGGAAGGGAGAGAGATAGAGAGTTAGAAACATCGATGAGAGAGAAACATCGATCAGCTGCCTCCTGCACATCCCCCACTGGGGATATGCCCGCAACCCAGGTACATGCCCTTGACCGGAATCGAACCTGGGACCCCTCAGTCCGCAGGCTGACGCTCCATCCACTGAGCCCAACCGGTTTCGGCTAAAAAAAATGTTTTTATTGACATTAGCGAGGAAGGGAGAAGAAGAGAGAGATAGAAACATCAGTGAAAGGGAAACCTGGATGGGCTACCTCCTGCACGCCCCCTACTGGGGATTGAGCCTGAAACCCAGCATGTGCCCTGACTGGTAATTGAACCAGCAACCTCTCTAGGTGCATGGGACACCGCTCAACCAACTGAGCCACACCGGCTGTGCTCTTCAACTCTTTATCACAACATTTCAAACGCCATGGTTCATTCAGGATGGGAGGGCAACAGTAGGTTCTCCGGGTTTCAGAATTAGGAGCAGAGGAGAGAGTTCCAGATATGTTGTTCCAGACAGGGAAGGTTTTAAAGTCATGTGGGAGACATCACTGTGGGACAGCCTGGTCCACAGAGTTGCAGGCCCCCCCAGAACTGTCCCTGTTGCTGCCTCTACTTGTGGTGCCTTCAGCAAGGCTGTCACCTCTTTCCTCGGACTGCAGTCCACAGCTTGTTCCTGGCTGTTCCTCGTCCACAAACTGAAGTAAGCCTAGACAGTTGAACCCCGTCAGCGTCTAGGATGTTAAAGGAAAATATCTTAGAAAAGAGGTCAGAAAACGAAAATGCCCTAAAGCCATTGGTTTGTTTTTCTAGTTCTTCACTTTTATTACCAACTGTATTTTCTTTCTCCAAACACTGGGTCAGATTCTGCTGGGTAAGTAAACTATGATTAGTCTTTTGACTGTAAAATATATTATACCTTCAAAGATATTTGATTTTGTTCCCAGGATAAAAATAGGACCTTTAAAAAATATTTTTAGAGAAGAGAACTTACAATGATTGGTATTTAAAGAGGGAAAACTCCAAGGAAAAAAGGAAAGATAAAATCCCATAGTCACAAGGTGAGCTTTTTAAAGTCCTGCTGGGGCAGCATGGGTGTCTGGATGTAGGGCAAGACTGAAGGCGAGAAAATGTGATTCTAGGTGAAACTCTTAGTTCTAAAATCCCAAGTCAAGGCAAAACAAAGATTAAATGAGAAACAGGAGAGTAGACCAAACTCCTGAAGTAAGTGGAAATTTGGGATGAAATCTACGGTCTCTATTGCTGGATCCGTGCTAGTCCTTCAGCCAGTCTCCCCAAGCTGAGAATCAAAGTGTATTTCTCTTCCTTGCTGGCTTTTATGGCCTGGTGACAATTTATATCAGATCCCAGAGTCTGGGTCATAGTGTTTTTAATTTCTTAGTTGCTTTTTGCCTAACAAAGGGAGTGAATACTTAGTAAATCACAAATATGTTTATTATAAACTCAACTGTTGACACATCATAAATTTTATTTATAGAATTAAAGGAAATTTCCATCATTTGTCAGTTTGATTTTTTGCATATGTTGTGCAATTCTGGGGGCAAATAATTGTCTATTTTGCTATTGAAAAGTGTTTGAGAAATTTCTGTTTCCTGTTGTTTACTCAGTTATGCTCTCATTGGCATGTTTAATTGAAAATTTTTACTTTTTTATATCATTGGCCATTTGGGAGTACCATTTTAATGATTTGGGGGAAAATGTGTTTTGTAATAATTGCAGTTTCCTGATCAACAACAACTGTGCTTTCCTTTGACCTGAAACTTCTATGGTTGAAACATTTATCTCTGACAAATATAGCATGTAACAGGAGTATTTGGAGGCTAAAGGTGTATAGGAGTGTTCTTTGGTGTGTGTGTGTTTTTTTTTTTTTTTAACACTGCTAACAATTACCCTATAGACAAATACTGTTATTTAGCTTCCTGTCAGTGAAGTTTGTTCATTCATTCAATTATTTCTTGAGCACTTACTTATGACACATAGTAGTGACCAGGACACTTCTGGAGTTTGTATTCTGGTGACAATAATCAAACACCACATATATAAAGTATTTACTAAAGTATATACTAAACTAGAGGCCCGGTGCACGACATTCGTGCACTGGGGGGGGGGGGGGGAAAGGGTCCCTCAGCCTGGCCTGCGCCCTCGCGCCGGCAGTCAGACATCCCCCAAGGGGTCCTTAGTGCTGCTGCGGAGGTGGGAGAGGCTCCCGCCACTGCCGCCGTGCTCACCAGCCATGAGCCTGGCTTCTGGCTGAGTGGCGCTCCCAGCACTGACCACAACGGGGCAGCTCCTGCATTGAGCGTCTGCCCCTTGGTGGTCAGTGTGCATCAATCATAGCGACCAGTCATTATGCCATTTGGTCGATTTGCATATTAGCCTTTTATTATATAGGATAGGAAATGTAAAGCAGGGTTTGAGGGATAGAAGTGTGGGAGTGTTGCAGTTTTATGCCAGGTAGTTAGGAAAGGCCTCTTGATAAGGTGACATTCTGGAGAAATCTTTGAGGAGTTGATGGAGAAGCTGTGTATACGTGGGGAAGAGTATTCTAGGCATACGGGACAGCAAAGGCAAAGGCCCGAAACAGAGGTGTGCCAATATTTGAAGAATAGCAAGGAAGCCAGGGTGGAGAGAGGTGTAGCAAATGAGGTCAGGGAGGTCACAGTTGTGGAGGGCCTCCTAGGTCATTGGCTTGTATTCTGATTTAGAGTGGGAACCACTGAAGGGACGAGTGCCATGATCTAACTGACCTACATTTAAAAAGGATGCACTGAGTGCTGAGTGGAGAATAAACTATAGGAGGGGAAAGGTAGAAGCAGGAAGTCCAGGTAGGAGACCATCGAAATAATCCAGACAAAGGATGATGGTGGATTCCACCGGTGTTGTCATGGAGGTGCTGAGAAATTGTCAACTTCTGGAAATAGAGCTAAATAGGATTTGCTGCTGTGTTGAGTCTTCGGTGACAAAAGGTCAAGAATTGACTTGCCATTTTCTGAGATGGAAGACTTGCCAAAGAACAGGTGTGGATTTGGGTACATGAGACATTAAACATCTACTCAGCAAAGTTCCATAAGCAGTTGACTAGTTGGGTTCTTGGACACACACACGCACACATACCTTCGGTACTAACGTGCACATGCAAACACACAAGGGAGAGGTGGTCCAGGCGATACTTAAACATTTTCTGTACAGAAGTCTGTAGATGGTATTGCCAAATCCATAAAGACTGAGCTCTGGAACCCTCCCTGGGTAACATCACGAGGAGCAGTGGTCCTCGAGGTAGGAGCAAAGTGAAGAAAGAGTATTCTATGAAGCAGTGTTCTACTGTCAGAGAGGCTGAAAGTTTGAATAAGAAAGAGCCAGAGAATTTGCCATTGGCTTTGGCAATACGAAGACCACTTCAGATGGGTGGCTTTGGTCAAGTGTTGACAGGGAAAACTTGATTGCAGCAGGTTCAAGTGAGAATAGGAGGGGAGGTAGTAGAGAGGGCCAGTAGAGCAGCTCTTTTGAGGAGCTTTTCTGTAAAGGGAACAGAAATAGAGCATTATCAGCAATGGAGTGGAATGGGGACAATGGGAGGTGGGGTATTCTTGAAAAGTGGGAACCAGGGCATTATAGCATGTAATTTCTATTTTCTATAATTTCTATTTTCTCTGAAACAATAAGCAAGGCCATGCGTGACTGTGCGTGACTAGGTAGTGTCTGCATTTCTGCCCAAGTGGGTATTTTTGGGCTGTATTTACATTTTCAAACATGGTACTCATTTAACCCTTGCTTTTGATAAACAATAAGCAATTCTTTCGGAAACTCAGAATGGGTCCAAAAATTTATTCTTATATGAAATGATTTAACAGGCTCTCCTTATTGGCCTCTCTATAGGTCTGTCTCCTTACAGTATAAAAATGGAAGGAAATCACGTGTGTATGGGAAAGGGAGAGATGAATATCTCACATACAGTTGCCTTTAGTGAATATTAAGGGAGAATTGAGGGGCGGAGGAAGCTCAGATGTTTTCATTTATATCGCCAATGTAGCAACTGTTTATCTGTGTCCCTCTTTGTTTAGTTACTTCTTGGAAAAACTCAAGAGATGGTGTTGGATTGTAACTCTAGATGCTTAGCTGAAGAAGCGCCCACATCAGAACGAGACATCCCCTCTGAGTTCCCTCTTGGAGGGTTTTCCGGGACTAGGGCAATCTGATGAAGTCACAGACTTGATATAAATTTCTCTTTACGTAGCACCTTTCTCGAGGAACACAGAGTATTCTGTGGGCATTATTTTACCAGTCCAGGAGGAGTTACGTAAGCCTGGAGAGCCGAACAATCAAGCCCTGTTATTCTAAGCATTATTTAATACGCTGATGATTTGTCCTTCAAAGAATTCTTGGCCTTCGGGCAAGCAGCGGACTGCAAGTGGGAGAATTAGCTATTAGTCTTGTTTCTGTCACTGCATCAGCTCCAGGGTCTCCTGGGACTGGCTTCGGTCATGGGCCGGGTGGTGGCTTGTCCTCACAGCGAGGCTGCGTCTGCCTCCCCAGGACATCGCCTGTGCTGGGTCCCCGCCGTGTGCGTTGGATGCGTGTCATGTGCTGTGGGTCGCAGCTTTCTGGCTGAATGCAGGGGAGATGGTATTCGTTCCCGACATCTGATGTGAGTCTTGAACTTGTTCTGTTTATTTCTTTGGCTGCCGTGGCTTTTGGTCACATCCTAGTCTAATGACTGAAAGAGGGCAGCTGTGCTCTTTTCTAGCCTGAAGTCCATTTGTCGGGAACAAGACTTGCATTTTTGAATTCTTCCCCGTCATTAATGATTGGGAAGCAGCAATGAAAGCTTTTTTTCTTTTTCTTTTTTTTTTTTAATATGGAAAGGGTATCGGCTTCCCTCCCATCCCCGTCGCCATTCACTCGGAATATCTGTGGTTTGCCTTCCCCCGGGTGCCAGCGCCTCTTCTCGGAGGTTTAAACTCACACAGGGCCTGGCAGAAGCTGCAGACAGGATGTTGACTCTCGAGTGTCTTGACGGACTGACTGACTAGGAGGCCCCGTGGAGGTGCTCCGTGGCTCCAGGCAATCTGTGTGCCTAGCCAGGCCTCAAACCCACGGTCTGAAAGTGCTTGCTTCACACTTCTGGGGCCGGTGGACCGATGGGGATTTGAAAATTACATTTTTTTTTTTTTTTGGTCAGAAGGACCGAGCACGTGAAAGCTGTGCCCACAATCCCCCCGTTAACTCCTGACTGGCCTGCCTCTTGCTTCTCAGGTGTCCGATCCTTAGTCAGCCCATAGGTGCCACTTGGGGTGGTCTTCTGCCACCCATGGGACTGTGGGCTTCAGAGCTGTATACCAGAATGACCCCCGCATCCGTGAGACCCCTCCCCCCCGTGGGGTTGTCCAGTCATCCTTTGGGTCACTTCATTTATTTCATGTTTATTTGGAACATGCTCCATGCAAGGCCCCAGGGGTCCTCAACTTTTCACTTAGTCAAGGCATTTGAGGAAGAGGCCTCTTAGGGACCAAGTGGCCTCCGTAGGAAAGGCCGCTGTCACTCAATTCTCACAGAACGCTTGAGAGGTGAGGCGCATTGTCTCAGCTTGTCACATATGAGGCATCTGACACTCTGAGCTGTGTTAACTTCGTTTTGAGAGTTCCCCAAATAAAGCATTTTAAAGGCACCTAAAAAAGAACCAAACCACCCACACAAATAATTCAAACTCTCTTTACACGATACCCTTAGATATGTGGAAATGATTTGAAAGGCGTGTGGATAGGAGAGTGTATTTCCTAATCCATTTAATGTTTATGGAGATCCTCTTAAAGCTGTGAAGGACAATTGAGTGTCAAACAGTTGTGTTTCAGCGCTGATTTTGAGGTTGACTGAAGTTATTTCTAATGAATAAATAAATGCTTGGAGACACAGGAGCACCCGCTGAGAATACAAGTGTCTGCTTTAGAATTAGATTCCTTTATACCAGAATTCTTGTAAAACACAAGGGGAAATATGACATAAAACGTGTCTTCTGCTTCCAAGGAGATGTGAACATTGTAAAATTTCAGAATTAAGTCATATGAAACTGTCTCGGCCTTTTTGAAAATCCAGATGATTCTAAGCCAATTTTTTTTTTTTTTTTGGCAAAGAAATATAATCAGTTTTTAAAAACAATAGGCCCAGAGCATCTCAAGTGCCTATTAGGGACTACTGGAGCTGGGAGGTGAATTGAGAATGACGACCAAGCGCTTGCTTTTGTTGGATGTCTTCGGTTGCCGGAGGGAGCATAATTTAGGTGCCGATGTGAGCATCTGCAGGGCAGGTGCCACGAGTTAATGCCAGAGAAGACAAAATAGTTGGCACACCACTTCTCATTTCATTATTGAACCCAGAGCCAGAAAAAATATGTTCATATTCTTTTGAAGTGGGACTATGTTGTCTCTTTTTATCGTTGGGCCTCACACACACAAACTGTTCTCAAGATATTTGTTAAGCATCGTTTAACAGCTTAGAGTGTAGGCTGATTTCTTTTTTGTGTGTGCTACTATAAAGAAATAAAACTGATCGTCAAATCTGAATTCTGTTGTCGTTTGTAAAATCTCTGATACAGTCGTAGAAAAGTTTGAAAGTCATCTAAGCATTTAAAGCAGGGGTCGGCCAACTGTTTCTTTCAATAAAGTTTTATTGGAACGCAGCTGCCCCCACTCATTTCCATATTGTTTCTGACAGGCTGCTTTCCTGTGACCACTGCAGCACTGAATAGTTGCAACAGAGTCCTTTAGGCCCGAAACCCTGACATAGTTACTATTTGGCCTTTGAGAGGAAGGTTTCTGCACACCATGTTGTAAGGTGTTGGAAGACCGGACACAAGGGTCTCTCCCCACCTCAGATGTGGGTCCTGACCTCCTGTGTTTGTTAGAAGCACCGGTGCATGCAGAAGACATGGCCTCGGAAAAGAACATCGGAAAAGAACGGGTGGGATCTCTCCTCCAGAGGAGTTGTTTTCTATTGTAAAGTGAAGAGGACCCACCCGGGCTGGTGTCCTCACGTCCCTCTAACTGCAGCCTTCTTTGTTTGGTGGCAGTTATCTTTGCGAACTTGAAGGCCTATCATGTGGAGGAGGCATTAGACTGTGAGCCCTGGGCAGCTGAATTAGGACTCGTGGGTGCAGCCGACGGTGAGGCTACGCTTCAGCTCCAGAAGGAAGAGCGCTTGCTAGGAGCTGCCCGTGACTGCATGGGCCCACTTAGCGAGCTCCCTGTTAGTAGACTCGTTTCCATCAAGGTTGTATCCGAGGACCTTGGAGGTCCCATTCCAGCCTTGAAATTCTAATGGCTTATTCGGTTACGGTTCTTTGTTTCCAAACTCAGATGTTGACGACAGTTTCTTTTGTTGAGGGCCTACCTATAGAGGCCTCTTTGATGATTTTCTGAAAGTATCATCGTGGTAAAATAAAAGCGGTTTAAGAGGGGAGACTTGCTTCTGGTGGGCAGGGGAGGGCAGAGGAGGGACCCAGGGGCCGCAGATCGGGCACTGTTTTCTACTGGCCCTAAAGCCTCAAAAAATGAACCAACTGTCTTCAGCCGCTGCTACCATCTTTGCTTTCTGCCTGGGCTCCCAGAAAGAGAAAAGTCTGGCTGCCACAGATATAGAAATAAGTTAGAATAGGGTTTCGGTATCACACTTTGCCAGAGAGTTCATAGTGGGACTTGGCTGTGAACAGCAGCTCTGGGTGAGGCCATACATTCTCTGGGCAGCTCTGCTGTTACAGGCCAAGAGTGGCCGTAGACAGTGCATACATGAATGAGTGTGGGCGTGTTCCAGTAAAACTTTATTTATAAAAGCAGGCACCGGGCCAGATTTGATCCGGGGGCCATAGCTTGCTGACCCCTGATATGGACATTGAAAGCTAGAACTGGCTAGAAAGCATCCATTCCAATGCTTCCCTGTCTTAGAAAAAAGGTGAAATGACAGGCCCAAAGTCACACCAGGCTGAGCCAGGGCTCCAGCCTAGAACCTGACATTTAGATTCGTGCCCGTTTTATGCATTTGTGCGGCCGAGTTACAGCGTTTGGTTGATCGAGGGCCCTGTGAGTGCAGCAGCGAGAGCTCCAGGGTGGTATTTGAATCGAGGCAGCCGTGCAGCCCTGCGAGCTGGCCTCACTTTTCCCGAGATGGACCCTGTTCACACTCAAACAAAATATACGTTGCGTACGTTTACACGGAGAAAGAACGCCCCGGAGTTGTGAAAAAGCTGGGCTCCCGCAGCTGCGTCACGGGATTCGATCACTGCGGCCGGCGGTGCCAGGAGATTTGAGACAGATGTTTTCAGACATGCCGCATGCCTAAAACATTTCCAGGGGTCGGGCTGCAACGGTGACTTCATAAGTGGAGAAACAGGGAAAGTATGCGAGGCGAGGACACAAGCGTTTATTCACCACTAGGTGCACGGCCAACCTCTTTGCATTACATCTGCCTGTCAGGGTTGGCTCTTTCATCTGTCGTGCCCTCGGTACTGCTCTTTGTCTGCCCGTGAATAAAGTGCAGCATTGTGGTTAGTAATCCCACTCCAGTGACTCGACTTCAAATGTGGTTTTGGAGTGCATCCCAGAGTTCTGTTTGCTAAGCTTCCTACTCCTGTTTCAGAGACACCACTGGATACAGAGCAGCGAGCACTGACGGCTTCCCTCCTTCCTTAAACCTGTCGGGTTGTGGGCTCTCTCTTTCCCCCTCGCGCCCCTTTCCTTTCTTTTTTTCACCTTCTTCTTTTTTTTTTTTAATCCTTCTGAGGCAAGTTCATGGATACTAAGCTGATGTGTTTGTTGTTCTTTTTCTCCCTGCCTCCGCTCCTAGTGAGTAACCACACTGGCCGCATCAAGGTGGTCTTTACTCCGAGCATCTGTAAAGTGACCTGCACCAAGGGCAGCTGTCAGAACAGCTGTGAGAAGGGGAACACCACCACTCTCATTAGTGAGAATGGCCATGCTGCCGACACCCTGACGGCCACGAACTTCCGAGTGGGTGAGTTCCTCCACAGTCCCTGACTGTCCTTATCGAGTGGTTTTATGAGATCGTAGCATTTAGATGCCCCCCCCCCCCCGCCCCACTGCCCATTCACACACTGCTCTCTGTTTGAATGGGTTTCTCTGAGTCTAAATAGGCTTCTTTTTTTTTTTCCCCCCCCAAGAGACCTTTTAAATTACTTTTGGAATAATTTTTAGACTGGCTTTTAGAGAAATGGCAACTAGGGTATTGCCCCTTATTGCTTATCATTGAGGCAGCCGTGTGGTGATGGGGACGTATCAATTGGACGGAAGGAAATAGTTTGAGATGAAGACCACAACTTGGGCTGAGTGACTTCAAATCTTCTCTTCTCAGTGATACATAGGATTTATGTTAGATAGGACTCCTGTCGTAACGTTTGGAAGGTGGTGATTAATTTTAAACTTGTACTCCACAAATAGGTTCTAAAGAAGTTTTAAAAATTGTTGGAGCCCTGTGTTTTAGCTTGTAGAAAGGGACACAGACGTGCATCTTTGGCTGTGTTTCTGCTCTCTATCAAAAGCCTGAATTATAAATTGATATAGGACATAGATTTTGGGGGGATATATGCTAGTGGATTACTGTCAGCACTGGAAACCTTTGAATATTTCATAAATAATTTAAATATGAGCCATAGTCATGACTGACTGCAAGAAAAAAAGGCTTTTAACTTTTTTTTTTAATTTTTGTTTCTTTTTTACTTTTTTGTAAGTGGGGAAAGTATTGCGGTCCACCAAATGCTGTCACACTGCCAGGTTGTCATTCAATACAGTATTTTTGTCACGGAAAAATGTCTTTTATTATTTCTTTGACCAATTATGGTTTGCCATGTGTACTCAAATAATCACAGACACCCACGTTACTTTACGAGTTACTCACAAGAATAACCCAAATGTCAGACAGATAATAACACTGGCTAGATCTGGTCTTTTTATGGAATATTGCTGTTTAGTCTTGGGAGTGTATGTCTCAGGGCGGGGGGTAAGAGAAGGGGGGGGGTGTCTATTTCAAACTGATTTCCATCAAGACAGAACACAGGGAGGCAGCTTGAGGTCCTTATTTGCTCTTGAATTATTCTGCTTTATTGCGACTCCTAATCCTTACGAGGGCTCACTCGGGTTGATGTTCGTCTGTACTTGGAAAAAGCATGCGCCATAGCTACTATTTAAAAAGGTATTGTGAATTTCCTGGCTACAGTAGGGGTGCTTTAGGCATCTTTTTAAAAGAATTTAGCTGTCAGGTGCCAAATGGCACATTACGCTCAGCAGGGCAGACAGCCGAGTCTAATGGGAAGTGTGTGGAACTGACGATCAGGAAACCGGATTCTGGTCCTTGTCCTGCCACTAATGACCAGCTAATCCACAGGACATGACAGTTCATATTTCTGAACCTCAGTGTTTCTCATCCATAAAACAAATGGCTTAGGTGTCGTGACCCCTGAAATTCAGTGCACCTCTAAAACCTTATGCGTTTGAAAGAGGAATAAGGAATATGATTTTCAGGCTTTTTCAGAGGGTTATAGACACGGAAGGGGAAGGGAAAAGACAGTTCCAAGCAGGTTATTGTGGGCTGAATGGCTTTTCTCACTTTTACTTTTCTTGATTGTTTTCCTTCCTCTCCTTGCTGTCCCTCCTCCATCGCCAACAACGCCTGCTCCCCCACCCCCTTGCATTTTTCACAAATCCTTACAGTAGGAATGACAAAGTAATCGGATGGGTGGTAATTTTTTGGCTCACAGTGTATTCATATTTAAAGACTTTGAGAAACAGAGGAAGTCTGCTTGTTAAAACACGCCACACACTTTCGTCCCCTGGCATTTGAGCAAATGTTTAGGAACAGAATACAGGTAACCTGTTCAAAATTTAAAATGCAGAAAAATTATTTACAGAAACATTTCAAAACCAGCACTCAACTCTGTCACAAAAGGATTGGCAGAGTAGTTTAATAAAAGTAAAGTAAAGTAAAGAGAGTGTGGGCAGGGGGTAGTAAGGAACAGTTTCACATCGGAAATCATGGGAACTATTTCATTTACATCCTGAGCTATATCTACTGGATAATTTGAGGGACAAGTTTTATTTTTTTTAAGAATGGCAATTTTGTAAAATTTATAGATTATGGTTCTTCAGACAAACAGTAAATTTTATAAATCCATTTTTTCAGACATACATGATATCTTTGTGGACTTTACTGGTTTAACAGAACTTTATTAATTACATAGAAAAAGTGGTTTTTCAAATGTATTGCTTTTCTCTCTCTATATATATTTGTTTATATTATATTAAATCTTTTGACACATAAGATACGTGTATACGGAAAAATAGTACAGTGTGAGGAAAATCCAAAATTTACTGTAACTTGTTAGCAATTCTCCTTGGCCTCCAATAACTTGTTAGCTACCATCTTCGGTTATAACAGATGGGGGCTGGCAAAATCTTTCTGTAAAGGGCAGATGGTAAATATTTTAGACCTCTCAGCCATACAGGTTGTGTCCCAACCACTCAACCCTGTTCTGGTCGTCAAAGCAGCCGTAGACAGTATGTTCGAGAATGGGTGTGGCTGTTGCAAAAACAGTCAGTTGGCCACATTTGGTTTGAGTGCCATAGTTTGCTGGCCCCTGCTCCAAGAAGTCAGAATAATACAGGGAAAACCATATGGACTTCATAGTCAAGGCACCTTAATGAAATAATCCATTTTGATCATTGGAACAGCAGAACAGCTTTTGAATTTACATGGTGATTTCCAGGTGTGTGTGTGTGTGTGTGTGTGTGTGTGTGTGTGTGTGTGTGTGTGAAAGAAATGAAAGAAATATTATTGTCACTGCTTTTTTCGATAAGGAACCTTAGGCACAATGGCTTATGTGAGTTTGCCTTAGTATAGATTAAGTCAGTGAGGTGTAGATCTTTGATCTCCTTATGTTCCCTGTTTACTTAACTCCCTGAGGTCTGACCATGATGTGTAGGAGGGACAAGGTGAAGGGCCTTGTGGAGGGTTGAGTGTGTGGGAAGGCTCAATGATATAATAGAAAATAAACAACTGAGAAGCCAACAGCCATGGGTTCAGATCTGGCTTCATCAAGCCCTTGGGCACGTTCTGGCTTTCTGTCTTCTTGGGCCCGTGTCGCTTCGCTGCACGATGCAGGGGATGACAGGTCTGCAGAGGGTGGTTCTGTAGCAGGCACAGGGTTAGCCTCTTCCTTCTAGCCTGCGTTTCCTGTGGTGGTGTTCCTGACCCCTGCTGATGGTGAGCTGGGCTGTTCAGATGCGAGAGGCAGGCGCGCTTTTCATTACTCTTAAGCACATGCTCTCTGTTTTTGAGTATTCAGTTGGGGAAATCTTAAGTATAACTTCCACTTAATGTGACTTTAATAGTGAGGCCCGAATGAGGATGACATCCAAGAAAAGTACTCTGAGATTTTAGAATAAACTCATTTTTATGAACGTGATATTAGTATGATGTAACAGAATATTTACACTAAGTGGTATTTCCTATAACATAAGCAGATTTTTAATTATAATAACGTTGTGTGTGTGTGTGTGTGTGGCATTCTGAGCTTTGCCTTCTTGCTCTCCCTGCCTTTGCCTTCTTAAAAAATGGAAACATGTCCCCAGTTGGGTGGGCCAGCAGGTTAACTGTTGTTACTTTAGTGGATTCTTTCCATTCCATAGGGATATAGTGAAGATGACCTTCTGGTATTTTTAAGTTGTTTATAGAATCACAAGTTCCTCTAATAAGAAGAGCATAGGAATTCATGTTGTCACAGCTAGAGTATTTCAAATAAAATAATACTGCCCCTTGGCAGAAGTTATTTGTAGAGACATTGAAAAGCCATTGGGATTGCTAAAATAACACATTTGGTTTGTAGGATGCTTTCTCTGAGAGGTTACCAGGGACTTGCATTCCATTAGCACCAATTGAATAATTAATTCGATAATTTAAAAAGTAAGTTCCCATATGTTACTTTATTTGATGCTTATTCCCCCTGAGAAAAAGTAAATGGTGGTATTACATTTTGTAGATATGCGGACCAAGGCTTTCGTGGGTTGCTTCAAGGTGACTTTAAATCACTTTTCCTATCCAGGAGTCCAGATAACTCCTGCCCTCCCATGGTGCCTCCTGGGACCAAATATTGAGTGATTACATATAAAACACTGTCTTTGATTTTCCAGGAGAAGCATATCCTACAGCTGCCCTCTCAGAGCATATATTTGAAGGAGGAGATGAGGAGTGTATGTAAATAACCTTAATTCAAGGTAGACATCTCCCTGCAGGAGCCCAGAGGAGGAGCTGTCCCTCTGAGCTGAGGAGGGATGCTCTGAGAAAAGAGGGGTGGCATGCAGATTTTCCTGTGTAGTTCACCAGGCCACCCCAGCTGCTAAACAGATTGGCTCATGGTGGGGTCTAGGTAAATGCATGTGGCTGGTTGGCGATGGAGGGGCAGGGGCATTCAACTGGAAACATTGGTAGGTTCCCGGGAAGTAGAGGGAAGGGAGAGGTCAAGTTGATGTGGGAAGGATTTACCCATCAGAATTAGGCATGGAGACGAGAAGGCACAGATGGTTTCTGGGAATTGGCAGTCGTTTCCCTTAAATGTAGAAAAAATGAAAGGGAGTGACAGATGACAAGTCCAGGAAAGTAGATTGGGGCAAGGCTATGGAGGGCTTCGATTGATGTCAAGCTTGGGAATTAGGACTTTGCTCTTGTGGATATTACTGTCCTCTGGAAAGGGGACATTGACATTTATCATTTCGAAAAGAAGAGGGAAGTTGTGTGTTTAAGGTAGGAAACTAGTGTTTTGATAGTCTTAGCTTCTGAATAGCCCCTAGTGACGGTGACAACCTGGAGGCACTTTGAACTGCCCTGAGGTTGGCGTGCTGCTCTGTTTGGGACCTCCCCGTACGCCTAACAGCAGCAGCTTAATCCTCCAGCCTTTGATGGGGAATGGAGGCGGGCCATGCTGCCGCACTCATTATGTAGGCTCTCCTCCTAAGGAGGGAAGAACATTCTCTCACCACGAGGCTTTAAATAAATCAGCACTGCTCAAGGAGGGGGCGGCATTGAGATTTTTTTTTCTGGCAACTGAATTCAGACACTGAATCTTTCGTCGTCTGCCAGTTGTCATTGTTTGGATCCCTTGATGTTTATCCAGCACAGAAACCAATCCAATACCAACATGCCACTTTTTGATGAACTGGGGCATATATTTCCCCCGTAATGCATGGCTACAGGTTTTATGTTGTTTAAAGATGATCCAATGCAATACTAAAAGAAAGAGGTTGCCTTTCATTTGGGCAGTCGAGAATGCGTAAGAAGTTGTCAAATTACTCCCACATATGATCTTTTCAAATGATTTCATTTTTTAATACTGAGTAAATGTCATAATGTAAGGCATTTCCTTTTTTATTTTATTTAAGCTGTGGAGCACCCAACAAAGGCTGGTATTAGGAGCACTGATTCATTTACCATATTTTAATTGAGCACCTGCTCTTGCCCAGGATTGGTTTAGGCATTAGATATATAGCAATGAACAAAATAGACAAAGTCCTTGAACATGCAACATTAAAAAATATCATGCGGCTATACAACATATATGAATCTTGTATGAATCAACATGTATGGGTCAACATATATGAATTTTATGCTAAGTGAAATGAGTCAGCCAAATAAAACAAATACTGTATGATTTTACTGGTACGAGTTACCTGGAGCAGTCAGATTCGTAGAGGGAGAAAGTGGTGGTTGTCAGGGCTTGGTGAAAGGGCGGAGATAGAGAATCATTTTAATGGGCACAGAGTTTCAGTTTTGCAAGATGAGAAAGTTGTGGTGATAGAATGCACAACAGTCTGAATGTACTTAACACTATAGAGACTTGGAAATGCTCATGATAGTCAATTTTATGTTACCTGTATTTGACCATAATTAATAATTGCTACTAGAAATACACTGTAAGGAGCATTCTCTATGATAGAATTTCAGGGAGTTATAAATGCTATGAAGAAGTACAGCGCTGAGAGAGGGACAGAGAATGGGGTGTGGGAAGGTGAGGACTGCTCCTCTAGACAGCCAGGAAGGGCTCCCTGGTGAGATGATCCCGGATCAGAGACCTGAATGGTGTGAATAGTGAGCTCTGAGAGGGAACATCACAGACTTTATAACCGAGCTCTGTGACTGTGCTGGTTATTTTATCTAAGCTGTGGAGCATCTTCCAAAGGGTGGTATTAGGAGAATATGTAAACTTTTCTGATACTTCCTGTTGGGTTAGGTTTTATTTGGGTATTGATATTGTATTGTATCAGGGTATCCTTTGTGTAATATCTGTTGATAAAGAACCTCATACACAGAAGATAGAGGCAAGCAAGTCATTGGGTAAAAAAAAAAAGGGTGCTGGAATGATTACAGAAGGAATTTAGGTTATGGATAATAAAAAGTGTAGGGATGTCAGTAAAGAAATGAATGACTAAAAATGCTGGATCACCTCTTTCTCAAACATTATCCTATATAATAAAAGCCTAATATGCTAAGTGTCTGGTCATTCGGCCATTCAACCAATCAAAGCAAAATATGCTAATGATATGCTAAGGCCGCTCAACTGCTTGCTGTGACGAGCACTGACCACCAGAGGGCAGATGCTCTGACCAGTAGGTTAGCTTGCTGCTGGGGTCTGTCCTATCGGGACTGAGTGAGATGGGCCGGACACGCCCTAGAGCCCTCCCATAGTCCCTCCCTGGCTGGCCAACCTCCCACGTCCTTCCCCAGCCCCAATCGTGCATTGGTGGGGTCATGGCTGGCGAGCACAGATGTGGTGGTGGAGCCTCTCCCACCTCTGCAGCAGCGCTAAGGATGTCCTACTGCCAGCTGCTGCTGCGGCCTGCCCCACTTCCCATAGGGAGCGGGCCTAAGCCGGCAGTCGGACATCCCCTGAGGGCTTTTGGACTGTGAGAGGGTGCAGGCCGGGCTGAGGGACCCCCACCAAGTGCACGAATTTCATCCACTGAGCCTCTAGTTTCCTATAAGACAGATCACATGATTTGGGTACAGAGATATTTTTTAAGGAAGGGAAATAAAACTGGCTCCTGCTTCTGAGGGCAAGTGTGTGTGTGTGTGTGTGTGTGTGTGTGTGTAAGGGAGAGTGCCCAGTGAAGGAGGGCTGCATGGGAAGGTGGTTCCAGGGGTTAGTTGGGCCAAGGGGGGGAATAGTTGGACCTTAAGAGCCAAAATCAGGAGAAAATGAGGTCCTGTTTGGTTGAAGAGGAAGATTGCTGAAGATGAGCAAGTAAGGGCCTCACAGCGGCCGTCTGAGACTAAGTCTGCAGTCAGGACAGTTTGGAAGAAACTAACCTTTGGTAAAAGAGAGTTCAGCAGTCTGCTTGCCCAGCGCGGGAGGCGTGTGTGATTGATTGAACCGCTTAAGCCATCCCTGGCCTGTGTCGCGGGGGTGGACGGGACTCCACAAACGGGCTGTCCTGGGCTAGCTTAGAATAAATGACCTTTCAAAATTCCTTGGAGTCTGTAACACGATGTCACAAAGTGTATATTCTTCCCTCCTCTGTCAGCTTGGGCACATGGAACGATCTTTGGAAAACTCCAAACTGCTTAGCATGGCCTGCAGGGCCCTCAGGATTAGCTGCTCCCTGGCTCCCCGGCCTTCACCATGGCTGTGCCCCTTCCTCTCTGCTTCTGCCAAACTGAGCTTCCAGGGAGACCAACGGGCACTGACTGCCCCAGGGCCCCAGTGTTCCCACTGCTGCCCTGCCTGGGGGCGCACTGAACCCACCCGGCCTGGGCAGTGACCCACTGTTGCTTCAAGAGTCAGCGAGCGCCACTCACACTACAAAACCTCCCTCCCCTGTGTTTTCACACCGGTTCTTCCACTCCATTCTCAACTGCTTGGGGACAGGTCCCTGTCTACTTCCTGCTGGCATCTCCCGCGCCAGCACTGGGCCTGGCTTTGGAGATGCTGAATGCATTTGTGTTGACAGAGCACACTGTCTATGCAGAGCACATTGTCTGTGTGATGGGGGCGCACACACAATTTTCCTGATACGGCTCCACCCAGAATTCTCAGACACCTGAAATCATAGGTGTAAAATTACCATCTGAAAGTGTGTGGGGGTCACAGGAAAGGAGAAACATACAGGCCACCTGTGTAGCACTTTGTCCGGAGCTGAACTTGACATTTTGAACACTGACTGCGGAGGACATCCCATGCACGGCAAAGTGCAGTCGCATTTTCATACCTTCATCTGCTCCCGCTGCATGCCATTGCTGCTCCCCACTCCGGCAATCTGCCTGAATCTCGGCCTCAAGGTCCGTTTCAAACGTTGCTGTCTGTGCTGGTGTTCTCTTCCCTGTTAGGCCTCCAGCCATTCCCATGTCAGTGACACGTGGGGGTCTGGCTCAGGTGGATGCCTAGGCAGCCTGGGCTGGTGATCAGCCTCGCTGATCCCACCCGGTAAAATGAATCGGCGCTGCCCTGAACTTCTTTCCGGGGCTGCTCCGCGGCTGCCGAGGAGCACCAGGCTGAGGGTGTCCCCAGGCACCTTGGATTGATCTGAAGAAGGTCTTTCTCTTCTGAAGAGAACATCCTGTTAATTTGCATCCCCTGTGACCCGGGATATGGGGAGAGAGCTTACGTCTCCTGGGGTTCAGGTGGGGCATGCTCCTTGTGCACCACGGAGACCGGGTTCCCTTCATGAACTGATCCTGGCGGCACAATTGCTGCAAGAGAGACCGAGCAGGTTGTTTCCATTATGCGCTCTCGCTGCTCCTCTGCTTCGAGTGCACTGAAGGCTCTTTATTTGCTCAGTGAGACTTGCTCTGGGCAGACTAGACTGCGTACAAACTAATGTCGGATACTACGTTATCACACGGCAGGCACACGTAGCAGCACCCCGTCCCTCTGCCTTGGATCGAGCACCCCCTTACGGGGGTTCACTTGCTTACCTAGGAGCTTGTGAAGGCTGCCAACCTTGCTGGCAATGGTGGCAGCACTGAAACCGTGGAACACTTTTTGGAACCAGCAGCTGTGGGCTGGAGGACAAGTCATCGTTTTGAACAGATGGGGGGGATCTCCAGTGCTGTTTGATTGTAACATAGGCTCCTGCTTCATGCTTTTCTTTGTTTTGCTATCCTTTGCGTAATTTGGGCTCCAAGGCTAGGGTACATTGAAGGAAGCGGGACTTAAAGTAGATACTGAAATCACATTTATGGGATAAGTATATCCCCACAGCATTTATTGGCATATGTGTTGGGCTTTGGCATCTCTATATATAAAAGGCTAATATGTAAAGTGGCCCTTTGGGAGTTCAACCCGGAGACCAGGAGTTCGATTGCTTGCTATGACATGTGCTGACCACCAGGGGGTGGCACAGAATGAAGGAAGGCCTGGGCCAGCAGCCAGCAGCTGGCAGCTGGGGAAGGAAGGCCCCAGCTGGCAGCTGGAAGGAAGGCCCCGGCTGGCAGCTGGAAGGAAGGCCCCGGCTGGCAGCTGGAAGGCCCCAATCGGCCCTAATCACAAGCCAGACATAGGGACCCTACTCATGCACTAATTTCATGCACCGGGCCTCTAGTCCTATATAATAAAAGCCTAGGTGGTGCCACATGCGACATCACTACAAGATGGCCACCACAAGATGGCTGGCAGGGGAGGGCAGTTGGGGTTGATCAGGTTGGCAGGGGCGGGCAGTTGCGGGCAATCGGGCTGGCAGGGGAGGGCAGTTGGGGGTGGTTGGGCCAGCAGGGGAGGGCAGTTGGGGGTGATCAGGCCAACAGGAGAGCAGTTAGGCATCAATCAGGCCAGCAAGGGAGCGGTTAAGGAGCAATCAGGTTGGCAGGCAGAAGCAGTTAGGGGCAATCAGGCAGGCAGGCAGGCGAGTGGTTAGGAGCCAGCAGTCCCGGATTGCAAGAGGGATATCTGACTGCCGGTTTAGGCCCGATCCTGGATTGGGCCTAAACCGGCAGTCTGACATTCCCCAAGGGGTCCCAGATTGGAGAGGGTATAGGCTGGGCTGAGGGACCTGCCCTTGTGCACGAATTTCGTGCACTGGGCCTCTAGTCTTAGTATAAAAGTAAAACATTTGTATCAGCTTTTAATCTCGAGATATTATATATATATATATATATGTGTGTGTGTGTGTGTGTGTGTGTGTGTGTGTGTGTGTGTGTGTGTATGTATATATATAGATTGCAAGTGGAGAAGAAATAATGCATCTGTGTACTGTTGGAAAAACCTCCTGGAACTAACATCACAGATGATGTGAAAATGTTTTTGAGGGCAGCCACACAGTCATCTTCATGTTCCGCAGTCCAGGAAAATCAAATAACTACCAAATGGGGCAGGATAAAGTTAGTGAGGAAGTTGGAGATTCATTCCCCAAAGTTATATCACACAAAAAATGAGAAGAAACAGATACCCTTCCATTGCCAATTTAATAGAGTGCTGTCATGGATGCTCTTATTAAAACTTGATTTTTTTTCTGTTTAGTGGAAGGGTATGAGCTCAAGGAATAGCTTCCTTCTCCTCTCTGTTACCTTGAATCTGGACTCATGCAATAATTACTGAAAAAACTGGCACGGCTGCAGTGCTGGCCTTTTGGGTAAGATTTGGTGGAAAAAAAGAAACAACGTTACTAGTATGCAGTAATGAGAGATTTCTTCACTCGGAGACCAAAGTTCAGATGCCCATCAGAATCAAAAAAATTTTGTTCTGGATTATGCGGACTTTTTGAGCTTCCCTAGTGCGAAAACTCAGCCTGATTTTCATCAGATTTTCCCTAGAAGAGGTAAAAGGGAAACTTGACCTGAAAATCTTTTGCAGTGAGAAAAGCAGACCACTGCCCTTTTCCCGGCAAATTAGGAAATGCCCTGGAACTTTTTTAACTTAAGTCTTTTCTTTAGCAAGGTTAGACTATGTCACTGCTTGCCACCTCATTGTCCCTTTCTGAAGAAAGGGTGATTTATGAGCCCCCTGGATCTTCTTGTGGTATTAATAACATCTCAAGCCAGCTGTTTTATTGGGTGTACACAGAGGGTAATTAGAAACATCTGAGAGTCCCATAATGTGCCCAGAAATCCATGACGTTGTATGGAAAAGAAGAAAATAATAACACTCATGCCAAAGTTGTGTACTTGGTAAATAGATAAGTTAGTATTAAACAGACTTTCTTTTGTATTTTCCCATCATTTTGAGAAAGAGGCTAAGCTCTTCAGACTGGAAATGCCCTCTTAATGAAGTGCACTCACTCGCTGCAGAAATCATAACCTTATTTGGTAAAAGACTTCTGACCATGCTGTTCCTACAGTAATTATCATTTCCCTTCTGTCAAGCTTCATCATATTAGAGACCATTTTCTGCCAGAGAAAGTATTTCTTCTTTTTTACCTGGCACTTACTTGAAAACTTTAGAATTCTGAAGGATCTCATGTAAGGAAATTAACTCTTAGAAACATACTGCACCGGGGACTAATAGTGCCAATTTGCCTAATTAGTCTATCCTAGAAATCGGGTTGGGATTCAAGAGTTTGGGCTCTATTTGAGCTGGTTATTTGAAATTTGATCTGTTCCAGGGATGGCTGAGTTCGAATATTTGGGTATGTAGCAATAACAGCGGCTGAGTCAGGGTCTGATTCAAATCAGGTCCCGTTCTTTCTTCCTCCAAGACCAAATCTAGACAAGAAAACCTAACAATTTGGTGGTGGCTGGTGAATGGTTCCTTTCATCTTCATTCACAAATAACAAGCCCTTATGAGAAGTCCGTGCTGAGTCAAACTAACATGCCCCAGGCGGCTGTGGACAGGGGTCCAGTTGGAGGCCTCCGGCGTCTTTTCAACCTGCGTTGCTTCGTGTGTCCCCACTGGGTGTGACATTTTTGTCTTGATCATTTTGAAAGGGACTTCCCATCGATCATGAAGACAAAATTGGATGTTTTGCTGGAGGTTGACAGTGACTTAAGGAAGGAGAAGTGGATTCGTGTGTAGAAATGTTTATTGTGGGGAGGTGGGACAGTAGGTAAGAGCTGTTGCTGAAACCTGACTTTAAATACCTGCCTTCTCCAACCCCTAAATCAGTGGTTGTTCGTCCTGGTTACACAACAGATATTCCAGGGATTACTTAAGAGCACAGATGTACAGCCCACATCCCAGGCTTCTAAGTCAGAATTCCTGAGTGGGCGTTGAAAACAAATGATGCAGACGATTGTTAAATGTGTATAGCTCTGATGGAGATCCCCTGGTCTAAGCCATGCTCATCACCTTTTACTGTTCGTTGGAATCGCTGTGAATACTGATGAAGTCCAGATTCCCATTCAGTAGGTTGGGGAGGTGGGGCGAGATTTTTAACAGGTTCCTGGGGATTGGAATGCTGTTTGGCCCATGTGTTACCCTTTGCAAGGTACTATTAATTTTATAATAAATAGTGGCTTCAGAAAGATATATTATCATGAATTAATTATACTGATTTATTGAGTTTCTATATGAGGCTGATACTATTTTAGGAAGTGATGTATAAATGTCAAAAGAGACTCGACCATGTAATCAAAAGACATTAATCCTTTGCAGTTCCCCTACCTCAGTTCCCATCGCTCTTAAAGCTGAGGTTTTCTCACCCTGCCAGGCAGCCTCTTGGGCAGGGTGCCCCCAGGATACCGTCCTTGCCACATGAAATACTGGGTGCAGGCTGCCTTATTTCCTCATCCTACCATTTCAACCTGCTCTAGCCTGCCTCCCACCTTACCAGTTTTCCAGAGAACAGTAAGAAAGTCTCTTTGCTCGTGTCCCCTGAATTCCAAGGGATATGTGTCAGGCTCTCCAAAGGATTTTCACCTCCTCTGCTCCAGTGCAGCAAGCTGGGTTCTGCAGCCCGGCCAGCATCCCAGGAAGTGGGCAATTGCCACTAACTTTTGTCCTCAGCTTTGGGACGTTGCTCAAATCTTAAGTCCCATTCCATAGCCTGCACAACTGATGCAAGGGTGACGCTGTGGGCCTACTAGTAACGGGCCATAGATTTGTTTTTCCAGGAGAAATGGGAGGGGCGATATACTTGCGTGGATCCACCCTCAATAGGATTATCCTATTGAAGTTCTGCTTGTGATTACTATTAAGCATGTGGAAAGTATTCGAGGACAGTCTTTAAGGGAAGATGCACTTGAACGAAACCCAGGTTGTCTAAGCCTGTCATGCAACCATCATCCTAGCTTTCTGATAACACAGTCTCTATCCTGAACTTCCCTACCAACAGGACTTAAGTTCTGGCTTATAAACATGATACTTGAGAGCACTTTCAGCACAGAAAAGTTGAGTTAATGGAAAGGGAGAGTGAACATGTACTCATTAGCAAAGCATAGCAAAGCTGAAACTCACCTTGTGCTATCCAACCCCCTTGTGTTTCTTTAACGAGCCTCTGGGTTCTTCCTCTTTCCATGGTGGCCTACTGACACCGGGTCCTGTGTCTTGCCCCTGTCTCCGATTCCCTGTGATTTCACGTATGTATCCTTTGCTGGTGCTCGCTCAGTTCCCTCTCCTACTCTGAAATATCTGGTTCACACCCTTAATGCAGATGGGAAGGCACAAAGCTGAGTTTGTCTAATGGTTCTCAACCAGAGGACGTGTGCCCCCCCCACCCCCAGGAGGGACATTTATGGTTGTCCAACTGGGGGGGTTGGTCCTGGCATGGAATGGGTAAAGGCCAGGAATGCAACGAAGTAGCCTACAGTGCACAGGCCAGCCCCACCACGAAGAATTACTTGGCCCCAAATATCTCAGTGCCAAAGTTGAGAATCCAGCTCTAAGCATTGTTTTTTTCCTGTTGGACAACATCTTGGACCCTCTCTCTGACATTTTGCCCAGGTCTCTAGAGAACCCTCCCTCTTAAATATCAAGGTTGTTCTGTAACCTCCAGCATTATGTCACAAGGGCACTCCTTCGGCGAAGGTGCCGAGGCTCACACCGGTAGCCCTTCCCGCCCTCCTTGTACCTGTGCTGCCTCAGAACCTGGGCCTTGACGCCGGAGGCTTGATCTGCACCGGACAAGTTGTACGCGATCACCTCGCGGGGTTGCGGAGGGCGCAGGGTTGAGGTGGTTTGGGATGTCTCAGGATGACTCAACAAGGGAGCAGGATTGGCCTTTATCACGGGGATATTTTGGAAAGTGAAGTAAGAAATAATGAATGGGAAAACGCGTCAGGCGGGAGGCAGTTTTTGCACATCTCAGAAGTGATTGTATGACACAAACCGCTTTTCAACACTCCCCATTGCTACCGTGGACACTTGTTTGCAGAGCGTCTAAGGCTCCGGCCACTGGAAGAGGAGAGACAGCTGAGCGTGTTTATTTGAACCATAGCATCATCCCACGTTCAAATAAACATCGCACCTTGGGAGGGGACAGGTTTGTTATTTCTAACCCAAACGTCTGTACACATGTCTTTCGAAGGATTATGTTGCCAAGTCTGAAAGAAAAAAACACTCTCCAGGCATTAAAAGTCTGACACATTATTTAATTTGTTGAAAAAAGGAAAACCTCTTTGTGGCTACAGCACTCGAGGTTAGCTGGACAGTGATATGTGTCATGTTTTCAAGCCTTTGCTTTGGACTGAGAAAGAGCCCTAGAGAGCAAGTAAAAGCCCATTGCCTTCACGTGCATAGAACCTTGCCATAGCAGGTCCCCCTCATGTTTTGGTCATCTTGCCCAGGACACTTGGAATTTTCATGGTTGTGTCTTTTGCCTTTTTTTACTTGAATGAAATGAAATGTTCTTTTTTTAAAAATTACGTGTTTTTCTTAATTTCAGAGAGAGAGAGAGGAAGGGACAGAGATGGAGAGATAGGAACATCAATGATGAGAATCATTGATTGGCTGCCTCCTGCATGTTCCCTACCGGGCATGGAGCCCACAACCCAGGGATATGCCCTGACTGGGAATTGAACCATGACCGCCTGGTTCATGGGTTGATGCTCAACCACTGGGCCACACTGGCTGGGCTGAAATGTTCTTAATTCATTATTATAGGGTTGATATATTTTATTGCCTCTCCATGAGATCTTCTAAGCCCATAATTAATATGGCTGATTTTTTTTCCCTATTGTGTCCTTTCATTAGATGTGGTAAAATATAACTTTTCCCATTTTAACCATTTTTCAGTGTGTACTCCATAGCATTGAGTACATTCACAGTGATGTACAGCCATCACCACTGCCCCTTTCCAGGACTCTTCATCACCCCAAGCAGAAAGCCCATACCCATTAAACAGTAATTCTCCATTCTTCTCTCCCTCCAGCCCCTGGCAATCTCTGTTCTATCTTCTATCGCTATGAATTTGCCTATTCTGTGTACTTCAGAAAAGTGGAATTATAGAGTATTTGTCTTTTTTTGTGTCTGGCCTTTTTCTCTTAGAATAATGTTTTCATGATTCATTCATGTTGCAGCATGTGTCAGAATTTTCTTCCTTTAAAAATATTTTTATTGATTTCAGAGAGGAAGGGAGAGAGAGGGATAGAAGCATCAATGATGAGAATCATTGATCGGCTGCCTCCTGCATGAACCCTACTGGGGATTGAGCTCTCAACCTGGGCATTTGCCTTGACTTGGAATTGAACCGTGACCTCCTGGTTCATAGATGGACACTCAACCACTGAGCAACACCAGCCTGGCAGAATTTTCTTCCTTTTTAAGGCTGAATCATAATCCATTGTATACATATGCTACCTTTTGTTTATTGATTCTTCTATTGATGGACACTACTGTAAATAATGCTGCAATGAACATTGGTGTACAAGTATCTGTTGCAGTCCCTGCTTTCATTTCTTTTGGGTCTATACCTACAAGTGGAATTGCTGATAATTCTGTTAAACTTTTTGAGGAAATGACAAACTGTTTTCCACAGCAGCTATGCTATTTTATATTCCCACCAGCAGTGTATGAGAGTTCTAATTTCTATACATCCTCACCAATACTGGTTACCTTTCTCTTCTCTTTTTTTTATTTGAGAAATAGCCATCCTAAAGGGTCTGAGGTGGTCTCTCACTATGGTTTTGATTTGCATTTCCTTTATTACTAATGGTATTGAACCCGTTTTCATGGACTTATTGTCCATTTGTAAATCTTCTTTGGAGAAATATGTATTCTAGTTCTTTGCCCGGTTTTGAATTGGTTTGTTGTGGTGTTTTGTTTTTTTTAAAAAAAACCCTGGGATTTCTACTTACTAAGGTAAGTGCTTAATTGCAACGTTATCTGTAGCTGATACTGATTGTGAATCTTTTGAGAGACCTGAGTTCTAATCCTGGTCCTGCCACTTAGACAAAACTCCCTTTAAGTCTTTTTTTTTTTTTTCATCTGTAAAAGGATGAGTTTAGGGAGTAGATGTTCAAGATCGCTTGCAACTCCAAAATGCTATTATCCTGTCTAAAATAAAGCCCGGCTCTGAGGAGAATGATAGAGTGTAAATGGGATTAGGCTATTTTTAGTGTGTTTTATTCTGAAAATACTTATTGTGATTTTCAAGTATGTACAGTGTGTTCTCTTTTGTACTTTTTTTTGGCTCCACTTTCCACTGTAAATCAAAGGACAATTTTACAGAAATCCAGTGATATATTGTGTGGTGACGTGTCATTGGCCCGACAAGTTTGATCAGAAAGCTAGAGGCCTGAAACATTTCACAAGCTTACAAATGACTCTGGATTTTTTTCTTGCTTAGTTTTTGAAACCAAAGTGCTCAGAAGGGTTTGGCCAGAAAGAGAAGGTGGCCTGAGGGAAGCACAGCTTGTGTGGAGTGGAAGGAAGGAAAGTTTAGGGTTGCATTGAGCCACTCAGGTTGACAGAGCTGAGGTTTTAGGTAATTTTTTTTTAAAGGAAATTGAAATGAGGGCTTGCATGCCCTAGAATGCGTTGGAGCCCTTCTACAAACTATAACAAAGAAATGATTTAGGATTGAAAATATGAGTTGTAAGGATTTAAATCACCTTACTGGAGGGAAAAAATCAAGAGCAAATTCTAAATATAACGAACATGTTGTTTATAATAACTGAAGAGGTAGTTTTTCCATGTGATACAGGTTTGAACTTATTTATCTCTTGCTAATTCCTAGATTTCTTAAGTTACTTGGATTAACAGTTCCTGGAATTGTTTCTTCTTGTGTAAGGATAAGGTCAGATGCCTGAGCTTTTTTCAGTCAAAATATGACCCTGGTCAGTTCAGTGGTTAGACCACTGGCCCGTGGCCTGTGGTTTAATTCCTGGTCAAGGGCATGTCCCTCAGACCTCGGTTGCAGGTTCCCCAGCCAATCAATGTCTCTCTCTCTCTCTCTGTCTGTCTCTCTCTCTCTCTCACCCACCCCCTTTTCCTCCCTCCCTTCTACTCTCTCTAGAAATCAATGGAAAAAATATTCTCAGATGAGGATTTTAAAAAAATGGTGTTCAACAGCGCTTGTGCTGGAAATCTGCCCTGCTCTGTGTCCCAGAGACATCAGGGGGCCCTTTTCTTTAGGAGTTTGGGATATTTACTACAGCTCCCTCCTGCAGGGCCATTGGGGATCTTTATGATCAGAGCAGTATCCATTCAGGTGTGATTGTTAGCTATGATTAATTGCCTGATTACCATACATTCAATGGCATCAAAATGCAATGCATTAAGCTCCAACCCTGCACATATTTTAACACATTTTAAGATAAGAGATTGCATATTTAATTTCTTGTGTTCATGAAACTTAAAAAATACCATAAATCGATAGCATTGCCTAGTACTTGAATATTTTTAGCTGTAGATTAAGTCTGATACAAAGACATTATTTTCTGTTTATAGTTTTAATAAAGTTTAGAGAGAATTTTGAATAAATTTAATTTACTATCTGATGTTTCATAAAGAATTTAAACATTGCATAGTTTTGCAAATGACAGATTTTTGCCAGTTGAGAGTCACTCCTTGGTGACTAAAGAGCAGCTTTTATTTGGACTCAGGTGTGCGTGGAAAGCACACATAATGCCCCCCCTCTGAGGTACTTGGCCTTTGAAATTTAATGTACAATTTAGCCTTGAAATTATAGATGCTATAAAATTTATAAGTCAAACATCAAAAGTGTTTGGATTCCAGAGACATGTTATTGTCTGGGATTATTTAAGAAGTTGTTGGTGCAAATAGAATTAAAATGTGGCACGTGTGGGAGTGAAGAGCTGTGAGGGCAGTGAGCAATGAAGGAAGGGATATGGCATCTCAGAGGTGACCTATGGGCTGTCACCCGTGTGTTTCTGAAAAGGCGAAACCTAATGATTGTACCAAATAACCCTTGTGCAAGAGTTGTTTTGTGGAAACCTGTCGAGAATTGTTTTGTGAAATGAATGGGAGACCCTTAGAGCTGAGAGTAGCATGCAGAGCATCTGGTTTACCCTTCTTGTTGTTTTGTTACTACTCACCTCAGAATATTTTCCATTGAGATTATATATATATAGTTTTTTTTTTAGGGAGAGTGGAAGGGAGGGGGAGAGACAGAGAGAGAGAAACATCAATGTGAGAGAGACACATTGATTGGTTGCCTCCTGCATGGATTGAGCCTGCAATGGAGGTACGTGCCCTTGACCGGAATCAAACCTGGGACCCTTCAGTCTGTGGGCCGGCACTCTATCCACTGACCCAAACCAGCTAGGCCTTCCCTTTTTGTTTTGTACACCAGAAAATTGAGGCCCCAGTGAGGGAAGGTGACTCCCTTAAGGTCACAGCTAGTGGCAAAGCTCTGGTTCAGACCCAGGCTTGTGATTCTGCTTTCATTGCCAAATGAGATTTTTAGGTTTAACATTTTTTATGTCTGGAGATTTCTTAAAGTGGCCTTCTGTTGGACAGTGCCACTGCGGGATGATCTGAATGCATTTTGCCCATGTGAGAGAGGAGTCTCAGGGGTTTTGCTCCAGCCCTTCCTTACTAACCCCATTCCCACCCAAATTATGTGAGGGTGAGAGTCACTGAGTAACTGGGAGAAGCTAGGGTTACCATACTGAAAAAGAACATATATGTAGCACAGAATATTCCCCAATTATTATGTAAACCTTTGCCCAACAAAAAGATTAAGGAGATTATGCTATGTAAACTTCGGATAGAGATTGTTGTGTAGAATACCAAACCCAGATATCTAGGGACTGAGGATTAAAAATACAGGTAGTTGCCCGGCCAGTGTGGCTCAGTGGTTGAGCGTCAACCTATAAACCAGGAGGTCATGATTCCATTCCCAGTCAGGGCATATGCCCAGGTTGCAGTCTCAATCCCCAATAGGGGGCATGCAGGAGGCAGCCGATCAGTGATTCTCTCTCATCATTGATGTTTCTATCCCTCTCTCCTTCTCCCTTCCTCTCTGAAATCAATGAAAATACATATTTTAAAAAATCCAGGTAGTTATGCAGAAGGAATATCCGGGGCATCAGCAGACAGGCCCTCTGGTCCCAGCCGCAGAAGGCTACGTGCTACCCACAGCAGGGGCATGACAAACACTGGATGGCACAATTCTGTGCCATTCTCTGGAATGAACCCAGAGGAGAAATGAGGAGAGGGCATCCCAGATGAGCTCAATTCTGGGAGACTCACTTTTCCCTGACTAATTCCTGGAGGGGGGTCCTTAGCTCATTGAGAGGAAGTCCAGTCATACAGAATCTATGATTCAGTGGCTGATTATCAAAGGAGTCACTTTCTCGTCAGAAAATGGAAGATTTCTTTCCAGTGTTTCACATGTATTACCCAGAATACTTTGACTTTCTGGAATTTAAGATACAAACTCAAGTCCCTTGGTAATAACGTTGAAACACTGGAAATCAGTGAATGTTCCCCTCTTGTCTCCTTCTCTCCCCTCTCTACCGCTCTCCTTTCTTCCCCTCCCCTGTAACCTCGATCCTTCAAACTGATTGCAGTGTATGTACCTCAGTGCTGGGAAGCGGCGGAGACAAAACGATTGGTCTTCAAAATGGCAGAAACACAGAGTGTACCTTTTTTCTTTTCTACAGAACTGATGACACATTCTAAGTCTACCACACCATATAATGAGGCAGGAAACACATTTCTTTGGAGAGCTCAGTTAAGATGAGATGAACGTGTGCGTTGCGCTTCTTTGTCTCATGGCCAGACAGAATGCAATGAGATGGGAATGCAGGGGGCTTCGGGGGGGGGGGGGCTTGCTTAATCCCAGGCTGAGTGTGCCTCTGCGAGGGAGGGAGCAAAGCTGCAGCCTGGTGAGCTGAGGCAGGAGTAGCAACAGCTGCACTTAGCTTGGCTCCCCTCCCCTTGGCCTTGACGGAGCCCTAGTCTTCACCAAGTGAGGCAGCCTGCTGTGGCTGTGGCCCTGCAGCTCAAGGGCTTCCTATCACAAATAATGAAAAATATGGGTCTCACCAGGCCGCAGTTAAAAGTAATAATAATAATCTCGCCAAACCTTGCATGCTTGCTATAAAGCCAGGGCTCAGCCAGTTCAGCTGCCACTTAACCAAGCTGTTGAGTTTGAGTTATCAAAATGCAGTCACTGTTAGCACGTCCTGTCTAGCACCGTTTAAAAGTAGTATCACTGGTTTGATTGCCAGAGAAAGAATTTCTGCTCTTCATCTCTTCTATTTCATAATCTCAGTGCCCAATCATTTAACTCTCTCAATAATATTTCTAAATGATAGAAAGATAGGAACTCCAGTGCTTGTGCTTCTATTTGAAGCCCCCTGTTGAAGGTACTAACTCTGCCTCTGGGATCTATGGGCATGTCTTTAGCTTCCTGTGTGATATTTCAATGGTTCATTAAAGAAGAAAAATACCCCTAATGAAACTACAGGAAAAGATTCGGTTTAGAGCTGGAAGGAAAGGAAAACTAATGTTTATTGCGTACCTTCTGCGTACCCAGCATAGTTTTAGGCATTTTCATACTTTGTCTGTTCATTCTGAGAACAATAGGTATATTATTCCCATTTATTGATTAGATAGGTGAGGCCTGGAAAGCTTAAATACTCAATCTAGAGAATTGTTAATATTCAATCCAGCTGTAAAAATAACTATTGTGGACAATTTCCATTTCTTTGGTCACATAGAGAAAATTTATTAGGGTCTTGAAGAGACTTGCCCCTTTTAATTGTCGGCAGATGAATAGCAGAACTTGAATTCAATGGAATCCAAGTGCTTGGGAATTATTTTGAGCGGGTCATTCATGTGGTTAGGGCAATGCTGCTTCCAAGGGAATATTTTGATTGATTGTGTCAGCGTCCTTGGGTGGCCTTCCCGAGAGCTTGAATGACTGTGTAAGTTTGGTTTCCTCTAACTAGCTTCTAAGCTTTTACAGATGAGGCACCACATCTTTCTTTTGTTCCTCTAATAATGATTAGTATAATAAATGGAAAAGAATGGGCATTCAGTACAGTGGGTTGACCTACTATAGAAACAGGCTTTTTCAGTTCTATTGAGAAAACTAAGTACATATTATAGGCTTTTACCGGTAGCTAGTTGTTGGGCCCCTGTGGTTGGTAACATCTGCTATTTCTGCCTCATAATTATTGATCATTGCAGTACTTAAGGATGGAAAGTAAATTTTATCTACCAACTCTATTTGTGGTTGACCTGTGAAGTGTTGCAAAGAGTCTAGGCCCTGTAAGAGACATGATAGATTATTAATTTTTATGTGAAAGATAGAGGAAGACAGCGGTGATATGGCCTCCTGACCTCTTCAGAACCTATTGGGATAATGTGCACACTTTGGAGAGAGTGTGGTAGACTTTGCATATTGACTCTGCCATTTACTAATGGTGTGCTTTGGGAAGAATACGAAATATCTCAGAATCTCAGTTATCTATTTCTTTTGGTATAAAACTATGTCATTCCCAGGGTTGCTGTAAGGAGTAAATGAGATAATGAAGTCAGTACCCTATAGAAGAGTAGCCAACAATTGTAGTACCTTTCCCTTACACAGAAGCTAAATAAACATTTCCTTATTGAAACTTTATTGTCCTTGCCTTCTGTGGACAAATGAAAATATTTTTATATGGATGAGTAAGTGATGTCAATATTGGCATTAAGGCACTTTAAGACAGATATGTTGTCATTCCCATCACTTTTATGTGTTAGATAGCTGAGGCCTAGTATAGTATTAGTATTAATGTCTTTTGATTTATTATCAAAGTGACTGGAAACCTTTCTGTAGGTTTATGTTGGGTATAAAGAACTTGCCTCTTATATTAGACATTCTTCATAGCTTTTTCTGATCAAGCTTAGAAATTTTGATCACTTGGTTAGTTTCTAAATCTCTTCTGTGCTTCTGGACAGTTTCCTTAAATTTGTTCTGTATCATCCATGAAGGGACTTAGTAAAAGTGAGCATACTTGCTAGCATTCCTTGATAGTTTCACAGGAGCCTGAGAAACACATGTTGAGGAACTTATCTGATGGTCATCATTTGTAGAGGAGAGTGACAGCCATCGGTAAATAATTTTTGTGTTTCCTCAGGCTCAAAAGAGCAAATTTGGAGGGAGACAAAGATATTGTTCCTATTTACTTTTCGTGCCTAAAGTATTGAACTGAAGGTACCAGAATAAAGGGTGAAGTTTATCAATTCTAAATGTTTATTTAATGGATTTGTATTTGTTCATATGTGTGTCCATAGAGTCATACAAAATATGTAAATGAGTATATAAAGATAGTGGTCAAGCAATATCTTAAAAATCAAAAGGAATATTTAATGACTATTTTCTTGTTTGCTTTAGGAATTCTGACTGGATCTTATCATATTTCTAATAATTACTTGGAAATTTCTATCATTTCTCTGGTTTTCTTTTTTTTCATAGGTATCAGGCAATGAAAACCAGAATTCTCCATTTTAATTGTAAGAATCCTGGACAGTTTTATGCTAATGGTGAAAGCAAAAATTTTGTTCTTGTCCTGAAATCCAGTTTAAGCTTTCCTAATCTGGACCATATTGATGACACATGTAGCTGACAAGTAAGATTCACTGTTTCCTCTGCTTGGCTGTTGATCGGCTTGCTAGCAGCTGGAAGAGCTAATCATAAATCTCTCAGGAAGATTATGAATAAGCTGTAAGTTTATCTACATGGATAGTCTTTCTCCGGCAACGATAATAGAAGTTTTATATAAGCAGAGCAATTAGTTGAACTTTGTAGGGAGAGTTCAGAAGAGATCTTTCAGATATAGACAAGGACAATTGTCATTGGACCCATGGTTAACAGAAGTGGCCAAATGTATGTTAGAAGCAAAGGCAAAGAAAGGGCTTTGGTGGAGAGAGACAGTATTCCTCTTAGATATAAGGAATAAGAAGCTTTAGGAGACTTTAAATCATCACTTACCATTGGAAATATTCCATTATGTTAAAAATGATGGAAAAAATGCAAAATATGATTTAAAAAATATTCTGGATATAAGATTTAAAGTTTTAAGGCAATTTGAGGCTTATGACTAAAGTTGCAAAACTGTTAAATCTTTCCAGGATTGCTGCTAGCCGTATATTGGAAAAACATCAGAAGCAGTCTGATATATCATGGGATACTAGCTGAAAATCATCACTTCACTTTAAGCATTATCATTCCACTTATTTTAGTGTCATTTGGAATAAAAAGAATCACAAAAAGCTCTCCTGGGAAAAATACTTTTAATCGATTGGTCCTTGTATGAAAACACAGAGAGTTTAACTTTGGGTCCTCTGCCTTTTGTCAGAGAGCTGGAGGGTTGGCTCTGCTGAGGTTCATGAAAATCATTGGCATGAATTGGGCACCTACTTAAGGTTTCTAGATTTAGAGGTGGAGGAGCACCTAGGCCTGCAGGGAGCAGTCAAAGGAGGCCTCACAAGAGGAGAGGATATGAAGTGGTGGTGGTGGTTTTTTTTGGGGGGGGGGGTAAGAACTGAAGAAGGAAGAGTGGGGAGAAGAATTCTTCTAGAACAGTGGTTCTCAACCTTCCTAATGCCGTGACCCTTTAATACAGTTCCTCATGTTGTGGTGACCCCCAACCATAAAATTATTTTCATTGCTACTTCATAACTGTAATTTTGCTACTGTTATGAATCGTAATGTAAATATCTTGATATACAGGATGTATTTTCATTGTTACAAATTGAAATAATTAAAGCATAGTGATTAATCACAAAAACAATATGTAATTACATATGTGTTTTCCGATGGTCTTAGGCGACCCCTGTGAAAGGGTCGTTCGTCCCCCAAAGGGGTCGAGACCCACAGGTTGAGAACCACTGTTCTAGAATCTAGACGTGAGCTTTAACATGGATTTACACAGGGAGTGGTGTGTTCTGGGAATCACAACTACATCAGTTTTGTGGTCTACAATACTCAGAGCAAGACATGGTGGAGATAAGCCTGGCAGCGCTGGGTACTTAGTGCACTGTTGCCAAGAGTAGAGCCTTTAATTCTCACCACAAAACCCAGGAGGCAGTTATTCCAATAACCCTATAGGGTTTTAATCAGGATTTCACTGAGAAGACAGGATTTTTTTTCTTTTAGGTGATAGAGAGCTACAGAAAAATCATGGGGAGGAATGAGCTTGTTGATTGAGTACTCATGTCAGAAAGTACATTCTGGACGTGGTATGGAGAGAAAATATTGGAGAGAGCTAAGGAAGGAGGTAGTAAGGCTCTCAAGAAGGCTTTGCCATAGTCTATGCAAGATAGACTAGTCTGAACCTGGACAAAGGTCTGGAGGAATGGAGAGGAAGAAACAAACTGAAAGATACTGAAGAGAGAATCAGTAGAACTTGGTCTCTGTTGATGTGAGGGTTATGGGTCTGAGAAAAAACCAGCCTTAATGTTTATGGCTGATAATCGTATTTTTTAAAAAATTAATACATTATAGGATCATAAAAGTTTGGCACTGAGAAGGAAATGTATATGTCCGTTAGATCTATTGTTTTATCAGTTAGAGAACCGAGTTCCAGAATGCTGAACTGAATTACTGAAGGTCATTTAGCTGTGTGATGCTGACCTAGGTCTAGGACTCAGATCTCTTGGCTCTCAGTACAGGGATCTTCTGACTCACTAGACTTTAAACTTGTACATGAAAATCTCTACATAAAGATGATTTTATTTCATTCAGGAGGAAGTATTTATCATCATCATCATCATCATCATCATCATCATCATCATCACTATTACTACTAGCTGGATCTCTTTCCTGATAAAAAGTAATGGACTAGAAAACATGAATCATGTGGCAAAGTGCTTAACTCACGTGGTAAAGTTGCTTAAATACATCCGTTCTATGAAGAGAATTCATAGAACGTTAGAAGGGAACTGTGACAAGGCTTTGCTCCAATGGCTGTGAAATGTATTTGAAAGCTGCTCAGTTTCAAGCTTTGATGGTACTGAATCTCTTAGGAAGTAGAAAAGTTGTCAAGTGCTTCCTTCTTTCCTCATTGGCTTTTTCAAGTTGTGGAAATAGCTTCTTCTAGAACAGCTATAACTCTCAAAGTGGGTGCACATCCCTCTAAGAGGAACCTATGGGCTTTTCCTTCTTGTTTGGGTCAGATAGGTTATAAATGATAAAACTTCATTATGACCTCAGTGTGGCAGATTTTTTTACGTTTGCAAAAATTACAGAGAAATGATTGTAGTTTGTGAAACTATTTCCTTTTATATTAGTAAGAATCACTGTATGGTGCATTTTAATTCCAAATTAAAACATCCTTATATCGTTTCCTTAACTTCAGAGTCTGACTGGCCATAAAAGGAAAAGAGAAAGAGAAACAGGAGGAATACTAGGGAAAATTTTCTGAAATTCTTCTTCGTTTACCCACGTAGTTTCTCTGATGATAGTTGGTTTACTTAGGAAAGTTGCCAGAAGGATTTGGAAATTTTTCTAGTCCTGATTAGTGATGGTAGTTTTAATTTACTTTTCCATGTCTCTGATTCTCTGATTCTAATCCTGTACAAAATCTAGACCTCCAAATGTTTTATAGTGGTAACTGGGGATTAGATATACACTAGGATATTTCAAAAATCAATTTAGCCTAAGTCTGAGCTACATCTCAAGAGAGTTAATTAGAAACACAACCATGGGCCAATACTGGGGATTAGAAGGAATTATCTTCAGGAAGTCAGTTGTGATACATATTGTCTTGATTTAATGGAATGTTCCAGATTCAGGGAGCATATATGGAGCCCCGAGGAATGCATAGGCCGATTTTAATAACTTGAACTTGACATACCAAGTTATTTAAGCTAAATGGAAGGAGACATCTTGGCTCATCTCATCAGTAATGAGTCTCGTGGCTTTGAATGGCTTTAGCATTTGACTCTTGAAAGTTCAGTGTGACTTTAAGCAGTCTGCAGTAGAAGCTGTCTAAAATTACCTCTACCTAACTGACTTTCCAAATTAACCAACGCCCTCCACCCCTTTTAAAATACACCAACCTATGCCCATGACCTGCTGAATATTCTTGGCCGGTAGTTCACCCCACACATTACTAAGTCTGAGTTGAATAGCTACAAAGGGTCAATTCTTTTGTTTCTGACCATAAATTACATCATTTAATTAAACATTATGCGAATGACTAGAAATGAGGGCAAAAAGAGTTGTTTCATGAAGATTAAAAGACAGTAAAATGCCTTGGAAAGACAATAAAAGCAAATGACTAATATAAGACTGATTGTCAATTTAGGGGTAAGACAACATTAAGAAATTGGAAAGCAAACTATAAACGTACAGAATTTGGCATTTAGCTGACTTTATGTTAAAAAATATGTTTTATAGAAATCTCCCATTTGCTCATTTATTCATTAAAAAAACAACAACATTTCTTAAGTGTCTACTGTGTGACTAGTATTTTGCTAAGCTTGGGATGTGCCCCTGAAAAGGTCAACATCCCAAAGACAAGGTTCCTTCCCTCCAGGGGCTCAGGACCTTTTGGAGAAGTCAGATGTGCATCCAGACAATGACAGGTCAGTGCTCTCCGGGCTGGGTGTGCACATGCAGTCATTGCCCTGAGTATGTGGCGGGGAGAAGGAACTATCAGCTTTTCTCTGGCATCATCAGGAACGGCCTTAGTGATGAGGGGAAGCTTCAGCAGAGGCTCGGGTGGTGAGCTGGAAGAAGAGAGGAAAGAGCCTGTATAGAACCACGAGCGTATGAGGAAGCGTGGCCTGCTCAGGGCAGACCAGGGTTGGGCATTCTGGAACTGAAGAGAACATAGCAGCAACGGTGGAGAACTGGGCTGGGCAGGCAGCAAAAATGAGACCCAGAAGAGCCCTTCTGTCATGATTGGGTTAAGATGTCCCCCACTGTTGATAGAATCTCTGAAATAGATAAGCAGGAAATTGGGGTGTCCAGCTTTTCAGCTCAAACGAGTCTGCATATCAGAGGCAGTGATCTGGTAGAAACCACTTGGGAACCTCTTACCCATCATTCAAGTTTATGGTAATGTACAGAAATCACCTCTAGTTCCCGCTAAACATTCTCATCCCTCTGTGCATGCTGTGTAAGAGAAGAAATCTGGGTTAAAATATTTTAAATCTAACAGGTTGTAAAATCGAAACTTGTGATGCACTCTTACAAATTTTATTATTTAGTATTTGTCAAAAGCCTTTATTTAAAACCTCTAACTCCAGTCCTTCCACAAAGGGCCTGTAAGTCTAAAAGACAAAGAAGTTCTCAGTAACTGAGGTAGAAACTGAAATCCAGTCATGACAGCAGTTGTCACGTGGTTATTCAGCCCATTTTGTGAGTGTACGCAACCTCTGTCTATACTCAGTCCATAGGCTGTGATGTGCGTGTAGAATTCTGAACCTGGAAGTGTGTGGGTGAGCTTACCCACCAGACTTGAGAGGCCTCTTTGCTGGTTTTCCCCGGGCATTTTTGTGTTACATGGAGGTTTTAAGGCCACCAGCAGCCTGTAAAGAGGCATGGGGAGCTGGTGGTCCTGCCTGAGGGTTTTCCAGTTCAAACATCTAGAAAGATCTGAGCTGAGCTCACACGCCTGTCCCTTCAGCAGCTACACAGGATATTGCGTATCCTTGGGAGGGATACTTCCCTGATCGTGGTGATTTGGACTCTGCACTGCATCCCCGTCACCGACCTTTATGCTCATCTGTGACTGCTTAGCACTCAGGAAGAGGACTCCGAAAGGGCTCCCTGCCCTTTGCAAGAAATAACAGGACCAGGCCTGAGAGAGAGGCCTCGCTTGTGGGGGCGCAGTTAGGTGGGAGCCAGGGAACGCAATGATCCGTGGAGGGTGGGAATAAAAGGAAGCTATAGACGGGCCATGCAGGTTTTTGTTTATAGTTGGTTCCCAAACATTGTCTACCCAGAATTTATCGCTCCTGGCATCTGACTGAGTTTTACAGATCCCATTCGTTTTATTACCCAGTGCGTTTCCTCTTTCACGTCTCCCGGGGAACGTTGCCCTGCTTTTGTATTAGTCCTTTCTTATCCTGCATTTTTCCTCTATTCTTCCACCCTAACTCCATCCTAAATGGCCACATTCTTTCCCCCACCACCTTTTGTCTAACCCCTTTGGATTCTACTAAAATAACTGCTTGTCTTAAAAATATGGGAAAGCCAGTTCGATTCAGTCCCTGATATTAAGATTCGTAGGTTGCAGTTTGAAGCAAAATGAATTATAACCCATATCTACGTACTGGTTCATCTCCGGGTGGGACGAGTTAAATCATTAAGCGAGAAAGGGATGAAATAACCTAAGGAGCCAGCATGAAGGCTGTTACTAAAGGACCCCCCAGTCCCAAAGAGGCTGGGATTCCTGTGTTCCTTCTGCAGCCTGGGGATGTGGCTGTGTCTTTCCTGAGGAGAAGGGCCTTGGCGAGTGGGAGTTTCTAAGAGAGCACTGCTAGCAACGTCTGGGGGTGAAGGGTGTGAGTGGATTTTGTGATGTGCCCAATATGTGGCGTTCCTTAGGTGATGATTATAAAATGAGATCAAATTAGGTAGCCCACAGCCAGGGTGAGGCTCCTGATAAGGAAAGGAAAGCCATAAACAAAGCTAAGATGATGAATGGCCTCATCCCGAATTAGCAGCTCTGGTATGCCTGTGCGTGTGTGGTAGGGCCTCCTATCTCCTGGATTCTAAACAGAATGTGGTATCGAAGCATTTGTTCATGGGCACCAGCTTTAGAAACCAGCGCCGTTCTTGGAATTTTTGTCTGTGTTTAAGGTTGATATTTTGCATTTGTTGAGATCTGCAGCCCAGTACACTTCAGTGAGTGACAGGTGGGGGTGGGATGGAGATGGTCTCCCCCGTTTCTAGCGCATGAAAACAAAGATTGTGCCAGGGAGAGCGTGGTGAAGCTGTTTTTAACTCTTATGAAAGGATCCTCCCTTTGCCCCCAGATTTCCTTGGATTCCCATTTTCCCTTTTGTATGTAAGAGTGAGAATACTAATCACTTCTCTCACACATTAAAAAAGTCATTTTACCAATAGGATGATTATAGGAGTTTTAAGTGAAATCTTCTGGAATTTGATTTAAATTTGGCTAATTAGTTACTAAAAAATGTATAAGGAGGGCCAGGAACACCGAGCACACTCATGGCGCACATTTCACGTGTGTACGATAGAGGATTCTACTGATCTGAGTTAGGCTTGTTCTTTCTTTTTCTCCGATTCTGATGCCTATGATTGTTTTTACTTCTTACTCTATTTTTCAATTACAGTTTACTTTCAGTATTATTTTGTATGACTTTCAGGTGTATAGCATCGTGATTAAGACAATCATATAGTTTACAAAGTGTTCCCCCTGATATTTCCAATACCCCCCTGGCACCATACACTGTTACAATATTATTAACTACTACTAGTATATTTCCTATGCTCCCAGTGACTCTTCTGTAACTACCAATTTGTGCTCTTAATCCCTTCACCTCCTTTTCCTAGTCTCCCAACCACCCTCTGCTCTGGCAACCACCAGTCCGATCTCTGTGTCTATGGGACTCCTGAGATCTTATCTGTCCTGGGCCTAAGTTTTAAGTATTTATTTATATATATATTTTTTCCGTTTCATTGTATCTGATTTTATAGGCTGCCCTATATGATTGTGGAAAGAAATGGGAATCTGGCCCTTATCTGTCTGTCCAACCCAGCTTTTCTCACCTTCTCCCTGTCTCTACGCTCCTGCTGCCCCAGCCGCCTAAATCATGTCTCACCTCAAGATCCTACCTCCCACTATTACTTCTTCTGCAAACATTCTTTTTGCCAACTTTTTAAGTCACTGGATTCTTCTTTCAGGGTTAGCTTAAATGTCACCTCCTTGGACTGGTTGTTCTGGACCATTGTATCTCACGTTTTCTTGGTAGTGTCCGTGAGTCAGTATACGTTGGCAGACAGATAATTAAGAATTGGCTGAAGGCAATTTTAGAGCATAGTTGTAAATCTCTACATTCGATTATCCACCCCTACCCCAAACCTAGGTTGTAATGAATGCCTGCTAATCTCTGTACTTCCTTCCTGGGCTCATGTGTGGCATTAGGCCTCCTCCGTGCCTCTGAAGAATGGGACCTCCATCTTCACTTTCAGTTCCAGGTTTTTGTCTGTATGTTTGTTTTGGGGAGATGCATCCTGGACCACAAGGCAAGCATACAGTGTTTTGTTTTTATTGATTAATTTGAGAGAGAGAGAGAGAGAGAGAGAGAGAGAGAGAGAGAGATATTTGTTATTCTACTTATTTATGCATTCATTGGTTGCTTCTTACTAGTATATGTGCCCTGACTAGAGATTGAACCCACAACCTTGGTGTATTGGGATGATGCTCTAACCAACTGAGCTACTTAACCAGGACCCAGTTTTGTTTTGTTTTGTTATTTTTAAGGTTCTTGACATGAGCTATAATTTGCAGCATTTAATTGTTATCTAACATATTTGTTATCCAAAAGCTTTAAACAGTTATAGTAGGAACCCACTATCTGGCTGAATAGAGTTGAAGGGTACCCTTTAAAAGAGGACAATATAGGTATGTTTAGGGGAATGAATAAAGTAATAACTTTTACTTTCTAAAAAATAGTACTGTTTTTTTTCTTTCACACTTCAAGGGCTATCAACAAAAATGCGGAAAACTTTTAAGGGAAAGCTGTTCTTTTAATCAGAAACAAGTGGCAAAGTTGAAGCAGCTATGCAGATCAAAGTCGTGTGTGTGTGTATATGTGTGTGTGTGTGTGGTGTGTGTGTGTGTGTGTATTGTGTGTGTGTGTTGTTGGGTGTGTGTGTGTTGTGTGTGGTGTGTGGGGTGTGTGTGTATGTGTGTGGTGTGTTTGTGTGTGTGTTGTTGGATGTGTGTGGGGTGTGTGTGTGTGTGTGGGTGTGTGTGTGTGTGTATGTGTGTGTGTGTGTGGTGTGTGTGTGTTGTTGTGTGTGTGTTGTTGGGTGTGTGTGTTGTGTGTGGTGTGTGGGGTGTGTGTGTATGTGTGTGGTGTGTTGTGTGTGTGTGTTGTTGGATGTGTGTGGGGGTGTGTGTGTGTGTATGTGTGTGTGTGTGTGGTGTGTGTGTGTTGTTGTGTGTGTGTGTTGTTGGGTGTGTGTGTTGTGTGTGGTGTGTGTGGGGTGTGTGTGTGTGTGGGGGTGTGTGTGTGTGTGGGGTGTGTGTTGTTTGTGTGTGTTGTTTGTGTGTGTTGTTGGGTGTGTGTGTTGTGTGTGGTGTGTGTGTGTGTGTGTGTGTGTGGTGTGTGTGTGTGGTGTGTGTGTATTGTGTGTGTGTGTGTGTTGTGTGTGGTGTGTGTGTGTGGTGTGTGTGTGCATGTGTGTGCGCGCGCGTGTGTGTGTGTGTTCTGTGAGATGACAAGTGCAGGGTTTCTTCAAGTGGAGGTTTGTTTCCCCTGTTCTGCCTCAGCCACAGAATTGTCTGCTGGCACAGAAAGCTAGAGGGTGGTGGAGGGGCCGGGTGCTGCTACAAAAAACTCAGGTGTGTTCTTAGACCTGAAGTCTGTTTATAGCTAAGATAACAGGGAAGACAGAGCGGGTATGGCTTTCTGTAGTACAAATCTTTAGAAAATTCATGTTGCCCATATTTGGGTACACGTGACTAATATCTATTCACTTAGGTTCCAGTTTGCCATATAGAATGGGACTATGATTCTGTCAGCCCAGTTTCCGGAGTGCTGCAAGTCGTTTTATAGACCGGAGCGAATGGTGGGACGCACAGAAGCACTTGACATATTTAAAACCGCCAGCATGGATCCTTCTGCTCCCGTTGACCTTTTGTAGCAGTACCGTGGGATGCATTGAGTGGCTGGGATGAAATGATACTTTCTAGAATAACAGGCTGGAGGCCCATAGACCTCTTGTTATTTTCAGTAGGTCTCAGGTGACCTAGCATGCAGTGTAGTGAGTTATGGGGATGGCCCGCTAAATATCAAGCTGATAAAGTTATGGGCTTTCTCAGCCAGCATTCTGTGTGACACCTCTAGTGACATGTTCTAAAATATATGTGCCATAGCTAGACTTGCAGCCAGCATACCACAAGCTTCCCAAGTCAGCCTTAAAGAGAACTTAGCCCTCTTTCTCTGTATGCCTTGAGAAGGCTTGCTAGAACACTGGCAACACAGACTGTAGATCACTAGGCAAAAGGTCAAAGCATGAACTTTTGAAACAGAAAGAAACCATTCATAGTTCAATCCTTAAGTTTGTAGGTTGATTTTCAATTTGTTTTCTTTGATATAAAAGACTATTTAGCGATAAAAAGATCACCTGCCACAAAGGATTCAACATGTATTGAGCCGAGGCAAAGAACTTTATATTGTAATTTAGATTTTTGAAAAATGCGGGAATGGTAGAATAGATATTTACTTTCTCATTCCTAAATGATTAGCAATAGTGGCCTTTTATTGATTGGAATAAGTCAAGCAGATGCTGTTTCCTGTCTGAGCAGAGAGACACAGGGGTAATGGAGTTAACTTCTGGGTTTATGGCTGTGTCCACTTAGACTCGGGCAGTCCTTGAAACATTTGTGTGGAAGCTATCTTGGGTTTAAAGATAGATTTAAACAAAACTGATTAAGTTTGAGTTTAATTTCAAAGTCTGCTATTGATACTAGAAATATCTAGTAAAAGTCAGTTGTTTTTTGTTTATAAAAAAGATGGTTGCATATGTGAAGTTATTTTAGTATTGATTATATAGTCATCTTTGCATGGTAGTACAGGACCATGAAAATGATCGTGCAAGCTAATGCAAAATGGCCATGTGCAAAATGATCTTATTAATCAATGAATTATTAAGTTCCATGACCCTGAAAATGTTTTTTATTAAAACTCTTTTACTGTAGGTTATAAATGTAGATGGAAATGGAAAAAAATAGTAAAGCTAATATTTAATTAGTGCCCTGTAATTGAAAATGTTAGAAACACTGAGAATAAAAATGTTTTGTTTCTCTGAGTAGAACTTATCAAGAGTAGTTAGAACATGTTTGCTTTCTTCTCACTGTATAACATGATATGGTGTATTTTTTCTTTGCCTTAGTTGGTTGTCATACTCCTTTCCACATCTGGATCAGCTGCCAACATCTTACCCATTGTGCTTTCAGAGCTGTCCAGGGGTTCCTTTAATATCACTTCCTCTGGCACATCATCATCCTTTTCACCACAACCGCTTTCCAATTTCACTTCCAGTGTTAACCGCCTGTCATTTTTTTGCGGCACTTTTTGTCGTTGACCCTTTTAATTATCCACTTCTGTGAAATGTTATTGATTTTATCACTGCGCGATGAGGAGGCAACACAACGACATGCTTCCCTGTCTGTGTGTGAACTGAGAACAGATGTGCAGGGATCAGTCACCAGCAGACTTCGAAGGAAATGACATGATTGGTTACTGATCACCATACACATCTGTTATCCACACAGTGTTTGTGGACCAAAGAGCTAGCAGTGAAGTTTGTACTTTGTGCAATTACTCACAGCTAATACACTATGGCAACTGACGTTTGAACCATACTGTTGGGGGACTGGTGTTATTTAAACTGCGGAAACTGAAATTCATGCATATTGGAACCATGCAGAGTGAGTGGTGCCTGTATTCCGGTTATAAATTATTTGTAGTACATTTCAATCTTGGCCTGGCTCCCCTTGCCCATGACACATTGAATCCATCCCGGGTAGCCAAGCTGTGATTTAGAAATTCGGTTCAGAGTTGACGTGAGAGTTATGAAGTCTTTGACTCAACCTTGGAGCCCACTTTGACTCGCTTCTCTTACCCGGCACCTCAGAGGACATCGGCCCTGGAGAAAGCTTACTTCAGACCCCGTTCAGCAAGGGCAGTTTTGGCTTGAACCGCCACGTCGATGCTGGACACAGTTTCTTGCCCTTGGTCATTTTTTTGGCTCCCCTTCCTCCTCCACTGTCTGAACTCTCCCTTGGCCTGCTGTTCACTCTGTCCCGTCTTCATGTTGCACCGATTCTCCCTCTGTCATTGTGACGCTTTGTGTTTCTTTCAACTATTGTTGCCATTGTCCTCATCCATGTGTTTTTCAGCTTGTATTTTAATGGTCTCCTAACTGGCTTCTCCACCTAGTCACTCTCCATCGCAACTAATCCATCACAAGTCATCTTCCTGGAACACTCTCTCAGCCTTGTTTAGTTCTCTCCTTGGAGTTTCAAAAATAACTTAATAATTACAAAATAAAATCCAAACGTTTTATTGGTCCTTGATCCATTGGCTGACACAAGCCTCTACCTTCTATTTATCACTTGACCCCTCCCCCTCAGGAATCTGAGGTTTCAACAGAAAATTTTCTCATTATCTCCCAAATATGCCTGCCTCCCATCCTTTTCACATACTGTCCTCCTAGGAAGCAGTCCATTGTTTTTCTGAATCTTGCCCAGTTTCAAAGACTTACCCCAAATGATCCCTCCTACTAAGTCTACTTTGATTTCCCAGAAATGACTCCCCCTTCTCTGAAGTTCCAAACGACTTGTAGTTTATATTTTCCAACTGTCACATATTTGGTGATCTGTGGTTTTAGTTGGCATGTATTATCTAATCTCTCCAGTTAGTGCTTACGGTCTTGAGGGCAGGGACTGAATCTTCTGTAGCACCTACAATGGTGTTTGACTGAGTGGTAGGCATACATTTTTCATCCAGTACTATTTTGAGTTGCATGTTAGGGGTAAACAAAAGATGAGGTCTCTGACCTCGCAGAGCTCTAGTTGACTGAGGCATACAGGAAGGTCATCAGGCACTAAGCTAAGTGGCAGGATGGGCAGTGAATGAGAGTCCTTGGAGGCCTAGATAGGCACCAAACCTAGACGAGAGGCAATAGCAAGTGCTTCTAGAAGATGTGAGGTTTAAGCAGAGTCTGAAAGATAAGTAGGAGTTTGATGGGTGAGGGGGCTGAATGGAACGAGTGTTCCAGGCCAAGGACACAGCATGGATAAAGCTTTCGGGGGGCAAGAGGGCCTTACACATTGAGGAACTGAATAAAGCTCCATGTAGCTAGATTGTAGGGAATGAGGTGAGACGCATAAGTGAAGATGAATTAAAGGGAACAGGGGACCTGTGATGGGAAAGAAGTGCACATATTTGATGGATGTTGAGAAGGGAGGACTTCCAGGAGTGGGAGTATGGATGGGCCAGGTGACAGCTGTTAAGGACCACTAACTCGGTGAATGGAGACATTGGAGAGAAGATGATGAGTTACGTTTTGGACATGTTGAGTGTGAGATGTCTGTGAATATCTATGTGAAAATGTGTAGTAGTAATTTGGAGCACAGCGGAAATCTCTTGCTAGGAAATAGAAATTTGGGAATTGTCACATATGACAGGTTGAAATCATAGAGGAAGAGTGTGTAGAGATAGTGAAAAAGAGGATTTTAAGACCAAATCTTAAAGCATATCAGTGTTTAAAGGACAAATAAAGAGTAGATTCTGTAAAGAGTGTTAAGATGGAAAGGGCAAAGAAGAACGATCAAAATAGATGAGTGAGATGTCATGGAAACGGAGGGAAGACTGAAATTGTCCATTTGATTCAGCAATGTGGAGACCATTAGTGGCTTCAGGAAGAGCAGTTTCCATAGAAGAGGGGTGGGGAAAGGGAGTGTGTGGAGAAGTGAACAGACAATTCTTTTGGAAAGTTTAATCGTGGAAGGAAATGGAGTTGAGGGGGTTTTTATTTTTTAAGCTGGTGGAAACCTGCTCATGTGTAAAGGCCAATAGGAAGAATTCATTAGTGAGAAAGAGGTTGGCCATAAGCTGAATTTCATCAGAATTTAAAACACTTCTGAAAATGCCTTACCTGGTGTGCCCTTTTATCTTTCGGTATTCTAAATAAATTACATTCCAAACTACTAATCATTCTGTGTCTTTAGGTTTCACTGTGGCCTTGTTATCCCAGTGAGATGGCAAATTCTGGGAAAGCAAGATTCAAACTCTTCTACTCCCTTATTCAGATTATATTCTCCGCAGATATTATTTTTAGTATTCTCATTTGTTGATTCTTCGAGGAAATGTTTAATGTCCACTGTGTACCAGGCACTATTCTAGGTGCTGAGAATGTAAAGGTTACTAAGCCAAACTTATCCTTTTCTCAAGAGTTTATAATCTAGAGAGACAGCTAATAAACTAGGAATTGAATAGGAAAAAGTAATTACAGAGTGCGAGAGATACTCAAAGGGCACTGTGAGACAGTAATCCTCAGTGGCTCCTTTATATATTCTTTTCCCATGAATTCTCTCCATTGTTGGGGGAGAGCACCGCAAGGAACTGGAGAATTAAATGACTTAGGATGGAAAAACAAAGACCGTCAATAATAGAGACCTTTTTTGCCAAAGTGTAGTTACTTCTTCGTTTACTGTTCAAAGTCAGTAGAAATATGATGGCTGTAATGGTGCTGTGTTTCTGGAAGTTTTGTTGGTTGACTGTGATTTAGCATTTGAGAAACTAACCGATTCTCCACAATTTCTCTTTTCCCTTTCAGTAATTTGCCATCTTCCATGTATGAATGGTGGCCAGTGCAGCTCAAGGGACAAATGCCAGTGCCCTCCAAACTTCACGGGGAAGCTTTGCCAGATTCCAGTCCCTGGTGCCAGCGTTCCTAAACTTTATCAGCATTCCCAGCAGTCAGGCAAGGCACTGGGAACGCATGTCGTCCACTCTACACATACCTTGCCTCTGACGATGACGAGTCAGCAAGGAGTCAAAGGTAAGCTTAAGATTTTGATTTTTCCCATTCGTCAGACCTCTGCTAGCCTGCCAAACCCACAGAAGCCAAGTACCTGCAGATGGCCAGGGCTGGTATTGAAACAGAAAGGAGGATGTGACCTGTGGCTTGAGAAATGACAGTAGGGACAGAATGTGGGCCCAGGTTTGTGTCTGAAGTGCTTTCTAGGCCATAGAGATTTGGTATCTAAGAAATAGAAAACAAAAAGGAGTCTATCCTTCTCTGATGACTCATAGCGCCCAGAGCTGATGAATATGCCTGGCCTGTTCTGGCCGGGCCTGGGGCATGGAAAGACGAGTTGGAAATTTGGGGTCCTTATAGCATTAATGAGCTAGTGATCACACTGGTCCTGCTGATGAGCACAAGTGTATTTAATAGTTGAAGAGTGCCTGGTTTTAGTTCTAAATGATCACTTAACCTCACTGGGTTTCAGTATATTCTTCTGTAGAGGAAGGTAAACTAGGTCACTTGGAGCTCAGGAATTCTGTGACTCATTCATTCTTTTAAACCTGGCATCTCTTAGACATGCACAGTTTTAAAAAAAGGGGTCAGAGAGTGTTACTGACTGTTATTCTTTAAAACCCGAATGTTAGCATCAGAAGATGAAATTGTGTTTGAAAGTGGCAGAAAGTGAGTCTTGTTACAGATATAAAATAGCACACTTCAGTATTTCGTGTGTGTGTCCCAATAAGCACCAACGTATACCCACAATATGTTATTTAAGGGCAAGAGAACTGTGCTCTATGAAATTGTGTTTCCTCTTTTAGTGTAGAAAAGTATATTCCACACCTTTGCAATCGGAACTTAATGAGTTCAAAAGTAATCCAACTTTTGAGTCTTTATTACTAGTATTTGATAAAATGTACCTCCCCATAAGCTGCATGAATTTCATACTTTTATGACTCACCTGAAAAAATTATCTTAGTGAATATGTTACTGCGAGAGGTTTTAATTTCTCTTTGTAATTAGTTGATTTTTTTAAAACATAAATTCAGATTTAATTTTTGTATTAAATGTATCCTTTTATTCTCACTTATTTTGATGGCTGTGTGGCAAATATATGTATATATTACATTTGTATAGTTTTTCCTATGTATAATACATATGCGTATAAGTATGTATGTGAGTAAAATTGACTTTCACGCTGACTCGCATGCTAATTCGTCATGATGAACAAGCCTTTACTCCCAATCTGTTTCAGTGAAATTTCCTCCCAACATAGTCAATATCCACGTGAAGCATCCCCCGGAGGCCTCAGTCCAGATACATCAGGTTTCCAGAATCGATGGCCCAACTGGCCAGAAGGTGAAAGAAGCCCAGCCAGGCCAATCCCAGATCTCTTACCAAGGGCTTCCCGTCCAGAAGACCCAGACCGTCCACTCCACGTACTCCCACCAGCAAGTCATTCCTCACATCTATCCTGTGGCTGCGAAGACCCAGCTTGGCCGCTGCTTCCAGGAAACCGTCGGGTCCCAGGTGAGCAACACTGCCCAGCCTGTTTCCGCAGTGCTTTCTAGAAAAGTCTCATTTTCAGAGGAAAGCCAGACGTGGTAAAATGACTTTCTATAGAAGGGCTTGGCCAACTGACCCATGGGCCTGTTTTTGTAAATAAAGTTTTATTGGAACGCAGCCACATCCATTCATTTACATATTGCCTGTCCTGCTTTCAGGCCTTTAACGGTCGAATGGCTCGGTTTCAACCAGATCGTATGATCTGCAAAGTCTAAAATATGGTCGGCAAGGCCCTTTACAGGAAAAGCTTTCCAACCTCTGCTCTGTAAGATAATGTTTAAGTAGCGACCTTCCAGAAACGCTGCTGGACGTCCCTGACTGTCGTTTCTGTTTTCCAGTTAAGTTGATCTGTGTGTAAAACATGTGACAGGCTTGAGATATATTCTGCAAAGGCTTTGAAAATACTCATGCCTTTTTGTAGTAGTTGCAGGTTAATAGGTGTAGTTGGGTTTGAACCCATCACACAATAATAATTTGTGATCTTTTATTTTCTTTATAAAAACTCATAACTGGATTGGCAATGACTGAGATGTTTGAAGTACATTTTAAATAGCACTGGATTTACATATAACTTTAGGCCTATATCTATATCATAAAGTAGAAGGGAGGCCGATTTTCTTTTAAAACTCATCATTGAAAGTGCTCAATGAAGGCAACAAAAATGTTGGCTCTTTTACCCAAACCACTTGGTGCTGACTGCTTTGGGATTATGTGGTTATGACATAGCTTTGTCCTGTGGTTCTCCTCCTGTCACTTGATCATGATTTTAGCCTCACATGAGAAGAGTAAGTGAGGTGAATTTATTATGTTTCTCTTCGTACCTGAATATTTAAAGAATATTGTGTGTGTGAAATATTTGAGGGTAACAAGAATCAATTGTTGTTGCTTTAGAAACCTGGAAAATACTTTTAGGTTCTGGGCAAATCCATGGTAGGGTTAGCACCTTTCTCCCAGGGAAAGAAGGCAAAATTGGTTTGTAGACCTGAGTAGAAAGAGCACCATATGGAGTTATACGATCTTGGCTATAACTAGGGGCCCAGACCTTGGTAGCAGGGAACCAGCTTTTTTATCTGTAAGGTAGAGACAAGAATATTGGGTTTTGTTAAGGTTAGACAAGGCAATCTGAGCACTGTTTTGCAAATGTTGTAAAACTATGCAAATGCTAGTTTAGAAGATACTCATCTATCCATAGTCTCAAACTTAATAATAGTCAGTGATTGTTTATGTCATGTAACTTCAGCAAGGCAGGGAAGGCTTGATCTCCCCAAACGCAATCTTCATTGTGTAGTAGTAGTTGCTGGTTAATAGGTTAATAGGTGTAGCCCTCAGGTACTTGAAATGCCTCCTAAACCTGCCACAGCTTTTGAAGACCAAAGTTTAAGCAAATACTTTTTGGAAGAAGGAACAGGATTGATTTAAGTTTAGCTTTGAAGTAAAGTCTTGATGGTTGCGCTAAGAGCAGCTTTTTATAGGGGCAGTGGGGCTGAAGATATACTTCATGCACTTCACAAATTGTGCCCTGGACCAGCTTTGGAGAGAGAGGATGAATTTGGTGCCATTTGCATTGTTTAGTCATTTCACCTTAGTTTGGTTATGAGGAAGGAAAAAACAGATCCTTTTAAAATTGTGTGCCCAGTGCCTTTCTCCCGTTTCCAAGTTGGAACACAGATGATAAAAAGCAAGAAAATGAAGTACTCACAAACTTGTTATTCTTGTGTAATATTAGGCCGGAATGTGCTAACTAAAAAAGATTAAAGCATTATTTACTTTTCAGCCTAAGCTGGACCATATAATTAAAATGAATTGGCTAATTGGGGGAGTTACTTAAATAATTCAAACTCAATGGAATACTTCTGCTTTATCTGCATGCCTCTCTGGCATTCGGTCTGAATGATCCAGACAGCGATCTTGAGTCTTAATTCTTTTTGCAGGTGTAGTCACTAATATGAAGCTTCAAAATAAGACCTGGTTTTAGAAAACATTCTTAGTTTATATTTGTCTCCTGTTGGTGAGACACGGTGCTGGATGTCTATGATCGCCAGATTAATTAGTGCAATTAGGATGATCCAAATTATAGAAAATAATAATGAACAATCTTGAAAAAAATACATTGCTGGTGAATAGTTACTAGTATATAAGATGTATCCTACAAAGATGTTTGAAAACATTTGTGCTTTCTTGCTATGGTTGGTTTGCATACCCAGCTAGAGGGGGAGGTATAGGTAGATTTTATATGAATGGTAAAGCCAGGCCCGAGTAGCTCAGTGGTTGAGCATCACCCTATGAACCATGAGACCAAGGCTTGATTCCTGGCCAGGACACATGCCCGGGTTTCAGGCTCAATCCCTAAAAGGGGGTGTGCAGGAGGCAGCCGATCAATGATTCTCTTTCATCATTGATATTTCTGTCGCTCTCTCTCTCTCCCTTACTTTCTGAAACAAATTAAAAATATATATTGCCAAAACCGGTTTGGCTCAGTGGATAGAGCGTTGGCCTGCGGACTGAAGGGTCCCAGGTTCGATTCCGGTCAAGGGCATGTACCTCGGTTGCGGGCACATCTTCAGTAGGAGATGTGCAGAAGGCAGCTGATCGATGTTTCTAACTCTCTATCTCTCTCCCTTCCTCTCTGTAAAAAATCAATATAATATATTTAAAAAATATATATATTAAAAAAGGATGTTCTAAATGAATGGTCAAAACAGCTGCATAAATGCTCACTAGTGCTTTGCTCATGGCAATAGTCTTATTAGCTGCAGATTTCAACTATTGAGACTTACAATGCCATGGAGTTATCAGTAAGCATCTATGTTTATGTGCTATAATAAAAGGGCATATACAAAACCAATTTGGCAGAAGTAGGCCTTGTTTCTGTGGCACATTCTAATAATTAGGCAGAAAGCTTGGGGTTGAGAACCCAGCATGAACTGTGATTAATGTATTTACTAGTAAGTTCTGGGAAGCTTCATAGAATAGAGTTTTACAAATTGCTTGGGTGGTGGAGGAAAATGGGCAATTGTCACAGAGAAAAGGGGGAGAATAATTAAACAGAGGAAAGAGAATTTGGCAAGAAATGGGTGAGGAAGAAGTATCAGAGAGACTGGAGATGTGAACTGGCTCAGGATTCCTGGCAGATGTTTGCAAAGCATGGAGCCTCGTAAACCCAAGGCACAGGGCCATCGAAATGACTTGGTGTCAAGGCAGAATAGTGGGAAACCCCCTTGATCAAGTGATCAAACTCAGAGTCATTAAAAGTGGGACAACTGACCTCATGTGCCCCCTGATGTGATCCAGTATGAACTTTGCATATCACCCTAAAACTAACCATGCCAAATATGTTTAATCTGAGTCTAACCAAGCCTTTACACCTAACCCCAACTGACAGGGAGTATTGAGGGTAAAGAAACAAGCTAAAAATATAACCCCTACTCACCCCCATCAGGCGGATTCATAATATACGATAATATTGCCTGGTTTCTTAAGAAAAATCATATAATGGGAAAAAAGTAGAATGACTTTTCTAGACAGAAACTTAAGAGTCACAACAGCAAAAGCCAACCCACCTCTAGAAGATATTTGGGGAACAATTAGGGAAATTTAATGTAGATACTAGATGATATTTTGGAATTATTAATTTTTTAGGTGTTGATAATGGTATTAGGGTTTGTAGGACAGTGTTTTTATTTTTGAAAGATAAATGAAAAACTTAGGGTAAAATGCTGTTATGTCCATAATTTATCTTCAGATGCATTTACACACAAATATTGTAACATTGTAACAATTGTTTACTCTGAGAAGTGGGTATATAAGGTCGTTGTATCAAATATCTCAGCATATTTGAAATTTTCTTATGAGGACAAAAAGGGGGAAACATTAAAATTATCAAAATTTACTAATATAGGCATACTTCCTTTTATTGTGCTTCATTATATTGTGCTTCCCAGATACTGAATTTTTTATAAATTGAAAGTTTGTGGCAACCCAGCGTTGAGCAAGTCTATTGGCACTGTTTTTCCAACAGACTCAGATGATAGTTAGCATTTTTTTTTTTTTAGCAATACAGTATTTTAAATTAAGGTATGTATATTTTTAGACTTAATGTTGTTGCACACTTGATAGACAATAGTATAGTGTAAATATAATTTTATGTGTACTGGAAAACCAAAAAATTCATGTGACTCACTTTATTGCAATATTTGCTTCATTGTGGAGGTCTGGAACTGAAGCTGCAATATCTCAGAGATATTCCTGTGGAATAATATAATTTTAAGCTGATTTTAAAAGTTGTAACTTTAAAGAGCTAATGAATTTTTAGAAAATAATTTAAAATGTTTCACGTTCTGAATGAATGGGGTGGGTAGGTGGATGTAGGGTAGACCTGAGGAGGCCAGGGAAGAGAAGTTGGCCTTGGTCCAATTGTGAAATGAATAGGGTCTAATCTAGGAGAAAAGTTGAAAATAAAGAGATGACAATAAGGGCTTTCGCAAAGAATCAAGCATCAGGATTTGATTATGGGCTGCTGCGAAGAAAAAGATGGTGATGAGTAGGACTATTCTGAATTCCCTTGCTTCAGAAATCAGATAAATGCTTGCTATGATTGATTAACTGGCCCTTGGGGGAGGATTGTGAGATGAAGATGAGTAGCTACATCTTGTTTTAAGCAGCCTCATTCTTGAATGACATTAAGAACGGTGTATTCTTGGATATCAATTGGGAAATCCAAAGCTGTGTTAGAGATGGAGTGGAAGAGGATTAATGGAGAAAATTCAGTGGTTAGTGAATAGATCTAGTGATGATAGATTCATGAGAACAGAGGACATTTCTTTGGCATGTATATAAAGAGAAAAGAACAGGAATAATGGAATCAGAAACAACTATAATGTTTCCCACCTTGACAGTGTCAAGATATGGGTGGAAGGGACCCTTCCTATTGTGGAAAGCGATGTTCGATCTCTCAGTGTCCTCATAATAATTTCTGAGTCTTAACATCATATAAAGTATTGATTTTTATGTGCATTGGGCTAGGTACAGACATCATTTAATTTCCTTTAAAGTATTAAAAAGAATAGAAATTAATCCAATAAATATATGGGGTGGCTTGGAGGAGGAATTGGATTCTTGAATGTAAATCAAGTTTCAAGTACTTGACAAGTCATAGCTTTGACAGAGTTAGGTACCTGGCTTCCTGCAGTAGACAGGGTGCACCATGTATATTTGAAAACATGTTGGAGAGTTTGCTCACTGTGTAGATCAAGTTAGAATTACATCTCCAGTGGTTACAATTACCAGCTACTTTCAAGATAATCTCATGTTTACATGTGCTTAAAACGTGAACACTTCTATGCTAGTGTTCCTCTATAAGAGGAGGCCGAATTTCAGAAAATACCCCTGTGATCTACTTTTCTTCCACAGGGACGTTGAATGTCTGTACCTTTCCCGTTGTGCAAGGGCACCCTTTGCTTTCCATTGTGACCTTTGCTTTCAATTTGAAACTTACTTGGCATCTGAGTTTTTGGTTGTTTCCAACATGTTTTATTTATTGCCCAATTGCTGGAAATAAATATTTATAGTTACTTAATGATGCCAGATGGTATGAAAAGACCTTGTCTTGTCTGTGGAGAGTTCAAAATCATGATGTAGGGTTCAAGGTTCAGCTTCCACGCTGGGGTCTGCCATTGCCTGGGTGTGCAATCCCATGCTCTTTGTTAAAGGGGGGAATGTGCTCCTTCATTAGACACAGGCATTGTAGGATGAGGAAAAAACTCTTCAGGATCTTATTGCAAATGCCAGAAGATCAGAAGAGTCCACAGAGTCACACCTGAGTTAACTAAGAAGAACGAAAATGCTGGAAAACCGGGAGTAAAGATAAACGGAATAAAAGATATTTCTAGTACAGTGTCCTTACACAGATAAAGATGATCAAATAATATCTAAACCAACTCTTATAGTTTACAACCATAGAATCCCCCTTAACAGTAAAAAAACCAAAATACCCCAAACAAAAAAACACCCACAAGAAACAAACCAAGATTAAATTCTTTAAGATGTATTCTATAGAAGACAATAATGTTTATGGAATAGGAAGAGAGGATCAGTTCTTGATGTAAAGTTGTTGGAAAAGCCTTTTTTCCCCTTTAATTATTGGTCATATAAATAATAAGACCTGGGGCAAAACCGAGTTAAAGTGGCACGAGAATTGTTTGGGATCCCCTTAGAACTTTCAGAAGTTGTTCCAACAGCTCTTTTTGGACAGGAAAAATGGAAACAGAATGGGCTATTGGAGAAAAAGATTATTTAATTGGAGATAGGTCTCTTGGCAGATAAATTCAATAGCATCATCAAACTCTAAACCTTAGCACTGGAACACACACACACATTCACGCACACATGCACACATAAACACACACTTCTAAAGGGCCAAACAGATGCACTTAGCTTTTGTTTAAGAAAATGTTTTTTTTAATAAGCATCGTAGAGAAATTAACAGGAAAGTGTGAGTTCATTGAAGTGGAAAGTATCCTAATTACATGGCTGAAAGTACTTTAAAAAAAACTCGATACTCTGTCACAAGACTTTGAAGAAAAATATTTCTTGGTTTTCCCCACACATGAGCCAGTGAGGGAGGAGGGGGAACAGGTGCCGTGCCTGTCAGTTCCCTATGGCAGGGAGAATACAGATGGATGAGTAGGTACAGACATAGATACAGAGATGGGCTGAAGATGTTCAAAATCTCTGCTCAGGATGGAAAGCGAATTTAGTAGCCTACTAAGGGAGTTGGAATAATCAGTTCTGCTTGGAGACCTAATATTTAATTTCCAGAGGATTCCCTCTGCTCTGACTGGAGGAGTATAACTGAGGGGAAGCCTAGAGCACTGGTGAAATAATAGTTTTCTTCTGACAGGGATAATGCCAGACTCATTTCACATTGGTTCTTTCCCAGATTGAGACCAAAAACGACACCCACTAACATAGAGGAGAAGTCTAATGAAAGAGTAACTATCAAACACTTACCAGAGACTCTTAGCCTGTCATGTATGTGTTATATGTATTATTCTTGATGTCGGAAGGAGAACTGGGTCAACAGGTATGTATGTTGCCCATTTCTGCAGCTCACGTGCCCTTAGGGCAAGCCCCCCCAGCGGAACTTCACCTGGCTGAGGTGCTGTTGGCAGGGCGTAAGGAAGGCAGGGCGGGAGCCACCAGATGTCTGCCTTCTCCACGAGCAGAGAGACACATTGGGGCGCGCTGATTGCATTTACTGACGTTTGGCCTTCTTCAGGTGGAATACGTCATTAACACCAGGCCCTTCCTATGCTTTTCTTCGGTGTCCCACTCAAACACTGCCTTGGCACAATCCAAGAGGCATTTAATTGAGTGTGAGTGAGTCTGGTTGTCTCCAGTGGCTCTGCAGGGGCCGTCCTTGCCAACCCTTACCTGTGTCCACAGTAGAGGTATTGCTGAAAGTACGCACACTTCCGTGAGAGGTGCCCGGAGCCACAGTATTGCTGATCCTGCTCCTCCAAGCCCTGCCAGCTTCAAGCAGGGACTTCTTCCATGGAGTTGAAAAGACGGTGTAGATGAGGATTGGATCCAAAGGGGAAGCTTCTGTCTGTGAAAAGGAACATGTCTGCGTGTCCCTGGGCTCATGCCAAGTGGCAGGGAGGATGGCTAGCTTTATTTGGATGGAGAATGTGGGACTGAACTGTTAGGATCATCAAAATACAGATTCTTAGAACTGAAGTAGAGGACTTCAGAGAATGGGTGATGACCCAGATATTACCTTTCCTCCTGCCCAATATCCAGTCTTTACCCAGACCAATATCTTTGGACACCAAAGAGTCCAGTGTTCATTGAGCCTGACTTGTTTCATAGATGAGCAAGTCCAGGCTCCTTTGGTTCTTCCCACGCCCATCCTCTCAGATGGTTTGCATTTTATTGGCAATGAAAATGCCTTTATCATGACATGGGATATCCAATTTCTGTATTTTATACCTCTAGGGCTCACTATAATAACACACCAATTAATACTTAGACTCTTGCTTTTGCAGAATAGGCATTGAAAATAATTATGGGGCAGTGTGTTACAGAGCGGAAGTTACATCACTTCTGATATTGGCAAAGTGGTAAGATCTTGTGGTCGTTACATTGGAAGATGATAGTGTTGAGCATGTTGGAAGTAGTTTTAAGAGACCATGGCTTAAATTGATGGTTGATTTAGGCTCTGTAAATTACAAAAACGTTTAAAGAGTCACAGCTGGTATTTCTAGGGTCTGATGTTGTTTCTTGGCATTGTCTACATGATACTTTGGAATTGAAATTTGTTCAGATGAAGTGGAATCATCTGTTTTACTAAAATAAATAAATAAATAAATAAACCACCCCCAAACCGGAAAAAAACCCCCCAAAAACCAGCCCTTTGCAATCTGATCCATAAAGTTACAGTGAAAAAGGCAACATGGCCCTATGTTGAGCGACAACAGAGTAATTGTCCTACTCCACCCTGCACCTTCCGTGCCACCGTGATAGTCCTGTTTTTGTTTTCTTTCCCATCCTTCCATATTTTTCTACTCTTGCCCTCCTTTTGTTTGTAAGAGATTCATATGTAAAACTAGAAGCCCAGCGCGAGAAATAGTATGGCCCCGCTCACCCATGCAAGCCCCGCTCACCTGCTCACTGCCCCGCCCACCCGCACGCGCCTCGCCACACCCACCTGCCCGCCACCCTGTCCTCCAGCCACCAGCCTTGCTGTGATCAGAGCCTGTGGGCCACACTGTGTGAGCCGAAATTGTGCGAGACCCCAGACCCAGACCCACCGCGCCCGTGAGATCCATCAGTGCACCTCCTGGTGACTGGTTGTTTGGTCATTACGGCGTTACAGCGTTGTGGCCACGGCTTTTTATATATATAGATATAGATTGGAGATTCTCTTTCAACAAGATCTCTCTCTGAGACTCTGCATTTACTCTAGTAATACTGCGGCTGTATTTCAAAATTTCTGTTTCAAAAGAATTGTTTCAGAACCAGTTTATGAGCGGCACAGAAAAGTCAGTCTTTCTTTAATCTCCTGCAGCTCCCTCATTTACTGTAGTCTCGATGAACTGGAAACTTCCTATGGTCAATTTAGCCTCCAGGGAGCAGGGATTTGCCACCACTGAGGGTATTGAAAAGAACATGTCCTTAGCCCTGAAGAGAACTCTGAAGTCCAGACAGAGGAGTTCTAAATATTTTGAACAAAGACGGAAGTGCCTTCAAGATGACCATCTTGAGGAGGACTGGTTTAGATTGTGCAAGCTTTAATGGAGTTGTTAAGAAAATGGTCTTAATATCCTGTGGCTTTGGGGCAGGCATCTTAGGAAGACAGTGGATTTTTATAAAATTGATAACTGATAGAGAACATTCACAGTCATGGCCTTGGTTGGCCTTCAGAACAACTTCAAAACAAGGAAAAGTAGGTAGTCTTGTCTCCCAGTTACCTAAGTGAAACTTGAAGCTCACAGAGGTAGGGACAGACTTGTGTTATTTCCAAGTCGATAGCTCTTTTTTCCATTTTGGCAAACTCACCATTCTCTGGCCCTCACTTTCTTTACTTTACAAATAACTGGTTTGGCTGAGAGGACTACCAAGACCTCTTTTAGCTCGACAGTCCTCTGACTATGATGATTTTGACATCTTTCTTTTCCACGATCCTAGATCCCACTGATACTAACAAATGGCACCAGATCTGTGGACAGAGCAAGCTATACAAATATCAGATACAACACCTAGAATGAGCTCTCAAATCCACCCTGACTTAAGAGACTTCTCTCAGAAGTCAGCACCTCCCAAAGCTTGCCTTTTTCATGAGGGCGGGGCTCTTATGAGCAGAGCTCAGTGCTGGGCACAGGTGAGTAGTTAGTAAATATATGAGCATCAGTCAGATTAGGCTCGGTTGTGCTGTAGTAACAAACACAACAAAAACTTCTATTTTGTATGCACTAGATGTCTGACAGATGAGCAGGGGCCCCTGTGCTACTCACCTCTCAGGGACTCAGGCTAATGGTGGTTTCACCATGTTCCTGATATGCTGTCTAGAATACACAGCCTCCTCAATTCCTGTAGCAGAGGGAGAGAGGTGCTTACTGCAGGGGACACACAGGACTTTTCCTGTAGCCCATTACACAGATTGAGTTACATGGCCCTCTCTCACTGTTAGTTTTATGGCAGTGTTATGGCTGAATTGTGTTCCACCTCCAAATACATAGCTTGAAGCATTAACCCCATTGCAGCTATATTTGGAGATGGTCTGTAAGGAGGTAACTAAGATTAAATGCATTAATAAGTGTGGGGCCCTGAAAACAATAGGATTAGTGTTCTTTTTAAAAAATACATGTTTTTATTGATTTCAGAGAAAGAGAGATAGAAGCATCAGTGATGAGAGAGAATCATCGATTGGCTGCCTCCTACATGCCCCCTACCGGGGATCAAGCCCATAACCTGGGCCTGTGCCCTGACAGGGTATTGAACTGTGACCTCCTGGTTCATAGGTCAATGCTCAACCACTGAGCCACACTGGCCGGCGGGATTAGTGTTCTTAGGAGATACCAGCGAGCTTGCTCTCTTTGCCATGTTGAGGACACAACAAGACAGTGGCCTCCTGCAAGCCAGCACGGGAGTCCTCATCCAGACGGCCCCTGATGGCATCTTGAGGTTGGACTTGACCCTCCAGAACTCTGATGAAAGGAGTGTCTGTGTTTAAGCCGCTCCCCCGCCTCAATCTGTGGTATTTTGTATGGCAGCCCGAGCTGACTAATATAGTTAGGGAGCTGGGACATAGCGGGAAGCAAGTGGTTCTTAGGTGAGCTGTAAATGTTCCTGCCAAGTGGCAGAGCAGTGGTCGAGACAGACTTGATTCCCTGCTTGCAGAGAACTAAAAAAAAGCTATTAATATGATTTGTGGCATTCAGTTTTTCTATGCTACTTGCAACCAAACCACAAGTAATTATTAGTTTTGAGTTCTGTGTACTTGGATACGACACAAAAAAATGGAAAGCTTAACCCAGTAAGGCACGTGTTACAATGTACATAGTGCTGTGAGGCCCCACATGGTTTTCGTTCCTTTCAATATCTCTATATAGACAAAAAGGAAACTGACAGACATTGAAGTTTAATATAGAAAATGTCTCTCAATACAGTTGTAGGAATAAGCATTGGGGAAAAGAGGCCTTTATGCTCATTATTTGGGAGTGATCTGGTTGCCATAGTAATAGTAACCATGCCTATATGCCCACCTTCATTTCCTCCCTTAACAGGAGTGTATCCTTTTAGACACATCCTTGGTAATGGAACTTAAACTTTTTAAATATTTTTACCAGTTAGCACTAGCATGTATGATGTCATTCATATTGTTTTGCTGCAAGGAAAGGCTAATAGGAATTAGCACGTCAGAAATACAGTCATGACAATACTTAGCTACTCTTTTTGCAACTTAAGAATAGCAAGACACACATGTATCACCACCTGGTAGACTTGACTATTGACATGCTCAAATCATTGTAGAGATGGATAAAATAGGCAGCCCAAATTTGATCTGTCAAATCAGAAGTTTCACGCTTAAGAGTTATTTCCCTTTGTGTGTTACTTTAAAACCATTTTTGTCTTGGTGTAGCTTTTAAAATACCGTTTCATAAACTAAAGTAGTTGTCTGGAATTCCTTGAAGCCCATGGTTTGGCTTCAGCAGGCTTTAAACAAATACACTCTCAGAAATCGATGTGGATACATTTCCAGCAGTTAATGCCCCCGTCACAGTTGATACTTTATACAATCAATAGCCTGAAATATCAGAGGATTAGGGTGGTACCAGATACCTCAAAATACCTAACGTTGTTTTGATTACTCTAACAAAAGAAAGCTGGGTGGATTAAAAAAACAACAACCAACCTTGCTGATGAAGAATGTTCTGCTCAAGCCAAAGCAAATTTTTTACAAGTTCTTTTAGAAAATCTGGAAGTATTTAAGCGTTTTCCTCTTCTTCTTATGAGACAATGCTTGTTAGCCTGCCAGTGCTCCACCGTACACTATTCTCCTTCATGACAACGGCCTTTAGAACAAGTTGATCAAATAATGTTGCCGTAGCTGCATTAGTGATAGGGTTCAGAGATTTGGACCCTCTTTCTTATTGGCACACAGATATAAACATATTTAATGTTCTTGTACATGGACATTGAAGAGCTCTCAGGGGGGTTTTCAGTTTAATTTGGAGCTATAGTTGGTCCAGAGGCTAGGAGAATGCCATTTCCTCGGAAGATGGGCAAAAGTTACTTTGCCAGAGGGGAGATGTGTTTATATCATAGCAAAAAGATTGATGATAGGAACAAAGAAGGTCTGTGACAGAGGTTTGGATTAATCCAACCCATTACATACAGTGAGAACTTTCCCCATAAGGAACCTCATTCTTGTTTTTGCTAAAGAAGTCCAAGATTTCCAAAAATGGCATTCACATCCCTCAACCAGATTCATTGTACTCAGGTTGTAACTTCTGTCTGCCAGAATCCCTGAGAGTTTTATGGCAGAACATTGGAATAAGGTACTTCTGGGTGTGGGCGGAAGCGAGCATGGCAACTGCACAGATGTCGTGATTTATGGGACACTGTGCAGTATGGGTTGATTGATTCTAATGTGACTTGATAATGGTCACAGCTCAAGGCAGACAACATCTGCATCTCTGTAACCGTCTCCAATAATTTTTGATATTTTGCCTGTTGATAATGTATCATCCTATATAATAAAAGGCTAATAGGCAAATTGATCGAATGGCGGAATGAACAGTCACTATGACGTGCACTGACCACCAAGGGCCAGATGCTCAATGCAGGAGCTGCCCCCTGGTGGTCAGTGGGCTCCCACAGGGGGAGCGCTGCTCACCCAGAAGCCCTGAGCCCAGCTCACAACTGGTAAGCGCAGCGAGCCTCTTCCGCCTCTGTGGCAGCGCTAAGGATGTTCACCTGATGGCATGGCGAGTGGGCCTCAGCTGTCAGTCAGACATTCCCCGAGGGCTCCCAGATGGCAAGAGGGCGCAGGCTGGGCTGAGGGACCCCCCGCCCCTCCCCTGAGTGCACGAATCTCGTCCACAGGGCCTCTAGTTCATTATAATTAGTTATTGTAATATCATCTAGAAAGGAGCCATTGAAGAGCCATAATGACTTTCAGGAAGGTATTTTTTTGTGAGAATAGACTGGTAAGGAAGGGGTAGGCAAGAGGTGGGGTAGAGAGGAGGAGGCCCATTCTGGACATCACTTGTCAAGTTGGTCCAGGTCAGAGCATCATGTTAGGACTAGATAACAGGTGGCATTACGGAATCTAGTGTGTCAACCTGGCAGGCAGGTGACATTTAAGGAACACTGACCTCCACTGGCTTGCCATGACACAGGACACCGTTCCACCATAGCTCCCAGGATACCCTCATAAAATCATAGATTTTAGGCACATCAATGAGTATTAGCAATTTGTTTATCCTTAAAATTTTAATGATGAGAATGTTAAAGTCCAGAGAAGTAAGTTAATTTGCTTCACAACTTGCATTGAGTTCGTGGTTGGTGAGGACTAAAACTTCGGCTTTTTGGTTTTCACTCCATTGTTCTCTTTACTATTTCATCCTGGCTCTTAGTCCATCTCTTCTGGGGAAGGAGGATTCACAAGAAACCATGGCTATCTGTATAAGTTGTTTTGGGCTGCCATAACAATATACTATAGATTGAGTGGCTTCAACAACCAAAATGTATTTTCTCCTAGTTCTGGAGATGGTCAGTCTTAAGATCACGGTGCTGACAGATTCACTTTCTGGTAGTTTTCTCTTCTTGGTTTTCAGACACTCACCTTCTTGCTGCACCCTCACCATGGCAAAGGGAGAAAGAGCTCTGGTCTCTTCCTCTCCTTATAAGCACACTGATTCCATCACGGCCCCCACCCTCATGATCTCATCTAAACCCAATCACCTCCTAAAGGCCCCACCTCCTTATACCATCACACTAGCGGTCAGGACTTTGACATGTGAATTTGGGGGGAGGGGCACACACACATTCAGTCTACATCACTAGCCGAACATGAAAGGACAGATATTTCTCTGAGATCTGAGTTAGGGAGTTCTGTGTTCTCCAGTGTCTTATGATTGGACCAGGGATGTTTACAGTGAGGAGATGGAGAGTGGGCTCCACTATTTTGGCTTCATAGCCTTGGTCTTCTGGCACCAAGTCATGGTCCATGATCAGAAAGATCTTGATGTTCCTGAAGTAAAATTGTCTGCTGTTTTTGAACATTGATTTTACTGGTTGAATTATTGTAAATCAGAGACACCAGGTTGTGCTTCTTGAGTAGAATTAAGATGAAATTCATATAATTACAAAGCCTTCACAGCATTTATTCTCTGAGCGTTTCTTTATCAGCCAGAACACTTTTGTGAAAACCTGGGCATTTTAAGTAAAATTTTAAGAATACCTTATTTTTCTTATTTCTATGCCTATCTGCACTATTTATTTGCATATCTCTCCTTTGTAAGTTGACTCTGGGACATTGTATGCGGAGTAACGGTTAGCTTCCTCGGTCCTTTGTTTGTAAATGAGGGCCCCGGAGGAAGGAGTCTAATACCGAGAGTGATTCTCATGGATGCTGGCCATCTATGGCTGTTTTATGTAGGATTTGTCTCTTGTGTATTTTATCTCAGTCCTCTTGAGAGCTCTGTGAAAATGGACATTTTTAGTTCCATTATATTGAGGAGGAAGTAGGCAAAGGTTGAGAATTTTGCCCATGGCCATGTAGGTGGTAATTGGACCCATGTTGGTCCAACTTCAAAAGCTATGTCTTGTCATTTTCTCAGCTACTGTTATCTGTACACTTCCTTTTATGGGGCCCACAGGGAACGTGATTGTGTGGAAAGGTCAAGTTCTCATTCATAAAGCACTGACTCCACTGAACATGGAGACGCCCGGTGTTTGCTTTGTGTTAGAACATGTCTTGTTAAAAAAAAGGGATCATTTATGCTGAACTTAAGTCCTTTCTGCTATTTGAGAAGAATCAGTGAGCCTTTGATAATTACTCAATTTCATTTTTTTTTGTCCTCTGATGATTATAGGTCATGTTTACCTTACATATAATTTCTCCACCCCCCCGTTAATGATATACTCTATCCCAATAATTATTTTTTTTACTTTTGAGGGGAATCACCAGATATAAAAATTATACTTTTATAAAAACACTTAATCTTCTCCTTTCTTTCTTCTTTATCAATATTTCTGTGTCTGCCATTACTTTGAAGATGCCAAATATTAAATTGGAAGCAATCCAAACCGTTTTGCTTTGGGGAAAGAAACTAGATGTTTTCCTTTCCCTGTCTCCTTTGATCCCCAACTACAAATCGAGTTGCAAGTCTGGAAAACTCTTCATGGTTCAGCTCCAGCTCATTCTCTGACTTTCCCCACTGATTCTCTGTTCTTTGTATTGGGCCTGCCTTTGTCTGCCCTTCTCCTCCTACCCGCTCACCCGGGTCCTCTCCCTGTTGGTGGTGGGCCCTGGGTGTAGCTAGAGTTGTTCCATCTCTTTGGAATCTCTTTCTCCCCAATATAGCAGTTGAGTCACTGTCTTGTTTCAGCTCCTGCCTACACATGGTCCTGTGTACTCTTGCAAGGGTTGCAATGAATCAGCATTCTCTTCTTTCATGTATAACTTCAGTGTAATCTTTAGAGACATTTAAAGAATCTGTATGCTTTAACATCTTAAGTTTTATTTATTCCATGGTTCAGTGCCATATTCTTTTTGAGAAAACAATCTTTATTCAAACTCAAAATATTTTATCCTTCATTGTATAATGAGAATAAAATAAAATGAGTTTTTTATATATATATGTGAGAAAGATAATTCATAAGAGTATTTCATTATGCAAATCACCAGCACTTTAACACTTTATAGATTATATTCACACGGCACACGAGCTGAGGGGATGAATGGAGAGCCAGCCTACACGCTGCTTTCCAAATGCTATGTCCTAGTGCAGAAAGCATCCCAAAGGGTCACCTTTTTCTAGTCTCCACAGAGGGGTAAAGGCAGCCCTCCTTGAGATGAATCAATATTACTACAGTACTTTGAAGTTGGGATTATTGTCATTACTAGCACAGAGAGGCTGGACTATCTGTTGAACATCTCACTGCTCATCAGAGAGAACTGGGATTTACATCCAGGTCTAATGAGTCAGTTCAGTTCTTCTTTATCTTTCCTATGGTTGGATCTTCCTTTCCCAGAACCTGGCCCTGTGTAAGCAAACATTCCTAGAGTGAGGATTTGTAGGTACCAGTAATTTTATGGTATGAAAATTAAATCTCCAGTATTGATCACAACCTCTTCAAGTTATTGTTCATGTTTGAAGCAACTCCAGTGGTGAGTTTTTAATGAACAAAAATTGTAAGTCTTGGTTGACAGATAAGTTTCGAGCTATCATTCCAGCTTATGTATTTAGAGGGAGCTCTAAAAACATCTGTAATCACAGGTTGACCAGGAAAGTACTATGGCACTATTCCAAAATTGAGGATGAAGTCTACTGATAAGTATTCTCAATCAGGTCAATATTTAGAAAAGCACATAATCTTGCAGTCTGTTAATTCGTAACCACTCAAAATTGAAGGTTTTCACACCATAATGTAATAATTTTGTGTTATAACATGGATGTTCGTGAACTAATTCTAACGATTCTCGAATAGCTTCACCTTCTGAGGCATGGTGCTAAAGGAGATAATAACAATAGGGTCAAAGAGTAATTTTCATGCACCCAGTTTTCTAAGAATCATGGTCACTGCACTGGTTAATCAGGGTCAGGAGTATCTCTATTTGTGTGTGTTTTTTTCTTCTCCATATAGTTTGCATGATCCTGTAGGAGAAGGCTCAGACTGGAGTGAGCATCTCTGGAGCTGTTGATGAGTGAGGAAGTAAGACAAAAAGGTGGTTAGGAGTGCATCTGACATGGTCCTGTTATAGATGTGAGAGCAACAGAGGTACTTGAGGTTGGCTCTAGTGTCTACTAATTTACATTTCCTAAATCATATATATATATATCAGTATACAGTATATTGAACATAGAATCCTAGACCTGGCATACACCATAGAAGTCATCTGCTTTATATTCTGGGCATTCCTGAGAGGTGTTCACTCAGTCTGTGCTCCGAGTGAAGATGTCAGTATCTTCCATTGTTGAGGGGCGTTAAATGTTGAAATGGTTTCCTGTTTAATGAGTTGGGTCCTCTCTTCCTGTGACTTGCAGCCGCAAGTCCTACTAATAGGACTTGTAACTAGTCCTACTTCATCATGTAACTAGCTTCATGAAACACGTTTTAACATGTATGAACTCTGCCATCATGGCTACAGGTAGTGTTTATTTTTCCTACTTCCTTTAATTGATACCCACAGGGCATGGTTGCCAGAACCTGTGGTAAATGTTTCCTTTCCACGTCCCGAGTTGTTCAGGGTTCAGGATCTGGAAGAGGAGCCGCACACAAATGAAAGAGAAGAGACAGGAGATAATTTGGGAATATTGGGGGCCAGGCGGGTAAATCCAACACAAGGGGAAGGACTTCTTCCTGCGCTCAAGCCTCTCCAAGCTTTTATTGGTATGGGATACACCCATAGCTCTTAGGCAGGGAGGTTCCAGTGACACACAGACTATTTTATCAATAAGGATTTACATGAGTAAAGGTGGGGAGGTTGCTTCAGCTACCATTATCTGGATTAACAAAGGTGGTGTGCACAGCTCTGACCTTTGCTAGGACCTCAGAGGTCACCAGCCTTCCCAGTTCTCTGTCTGAACCTCTCTGCTAGTGAAGACAATAGGCGGTTTCTCACAAGAACCTTCATTGTTCCCTTTGCACTGCTCTACGTGGGTCATGCATTTGCAGAATCCTAGCATGGGTGTGTGGACTCGGTGTCCCCTAATCTGCAGCATGGAGTTGTATGAATTTGGGGGGGAGCTAAAACGCATTGCCCCTTTGACAGGATAGAATTTTCTTTCTGACTTGAAATAGCTGAACTTTGGGTTGTAAGTGTAGCACACTTCTCCTGGATTGCTTATGCACAAGGTATGCCGTGAAATGAGAGACTGGCTTTCTTTGAAAATGTGGTGAATGATTCACATAGGAGAAATTCCACTTGTGTTTTTCACTTGTAAAACTCACCTCAGTCTGGGCATAAAAATGTAGTTAGGCAGAATCAGTCTGTGTCCATGTAATTATGTCTCATGGAGAAGCAAAATCCTCCCGTCTGAGAGGAGACTCTGAATTCCAGCATCCTCTTCTATGTAGTCTCTCCCATGTGGCCTTTCGGCATGGAGGAGAGAAGACCCTTCCTCTGCCTTCATTTCCTCTAACTATTTCCCACATCCAGGAGGACCTATGGTATTGGGTCGTCTCGTGCGAGAGCCCTGAGTATGTCCACAAAGATCTCTCGGGTGGAGTTTCTGGCCACATGTTGAAAGCTCTTCACAGCTCAAACACTAAAGGGGTACATACCTAGAACTTAGTGCCTTGCTGTAAGCCTGCCTTCATCCCCTGCAGCCTGTTCTCATGCTGTGCAGACCCAGTTTGGGGAAGAAACACAGTGTCTGGTACCACCTACACGGCCGTTTATTTCATCAATTGGGAAGGCTTGTGCTGCTCTTGGCTGTGGACCTGCAAAAACAAAGCCATGGGATAAAGCGGCCCGAGTCCTGTAACGAAAACCTGGTACCTTTTGTGAGGCCCGGTAGAGAGACATGGTTTATTTTCGCCGTACCAAGTCAAACATTCTCGGAATCCAATGTGAAAATTGGATTTTAACTGCTACTAAATGTTTGAGCATATAAAATCAGCAAGTGTTGAGAGTTTTGCATGATGAAGAGAAGAACCCGAAGAGCCTGATACAAGAATGATCAACATGTGATGTGCACTGGTGTCTCACATCAGTCTGATGGATAAAACTGGAAAGACAGCAGATTGCCACAGTGGAGACTGCTGTGTCCTTTTCTAAAATATTTTTTTTTCAATTACAGTTTGTATTCAGTATTCTGTTGTATTAGTCTCAGGTGCACAGCTTGGTGGTTAGACAGTCATATCCTTCATGAAGTGTTCCCCCCGGTATGTCAAGTACCCACCCAGCACCATACGTAGTTATTACAGTATATCGACTATATTCCCTAATGCCCTAGCTAAATCCCTGTGACTGTGTTGTAACTACCAGTTTGTACTTCTCAATCCCTTCACCTTTTCTTAACGTGACCATTGTGTTCCTAGTCGTATGCCTGAGCATGGCTGCCTCGTCCTTCTTCCTTGCCTGGCATTTCACATGGCAGCCTCTGAGGTTAAACTGAAGGAGTCTGGGTGCTGCTTGAATCAGCCAGTCTGTGGGTTTCTTCTCTCAGGTTCTCCATTTGTCCATGTGTTCGCTCTCCCCTCTCTCTCTCACCATGTTCCAGCTTTGGAGAGTACACAACATCCTGCCAGAATCATTAAAAACCACAAACAAACACACAACTGATGGCTTCAAAGCTATGATGTAACTGAAAATTCATGAACTGGGCTGGGCCACCTCTGGTTTTGCTTTTCAATTTGGTCACTTAGCGCCTCAGTCGGAGTGCAGCATGCCCGGGCCCGTGGGAGAGAAGACGTCCCTGGAGGCTGCCAGGTGACCGTGTCCACTCCCTGCTGCCTTTGGAAGGCACACCACCTGCCCGACTTGCTGCCACAGTGTCCTGCTCGCCGGCCTCTGTGCATTGGCTGATTTCCATTGCTTTTCATAGAGCCACTGCTCGCCTGGGTGGATGGCAACTGGTCCCTCCCTCCCTCCCTTCTTTCCTCCCTCCTTCCCTCCCTCTCTCCCTCCCTCGAGCATTTATTGAGCATTTGCGATATGCACTGTGCACTGGAATATAAAGGTAAATAAGATTCGTCCACATTCAAATAAAACACATTGCAGAGACTGTGGGACTGTGAGAAAAGTGCCGGAGGAAAGAGGAGGGAGGAACTTGCTAAAACTGAGGAGACCTGAGGCTTCCCGTGATGGTTACTCAGAGTTGGGGCTCGTGAGATAAGAAAGTTTCTCCGGGCAAAGGAAAAAGGGAGGGCCATCAGAAAGAGAAGGCACAGCTTTCGGAAAGACAGCTTAGAAACCTGTCGTCTTTTTAGGATGCCTGAAGCATGGGTGTAGAGAGGTGAAGGGGGGCAGAGAGAAAGTCAGAAAAGCTGTCTTAGGCAGGAATAGGAAGGACCTTCTTTGTCAGGCCAGGGCGTTTGCAGCCTTCAGACAGTGGGAGTCACTGCCGGTGTGTCATCCATGGAGGAATGTGATCAGATTTGTCTTTGGAAAGATGACTCTTGAAACCGCTAGAGGATTTTGTGGAGGCTGAGGCAGATGAAGGCCACGGACTGACCCCTGAGATGTGGGCTTAGCCTGCACAGTAGGGGTGGAGTAGTCCTCCCTGCCCAGGATCGGCACACAGAGCAGGGTCTGCTTTCCTAGACCTTCCCAACCTCACCGAGTTGGTCTCTCTTCAGACCCCTGCCTCTCAGCCTCCCTGACTTCCTGTGGCTGACCAAGGTCATGAGATGGATCTTTACAGTGGGCAGCTCCCGTTGGTCAGTGGCTTCCAGCCCTGCTCGTCTGCCTCCTGGTCTCGTATAGACCTGCCAGTGTCTTCCTAGCCTGGCTGACCTCCTGGGTCAGTCCGCTTGGCGGCCTGGCGCCTTCGCCGCTGCTGGAGCTGTGAGAGCTGATCGGGCTCAGCCAGTGAGCCTTTCGTGTATTGTCCTCTCTGTTCTTTCCCTGCCCGGGACCTGGCGTTATAGGGAGACCAACAGCCCCTTGTAGATGGGATCTGTGCCACATTCTCAAGGTTTACACACCTACCCTGCCCTTGGAGTGCTGTTTCCTGATGATCCTCTGATAGTTGAAACTAAAATTTTAAAGGTTTATATTGATCTTTTACATTTTCAGGTTCTATTAAGAGAAAAAAGGGGCTTGGAAGCGTAAGTTTTATAAAGCGCTCTGAACAGTGACAGATTCTGATAAGACTAACAATGCCAGAAAGCTCTAGAAATATGCCTGTTCAGTTCAGTGTGGTCTTAACTCCGTCCTGGTGTTCTGTTTTGAAGTTTTAGAGGTGTTTTCCCCCTCTCTAATTCTGTTGATAACCACATGACTGTTTTATCATGTGGCTGAAGCTCAGCAGTGCTCTAGAGTGGGGCGTCCTGCACTCAATTAACCTGCGTATTTCACACCCCATCATTGCAGTGCGGCAAAGCGCTCCCTGGCCTCTCCAAGCAGGAGGACTGCTGTGGAACCGTGGGGACCTCCTGGGGCTTTCACAAATGCCAGAAATGCCCCAAGAAGCCATGTAAGTGACATGTCCTCTTTCCTTTGAGCACATCTGTTTCCTTACGATCACTGTTTTAATGGTGGGACATTCAACTTTCAAAGAACTCTTACTGAATTGTAGAACATCGTGCAAAAATTTGCACCTCCAGAAACCTTACAGGTCTGAGAAAAGTTTTATACCCGTTCTGTGGGGTTCTTTTGTTTGTTTGTTTTGTTTTTTTTGGTGTGTGTGTGTTTTTTAAAAAATATATTTTTATTGATTTCAAAGAGGAAAGGAGAGGGAGAGATAGATAGGAACATCATTGATGAGAGAGAGTCATTGATCGGCCACCTCCTGCATGCCCCCTGCTCTGACAGGGAATCAAACCACAACCGCCTGGTTCACAGGTCGATGTCCAACCATCTGAGCCATCTGAGCCACTTTCTGGCCCCATTCTGGTTTTTTTTTTTAATACGTACAGTTATGAGTTGCCTCCTTCACTCAGATTGCATATTTTTAAAAAAGTCTTTTGAGAGGTGATAGACTAAATAAAACAGGGTCTCTTTTCTTAGGTGAAGAGAAAACAGGATAGCTTTTAAGATGATAATGACATGTTTCAAATCCTATAAAAAGTCAGTGCAGTTGTGATTTCTTAGGTTAAATTTTTTAAATGAAGTTTTTATTAACAGCCATAACTGCTGTTGTAGTTTTTGTTATGCTCTAACTTTCCAAAATTCACTTAAAAAGAAAAAAGCTCAAATGAAGAAATGATTGTAAAAAAGCAATTGATAGTAACTAGAACCCAGTACTCTCTCCTTTTCTTCTTACTTATGCTTCTGTACTGTCGCAGTTCTCCGTCACATGACTGTTGACACCCACCTGCTTTGATTATTCTATAAAATCTGTTCTTCGGAACCTATTGATTGGAATAAGTTCAGAATCACATCTTTCTGTTACCCTTTTCCCAAATATAGTTTTTATTTTTAGATTAATTAATTCCGGAAAACTGATTTTTAATACTTTTTTAGAAAAGCAAAGGTAACTTGTTTTAAGTGGAGTGTTTTTACACTTACTCATCTCGTTTTTGCCAAGGAAGGAAGTGATACTTTTCTCAGTCATCTTTTTTTGCTTTGTATAACTGAAGAGTTTTATAAGTTTTTTTAAAAAATATTTTACACTTCAAGGAATTTCCCATTTGCTTCAATTGAGTAATTTTTATTTGATTTGGTTGATATTCTCAAATGCTTTCGAAACCTCTCTGTTAAGTCTAGAATCTGCCACCTTGAAATCACTGTGGCTCCTTATGTCTGTCTTATAAACTATTCTCCCATCATAATAACTTGTTTTAAATAATTGTCTCTCATTTAGACTTCCTTATCTCTCAAACTTGTGTGTTTTCTAAATCTCCTAAAGTTAATTTCACTTAGTATCACTGTTCTGTTGACATTGCTGTCTTCTTTTAGAGGACCAATTTGTGGAAACAGCCACTGAATTTTCTAATAACTGTCATTTAGGGAAAATGTCACATAAATAAGGACATTGAGTACTGAAAGGATGTCCCCAGTGGACTTTCTAGGCTTATTCAAAAATGATGGCCAATGTGGATTTCCAGAAAGTGGGTTGAATGTGGTGGTCCCTCTTCACTGAAAGACCTATCTTTTGCTTAGTTTCTTCTCTCTTCTCTATTTTCCACACCCCAAAGTTGCAATCAGGGGTAACGGGAATCATAGTTTTTTGTTTTTTGCTTTTTTATCCCTAACTTCCACTCCTGACCTTTTGAATTGTGCCATCTAGGTGTAAATTCATCTACTTCATATGGTTTTGATAGCTCTATATTTTAATGTTGATAATAAGTTAGATAGAATGTGAAAGTACGTACAAAGTTGCTAACGCTTTTAACTAAAGGCTGATGAAATGAATTCACATGTTGACTCATTTAATTATAAAATTAAAGAGATTGATTCACTTGGGGATGGGCAGTGTGGATTATGAATGGAGTAAACCATTAGCATCTCGACATTCACTTCGTTTGTGCCTAAGTGACTCACTCCCAAGAAACACTCTGGGGGTCACATTCTTCCTGTGCCATTTAGAAACTTTCCTTTCCTGCGTTGGTACTACTCTGTAAATCATACCCCTTTTGGATGAGAACAGACTTCCCTTGGCTTTATATCCTATGGTTTTGTGTTCCATGTCTTTTTTTTTTTTTTTCACTCAAAATAGTCGAAACCTCAGTTTTCAAATGGCTTTTATTTAATGTTTGAAGTTTTTGTTTAGCCACATACAAAAATACCTTTCACTGTGGATCAGTTTTTACTGTGAAACTTTAAATTTGCAGGTGACTTCCTTAAATAGTCTGTAATCTATTAAAAAATGTACGTAGCGTGAGCAAGTCGCTTGTCCCTTAAGAGATTTTAGAAGAAAATCTAAGCTTAGGAAGACTTCAGGAGATCCTTTGCTCCGCCCCCTGCCTTTGCCTCTCTCTTGCCTTTGAACAGTTCACAGACAGAGCGCCCACAATCTCTGCAGGCAGTCTGCTCCACAGGCTTTGCTTATGGGCGAGGACTAGACGTTCAGTCAAGGAGGTAAACGGGGCCGCTCCCCCCACGCGGACCTCTCCCTTCTCTTTCCTCACTAATCTCAGATTCCTCACTCTATCCATTTTCTAGCATTTGAAGGATCTGAAGATGGGGGGAAATATGGCAATGAAAGAAAGTGAAGGAGGAGAGGAACAACACTAGTACATGTTCACCCTGTCCATTAGTGCTGAGAATGCAAAATAATTTTGTTTTCCAGAAGATTTATTTTTTACTTCAGCTTTCCTTTTTTACTCCTTCTTCAGGCCTTTTTAGTAGCCTAACCTATTTTGATTAGGGCCCGTTTCCTATTGTTCATTATCTTTTTAATAAAGAATACTTTATTTCAGGAAAGAACAGTGACGTGCCATTGAGTGAGTGCTTTATCAGGCACTGTTGCAGGCATTTGCATACAATATCTCTAAACTCCACAACAACCCTGCCGTGGTCCATAGAGGTGATATTCTCATTGCGCGGAGTTGCCATTTGGAGCCCAGGAAGCTTTGTTTCCCAAGATCGCAGATCTATTGCAGGGCAGAACCTAGGTCTCCGTGGTTCCGGAAATGACGCTATTTCAACCATGGTTTCACTTTACAGTGTCAGATTTCAGCGAGTAGGGTTTTGGTAAATGGGTGACTGCAGCATTCATATCGTTGATGAGTTTTCCGAGTGATAAATCCATACAACTGATCCCAGCTTCTTCTCCTCACCTCCTGTTCTTTTCAGATTTCATATTAGTAAGAATCAGCTTACACGACCCTGCAATTAAGGCGAGCATATGATTCATTGTGTAAACTGGGGCACTTTTGAGAGTGCAGTGGAGTGCTGTTCATGAACTTTGCTAGAACACCAGGCATAACTCAGGAGTGTCCCGGGCAGACTAGCTTGTAGTCACCCAAACCCACAATAAGAAAATTCAAGCGCCTGTAGCAGTCATTGAGGAGGAAGCGATCCTTTGTAATATAAATAAGGAATAACTGGAATAAAATATAAAAGTCTTATGATTCTCTCATTTAACATAATCAGCATTTACTGACAAATAATTGAGACTATATCTAATGCAAAATATGAGTATACTGACAAACAAGGATAATGTGAAATAAATTAGTACTATATACATTGAATTAGTATCTTAGAAATGAGTAAGACCACTAATGCCTTAAGTGGCTCTGGTTATCACATATAATAGTTTAGGATTGTAAGAATTGAAACTAAGTACATAACAAAGAATTATTTCTTCTCTTACAGCTTATCATGGATATAACCAAATGATGGAATGTCTACAAGGCTATAAGAGGGTTAACAACACCTTTTGTCAAGGTAAGGTTAACCGAACTCATTGGGATGGACTCAACAGTAGTTTTGGCTTTTATTTTTTTTATTTTTTAAAATATATTTTATTAATTTTTTTATAGAGAGGAAGGGAGAGGGATAGAGAGTCAGAAACATCGATGAGAGAGAAACATTGATCAGCTGCCTCCTGCATGCCCCCCACTGGGGATGTGCCCGCAACCAAGGCACATGCCCTTGACTGGAATCGAACCTGGGACCCTTCAGTCCTCAGGCCGACGGTCTATCCACTGAGCCAAACTGGTCAGGGCTAGTTTTGGCTTTTTAGAAACCTGAGTTGTTTGGCCACGTTTTGCTCATTAGCCCAGCAGGTGAGGTTATACATTGACCCACCTCTTGCTCACTCCATTTAGCTATGTGGAAATATAGGGGTGTAGTGTACAGTTGCTAGAACAGTTTCATTACCATGTAAACTTTATGGAACTTTCTTTCATTCTATTAATTTGCAATGAAATCCATAGGAGATTGGATTACATTATGGATTGCTTAGTGGTCTCCATGCTAGTCACCTTCCATCCATGCATGGGCGCATGCTTGTGTACACATGAGCACATGCATGTGTATACATGAGCACATGCATGTACCTCGCAGTACTACTTCTTTGCTGACACATGATTGGGCAGCAGGGTTCCCTTTTTGTTCTCAGAGTGTTGCTGGCCACCTTGAAGTGTCCAGGTGTTAAATATCAGAGTGAACACACATTAGCCAGGTAGTAGGGAAAACTAGGTAGCTAACTGTGACAGGTCCTGAGTGCTTTCGCTCACTTTATTTTGAACCCACAGCAGAATTGTACAAGCAGGGAGAGCCTCAAAGGTCATTTAGCCCAGTGTCAACACTTTGCAAACGAAGGACGTTGAAATTCAGGCTGGTTAAGCGGCTTTCCTGTGGCTGAATATGTAGAGCTGAGCTGTAACTCAGGTGTCTTAATACCGAGTTTAGTGCCCATTTAGGATAACACATTCTGTTTGTTATTTTGTGGGGTGTGCAGTTAATGCTCCTAATATCCCCTTACGTGTCCAGGATGAAAATGTTGCTATTAGTTACTGGACTGTGCGTACATTGAAATAAACAGAAACAGCTTCCAGGAGACTTATTGAACCAAAATCCATGTCAGAAATGTAGCATATGTCTCCGACTTGTGGTCTGGGGCTCTGTATCCTTGACCATGTGTTTATAAGACAGTAGATTAAAGTAATGTTATAAATTATAGAAATGGCTCATGTCAAAGAAATATCATAATTAACTGAGAATTTTCTCGAGTAAAGTATTCCATACTGCATCTGTGTAGCTTTTCTGATTTGTAGAGCTTTCACTGACTTAAATAATTTTTTTTGAAATGCACATACCATGTTTTTAAAAATATTTTGCCTTAAAATATTATAAGCCCTTGTCATATGAAGGAATTTTTGGAAAGTTAGAATTACTGATCAAGGAGAGGATGTCCAAGACACTTTTTGAAGAATGTCTGCGAACCTCAGTGACACAGGAATAGTGGATTGATCAACATTATGTATGAGTCAGCAGAATTTAAGATATTGAAAGATTGTATTAAATGGATGAAAGATGGAATTAATTGGAAGGAAGAATGAGTAGGTTAAATAAATGAATAGATGGCTAAATGTATATACTATAGTGTAAATCAAGTTATAATTTCACAGATTTGGTTAAAAAATCTCTATGAAAAGCCCAACCCTGTTTTAGGATGCATTAGTAGACGCAGAATGAGCAGGGCATTAAAAGTAATGACCTTGCACTCTGTCAGTCAGACTGAATTTGGGGTTTGGGTATTCGTGTTCATTATCTTTTGACTAATAAGGTCAACCAAGTTCGTGAAGGGACTCAAAACCTGAGAGTGTTTAGTGTGGAAAAGTGCAGACCAAAGACAAATATAATGGCTAATTTATAAACATGCCTTAAATGTTTGTAAATGTGCCTTTAAGTGTTTGATTAACTATCTTACAAACAAGACTTTCATGAGTTGCTTCAAAAGCCAAAGTCAATAGAATGGAGCTACAAGGAGGCATATTTAGAACTACAAGTAATCTCTGCTATGGAATAGCATTCCCCAGGCCTTGTACTGAAATGCCTTTGGAAATGCCTTCCTGCACATAGACGTGACCCAACAGATACTTAACTATTGGCCAGGATGCTTTAGAGAATTTCTATCCTGTGCAGTAGATTAGATGATTCTGTGGGTACACCCCAGTTCTCTCATGCCGTCATTACTCTGTCTCCTGGGGTAGAGGCTGTGCATGAGAAGAAAGAAGCGACATCTTGGTCTGTCACACAAGTTTTAGCCCCTAGGCATGTGGTTTCCTGAAGTCTCCTCTGTGATTAAGCCTGTCTTCTTGCTCCATTGGACTGTAGACTGCGGAGGGTCCTTATTTATCCTTCACCCTCCTAATCCTCCATGGCTAATTATTAGAAAGGCTCAAGAGTGACAGATGCTCCTAACTTTTCTGAGTGTTAAATGACGAAGAATAGGAATGTTTTTCGGGGAGTGGGATAGGATTTAGACATTATTAATCCCAATTAGAAACTGAAGCATAGAGAGAATAACTTTCCTAAGGTTACACATATGAAAAGAGGCCCAGCCAGGATTGAACTTCCAAACCACTTGTTTCTATGTGCAGTATGGCCCCCCTTTGCCATGTATACATATATATCTGTTAAGTATTACTGATGTGAATACTCACTAATTGGAACAGAAGATAAGCCATGTGTGCTGAACTTAATAGAAGTCAAAGCAGTTAACATTGATAGGGTTTTGTTTAATAGCAAAGGATGATTATCTGATATTCCTTCTCCTGGCTGGTTCAAGGTTCTAAGAGTTCGTAGTTATCAAAATACTGTCGAAATGGAAGTGGAAATTTGCAGGTAACCACTTGCTATCTCATTTCACAAATTAGAATGGAGAACCTTTTAAACAGTACTTGCTTGAGGGTTTTTCCCCCTCTCCTGGTGTGGCTGGTATGAAGTGGCCCTTCGCAAAGTTTGTTCACACTGAGCATATTAAATGGTCATTTGCACTGATGGTCAGTAACACCACATCCTGGCTTATGTTTGTTTCAGGAGGATATTTGCAAAAACGCTGTTATACTTTTTGGCACGGATTCTAGACTTAAGTATCACAGAAAGCTCTATTTCACGGTGCCTCAAGAAGCCACCGCTAAATTACACTAGAACATTGACTCCTAAAATATTATGATTTCATTCCGCATAATCTGTTAAAATTGCTTCTGAGAGAAGGGCTTAATTTCACTCCCTTTGTGATGTGATTGGTCAGTGAAACGAAACAGAACTTTCTCACGTTACATACATACCCTCCGTTTTCCTAGAGCCTTGAAGCTTTTTGGTTCTGTTACCCTGCAGTTTTCAAAAGGAGCCCATTCAGCATCTAATTACTTCTGCATTCCACATTGTTCCTGCAGTCTCACGTCTTCTCGGCTTACCAAGCACATTTAAAATTAAAGTGATTAATACCTAGAATGACATTATTTCCTCCAATGATACAACTTGCACTAATGTGCACTCAGTAACAAAGAACCAACTGTGCCCGAGTTAATCTGAGGAGCTTTCAAATAATTGCCCTCAAAGTTGGGTGTTTTGTGGTGTGTTTTTTTTCTTCTCTCTAGCGGGACTGCAATTATCTTTTCAGAGGAATGATTTATTACATATACACACATGGAGCTCTCAAACCTGCCCTCAACATTTTGGAGTTGTTATCATTTGCTTTGTTTCTCATAACAAACAATGCAGTTCTATTTCCTGGTGGATCGAGAGCGTCATTTGTCATTCCATGACTGCTACAGGTCTGATATTGAACGAGAATTAAATGAAATAATATATCACGGTGATGATGACAATAGGAACCTTATATGCTCATACTACTTTACTCAAAAGCTAAGTTTCCCCCCAAATTTTGAATACTCTCCCTTATCCGTAACTGGTGTGAGATGAGTTATTAAATTAGGTGTAAGTCTAAGTTTTAAAAGTAGAATTTATTTCTGAAAGTATTTGGGGTTTGATCTGTTTAGTAAAATCTTTTATTAAAAGCAAATATCTCTGTTTCGATTTATTGAAATCACTTACGTGATGCATGAGTGTTTAGGTATAAAATCAGCTTAGTAGTATTTTCTACATTTTTGCATGTATCCAGGTGCTGTGGGCAATGCCACAATAAACAACTAGATGGCATCTACACTTTTATAATCCAGTGTATGTATATTCCATTTTCATAGATAATCTTGAGAACTTTTAAAAATACTCACTACTACACCAACATTAATTGGCACGGGGCGCCTGAGCTGCAGACCAAGGATATGTAATGAATGATGAATTAGACATCGTTCCTGCCCTTGGATCTAGTGTAACTAAATAAGTTTGAATCAGCAGCATGTAATTTGCTTTATTCACTGTCCCAACTAGCTGGGTTTTAGCTGGCTCCCGGGGAGCCCATTAAAGCAAATATGAGAGAGCTGTCCGCATAACTTTCTTTTGGCGTCACTTTATTACAGTGGTTATTACACTTCAATATAACACATTTCCAAAACAGATACAGTAGGCACAATAACACTCATTACCACAACTTCCCCTGTAAGGTTCCTTCCAGATAGCTCTTCAAAGTGCATCTGAAATTGAATTTTATTTGGCCTATAGGAAAGATGATGCACGTTGTTTTCAAGGGCATATCTCTGTGTCATGAAATGAGACTCGCCGGTCTTGATTAATATTCCAGATAAGTAAACTATTCATGGGACATTTGGGTTATGAAGGGTTTGCCTGGGTTTTAGCTTGCATCTCAGACTTCTTAATGATTCCCAGAAAAATTGGTTGTGACTGCAGTAGGGTGGGCACATGAAGACTGGTCTTTGAGTGTCTTGAGAAGTCTAGAAAGTGCAGTGAGTCCCTCAAGAAATCCTACTTGGCTGGAGAAGAGAATGTGGCCTGTGGCATGTGCTGGGTTAACACGGACTGTGGCATGTGCTGGGTTAACACGGACAGGTACGGTAAGATGAAGTGCTTTGTAACTTTAAGGCAAGGCTCCTATGATTGATTACATGTACCATGTACAGTAGGTAGATCAGGCTTTGTGATGCATGCTGGGAAAACAGTTGCACTTCTTTTAACGTGGAAATGTCCAAAGACCATTTATGACAACTCACATATTTGGATTTGTGGCTTAGATAAGAGTCATCACTTCATAATTATTTCTGAAGGTATAATGTAAATATAGAAAGGTGTGTTTTTTCCATACAGTGATTAGGTATATGAACTTACTGACATTTTATCAATTTTTGCACTCAGCATGGTTTCTTTTATATCCCATGTTTTCTTTCTGGGTTCTTGTTTTCTTTTGAGGTAGGCTTGCAAGATAAAATACAGGAAAGCAAGTTAAATTTGAATTTCAGATAATTTGGGGGCATAGTTATACTAAAATGCATTCGTTGTGTACCTGAAATTCAAATTTAACTGGGTGTCCTGTATTTTTATTTGCTAACTGTATATTTTTTACATTGGATTCTTTAATATTTCTTTCAATGAGACTCGCTGAGAAGTGTGAATTTTATATGTCTGAAAACTCCTTTATCTGTCTGAAAACTCCTTTATTTTGAGCTCATTTTATGGGACTTGTCAGGTATACAATTATAGATTAACAGGTTTTCAACAATAATTTTGATTGTTATACCAATGTCATCTGACTCTTCTACCTTTTATACTTTCTTTGTAGATAATCTGTCTTTTCTCTCTTTTGAGATGGGCTCTTAATTTTTCATCTTCTCTAGTTTTATCATGATGTGTCTCCACATGTTTTTATCTGGATTTTACACAGTTGACAGTACATCGTCAGTCTGAAGAGTCATGTTTTTCCTCAAATTTGAAAAATTTGGAATATGGTGTTAAGCTAATGTGTATATATTGTAAACTTTTTTTTTTTTTTAGTATATCTAAAAGCTTTTCAGGAAAAAGCTTAAAATCATACCATCTGTTATCCACAGGTAGTTTCTTTACCTGTTATACGTAAGCAATCTATCAACATAAACTTATTGACCACCTGCCATTCATACACTTACTCATTCGTGTTACAGACATTTTAATGATGCCATAAGTAGGGACACTCTCTGAGCAGTATAGTGTAATTGAACTCTTACCCTTATGAATTGCTGTTCTCACACAGTTAGAAAATCAAGGTAGCATGTCATAAGCCCTTTATGAACTGAATTAAATACTATACAATTTCAGAGGAAACATCAATGATGAGAGGGAATCATTGATTGGCTGCCTCCTGCACACACCTTACTGGGTTTTGAGCCCACATCCCGGGCATGTGCCCTTGACTGGAATCGAACCCGGGACCTTTCAGTTCACAGGGCAGGCCGACACTCTATCCACTGAGCCAAACCAGCCAGGGCCACAGATGCTATTTAAAAAACATATTCCTTTAAAAATCACACTGTCTTTTCTATTTATAAAATTCTTACCTGTTGCTTAAAATTGAGAAATGAGAGAAACATATAAAGGGGAAACATGAAAATTACCATCATCTCCTACAAAAATTGATACATTTTGCTAGATTTCATGCCAATCTCCATCCTATATAATAAAGATGTAATGTGCAGATGGTCGTTACATAACAACCACCCGATCAGATCACGGATCAGCAAGAGGGTGGGGCAGGGAGCTACAAGCAGGCGGTGGAAAGCTACAGGAGAGGGCAGGGCAGCAAGCTATGAGGGGGGCGCGGGGGAGTTACAGGAGGGTGGGGCAGCGGGCGGGGAGCTACTGGCGCACAGATTCGTGCGCAGGGCTACTCGTATACACTTGAAATTTCCTGGGCAGCTGTGCAAACTATTTTTTACTTTATATGTTATACTTTTTGATGTTCAAAATTATTGTAATGCTGGCGTGGGATCCCAGTTAATGGCTAATGCATTTACCCATTCCCGTAAGGTTGGATTTCAGACTGGTTTGTATTTTTCCCTATTATATGGAATGCTGTCAGGGCGTGGCCATGAACCTTTATGTGACCTTATGACTATGCTCAGTACCTCTATGGGACCCTATGACTATGCTGTTTTCCAAGCTTCACTTCATCCTGTGCCAATTTCCTTTAGAAGAGGATGTACCATTTCCCTTCCCACTCTCAGTACAGCACCCACTGACCATGTCCTTCCCCTCCTTCCTGATTTCATTCTCTTTACAAATTGGAAAACAGCAAAGGGGCCGTTAAATAGTATCTTTTCCTTCTCCAAGGCCCTAGACCTGGGGTGGGGAACGTCTGGCCCCCTGTATCATTTGGTCTGGCCCTGCCAAGGCAACCGCAGGCAGGACTCAAAATTCAATAAATCTAGGAGCTTTTTTCATGGCAACATAATTTTTAAGTTGATAATTTTGTGTGACCTGTGAATGATGTTATAAATATCCAAATGGCCCTTGGCAGAAAAAAGGTTCCCCACCCCTGCCCTAGACATTTCTATGTAGGCTTTCCCAGTTATTTTATATTAAATAGGGCTTTATCTTAAAATAATTCACCTGCCAACATGGCACATTCCTGGGGAGGCCTGTTCGGAATCCCTTCACAGTGCTATCTCTAAAGTTCCCTTCAGTTCCATTATCAGTGGGGAATCAATTGTTTGTTTCTTTCTCAGGAATATGGAATATAAAATAGGGAATATGGTTATGAGAGTAATGTAGGTGTAAAGACGAAACTTAGAATCCATTGTTCTTGCTATATATTTGGGAAATAATAGTAGAACATCAATGGGTATAAACTAAGACTGAAGTCAACCAGGCTTGATCATTTATTTCTTCAAGACACTTAAAAATGGCCGAAACCGGTTTGGCTCAGTGGATAGAGCGTCGGCCTGCGGACTGAAAGGTCCCAGGTTCGATTCCGGTCAAGGGCATGTGCCTGGGTTGTGGGCATATCCCCAGTGGGAGATGTGCAGGAGGCGGCTGATCGATGTTTCTCTCTCATCGATGTTTCTAACTCTCTATCTCTCTCCCTTCCTCTCTGTAAAAAATCAATAAAATATATATTTAAAAAAAAAAAGACACTTAAAAATGTTTAAATTTCTTTTTATTAGCCTACTGGATGGATATTCTGACACTGCTCTGCTGTATTTAGTGATTTAATCCCAGAAACTGGGGGATACTTAATGTGAGGTCGAATCATGTTTTACAATGGTCAGTGGCTAAGAGGGAATTAATAGACGTTTCCCTTGTTTGAAGGGGTTATCTTACTGTTCGAGGCCTCTTCTTGAAACTCCTGCTGCCATTTCTAGTTTAAATAGGCATGTTCTTCTCAGTTAGAATATAAATAATTCTGATCTGGACCTGTGTATCACATTTCAACAATTAAAAATCAATTTGGGACCCATTCCTCTTTATTTTAGAATCACTTTCTGGTGTGCCCTCTTACCATGCTCAAATCACTGGAATGGGATTCAAAAAGGAAATGTCTGTTCATTTTATTCACTTTTCTTCAGGAAGGACAGTGGTGAAGTGAGTCACTAGCACCTTATATTTTCCAGTAGCTCTTTGACTTTCATCTCCGGGGGCTGTAAAATCAATGGGAGAAGCCATGATAAATTCATGTTACTATGAATGTTTCAAGGAGAAATTAATGCAGTATTTGTAGACTAGAGGCAGAAATCCAAGACCAACAGAGATGTGTGTGTGTGCCATTAGCATCTTCCATGTGTAGTACACATGTATCAAGAAATAAATACAGCTGTTCTCTGGGTTCTGATCATTCTTTTATCATGTTACCCTGAAAAGAGAAGAATTAGAAGGAACGGACAATGGCTCACTTCCTCTTATGATTGAATCTATCATTTTATAATGATGGGATAATTACTGGTCAGTAAGGAGGCTCTGGTTGCAGTCAAAGCAAATATTACCATGAAGAGACCTGTACAGTAGTTGCAGGGCCAGCCCCAGAGAGAACATTTTAGGGATGTTGATAGATGGTATGCAAAAATGGGTCCCATGGCCAAGTGTGTGGAACATACCAAGTTAACAAACAACAACAAAAAACAGGAGTCCATGTGCTTGTGTTTGTAGAATACACAGTGTTTCTCAAACATATTTTGCTACAGAACCCTTCTTTTAGCAGAATCCTAACAAAGTAGTTTGTGTAAACTACTTTGGGTAAAATTGCGGTAGAATGTTGCCCTTCAAACATTTTTTCTCTCACTTATCTCCTACAGTAATTTTGAAAAACTTACATTTTTAAAGCTGACATCTACATTTTTTCCATCAAAAATTGAATGGACGCAGTAGATTTATGTGTGATGTATTTATATTAGATATTGTGCTTTAAACATATGTTTATCAAAACCTCAGAGCTGCAGAGTTGGCTTATTCGGTTTACAAATAATGTCTGCTGTCCAACCTAATTGGCAAAGCAGGCCTTCCTCCTCCTCCTCCTCCTCCTCCTCCTCCTCCTCCTCCTCCTCCACCTCCTCCTCCTCCTCCTCCCCCCCTCCTCCCCCTCCTCCTCCTCCCCCCCTCCTCCCCCTCTTAATGTATTTTTATTGATTTCAGAGAAGAAGGGAGAGGGAGAAAGAGATAGAAACATCAATGATGAGAGAGAGAGAGTCATTGATAGGCTGCCTCCTGCATCCCCCACACTGGGGATTGAGGCTGCAACCCAGGCATGTGCCCTGACCAGGAATCAAACCATGACCTTCTGGTTCATAGGTTGATGCTCAACCACTGAGCCATGCCAGCTGGACGAAGCCAGCCCTTTTTATGAAACAAATCAGATGTATTCCTTTTTCTGTGGCTCTCCCTCTGGAGGGATATATTTGTCAATGGTTCATTTGTTTGGTGCCTTTGAGAATTTTACACTGTAGGGCAATGCACATAGAAAACAGAAATTACGAATGGGCAAGAGATGACTTGACTTTGTAAAGAGGAAGAAGACATGGAGTCAAGGAGAGAGAGGAGAGGAAGATGGGCAGATGTGTTCTTAGGCAAATCACTCAGAAAAGGAAAATCGAAAGACCCAAGATCTAAAATTTGATTCCCTTAGAAGTGTCCATGCAGGTGTGTACCCTGTGGAATATTGTTACCTGACTTCAGGGGCATGTGTACCTGATGTGCAGCTGCTTCTGTGGAAGTTTAAGAAATGCATAATCCATTCTCCCTTTGGAGAACGAATTCCTCCTTTAGCTAAAGTAAGTGATCCCTATTCAAGAGCCGAATGGTTTGTCTGGCTAGGGAAAGAATTTACCTCCAGAGATATTTCTTTCTGCTTTCAAGGAGAAGTTACATTCCTAAATTGCTTGATGGGATGTCTGTCCATCAGCAAACTCTGAATATGCACACAGTGGCATCATCAGAAAGCTTCATATTTCACACAGCACAAAGATCTTCATGTACTGTTCTCACCTTGGGCCTAATTCCTGTTGATTCCTGGACATGTCTCATTTCCTGTATGAACTTGCGTCACTAAAAAGGCAGTAAATTATTAAAACACACAGGATACATAAAAGGGTGTTTATTTCCCATAAAGGCACTTATGTTATTTATAATATATTATCCATAAACGTCACATTTTTTCCACCTTGGCAACTGGCAGAGTATTTTGAAGTTGGAGTGTTTAAGCGAGAAGTAATCATGGGGAGTATCTGCTTCAGCCCCTTTGTGTTACAAGAGAGAAACCCTAGATTGACAAATTAAGTGACTTGTTTGAGCTAACAATTCAGCATCCTGGGTAGACCAAAACTGGATTGTAGTGGGATAGTTCTCCCATTAAATTTCCCCACTCACCCTTAATTATTTAAAAAAAATATGATCTTAAACAAAATTATCTCTAGCAGGCAGAAATAATTATTGTGTGGCTCACCATTCAGAATTGCTATGAAGTTCCTTGAAGCAGGGTGTGCCATACAAATATAAAGGATGGTGGTGAGGGTTGTTGACGCACTAGATTGTTATTTCATTCCCTAGTACTGGAATCGGAAGGCTGTGTTATATTAGGTTATTGAATGAGTCTCTGGTTATGCATTTTCCTAACTACTCAACCCCACACTCAGGGATTTGGGGGACCCAGTCTGTGTTTTGCTTTCAGCTGAGCCTCCCATCTGTCCTATGGCTCAAACACAGTCTCAGAGACAGCAAGTGACTTTCCAGTTGTAAAACATACAGTTGAGTCAAGTGAAGGAAACCCGTCAAGTCCTCACATGTAACCAGCACCCACCCCCACCCCATCATCTTCCTCAGACAATGGTGCCTTTTGCATGTACAGACCCTTATTTCCATCACCTCCGTGTGAGTTTCTCAGTGAGGACATTGCCATTTTGGCAGAACAATTCTTTGTCAAGGGAGACATAACCACACTTTTAGAAAGTTCTGCTTCTCAGTGTCTACCCCTGTGTTTTCCCAGTCCTTGTGACAACCCAACATGTCCCCTAGGCCAGCGGTCGCCAACCTTCCAGACCTCATGGACCACCAGTGGTCTATGGCGACCACTGCCTGAGGTGGTCAGACACCCTCCCTTTTGAGAATCACGGGGTGAACCTCCCTGAGCTAAAAGGGAAGCCATCTCATCAACCCAGAACTTTCCTATCAATATTTACATTTGAGAAGAGAACTTTTTTTCAATCCAAATGGCTAATAAATACATGAGAAGGAAGCCTAAGTTGAAACCTTAATCACACTACCCTTCTTTAAGAATGACTAAAATGAAAGAGACTGACAATGTTTGACAAGGATGTGGAGTAATTGGTACCAGAAATGGAAATTGGCATAGTCACTTTGGACAAGTATTTGACAGTATTTATCAAAGTAAACATGGGCATTCTCTAGTGACACAGAAATCCAACGTCTAGATACAGATACGAGAATAATGAGTACCCAGGTTTACCGAAAGACACATATGCCAATGGTCACAGGAGCGTTGTTAAGGATAGCCAAAAACTGGCATGAATAAATTAATTTTGATAGCTTCACACAATAAAATATAATATAGCAGTAACAACATTGATGAATCTCACAGATGTAATAATAAATGAAAAAGTCACACCAGAGATCATATACAATATGATTGCCTTTATGTGAAGTTCACAAACAGGCAGGTCTAATCAATGGTGATAGAAGTCAGAGTAGTAGTGACCTGTGGGGGCAGAGATGTTGACTGGGAAGAGGCATGAAGGAGCCTTCTCAGGCAATAAACATGTTCTAGGTGGTGGTTACATAGTGCATGCACACACACACGTACACATTGATGCATGCATATACACTCACAATATGTATATGTAAAATTCATCTAGTTTGATATACTTTTCTGTACATACATTTTTTTTAAAGTCGGAAATTTAATTTCTAATTTATGGTGCTTTAAAGAATATGATAAAGATAAATTGAGGCAGCTGAAGGAAATGGGAGTTTTTCCGGAAGCTGTGAAAGTGTGTCATGAAGAAAGGGTCATGCTTCTGGGTTACTGAGGCCAAAATTAGGGAGTTGGTGTGGCCGGTGCTGGTGGCACTAGCTGATTAGTGATAGCAGGAAAAGGGAGGGCTTTACACGATTCCCCTTCCGCATGCATTTTCCCATTCATTCCCGTCTATAGCCATAGTTCTGGTGGTTGTTTATAAGTCTTAATTCCTGTCCTCCACTCTCATGGCATCATGGCTGAGGCAATGGGCAATGATAAGGAGAGTCAAAGAGGGCATAGGCAGTGGTCATGCACCAGGTGTTTAAATATCGGGGCAAAACCCCTTCCCTGTAACCTCCAGCCCGCAGGGAGGCTGGGACGGATGTTAAAGAAGCAAGGGGAGATTCTGGGTCCCTGGAGGCGAACCAGGAATGTGTGGTGGTGCAGCCAGTGAATAGGAGGAGAGGCCACTCAGAGAAAGAGGAAGGCCGGTCATTGCACCTCAGTGGGGACATGAGCAGAACGGAAGAGAGGAGGCTTTGTCCAGCCTTCTTGACCACAGCTGACTCGTCTCCCAACTTGAGGTTTAATTTGGGACATACGATAGGGCCTTTGCTCATACCATGTAAGCCCCAACTGGACTTGGCACTCTTTCTGGTCCTTCACGGTGATTTTCCTAAGAAGAATGATTTACAGGGCAGTATTGTTAATTATATGCTGTGCATGAATGTGTATTTCCGCCCAACACACTGTGATAAGGAATAAGACGGTCAGGTGCTGGGCCTTATGCTGCGCCATAAGGTGTAATCTGGCTGACCAGTTTCCAGCCGGACCCGAGTTGGGATGCTGTAGAGCTGATACAACAAATGTTTTATTTTGTCACTTGAATGTCACTGAAAAAATGTATTTTGTCACTAAAATGAAATTAAAAACTGCACGTGTTGGATAAACTGTGGCTGTATAGATATCTATGGCTACTTAGAATAGGAACTACAAGCAAATACTGGTTTATTGAGGGCTGCATGTGCCTTCTTAAGTGACAGTTCTGCTAGTAACATTTTGCTGCCAATGTGTTGTTATAATTTAGAAAATTGATATTTTGGGATCCTTAATAAAAGCTTTATTAGAATTAATGATAGAAGGAAATGAGTATTATTTAAGAAGGAAATGCTAATAGCCAAGTCTGTTAACCATTGAGCTTCGTACACCAAGATACAAATGACTGCTAATTTTGAAATGGCCACATTCTGCTTTTGCTTGTTAATTAATTGCCGTTGCAAATGACTCTATAATCTTTCTTTTTAAAGTCAGCACGTTTTTTATCTCTCATGTTCCAATTAACTTTGGTTTCCCTTTGGATCACTGTCTTAGTCCATTTGGGCTGCTGTAACCAACACCACCGACTGGGTAGCTTATAAACAACAGATATTTAGTACTTGGAGTCCTAGAGGCTGGGAAGTCCAAGATCAAGGCACCAGCATGGTCTCCTTTTGCCGAGGGCCCTTTTCCGGTTGCAGGCCTCCCCTGGTCCTTACGTGGAGGAAGCGACTGGGAATCCTCTGGAGCCTCTTTGCAAGGCACTGTTCCCATTTTGAGGGTTCCACCATCTAGACTTCAGCATCTCCCAAAAGCCCCGCCTGCTGATACCATCACCTGTTGGTACTGTATTTCAACAGATGAATTTGGTCTGAGTGAATTTCAAACATTTCAACCAGAGCAACCACCAGGCAGATGACGTTAAGTCTCCGTTTCCAGCTCTGGTTTCCTTTCGCTTCCTGAATTTTCCTCCCCTGCTGCTAGATATTTATACTTGGGTATCCCAGGGTGACCTTTGCGTGTAGCGCTGATCTCTTCATCTACCTCCTTCCTCCTCAGAGCTTTCCACAAAACCAACGATGTCTTCCTCTTTTCTGGGATTAGAAGCCTCCCAGGCACCTTGAACTCCTTTCTCTTTGGGGGCCAAACACCAGGCACTGTCCATTTGTGTGTGTGTGTGTGTGTGTGTGTGTGTGTGTGTGTGTGTGTGTGTGTTTAATCTTTACTCCTTTTCTTGATTATTCTTGTGGTCACCAACCTGGCTTGTCACCATTCTCATACTTGCATTGCTCCTTCAGTGATCCAACTTTTAATCTTTTCTCACCAAGCCATGTGCTGACCACATGAATTTCCCCAGAGCCTGCCTTTGATGATGTCTTCCCTCCTGCTTAGAAACCTTTAGTGTAGCTCCCTATTCTCAATAAAATGGAACCCAAACCTAGCCTGGCTTTAACCAGCTCTCTTTCCAGATATATACTTTCCCAAAACTTCTTTTGTAGCCAGTGGTTTGACTCACAATTTCCTGATGTCCCTTCCGTTCTCCAGTCTCTGTGTTTATGCTCTTGCATCCACCCTCAGAGATCACTCACCTTCTACCCAACTTCTTCCCAACTTCAGTGCCCAAAGTCTTACATGCTTTTCAGTACTGCCGTCTCCTCTACCTCCAACTTCCTCTCCTAGCTCTTCCTGTGTATACAGGCCATTTCAGACTTTAACTTCAAGTTTATGACCTTTCCTCTAATTGTGATAACTTGAACTCATTATCACTTCTTGAATTTTTTGCATAGCTGTATGTATGACTAGATTGTCAATGTCTCCAGGGTGAACTGTTTGCTTCCCTGTAAGCTCTAGAGTACCTAACACACACTCACAGTAAAAAGGTAAGCTCTGTGAAGGCCGGAACCTTTTGTCAGTTTTGTGCACTGGTAAATCCCTAGTATCTAGAACAGCACTGGATACATAGTAGGTGCCTAATAAGTATTTGTCATATAAAATTGTAGATGTTTGATAGCTTGTGATTTCATTTTAGTTCATTCACACCTGCTGCATTAAAAGGTGCTAGCATCTTGCCTGGCTGGCATGGCTCAGTGGTTGAACATCAACCTATGAACCAGAAGGTCATGGTTTGATTCCTGGTCAGGGCACATGCCCCAGGTTGCAGCCTCGATCCCCAGTGTGGGGGTGCAGGAGGCAGTGGATCAATGATTCTCTCTCATCATTGATGTTTCTATCTCTCCCTCTCCCTTCCTCTCTGAAATTAATAAAAAATATTATTTAGAAGATGCTAGCATCTCTTATTTACTACTAGAGGCCCAGTGCATGAAATTTGTGCACTGGTAAGGTCCCTAGCAGCTGCCGGCTGCCAGCCGGGGCCTCCCTTCCCCGACTGCCAGCTGCTGGCTGGGGCCTCCCTTCCCCAGATGCTGGTTGCCAGCTGGGGCCTTCCTTTGTCCCACACTGCCCCTGGTGGTCAGCGCATGTCACAGTGAGTGATCGAACTCCCAGTTGGTCGAACTCCTGAGGGGACACTTTGCATATTAGGCTTTTATATATATAGATAACCAAGAGATTATGATGAAAAAGAAAGTGAATGCAATTTATAGCCAGAATCTGTCCAGCAATGGGTGAACGCTCCTTCTAAAGAGTTGTGTTTTCCTGCAGATATTAATGAATGCCAGCTACAGGGTGTGTGCCCTAATGGTGAGTGTTTGAATACCATGGGCAGCTATAGATGTACCTGCAAAATGGGATTTGGGCCGGATCCTACTTTTACAACTTGTGTTCGTAAGTAATGATCACTTTTTATTCTCATTTTGGATCGGGTTGGGGTGGGAGGTTATCCAAAATAAGGTAAATATTCAGTGGTCAACTGAATATTGTACAGATGCAGGAAAGACCTCATTAAAATGACCAGAGGGAGGAAACGGGGCTGACATATTACAATAAACCTATGTTACAGAACCAAAATGCATTTTTATTGCATTCAGAAAAATATAATAGCCAAAAGTCAAGGTAAAGAACAAGCACGCTGAGGAAATGGATTTGATGAAGAAAAGAGAGTTTATTACAGTGAACATACCTGAGAGATGAAAAGTTTTTTCCTTCACGAGTATTTTAAGCATTATTTAGGCCGAGTTCAACTTTCTCCCAGCTTCTGTTTTTAATTAGTCCAAATTCTGAGTCACTAGTGTTTGATTTAATGAGGTTTCACTGTACTTTCTTAGTTGGAGAGTCTGGGAAATAGTTTTGGATATTCTATTCCGTTGTCCTCAAAAGCCACCAAAATGCATCTCTGAAGTTATACTGTTTTGCCTAGTAAATGTTGTCTCTAAAATTTTCTCTTGTATCTGGTGTGGGTAAAAATCCTCCATCAAACCACATATGCTAACATTGGACAGAAAATATAGTTTCTCCGAAAACTCTCTCACCATGAAATAGAATTCAATGTAAGCTCTGCATCACCTGACAATGAGAGATGCAGGCATTTTAGATACAAAATTCTCAAATGCAGATTTTTAAAGGTTATCTTTTTTTAAATGTCCTTGTGCCCATTATTACAACGTAGATAAGCAATGCAGATTTTTCAAAGCCGTATCAACTAAAGTTTAAGCCTTTTAAACTAACATATGGCAGAAAACTATTAGGACGATTTTAAGAACAATTCTGTATTAATTCTGTCCTGCAAAGTTTTGTTCTTATTTATCTGTGTTTAATGTGGCTCTGTGTTTAATGTGGCTTTGATATGGTAAGCCGCACACTTCTGGGCCCCAGTTTTAAACTTGGCATTTGGTCAAGACCTGCTCTTCATGATGATACCATCCTTGGTTTTCAACTGTGCATTTACCTCTAACTGTGTGCCCTAAGCTGAGACCATAGATAAGAAAGACAAGTGTCGTAAAATAAAAATGACAAGCTCATTCACTACTATTAGATGAGTTTGTTGAGTCTTTGGGAACATTGTTACTAATTACTACTATTTTCCTTTAAAAACTGCCGAATGCAGATTAGGAAATTTTGCACGTAAGTTTTTTTTTCCATGTTCTTTCACATAATTCTGATCACAAGCAGACATACAGTTATAAAGCATTTTAGCCAGTGGTAAAGTTAGATTGTAAAATTATATTTGCATATGAGGCATGTTTGAAAATGGACGCAAGAATTTGGAAATTTCAGGCCAAAAATCACATTGTTGACAATATCCAGAAAATTTAGAGATAATTTCTGATTGATGTTAATTACATGAGTCAATATTTTAAATAGCTTTATAATTTAAGTGTAAAAGATTTTTCAGAGTTTGGATATAAAATTTGTTGTGAATGTTTTTATTTCCTTAAATAATTTGACTTGTCTTATTGAAATCACTACATTTAAGGTTGCAGATTAGTAAATTTGGAGAGCTGGTCGCAAAGTGTTTTATTAAACTTTGACTAGATCGGATGTCTAGTGTTAAGGGCAGACATCCAGGTTTTAATAAGATTGTTGAAATTTGCCAATGAGATTTTTGAAACACATATTTTCTTAGCATTTATTTTCCCCTGTCATTGCTCAAATAATACTAAACTTATTAAACCACCATCCATTCTTATTTGAAAAATAATTCAGTTTTATGGTTCAGCTACAACAGCTCAAATGATAACTACTGGAAGACGTTTGTTGCTAGTTAAATGTTCCAGTTTAGAGTTTGAAGTTATAACCTGGGCTCTGTACCAGTATTGAGTGGGCAGATTTATTTCTCTTGCCTTGGAATTTACCACGTGTAACATCGCAGAGATATGTAGAGTCTTCAGGGCTTGTGACTTAGTTCAATCCAGTCAGACTTGCTGGTGAACTAGATTTTGATAAAATTGCTGGGGAAAATCTGAAGACAGATGAGAAGAATCAGGGAAGAAGGTGATGCTCACAGAGTAAGGAAAAAAAATATTGGCAAGATGGTACCCTCAATGGTTTTGGGGATGTAGCAGAGAGTGGGGTCACACACACACACACAACACACACACACACACACACACACACCCACAACACACACACACACACACACACACAGAGTAGCTGCTGGGTTAATATTTGGAATACTAGAGGCCAGGTGCACAAATTCATGCATGGGTGGGGTCTGGCCGGCCTGCCTGGATCGGGGCCAATAGGGCCAGGCCGACCGGCCAACCCCGCCCCCTAGTCCAACTCCCAGTCAAGGGGACAATTTGCATCTTAGCCTTTTATTATATGGGATACCTTCTTGAGGGGTATAGAAACAGCCATGGATAAGAGCCTGTAAGCCAACTGAGGGAGATTGACTACATTTGTTCAGACAGCATGAATTTAAGGCATACCCAGGCCATAAAAGGTGTGGCTGACTCTGTGAACTCAAAGAAATGCACTTGGCAACAGCTGAGGAGCAATGGGAAGCTCTCCCTGTTCTCGAATGCACCCTCCGAATTCCTTGACTCCAGCCAAAGGTTGCAACCATTTCTCTTTCTCTCCTTGCCCGCTCTCTGTCCTTGACCTAGCCAAACTCAGAGAAGGGAAGTGGGAGGGTTCTGGCATCTGCTGCCTCTCACCTCTCTGTCGGTATAGCTCAGGATGCAGCAGCAGCGTTCTCTAGGCCTGCTTCTTACCTACGTCTGGGGAAAGGTGAAATTTTAGGACATGTCAGAGCAAATCCAAGAAAAAGTATAATAACCTTTTGCAGTTGGAGTGGGAAAACTTTCTGACCTGAGCGGCAACTAATTTTCTTCAAGAATTCAGGAGCTTCAGGATGAGCACTGCAGAGGGTGTGTCTATAGGATCAGATAAAAGAATTCTGAGCCTGGACTTTGCTGCTTCATAGTCTTCTTGAGCCACGGGCTGGGTGCTAACTGACAGAAAATAAAGGGTCACAGAGAAGATGTGCTCAGGAACTTCTGCCGGAACCCTGGAAGTCATGAGATGAAGGACACATCCCTTCAAAGCCAGCATGTTTATGCACATCAGTTCATTTTAATTTTCCTAGCACCTTTATGACATAGGTATTGTTCTCATTTACACATTGGGGGACTGAAGTTAGGAGAGTTTAAGTAACTTCTCAAGGTCATACAGCTAGTAACTGACATTGGAGATTGAAAACTGGTTTTTGTGCCTCCAAATTTAGGGTCCTAGATCAAGTTCATGATAATTATCCTTCACATTTTAATTGATATTAGAGCAGCATGTCTTTGAAAGTATAGTCAGAATGTATAGTCAGAATTTATTGTGCGACCCTATAATATTACCATGGCAACATTGGAAGAGTCTGTAGTGTTGCCCAACACATGGTGGGCATTGAGTTTGATGGCCCAGCCGTCTGCTGGCAAAATTCTCTCTTTTGGGGGGAGATCAATTTCTTTTGGGGGAGATCAGATTTTTTTTTCATATGGATGAGGCCCACCCACATTCTAGAGAGTAATCTGCTTTACTCAAAGTCTGCTACTTTAAATGTTAATCTCATGTGCAAAAAAAAAAAAAAATCTTTATAGCAGCATCCAGACCTGTGTTTGACCAAAGATTTGGGTACCATGGCCTAACCCAGTTAAAATGACCATAAAATTAACCATCATAACCAGTCATAGTGACTTCCCTTAAGCTATATTGCTGGCGGGTGGTAGACCTTTTCACTCTGCTACGTAGCATCTCGATTTAATTGGGATGTTTCTTGTAGCATCTACTAAGCTGTCATATGTGCCCTTTCTACCCAGCAGAGGGTGTAACTGTTAGATTCAAGAAGTCTTATCTACTAAACTTAGAGTAGATTTAGGAATAGGATTTAGGTATTGGGTGAATGTAGGCTGGTGTGCTTTTGCGATGTTTTTCTTCAGGGTTGAGCCCCTCATCTGCTCCTTCTCTGATCTGCTGTCCGACTGGACCGGGAGCCCTGGTGGCACTGCAGGGCAGAGGGTTTGCTGCTGCCATTCCCCTGCTCACCGTCCTCGGGTGAAATCTGATGGCGCCCTGCAAGCTCTCACTGTCCTCCAAGCAAAGAGAGCAACAACAGCTGGCTTGCAGCATCAACTGTGTTCAGTTTGTGAGCTTCCGTAGTGCCCGGTTGCTCACCAAATTCTTCCCTAGAACGTTATGGCCACCTACAAGAAAACAGCTGCGCTGTAGTGATTTTGATAATAGGTGATGAGGTTTATTTGGGCAGGTAGATTTTGGGTGAAATTGTTTCTGTTCACATTTGGCCCACAGACCTGATTTAATGCTTTTTCTAAAATGGAAGAAGGGACTGAACTAGAAAACTCATTTGGTAAACTGACTCTAAATGAAGAAAGGTTTTGTCCTAAATCTAGGAGGATATATTCGGAAGTATGGTTTCTGATCCAGACTCTATGGTTATTTTTACTATTACGTGAAAAGTCCATCTGGTTTTTGTTGTTTCTTGGGTGACGTCGGGCCTTGTCTCTCTGCTTCAGCGGATACCCCTGTGATCTCGGAAGAGAAGGGGCCCTGTTACCGACTTGTCAGTTCCGGAAGGCAGTGCATGCACCCTCTGTCTGTTCACCTCACCAAGCAGCTCTGCTGTTGTAGCGTGGGCAAGGCCTGGGGCCCCCACTGTGAGAAATGTCCCCTTCCAGGCACAGGTAAGACATGCTCAGCTGTGCACTCATGTTCATTCCCGGCCACATCAGTACACAGGACAACTTTGGCAGCTAGAGTTATTTTTTGTCTCTGATTCTAAATTTAGTTTTTAATAATTCAGCGTGTTTTTGTCACTTCTGTAGAAACCATGAGCATAGAAGGGTGAACTGTAAAAAAATTACATGCAAAGAGATTTCCAATTCTGTGTAACATTAGGCTTCCTTTTCAATGTGAAAGATAGCCATTACTGTTGATCATCACTTCTGGGACTCTGAGGCTGTTGTTTAAAAGTGTAGTGAGATCAGAAGGCCCGGCGGGGCCATGCATTTCCCTAATGATTGGCCGCTCACCACTTGCACAGTAATTAGACCTTGTGTAGGTTGCCTCATTCATTCATTTATTGATCATGTGCTTGTCAGGCTCTGTTGTGAACATTGTGTTTAATTTCTCCAATTAGAAATGGAGGTAATTTCAGTAACTCAAGGGTAGACCCTGCCAAAGTCCCCATGAACTTCTAGGTGGGAGCTGAATATTAAGAAGTTGATTAGTCTTTATCCTTCAATTTGGTACATAATTGCCTAAAGCCCCGAAAGAGTAAATCTATATAAGTGCCTTAATTTTACCAAGAAGTGACCAATTTTTCATACATGGTCAAGCAGAGTTAAATGAAATAGAAAGAAACATACCCTGCAAATACTGGGTACCATGATATGATCAAAGAAGGATAATATTATCATGTCACTGGTGTGGGGTGGACATAAAAATTTGCTCAGTTGCATATTTGAGAAGATGCATAAATTTTCACAGGGCCATTGCAATCTTAAAGCCATAACTTATACTGTAGCAGGCAGGGTTAAATGTAAATATAAATATTATGATCCATTTTTGGTGATGGGTAGGGTCAGAAAGAACTGGTAAGGCACAGGATAGTGTAATGTTGATAGTATTTTGGTAGACCAGATAATTTTAGACATCTCCAAAAGGTCCTATTTTTCTCATATATGATCTGATCCACTCATTATTAAAAAGTAATAATAAAAAATAAATTATCTTTATAATTCATAGATACATTTCTCTTTTAAGTTCAATTTTGATAGCTTTGTAACCTTTACATGAAACGTAAATCAAGATGGTGAGTATCATGCTGGGAGACTTCTCCCTAAAATACAATAGCTAAACTTCAAAACAATGTTTTTACACTTAGCCAATTTGGTTATGTGGTGATTTTCATAAAAATAATATTTAGGTCATCAGTACTTTAGCTATTTGATAGAATTCCATGTTTCCTTCTGTAAACATCTATCTATGCTTTCAAGTAAGAACTCTATTTCATAGTTAAACGTAAGAATGAGGTTCCACCATTCAGTGTGTGATCCTTATTAAAATAATGTTTTAGCATGCTTTATGGTGTATCTTAGAGCTTATTGTTCATTGGGAACTAATTTTAGGTCCATTTCATTCAATAGGAAATCTTTGGTCAGTGGAAGTACTAAATGACTGATTTTACTTTCAATTTTACAAGTAGAAAGAAAAATGCTGACCATAAGTTCCTTGGTGTCTGCATTTGGTAACTTGCCTCCAATACCCAACACCAAAGGGATTAGGTGGAATTTTCCTCCTTGGGCCCCACACTGCCTTGCCTCCCTAGTCTTTCCTCATTACGTATTTCTCAGGATTATGAAAGGAGGTCAGCAACTCACACGTGCCCAGTCTACTTTTTTTTTTTTTTAACTCTACGAAACCACTTTGCTGGGGAGGATAGTGATTCTGGGCACAGAATACCCCCTGTCCTCTGGGTAATTCAGCTATCTGCTCATGGCCACGCTTTTGCCCACATATCATCCTTTCCCATGAATATAAGTATGTGTTCATGTGGCATATCCGTTTTAAAATATATATATATTGATTTCAGAAAGGAAGGGAGAGGGAGAGACAGAAACATCAATGATTAGAGAGAATCATTGATCGGCTGCCTCAATGCCCATTAGGGATTGAGCCTGCAACCCAGGTATGTGCCCCGACTGGGAATCGAACCGTGACCTCCAGGCTCATAGGTCAATGCTCAATCACTGAGCCATGTCAGCTGGGCTGTGGCATGTCCTTTTTAAACTGGATTCCTACCCATCATCTCTTTAGCATGTCTTAATGCATTGGGTTCCTCCCCACTGTCCTGAGACTCTCTCTTCAAGTACGCTTCCCCTTTTCAATCCTTCTTAACCGACCTCTCCATGTCAGCTCATACACTCCATTCTGGCTGAGTCCTTTGGGTTCCTCAACTGGAAACAAATTATGACGATTTCAACCCCTCATTTCCTTGAATAGTGATTTTTTTTTTTTTGCCCATCATCTAATTTAGAGAGATGTTACTGAGTTTCTTGTTAATAATCAATGAAATTAACCCATAGCAGAAGGAAAAAAGCCCAATTTTTGTTGATATTACACACATCTCCAATAAGATATATGTTATATAGTGTCTTTTATACATACAAATCTAATATATTACATATACTTAATATGTGTAATATATGTGATATGTAAAATATTAATTATATAACACCTAATTTATTGCTGATACATACAAATGATATATAAAATATGCTCTATGTGCTATTATATATATATAATCTGATGGTGTAGGATAAGAAATTAACAGCTGGAGAAATGTTTAGTAAAAGGGTTGGGGTTTTTTTCTGTAAATATGCAAGTTTAACAGGAAATCAAGCATTTTGCATCTGTTTTTGAAGATTTTAAATGTAACTATATTAGTGATGATTTATTAAGAGATACTCATCATGATATTTTCCTCTGTATCAGTTTGCACTTTTAGATTTTTAAAAGGAATATTTTCCCATCCCAAATCTAGCTGCTTTTAAGGAAATCTGTCCTGGTGGAATGGGTTATACGGTTTCTGGCGTTCATAGACGCAGGCCAATCCATCACCATGTAGGTAAAGGACCTGTATTTGTCAAGCCAAAGAACACTCAACCTGTTGCTAAAAGTACTCATCCTCCACCTCTCCCAGCCAAGGAAGAGCCAGTGGAGGCCCTGACTTTCTCCCGGGAACACGGGCCAGGAGTGGCGGAGCCCGAAGGTAAGAGTGGAAATGGATCATGGACCTAACCATCTGTCTCGTGTGTCTTTGCTTTGGTTTCCCTGTCTATGCACTTCCAGAGTAGGGGTTTCCTGCCTTCGCACTATTGACACTGAGGGCTGCTCTGTGCATTGGAGGATGTTTAGCAACAGCCCTGGCCTCTGACCTCGAGATGCTAGTAGCACCTTCTCCCTTCCCGTTCTTGCAGCCAAAAAGGTGTCCAAACGTTTCCAAATGTCCCTGGAGTGGGGGTGGGGGGGAAATTACCCCTGATTGAGAACCACTGCTCTAGAGTCATATGGACCTAGCAGGTAACAATATTCCAAGGTAATCTCAGGACATAGTCGCGTGTTTGGGGGCCCTTTTTCTTGGTGTTTAGTCCTGGAGAGTGCTAGATCCCCCAAAGAATAGCCCACATTCATTTCTGTGTCTAGAGGGCCGTTTCATAAATATTTACTTACTTTAAAAAGTGGAATCCATAGGCTTAAAGTTAAAGCATCAAAGGAGTTTCCATGAAATAAAGTCTGACGGGCAGTCCGGGTTGAGGGGAGGAAGGACAGGGTCAATTAAAAGGATCTTGGAGACCACTTAGTGCAGTCCTTTGACTTACATTTGGGGAAACCTGAGACCTAGAGAGGGGACCCGACTTTCCAGTTGTCACGCACAGAGTAGGTGATGGTACCAGGGAGCATGCCTTTCCAGGGAAGTGGTTTAGGCCTTACACTCCAGAGGGAGTCTAGAGACAGCTGACACTGACTATCTCCCTGCCTTCACAAAGATTATCTCTATCTCTGTCTTTTAATATAAACCAGCATATCTAATACTTTGAATATCTGTTACTACAAAAATTCTCACCCCCAAAGAAGGAACACAAATCTTAGGTTTGGATGAATATATATTGGCTCTAATAAGGCTGATGTTGGCTTTTCTCACTTGAGTCTTAGGTCAGAATTCAGGGTGCTCATTTATGGATTTTGTAAGGGGAGAAGGTGCCATAGGTTAATGAAGACTTGGGGGCTTGGCAAGGCCTCCTTCCTGGTCGAGGTGTCTTTTTTGCAGGGCTCTGAACCTTCGTGTGTTCTAGCCTCTTCCATTCCACTCCTCCTCTTGCTGCACTTCTTTCTTGGTTAGGCAGAGCAGTGGGACCTCACCTAGAGTTAACAGTGATGACCAGTTTGCTCCTATACACTTGGGGTGTCATGGCCAGGTGTTTGCAACTCCTCATCCTCTGCGTAAGCAGGAGAAAATTGGCTCTGGTCCAGGCTCTGCCTCAAGAATTTCTTAATGGTGGATCGGGCAGGACAGAATGTTAGTTGAGTTTTTTTAATCACAAGAATATTGCAGCGGTGGTAGCAGTCTGGTATCTGATTGCTTTTAGAAGTTAATGCATCTACCAAACTTGTATACTAATGTAACTGAGACATTGCCTCATGAGAAAAAATGTTGGTGAATATTCACGTAAGGCTTAAGGAATGATTAATGAAAAGCAAGCCTTTCAAAATACAAAGGTATAGCCATTCACCCTCTGGTAATGTTTATGATTGTGTAATATGTAATTTGTTCACCATATTGGTGCTAATCAGTCATTGGATCTTATTGGCTTGTGATTTTCCCCCGAAATTTCATTAGCATATCTTACTGGAAATGCTCACAGAGCTTCATTAAGAATCCATATGCATCAGGAATGCAGCACCTATTCTTGTCTCATTGAAATAGTGGCATTCTTTTCTTAACATTGACATCAGAAAGCATTTCAAACATTATATAATGTTAAGGATAAGTATGACCAACTAAAGGACATGTTTGTTTTCTAAAATATGGAATGTTCTACAAAATTGAGATTAGGCATAAAATGATGTACTAGAAAGTGTTGCCTCCTTTAACATTTTTAGTTAATGAGGGACATGGAAAGAACTTCATCACATCTGTGACCTGACCTCCTATAATTGAGGAATGACATAGCCCTGACCAGTTTCCCCTGTCTGCTGTGTGTAATATCCAAAATAGTAGTGGCCATAATTCTGCATTTGACTTAGTTTGATTCTTCATCCTTTTGGAGACATACTAAACTTCTATTGCACTTTAAAACTTAAAATATTATGTAGTAGATTGTTTTAAATTTTACTAATGTCCTCCTTTCTTTTCTGGTTTTAGTGGCAACTGCACCCCCTGAGAAGGTAATTTATTCATTGTTTACAAGTCTCTTTTCCCCCCTTTAACTTCACAATGATTTCCTTTTGTAATATGTATGTGTTTTTAAAGCTTAAATACGGTAACATGAATATTCATAATTTGGTTGGAAGAAATGGCATTCATTCATTCATTCATTCATTCAAGAAATATTTAGTGAGCACCTACTGTATGGCTGGCAGTATTCTGAATGCTAGGAAAACAATAGAGCGAAAAACCAGACAAAATTTATTTTCTTCATGGAACTTAAATTCCAGGGGAAGAAAATGACAGGACTAATAGGAACCAGGGCTTAAAACAGAATTCAAGGAGTCAATTTATGGCCTGGACCATTTATGAAAAGAAAGCATCTGACGGGTTTATGTAATTGTATATTCTTATGGTGCATAAGTATTGAGCGATGCACTTTTTAATTCAATTAAAATTTAACATGCATGTTTGAATTTGTTAGAGTAAGAACAGATCTTACCCTTGAAAGTTACAACCATTCCTAGAATACTGATTAGACATTTTAGAGAAATTTTTATAAATCTGTTCGTTTGGGGCATAAAATGGGGCTATAAATTGTGAAATTTATTAGTAGGAAATATATAATTTTTCTGGAACTAAGTCCTATTTAAGGAATATTGTTCCTTGTCTGAATCTTGTTTTGATTCTCTATAATAACATGACAGTGAGGTAATGATTAAATGTTTATACATTTATAGTTATTTAATTGACAAGATTGCAGTAAATATTCACATTTAGATCGGGCAAATACATATGTAAATTATTATAGTTCTAAAAATCTTTATCTTATGAACATGGGATAGAATAGCATACGTGCTGAAAGAATCCAGAAAAAAAAAAGTGATTTTAGAGTGATAGCACCCAATAAGGAAGAATGTCGTGTTATATTAACCCCCAGAAGAAGCACAACAAATATGCATATTTTGCATGAACATTTGCAGCTGTTGTTTAGCATCTCCTGAAGTTCAGTGACATACGGTAGTTTTCAATGCTGTTGATTTTGAATTTGGTTCTGGTTGATATGAGGGAGGAATCATTCAGGGTGGGAGTGGGCCGGCCAGCTCCCTCCCAGCCTCGTCTTATCGCAGGCTTGTTCTTCTTTGTTTATGGTTGAGTTCATGCTACCTTTCATTAGGAATCTGAAAGAGGGCCCGAGCATTTTCTTATCTCCTCTTACTGCAATGAATTTGGAGAAGCAGCAGTGGGAAAAATGCAACCAGAGCCCTGTGGTCTTAACTCCTGGCAGGGGGCCTCATGATATTGAAGATTGATGAAGAGAAAGCAGGGTGGCCGGGGGTGCGGAGTTACATGCGCAAAGGTGTGGCTGGGAGAGCAAGAGGTCAGTGAGGGGAGCATGAGAGACGGGTTAGAAAGAGAAACTTTGGGAGGCGTGGGATACCAGCCTGCAGTTGTCAGCAGTGGGGAAGTACTCTGCTCCTCAGCTGGACCCCACCTGTCCAGGGGTGAGGTGGCACTGGTGAGGGAGGCTGCTGCCTATGCCTATAGGGGGATTCTGTCTGTTACCTGCGGGAGTGGATTGATGGTCTTCTTGCTGGCATTGACCGTGGGCTGCAGGGATTGGGGTGCAATTGAAACTGATTGAGGTCACCTTCAATAGGTAATAGAAAGCTCCTCTGTGTTCTTAAGAAGTGGGGAAAAGTAATAAGTGCTCAGTATTTTTAGAAGATAAATCACAGCAGGATTGACTGAGAAGGAGAAAGAGGAAGCTGGAGAGGCCAAGTAAATATTAGAATAAACTGAGAATCAGAGAGTGAATCCAGACGTGGGGTAGTGAGGGCCCTGGATATGGAAAAGGATGGATAATAGAAGGAATAGTGCAAATGGGCAGGGGTTGTGATGAGAAATGAAGGAGGGAGGACTAAAAAGTGACTTTAAACCTGGTGGGTTAATGATTGTGTCATTGTCTGAGATGAAGTTGAGATGACATACTGGATGGTTTTGGAAGGGGTGGACTTAAGGGATTTGTGGAATACCTAAATGGAGTTACCCTATAAAGAATCGTGCCCACACAATTGGATCTTTGATGGGATACTCAGGCAAGATATCTATTTTATAAAAAGTAGGAAAGGGGTAATTCAAACTAGGAGACAGGCTGAAAGGGACATGGAGGCCCGGGGAGTAAGCTCTCTAGAGGATGACAGCAGTTAAAGCAAGGGGGAGAAAATGTAATAATGTCTCACCACTATGCTGTCCACCTGAAACAGTATAAAATAATATTGAATGTCAACTATATTGAAAGAGGACAAGAACAAAGTGTCAAAATAGTTGGAGAATTAGGAGTTATGTTATAAAAGCAAAAGGAAAGACAATTTCAAGAGAAGATTTAGGTCTCTCTATTTTTTAAAAAACACCTCCAAGTTAGCGTAAAATGAAAGCTGCGAGTAAGGTGAACAGTAAATAAAAAGAATATCTATATAATAAAAGCCTAAGTGACCCTTATGGTAGAAGGACTGGAACGACCAGTCACTATGATACACGCTGACCACCAGGAGCAGATGCTCAATGCAGGAGCTGCCCCCTGGTGGTCAGTGTGCTCCCAGAGGGGGAGCCAGAAGCTGGGCTCATGGCTGGCAGTGCTAAGGAGCAGCTAGCTGAGCGGTAAGGAGCCTGCCGCTAAGGAGCACTGAGCCAGTGGTAAGGAGTGAGCAGGCAGGCGGTAAGGAGCGAGGGATCCCGGATTGCGAGAGGGATGGATTGGGCCTAAGCCAGTGGTCAGACATCCCCTGAGGTGTCCCGGACTACGAGAGGGCACAGGCCGGGCTGAGGGACCCCCACCCTCCAGTGCATGAATTTCATGCACCGGGCCTCTAGTGTAATTATAAAATAATAAATGGGGGGAGGGACTATGTAGGGTAACAGTGACCGAGTAACCTGATTAATACTTTTAATGAAGCGATGATAGGAGCGCCTTGGCCCCACACGTGTGGACAAGGTCAGAGATGCTTAACAAGCCCCAAGTTCAGTCTGCATGAGTCCTAAGGAGCTGGAACTGGAACTGATCATGAGTCTCTTTCTTTGCTTGTGGTCCAGGGGACGGGAGTGGGCAACTGGACACAGGAAGCCTGGGGCCCTCCTCCCAGGCTCTGCCTTTCTGTTTCTCTGCCGGACTCTCCTTACTGGGAGACCTGGAGGTGCCAAGTTATTAGATGTGAGGTTAAGGGCGTCCATAATGACTGACCAGCATAACACATTTTAATATTGTGTCTTTTGTTATGACACATCTGCTATAGCCATTATCTAATCTGGGGCAGAGCCACATGTGAATGAGGTGACGGTTTAGTTCTTCTTCAGGGATTTTTTTGTTCTAGACCAAGTGTGGGCCCCTGAGCCAAGGCAGTGATTTCACACGTCTGAAGGGACCCTTTTCTCTGGGCCCTTGAAGATGGGTGAGGGTGTGTGCTTGGGTTAGCACTGCAGGAGACACTCAGCAGCTTGCCATATAGTGGCACAGTGGTAGTAGCTCATTTAAAAAACACACACAATTGCACAGGTTTTTGTCTAATGTACTATAACATTTGCTGCCTTTGTAAGAGTACAATTAATTAAATAAAAATAGGTATAAGTGCAAATGAAAAATAATTCTTACTTTCAGTTCTCTTTTTGTCTTTCTAATTCAACCATGCAGGAAATACCTTCATTGGATCAAGAGAAAACCAAACTTGAGCCTGGTCAACCCCAGCTCTCTCCAGGCATTTCCACTATTCATCTGCACCCACAGTTCCCAGGTAGCCTTTGTTCACCTGTGCTGCTTGTAACAGCATCTATATATATATAAAAGCCTAAGTGGCCGAAAGACCGGTCGACCAATCGCTAAGATGCACACTGACCACCAGGGGGCAGATGCTGAATGCAGGAGCTGCCCCCTGGTGGTCAGTGTGCTCCCTCGGCCCCTCCCCCCAGCCAACCTCCCGCAACCCCAATCGGCCCTAATCGCCAGCCAGGCTGAGGGACCCCACCAGTGCACGAATTTGTGCACTGGGCCTCTCGTTCTCAATACAAGAGTAAGATAAGAATATTCTGTGTCTTTGATTTTAGAGTTTTTTAGAGTTTAATAAATCATTAGAATTATACACTTAAGTATGTTAATATACTTATATAATGTTAGTATTATAATGATATAAGTATTATAAAGGCAAAAGAAAAGTGTTATGTTGTTTTCTGTGGTCAGGAGTAATATGTATTATTAGGATATTGTTGAGGGTCATCATTTGATGACAGGTCATTTTTCTTGGCTTCTGAATTATCCCCAGATATTCTTGCTAAATGTTGAAACCTATAGGTTCATACCTTCAGCTTTAGGAACCTATGACAGTTCTTACGATCTAAGAGCTACCGTGGTATGTCATTAGACTAAATTATGCTTGCATTTTGAAATGGCATGTCAGTGCATCTAACACATTTAATGTCCTTTCATTCCCCTCCGTCCTTGTGCAGTAGTGATTGAAAAAACATCACCTCCTGTGCCTGTGGAAGTGGCCCCTGAAGCTTCTACCTCAAGTGCCAGCCAAGTGATTGCACCTACTCAAGTAACAGGTAGGTGCAGTGTCCGCTGTGTGACGTAGCCTGAGGAGGAGACATGGGGTTGAGCTTAATTTTAAATAGAGCATCAAAACTGTGTCAAATAGGTGAGATTGCTTCTGGCAGGTTAGTCATAGTAGCAAGATTAGGAAATAATCTGAATATTTTTTAGAAGGAGGCATATGTTTAAATAAATGATGGCACACATGCAGTGGAATATCACACAGCTATGGAAGTAACGTCTTAAAAGAATGCTTAATGTCATGAGGAGATAGTTATGGCATGGTATTAAGAAATACAGAACACAATATAATGATTTCAATTTTATTTATTTATTTATCTTAATATATTTTTTACTATAGGCCTGGTGCACGAAATTCGTGCATGGGTTTTGGGGTCCCTCAGCCCGGTCCGCACCCTCTCCAATCCAGGACCCCTCGGGGGATGTCTGACTGCCGGACATCCCTCTCACAATCTGGGACCGCTGGCTCCTAACTGCCTACCTGCCTGATCGCCCCAACCACTTCTGCCTTGCCCCCGCCACCGTGGCTTTGTCTGGAAGGACGTCCGGAAGACATCCGGTCTATCCGGTCTAATTAGCATATTACCCTTTTATTAGTGTAGATTGATTTCAGAGAGGAAGGGAGGGGGAGAGAGAGGTAGAAACATCAATGATGAGAATCATTGATCTGCTGCCTCCTGCACGCCCCCCACTGGGGATTGAGCCTGCAACCTGGCCATGTGCCCTGACCAGGAATTGAACCGCGACCTCCTGGTTCATAGGTCGATGCCCAACCACTGAGCCATGCTGACTGGGCCCAATATTATTTTTTAAATGATTACAAATAGAAAAAGAGGCAAAAAGTACATGAAAATGTTCAACTATCACCAGTTAGAAGGATCATGGATAATTCGTAATGTCCTTCAATAGATTTTTACATATTTTTAGAAGTCTTTATAATAAACATTATTTTAATCATTAGTGACAAATTATAAGAATGTATCATAATTTGAAACAAATCAGCAGCTTAAAAGCTAATATCCTTAATGTCGGAGACCAATAAAAAACACACAATAGAAAACAGAGGCAGTGCAGGGCACGCGGGACCTGCAGCATGTGGCCGCAAGCTCCAGCTGACAGACTCGCCCTGCTCACCGGGACGGCTGGACTGTCCCAAGGAGCAGATGGCCCAGCTGCACAACCTGGTGCAACGTGGTGACTTCCCTCACCTGTCTGTGTGCGGACCATGGGGTGCTAATAGAAAGACGAGAATTATGTGTGTTCTATGTGAACTTCATGGTGTTGAGAATTGCACATCAGACCATCGCAGCTCCATCTAAAAAGAAAATTGAAATTAGCACTATGGCAAGCAGCTACCACCTTGTAGTTAATCCCAGAGATGCTGGAAAGAGTGACAGGGTAGCAATTCGGATGTTGAAAACAGTGGCGCAATCACAGCAACTTGAAACAAACTCTGTAGGAGACTTTAAAGTGGTTTGATTGGCAGAGGTTGACAAACATGCCTTGTGTCGAACCACAGGAGAGTATATGTCCACCTGCAGATTGATCTCGTGTTGCAGTTCTACATCTAAAGTCATACCACCTGCTCATAGTAGGTATCTGGCTGTTCGCGTGCCTGCTCCCAGCCTTTGCCACGTGCTATCTACCATGTGCAAGGAGGAAGGTCTGAATCTTCCTGCCCTGCTGGCTCACAGACTTGCAGAAAAGTCCTGCGGAAGGCTCAGAAAAGCCCTATGTATGTGTCAGTCTGTAGAGTCCAATCATGTCCTTTTGCTCCAAATCACGAAGTCCTGGAAACAGATGGGGAGATGGAGCTGAGGGAGACTGCTAGTGCTGTTGTCAGCCAGCAGACTCCACAAAGGCTCCTTGAAGTTAATGGAAGACTCTGTGAGCTTTTAGCTCCTTGTATTCCTCCTGAAATAATAATGAAGGGCCTCTCTCCGAACTTTTGCATAACTGTGATGGACAGCTGGAGGGAGAAGTGGCCCAGATGGCAGCTCACTATGAACATTGCCTACAGCTGGGTAGTAAAGCCATTTGTCACTTGGAAGGTTTTGTGGCCAAATTCATGGCACTACATAAGAAGTTCATGGAGGATGGATTAGAAGGCATGATGCTCTGACATCTTTCAGTAACTCTTCCTAATGTTTCTCAGTATCAGCATTTATATTCAACTTATACTGGAAGAGCTGCAAGTAAAACAAACTAACTTTACTTAACAAAAAAAGAAAAAAATGAGGAAATCATAGAGAAAAACAATACCAAGAAACATATGCTAGGAAATGTCAACTTTACTAGTAATCGAAGAAATGCAAATTAAAATAATTCTTTATTCTTGTCACATTAAGACTTAATTCTTCTAGAGTGAAATTGAGACTCTCACATTGCTGGAAGGAATGTAAACTGGTTCAGCTTTCCTGAAAAGCACAAACAAGAACTTTAAAAATGTTCAGAACTTTTGACTCAGTAATCCAATAGTAAGATATCTAGTGTAAGGAAATCATATCCCCTCCCACACTGATAATCCTATATAATAAAAGGCTAATATGCAAATCAACTGAATGGCAGAACAACTGGTAGATATGATGTGCACTGACTACCAGGGGGCAGACGCTCAACTCAGGAGCTGCCCCCTGGTGGTCAATGTGCTCCCACAGGGGGAGTGCTGCTCAGCCAGAAGCTGGGCTCAGGGCTGGCAAGCATAGCAGTGGTGGCGGGAGCCTCTCTCACCTCCACTGCAGGCGGGCGGTAATGAGCGAGGTGTCCTGGACTGCGAGAGTCCCGGACTACAAGAGGGATGTCTGTCTGCTGGCTTAGGCCTAATCCCTCCGGCAGTCAGACATCCCCTGAGGGGTCCAGGCCTCTAGTGGTCTATATAAATGGATACTTACTAAAGCACCATGTATAACAGAGAAAAAATAGAAATAACTTAAACATTTAACTTTAGGGAAATAGATGTTATATCTATACATTGGAACATTATGCTACCATCAAATATAGTATTTTTTAAAAGACATTTATTAAGATTTATCAGAAAATGGTCACTCAATAAATTGTTAAATATAAGATGAAGTATATAAAAAATGAAAGATAAAGAGTATTATACCAGTCACATTAAAAAGACATAATTGTTGGGAAAATGCACCAGATATTAGCAGTGATTATTTTTGTGGCAGGATCCGAGAGGTTTGGAGTGCAGTAGAGCCACCCAGATGCATTATGTCAGTGTCAGTGAAGGATGAGCTTGTCAGTGTGTAAAAGAGGCGTTTGTAGCCTCCTTGAAAATATTTCTTTCCTCAGAAACATTAGATGCTTATTTTTCAGATAGAAATGTGCTTGATAGATATGTTAATTAGCTGGATTGTGGTGATTATTTCACAATGTATACGTATATTAAAACATCAAATTGTACACCTTAAGTATATATACAACTTCATGTTAAAAACAAGTATACAGTTGTGTACATATGTGCAGTTATATTTATCCAGTTATATAAAATATATGCAATTTTTATGTGTTTAAAATAACCAAAAACTTTTAGCCATTTTCTCAAAAATGTGGATGTCATTTCCCATAGCTATTTGAATCAAGCAAGAAGGCTAGACAGTATTTTCTAGAAGCACCTGTCGACAGTTGATGAGTGCAGTCATGTCATGGACTTAGCAGTTCATATTCATCTCGATTGGAGTCCTCAAGTCCTACCCTCGTCAGAGCCCTGGCCTTTTCCACTGTTACTCATGGCAGTTGCTCTTTGATTTTGCTCTTAATACTAAGTAAATTGATATAAAGATGTTAGCTTTTGTAAGTATTTCTAGAGTGATACAATGAAACGATAGTGATTTTTTAAATGACCATGGGGAAAATAGTGGCTGTTTATTCTGAGGTCATTTATGTGTCTACCCATTTCATTAAGCCCATCTCAAAGTTACTCTCCCTGCTATGCTCTGTAATGCATACAGACTTGTCATACACTGTCTTGGTCAGCAAGCATCTTCTCATTGTTAACCTCAGTGTTGAAAAGAAAATTGCAGTGTGACAATGTAATTCATGAGTTTTTTCTATATAATGTATTTCTATTTTCCAATGTCAAAATAGACTTCAATTTGTGTCTTTTCAACAGAGATCAGTGGAGGGACCTCTTGCAACTAGCTTTGTAGAGGGTCAGTTTGGCTGGATAAATGCAGTGTTGTCATTTCAGTGCAGCTGTGTGAGGAATAACAAATTGAAGTCACTTAGCTTCAACAGAACTACAGAGCCGATTGAAAACAATGTGCTATATGAAGATGTTAACAGAGATTAATTTGAGTTTGGCAGGAGCACAGGGTTAACATCTGCTATCACATGTTTGAAGCACAAATATTTCCTTCCAGGAAATAAGTTAACATCGAATTTCATTTTCATGCGACATTTGTAGGTACTCCCCCTTCCTATAGTAAAAGAATCTGAAACAATCCATGAGGCATTACACGTAGTCTTTAAATTAAATGGTTTTCAACTTTGAAGCGACACTATAATCAGTAATCTACAGTAGAACCAGAAGACTGTTTTGTATCAAATTTAATTTAAATCAAAATATAGATGTTTGCATTGGTTTGATATGAGAGCCAAACATATAAATTGAGGGAGTGATGTGATCTGTTCTCTTAGGAAATATTATGCAATGATTTTTCTCCCTAAAACACAGAAGAGGTTGGTGTTATTTGTCACTATTAGTTGCTCTCATAAGTTGAAGAAAGGGGTAGAATAATAATGAGTGTAAACTAAGTAAAATCAGTTCCACATTGCCTAGTGATGATATCTTTATGATGGTGAGGTTGGAAGTAGACTTTTCAGATTTTGTCAGACACCCCTTGACATGCAATAATTATAAAGTGAGCCACATATTTACAGGAAATAAGTGTGACATTTTCCACTCCGAACAGCTGAGTTGGTGGCTTGCAACATTATTGGCACGCTGTGTCCAAATAAATTATACATTTCAGCATATAAATTCTTGATTTAGTGTAGTGTCTTAACAGCTCAAGGATAGGTTGGAAAATGAAACCTTTATTTCTCTGGCAAATATTTGCAAAGTGGAAACATCTGTTTCAATTGTTGTGGGACAATTTATGCTCGTCGTGTGGCAGTGAGGAGGCCAGGGCATTTTGTAAACCTTTCCGAGAGGTAACATGTTATGCTCCCTCCTGCTCACCCCAAACTTTCTCCATAGCCTTGGCCGACCAGCCAGAAACTGTTCTTTGCCATCGTGACTGCCTTTGCGGAAACCTTTGTAATTATCACAGCCCAGACATTCTAAAAACTGTTTGCTCAGACCTTTTCCAGATCTCATAACTGGCCCCTTTAAAGAGAGCGTTTATCCCTGACGCGTATCACCAGCGTCATTACAGCCTCCGTAAACCGTGCCTACTGATGGAAAAGGAACTCTTTTTTTCATGTAAAATCATAGTGGTTTGATATTTCCAGGCCCTATTTATTTATTTACTTTGAGTAATCACATGATGAGGGAGAAAAAAGTGTAAAATCAGCATACTCAATTTCATATTTTTCCAAAAGCTGTCTTTTTCATTTGATTCTAGAAAATATAACAGAGATACCAAACTCTTAAGCCCACCATTGGCCTTGTTGCTGGGATAGATGAGTGCTTGGTTTTCCACTGGCGTTTCGTTGTGGCTCTTTTTCCAAATTACAAGCGGACTCTAGCGAAAACATGAACAGAATCAGGCCGTTGATCCAGTGAAGGTGGAGCTGTTTCAGGGGCAGGTGTAGTAGGAAAGGGCAGGGGGTCCTGAGAACACCAGGGGATGGGGTGGGCATTACGAAGGACACACAGAAGGGCCCGGGGGAGCGGTCTCTGATGGTCTCTCTGGGAAGTGGAACAGGCTGAAGGGGACAAGACATCCCCACTTTCGAGAGTTTCACAGAGACCAGTGCTTCCTGTGTGGGGCTTGGCTGTATTTCCAGGGTTATGTCGACACAGTCTAATCCACAGAATGTATGTGTGCGTTTGTGTGTGTGGGTGTGTGTTTAAGCTTCAATATATTGTTATTGCTTTTAGAGAGGAAGGGAGAGGGAGAGAGATAGAAACATCAGCGATGAGAGAGAATCATTGATTGGCTACATCCTGCTGGGGCTAGAGCTGCAACCAGCATGTGCCCTGACCAGGAATGGACCGTGACCTCCTGGTTATAGGTCGATGTTCAACCACAGAGCCACACCAGCTGGGCAGAAGTGTATGTTTTGACATAAACTGATCCATTCTCTGGGAAGAGGCTCACATACTTATGTGTGAGTGACCTCTTCAAAAAATAAGAAGCGCAATGTCTTTTCCCTAAAAAACATGGAAAAAGCAGAAAACTTTCCTTATCCTTCACGACGGTACCCTCAGGACTGGCCTTGCTGTGTAGCATATGTGCCAGAGAATGAGAATGTAATAGAAAAGGAGGGAAAGTGTGGGAGGAGACATGTTTTGTAAAGTTTTAAGATAGGAGTACTAGTAATTACTTTCCTCTTAAAAAATGGTGCTGATTAACTTTTGATGACTAGTGATGAAAAAGCAGACGGAAGTGTTTGGTAGGTGTTACGACTCTTCTTTCTATGAGAAGGGTGGAGCTCTGCCTAGCGCAGGGACGAAGGGGGTCTCTGAGGCCAAACTGGTGAAAGTTACATGAACTAATGACTTGGGTGAAAAGTGGGACAAACTGTAGAAATCACGTGTGTTTTCGTAAATGTGCCTTCGCTCCTGTGATGTGTCTCTTAGTTCCCTCTAGTGGTGTCAGAGGAACATTTTCTTACCTAAGTTAGTGCCCTCCCCAGGGACCAGCATTTTCAAGCTGCAGCTTGATATACTTACTAATCTACAGGGTGATCAGCTAAAGTCCCTCAAACATGCCTCATGGATATAACTTCAACCGCACGGCTTCTGTTCAAAATACTAGATTGGAAGGAAAGGCTGTTATCATTCATTTCATTTCCTGAGATTAAGGAGTTATAATTCTTAAAAATTTCTTATACCTTAGAGCTGACTTAAGAAGAAACTTAGTATGTTGGCAAACTGGTATAGGAATGTATCTGGTGTGAATTAAGCATCACCCGTTTTTAAAGACTTGTATTCACACATGTAAAAATTCTATTCTGATATGCTTGAAAAGTGACAAATATTTGGTAATCAACAAATTAGTGTGTTTGTGTGTGTGTGTGTGTGTGTGTGTGTGTGTTTGTGTGTATGTGATGGAGACTGAGTACTGATGAAGCATTTCATGGAAATCTAGATATTTTTAGTCTTTGATTTGTTTTGAATTTTTGTCCCTCATTATTAACTTCTATTTTTTTTCTTTTTGCAAATGTGATAAATATGTCTTTTCTGTCTTAAGAAAATGGGAGCAAAGAGTATAAAGATCAATAATTACAAAGAAAACTGAGAAGTATAAATAGCAATAATTTTCAAAGACGGCATCTAACTTCAACATGGATTAGATGGTCAGAGGCGTGCTTTTGACAATATTCTACTAAAGAATTCCTATCAACAGAGCAGAGAATTCTTACCTGAGGGTCTAGGAGTGTAACCTGGAGAGCACTACCTTTCACCTTCAGATTTTCATCACACATAGAAATGAACATAGAAATGATAACCTTTTTAATGAAAGACCTTTCTGAATGTAAAATTGTATAAGCTCATTGTAGAAGTTTTGAAAAATACAGAAAAATATAAAGAAAAAACCACCAATCCCCAAAATCATGACACTGGATTTATTTCCTTAAAATCTCCTTTTCTGTGTATTTTGTAATTTAGATGACATCTATATTAACATTTGCTCCCAACTATATTTTGTAACAAGTAAACATTTCCTATCCTTTACTGACTATATGATAATCTATGCTGCATGTGTAGCTTAATTCATTTTTTGTTATAACTGCCCATCACTCAAGTTTAAGCAATCATGTTAATCATCCGTGTTTTTAGCCTTTCAAATTGTTTTCTGTTTTATATGATTTTATATTATACTGAGTGTAAAAACTATTCTTCAGAAAGTGAGTTAGCACAACCACGCTCCCTGAAGATATCAGTAATTTGCAAGTGTGTGGTTGTCCTGTACCTCCAAGTGATTTTGTGTAAAACACCGCAGCTCTGTATTCATGTGCTTTCTTTTAAAGTCTACCAACTTTTCAAGTGACTTGTGTCTGGTGTCTTAAAGTCACAGCCAGCGAATAGCACTTGATGAAATAGGAAGACTGTAGTGGGGTTTTGGAAAGCAACTTCAGCCTCGTGTAGGTCATTTCCATGGTGAACCTTTGTTAGCCAGTTAACTGCCATGGTATTTTGAATTTAATTAAAAAAGGTGTGCCGCTTGCGGCTATAGACACTCATGGCGTACAGACGGTTAAGGCACTGGTTTTCACATCCTTTTCTGCAGAGTGGGTTATTGGTGACAGAGCACACCTGTCACCTATTTTTCTTCTCGTTCAAATTACAGACCCTCTAACAGGGCTGGGCGTTAGACGGTCATGCTCGAGGCCCCCATCTTACTCTGGGCCCCTTGGGCTCTTCCACGACGGCATCTGTTTCAAGCATTGCTGACTGTGTGATGACAGTGAACAAACAGCTATTGTTTTAAATGTGCTGTTTCTTTGTTGTATATTCTTATGTGACTTCCACAGGAGCAATAGTGATAATGATGATAACGGCCATCTCTTATTGATCCTATACAATGTGCCAGGCATTGGTCTCCATGCATTATTGACATTATCTCCTTTGAACCTGAGGGCCTGAAGTTGGCGCCTTGATTATTCCCATGTTACACATGGAGAAAAGGGAGGCATAGAATTTTTGAGTAGCTTGCCCTCCTGTGACAGCTAAGAAAGGACAGCAAGCTTTGTACCCAGACTGTCTCCAACTCCCACTGTACCATTCTACCTCCTTACAAAGGTCATTGAAAGCAGACTATTTAGGGAGGTACGTCATCTCAGAAGGCCACCTTTGAGTCCGTAGGTGCTTTTGGTAATTAAGCTCCTTTTTCTGATCTTCACCCACCATGGAGTCCTATGACCCTGTGTCTATCACAGCATCTGTCTATGAGTGGAGTGAAAACTCAGGGTAAATTGCTCAGGCTTTATGGAAGAAGCAAGTCTCAAGCAAGAATCAGTGGAAGAATGAGGGAGGAATTTAGCAGAGAATATTTGGAAGAAGAGTCTACTGTATCGATTTAAATAAAATATGCTCATGTTGGAATTGGCAAATTAAGAGTAAAGTTACACTCAGAAGTTTTGCTTTGATTAGAAGTGGTACATCTTTCTTGAGAGTTAATGAGGTTGAACAAAGTTGGAACTTGAATTTGGCCTCTTAACAAATGCAATGCTACCATAGATTTCTTACCAGGGCAAATCACATGATGATTCAGAAGTGAATTTGGATGGATGGAAATTCATTGACAGGCTATCTTAGAAGTTAGGAAGCATTTATTATTTCACAACTTGCAACATGGCTCTTTCTGAGTGTCCCCCCCACTCCAGTTCATCTAGAAATTGTTTCAACATTAGGAATTATTGATGACCTTGGGTGGGCCTAATGGAACAATTAATAAAGTAGTCAAATGAATTTATACTTGATTTTAGAAGTGGGCACCTTTTGTCTTTTAAGCGCATACCTGACAATAAGCTCATCAGGAAACACAAAGTGATGGTTTACCAGTAGCCATGAAATCTTTATATCTGTTTCTCCCCCCCCCCAACATTTTACTTATGTTTAAAGAAATCAATGAGTGTTCCGTGAACCCCGACATCTGTGGAGCAGGACACTGCGTTAACCTGCCGGTGAGGTACACCTGCATCTGCTACGAAGGCTATAAGTTCAGTGAGCAGCAGAGGAAATGCACTGGTAAGAGACATTTCATAGGCGACATTATTCAGTTAGCCAATATTTGCACAGTAAGAGCACTTTTTCTGTAATTATTGTAGGAAAATGTTATTGTGTTTAATATTATAAAGTTCTTATCCCTGAGCTAAGGATGCTCAAAAAGATGTTTTCTTGGGGAGCTGTAACCTCTTGGTTCAACTCTGCCTACTTTGCCAAGTGTAACACAATTACATAAAGGTGAAGTGATTTCCAAAATTTTTTCAGGTAAAATATATAAAATAAGAGTTCTAGAAACAGTGAGCTACAAGCATCTATTTAGCAAAATCAAATTAATGTTAACATACACTGCAATAAAGAATTATATTCTCTAATTGCATAAAATCTGATTTCTAATAGGGATTTCTGAATTGAAAATCACCAGATGCTGACACAAAGTTATTGAGTATGCCTCGCTGGAGAAATGTGTCTCAGAAAGAGCTGGGATGGTGGTGGGTTAATTATTTTGATGTGTTAACCCTTTAGTTCGTTTTTAGAAACTAAGGGTTATAAAGTGAATGAAAGCAACAGAGGCATATAGCTAATTAATACTACTTTAATATGCTAAATGCTGTTAGACAAGATTTGCGACTTTTGTTATTTGGTTTTGTATACGTATGAGGGGATAAGGAGACACCCGCCTGTTCACACTATTGTTATTTCCCTTTCATTTGCATACACTGTGTGTGTGACTAGAGCCATAAAGTATGAAGTTGAAAGGGCAAGCATGCTCCACCTGTGTGTAGAGCGGGAGAGTCCCTTTCACGCCACTGGACCTGTCCCTGCGGTCCCGGTCTGGGAGTAGCTCGGCGAATTCCAGAGCTTAGATGAGTCCAGTAACCCAGCAGGTCCTTCTATGTTGACCTGAAACCTGTCTCTTTGAAACACCAGAGTCACGGTTGTAGTTTTAGCTTTTGAAGCAATATGCACAGTGCGTATTCCCTCTTCCCAGGAACAACCCTTCAAGTGTTTAAGGAGAACAGTCATGTCTCCTTGTCCTCAGCGATGAAGGCTTGTGGGACACGGGGCGTCGGCTGGTGTTGCACCAACAAAGAGACGGAGAATCTCATGCTCCAGTTCACTGATCCTTTGATCCATCATTCTCTTGACAGATATTGACGAGTGCACGCAGGCCCCACACCTCTGCTCCCAGGGACGCTGTGAGAACACTGAGGGAAGTTTCTTGTGTATTTGCCCAGCAGGATTTATGGCCAGTGAGGAGGGTACTAGCTGCATAGGTAATGGCAGTGCTTCCTGTGCCTCAATTCCCAGGTCTGCCTTTGTGCCTCCCCTAAGATCCCGCCCGTTCACTGCTTAGTCAGACAACACCTGCCATGACATAGCAATCTGCTAGATGCGGAAAGAGATGAAACTTGAGTTCTTTTCCTCCAATCCTTTTTATTTTGCATTTAAAATTTTTTTCGATGACAGTTGACATTCGTTGTTAGCTTTAGGTGTATAGCCTAGTCGTTAAGAGACATTTATGTAACTTTTGAAATGATCTCCCCTATAAGTCTAATACCTAGCCAGCAGCATACATAGTTATTAGAATACTAGAGGCCCGGTGCATGGATTCATGCACCAGTGGAGTCCCTCCGCCTGGCCTGCGGGGATCAGGCCAAAATCGGCTCTCCAACAATCTCCCGAGGGGTCCCGGATTGCGAGAGGGCGCAGGCCAGGCCAAGGGATCCCACCAGTGCACGATCGGGACCATAGAAGGGCTCCAGGGCGTGTCTGCCCCTGTCTTGCCCAGTTCTAATTTGAGCCAACGATCAGGGCAGCCAGCCGGGGAGGGACAGCGGGAGGTTGGCCGGCTGGGGAGGAACTGTAGGAGGGCTCCAGGGCGTATCCAGCCCATCATGCCCAGTCCCGATCAGTCAGATCCCAGCAGCAAGCTCACCTATCGGTTGGAGCGTCCGCCCCTGTTGGTCAGTGTGCATCATAGCGACTGGTCGAACGAACGGTCGGACACTTAGCATATTAGGCTTTTATTATATAGGATTATTTCTCTGACCCCTTTAAACGAAGAGTGTCAAGAGTGCACAAAGACCAGAGGGGTTAAATGTTTCTTTTGGATCCCACACAAATCAAAACCACTCAGGTGATAGCAGGGATCAGTTATTTCATTCTTAAACTACACAGGGAGAGGTTTGAAATTATAGTTTGGGAAATAACCCTCGCACTGTTTCTGCTTTCCATAGATGTTGATGAGTGCCTGCGGCCGGACGTGTGTGGGGAAGGCCACTGCATCAATACCGTGGGGGCCTTCCGGTGCAAGTACTGTGACAGCGGGTACCGCATGACCCCCGGGGGACACTGCGAGGGTGAGTGTGCTGCGAGGCGGCGGCCGCACCACTTCTGAGGCTGAGTAATCCTGACTGTGCAGTGCAGGGCCTGTGGCTGACGGGCCCCCCGCCTGGTATTTCCCTCTACCAGTCTGTGCATGCCACCAGCTCGTCTCAGTGCCGCCCGCCTTCTGGATTCGCAGCCTCTTTGTCTCACTTCTGTGGCTCTGTCTGGATTATTTTCTATCTTTATGCTCTTTCTTACGCACTTCAGTATCTTCCTTCGCTGGTATTTCAAGTGAGGTCACATTAGAACAATTATTGCAGAGTTCATGCAAACCCAGACTTAATTACAGTGTCTGGGTCCTTCGCGTGAGGACACGGTTCAGGTGTAACCACCTTTGATTTTTTTGTGTTCTTGACCTTTTCACCTGGATCCGTTCCTTTGTCTCAACTTGTTTCTTTCACGTAGATTTTGGGACTTGCTTGCAGACTCCCCACAAATGCTCTGTCTAATCCACTGTAGGTCACATTCCAACAGCACCAGATAAAAATGCCTTTGTTAATGACCGCAGCCATAAATTGGCGCTCCTTACAAAAATGTTTGAAACATTTTTATTTTTTTTAAGAGGGACATGATTTATTCATTTTAATATTTTTATTTATTTCAGAGAGGAAGAGAGAGGGAGAGAGAGATAGAAACATCAATGATGCGAGAGAATCATTGATCGGCTGCCTCCTGCGTGCCCCCTATTGGGGATTGAGCCCACAACCCAGGCATGCGCCCTTGACCGGAATCAAACCTGGGACCCTTCAGTCCACAGGCCGACACTCTAACTGCCGGGAGCCGGTCCATCCTTGTTGTTTCAAGGGACCTGGCATATATGGCATACTATTCTTAATATGCTTGCTCACCTTCTTGGCGCTGTGTTTTAACCAACGTCACCTCTCCGAGAAAGGTTGAATCCCCAGGTAGGGATTTCCCCCTGAAGTTAGGGAGGGAATAAAACCCCTCAACTAAATGCCAGGCGGGTAATTAATCACTTTAACTATGAACAATCATGCTTAAGCTACATAATCTTTACTCCCTGGAATGGAGATAAGAAACGCCCTAACCTTTGTAATAGAGATTGATAGGATTGAATCAACTGGTATAAATACAGATGTAACTAGACAGCAAGACACAGAACTTAGAACACAGAACTTAGGAGACAGGACTTAGAAGACAGGACCAAGAGAGACAGAACCTAGGCACAGAACCTACACAGAACGTTCTCTAGAGACAGAAGGACTTCGCTGGAGAGAACATGGCAAAAGATCCTGGACTGAACCTGACTACAGAAATTGCCAAGAGAACCTGACTAGAACCTGGTGACTGAACCTGGCTGGAGAACCTAGTGAGGGAACATGGCTATAGAACCTGGCTGGAGAACCTGGAGAACCTAGCAAGAGAACATGGACACAGAACCTGGCTGGAGATCCAGAGCAGAACCTCTCTGGAGATCCAGAACAGAACTTGGCTGGAGATCCTAGCTAGAGATCCTGGCTAGGCTGCTGATCAACTGAACGCTTTCTCCGTGTCATTCCTTCTTCGCCGACTCCGTCCACACCTTTGGGGACCCCTGGACCCGCTGGGGTTGGACCCCAGCATCTAACCACTGAGCCAAACCAGATAGGGCTGAAAAGTTTTTATAGCATGGTCAAAGTAATGAACAATTTCACATTCTCATGTTTGGGTCCAAATTGCACAAAGGTTCTTTTTGAAACCCTGATGGTACTTTTCCCTTTAATCATTTTCATAAAGAAAACAGCATTACCCTGATCCCAAAACCAGACAAAGACATTAAAAAAAAAAAGAAAATTGCATTGAACTTTGGCTTAGATCCTGCCATGGAAACATGAGGGTGAAGGTGCAGGGGTCTCTGAGCTAGTGTTTAAGGAGCCCAGATGTGGGGGTGGAGCTGGGGCCCTGGGGTTCCCTGCCCGGCTGCCCAAGGATCAGCCTCTTTTCTAACATGGCTGGGCATCCAGAGGGAGGGAAGGAGGTAGACTGGTTGGGGTGGGCTGCTCTCAGCTGTCCCTTGGCGTCTGCAGGTTGTTTTTTTCACAGTCCTATCGGCCCAGGCCTGGAGGGAGAGCTAATGAGACAGTTTTTGGCAGCCTGCGCCTGCCTCCTGCTGGCCTCTTGCCTTGGCCCCTTCGGTTCTAATCGAAAGGGAAGTGGGAACAGTGTCCGTTACCGGATCTCTGGTCAACTCGAATGAGAACAGAGCCGGGAACTGTCCCCCGAGGGCCGAGGGACATGGGGAGTGCAGGTGTGACGTGTCCCCCCTCTCCTCTTCCCGGGAACTCTCTCTCTCCGTTTGGAGAGGCCGGGTGGACACAAGAGAGAGAGGAACTGTGGCATCAGCTCACGACCCCCACAGGTCGTGACTGTCTGCTTGGGAGCCAGTGACTTGGCCCCTTTGAAAGTTACTTCTTCCTCTAACATGGCCGCTGAGAAGTTGACCCTTCAGGGTTGCTGAGAATAGCAATGTGTGTTGCAGTAGCTTATATGGTGCCGGTCACCTTATTAGTCCTGAGGAAGCATTTGTTTCTTAAACTTTGCCCTTCTCTGATGCCTTTTCTTTGTATGTAGATCTTCTCTGTACATCTCTAGTTGTGGGAGTACTTAAAAAAAAGGGTGTGTGTGTAGGTATTTGATAAGCATTTATATGCAAAGCAGCACTCCCCAAGGAGGTCAAATATGGATCTTTATGTTCTACGTACAGTCTCAGAATGAGAAGACCAGACATTGAAACAATAACTGTAGCATAAGGATGGAGAGTGGGAAGGAGGAGAAAAGAAATGTTGGAAGTCTATGGGAAACAGGAGACTTTTCGGTAATGTTCAGTGTGTGCAGATTATTTAACAGAAATATTACCAGAGTTCCCTGTGTAAAAAAACATATAATTCTCCCCCCATGAAAAGGCTTGCGGAGAAGAAGGAGCCAAAGAACATGGCTGTTTGCTAATTTTGTCATGGACCCGACCCAAAGGTCCCCGGGCTCCTGGCTCACGGAAGGTTTTCTCAGCTGTCCCTGACAAGGCTGCTTTCAAACAGCGCCAGTCTCCAAGGAGCCTATTGTAGTTCACAGACATTATCTCATGCGTCCTTACTTTATTCCGTTAGGATATTACCAGTCAGGTAGTCCCTGATGCATAAATGAGGGAACAAGAGAGCAGGTGAGGGCAGCAGGAAATTCAGGGATGTTATCTGGTGTTGCTCAGTTGTTGCACCTTATTTATCGGACCAGCCGCCCTCGGTGACCTTCTCTGACTTAGCAGTCGCAGTTTCTGTTTAAAAAAACATCCCATCCAGAGAATAATGTCATGCTGTTTGGAAAGTGAAACTGGCGAGCATCATCTTTTTGTAGAACAAGAAGTCCCGGAACATCTGACCTAAAAAAAAAACCCACACACACAAAACCACTGTGTGTCATTGTCTATTGGCAAGAATTTTTCACCGATAGGAAAAATAATTACAATGCTGGCCTGGTGTTGATTCTGTTACTATCGTCTTCAACTCTTTTACTTCAAGCATTTTTTTTTACACACATCCATGGGTATGTCATGGGAGATCATTTTAAAGAATTTACCAGAATGAAGATGTCAAATGCCCATGCTGTTCTGTGTATCCATCACATATTTCTTTCACTTTTCAGATTATGTCCTGAGATATCTGTCTATAGTTGAAGTATGATTAGAGGTCTTCTATACATTTTATATCGAGACACTTAGACATTAAATCCACTCACTGAAATTCAAAAAAATCCAACTCCAGAAAAACACTTACTGTAAATATATCCTACGTCCTTCCCCCATTTTGTTTAACTATTTTAAAAATGCCTCAAGCTATTGGAGTCATTATCTCTGCCATAGTCCCAACCGTATTTAAGGTGTTTTGTCCTCCTCATATGGAAGAGAACAATGATTAGTAACATCACTTAGCTGTGAACATGAAAAGAAAGGTGTATTTTTATCAGAAAATACTACCAATGATCTTATCACCATGTTTGCTGGGAAATCTTGAAAGTATGTGATGAGTGCATTCTCTTCTAGTGTTTTTTTTTTTCTACTTCCAAGGAATTCCTAGCATGTGAAAGGTTTTAAATTATTTAAACCCAGGATGTTTTGGGGCCCATTAGGCCAAAGTGAGGATTTCCCCAGAGCGTCAAGTGTCTGTAGCGCCGACTTGTCGCTGGGTGGATGTACAGGGTGGGGCAAAAGTAGGTGTACAGTGGGGAGTATTTGAAACACAGAGTTTATTCTTGTATTCACTACGGTATCATTTTCCACATGGACAACTGTAAGCCTACTTTTGCCCCACCCTGTATGGCTTTCTCCTGCTCACCCCTATTCTCTGTCTTTTTTTTTCTGGCAAACTGCACACTTGCTTGAAAGGTTTGATGTCCAGAAAGTTGCCCTGGAGACGTTGCAAGCTCCTAGACTAAGGAGTTCAGGCCCTGCCAGTTGGGGACTTGGGTCCCACGACATCCTGGGAATGTGTGTAAATGTTTCGGTCAAGGTGCACCTGGCCGTGCATGAGCGCTGAGTGTTTATAGACCTGTGTCACTTAGCCGGTTGTTTTCCCCACCAGGTAGGGCAGGCATTTCCCCCCTTTATCACAAAAGTGTTTGCTGTAGTATCCTGATGAAATGTCTGTGACCTAGCATTTTCATTTTTCAGATATTGATGAGTGTTTGAGTCCAAGTACTTGTCCAGATGAGCAGTGCGTGAATTCTCCTGGATCTTACCAGTGTGTTCCCTGCACCGAAGGGTTCCGAGGCTGGAATGGGCAGTGTCTCGGTAGGTACCACAGAGCTCTTATCATATAGTTTTATTTCTTCTGTCTGGCCTGTTTTCTGACAGAGTGGTGTAATGCCAAATGAGCCCTCTTTCAAAATTAAATATAAATAAATACACACACATACATATTTAATGTAACAAAATATTATTCTAAGACAACTTCAAAGAAAAGTTCTAAGTAAGTTTCAACCATGGAGAAAATAAGGAAGTGAGTGGCATGAGGAATGTGGGATTTTTACATGCAACAAATAATCCTGCTGGAAACACATTGTTACCTGATGTGTTAAATAACCAAAACTAAATAAAATAATCGCCACAGGGAGAATGGTGGAAAGCAAAATACTTAAAAAGTGAGAAAAGGCATAAGAAGAAGCTGTTAGAGACCACATAGAATTAGGAAACATACAAACACAAACTTGCAGCAGAAATAGCAGATACAGAAAGGGAAATCTTGATTGATTGCTCATGTCCCTTATATAATACATTTATTCGTTTAAGTATTTAATAAATGGTACCTGCATTGGCACCGAGAGAGATCTGATATACTTGCTTCAGTTCTAATTACACGGACTGTCACTAACTGTCTCCTTTCGTGGCCTTCCTTGGTGTTTCTGTCTACCATACAATCTTTTCCTTAAAAGTTGAATTCTTTTGCACTCCATGTCAGACTCTGAACTTTTCTTTCATTCATTCGTTCTATCCTTTCTTTCACAAATGCTAGACAACTTACTATATATGCTCAGAGTTGTACTGAGTGCCGGGGTACATCAAGTGCCTTTTTCAGGGAACTTACTATCCAGTGGGGAAAATGGGTAACCACCCAGATATCTCATAAATCAGTGCAACTGCACAGCTGATAAAAGTGCTAGAAAGGGATGGTTGTGTGACGCGACAAGAGCCTGTGCTATAATGAGTTGCCTCTAGGAAAATTCTTGAGTTAATTATTAATTGGGGAAGGCAATGGGAGGGAGAACGTTTTGGACAAAGGAAACAGCATATGTAGGGGGCTTGTAGGAAGAGGCGGTCATGTTACAGCAGCTGAAAGGACAGTGTGGCTGAAGGACAGACAACAAGGAAAGATTTGCTGCAGGATGAGGAGTAGAACATGCCAGACCTTCTGGGTCTGTTAAAAATGTTGGCCTATTCTTGCAATTCTGGGGAGACAGTTAGATACTTCAGAAAGTACGGTATAGGTAGGCCTGGCAAAAACAATCTCCATTTCAAAGCGTTGGACTCAGCACCAGGCAGCATGAGCTGTACCTGGGGCAGGTGGCCCCAAATCGTGAGCCTCATGCCCATGCCAAGAGCGTCTATGAATGGAATTGTGAGATGTTGATCTTCAGGGAGAAGAAAAGATTTTTTTCATTCATTGCTTATTTGATAAGATTTTGTTTATGACGTCTGTGTTGGTCAGAAAGTGCATTTGGTTTTAATTTTCTGATTTGGCATACATTTTATAGTTGTCTATGAAGGTTCCATTCGTGCTCTCATTTCCACATACGGATGGATATTATAACCCAAGAGCAGATCCTGAACTGTACCTTACGTAGCTAAGTGGTGATATAAACGCAGCCCTGATTCATGAATTTGCTAATGGAATGTGACTGACCAAATTGGCAAGTGATTGCTCTTCAATATAAATGCATTTGTCTAGATTGGGTAGTAATAATAATAAATGGCTTCTCATACCTAGATGTATACAATAAATCTAATTGTGGCCACTTTGCTCCAGTTGTAGTGACAGAAACACAGCACCTCATTTAAAAGTAATTTCACTTTGCCAACCAGATTAGTAAAATCATATGCAGAAACATGAAGTCACTGTGCTACGCAACCAAAGTCACACACTTAGCCACTTGTTCTAAGCAATAGCTTTCATTTTTGCATTCCGAAGGACATGCATCTCCTATTAAAAGTAGGCAGCGTACTTTTTCCTTCTGCTCTGGGTCAAATGTTGGGCTCTTTGTCCTCTATAGATCAAGCTTCTCTGTGGTACAATTGCAGTTCCTTCCATTGCTCAGTTGGACTTGTGCTCATTCTGAATTCCTCATGAGGGCTTTTGCAGATGATACCAAAATGGATTTTCCATCATAATTTTTTTATGGCAGTAGAACTTACAAATGTTGAAAAGTTGAGTGTGACAGAAAGCAGAAAGATATTGCAATAAACCTTTCTGCTCATATTGAGCCAATGGATGGATTGAATTTTTCTGCTAAACTCTGACAGTGCTCACGAACACCCAGCCACTCCTCTTTGTCTCTGTAACTTGTAGAGTTCAGTTCTCACCTTTGTACTTGTGGGACTCCAGAAGGTGTAGTCCTTACCTAATCTTACCTTTGTGTTGAGCTCATGGGTAACATGACTTGATCTATATGCATTAATTTATTTAACAATTGAGTGCCTACTATGAGCCAGGTGTTTTTGTAGACTTTGGGGATGGAGAGTGAACAACGTAAATTCCCTCCTCGCATTGCACTTCTACTGTAGAGCTACTGTGCTTACAAATAAGTAATTCAACAATGAGAAGTATATGGTGTGTCAGATATGATGAATGCCATGAAGGGAAGGAAAGCAGCGTAAGAAAGAAGAGGTAGTGTTATAGTTTCTGTGGTGGTCAGAGATCAGTCATTTACAAGGTGTTCCTTGTTAACCATTTGCTTTGTCTCTAACAGTTATTTGAGAGTAGTGGTGTTTTATATCCTGTTAGTTCAGATAATTTAGAATACATTGATGAGACTTTTATTGTCCAACTCTTAATGTATGAGAACAGTAAAGACTTTAAAAAGTTCCCAGATCTCACTGTTTGAAGAAAAACCCTATACCTGGCATTTGCTAGTGATCACCTATAGAAATAATTGCTACATCATGGGGCTGTTCTGTGCCATATGTCTCAGAGTCTCCTTCTTCTACTACCCTCCTCTCACTCACTCACTTTTTTAAAATTATATGATTAAACTTGTGCAGTGTTGTGTAGAATAGTATTTTTACTTGCATTATGCTTGGTGTTTGCTTTTTTTGTGTGTACTCTGTCCATCTTCATTCTGACTTGGCTCATTTTTATTTGAAATGGTTTAATTGGGAATTAAAAATTGCTTTTTTGACCCTTGTATTCTGCAGGGATTTGCTGCCAGTTACACTTTCTGATTCTTTCACTAACTAAACAGTGGACTTGCTGAAACCATTGATGGCCTGTTTGTCTTCATGCCATGTACACTGGGTCTTATTGATTGATGCTTCTCCTTGGTTGGTGAATTAGGACAGAAATTGTTTGGGGCAGAAATAGGTAAAATGTCAGCAGGTGTTGTCACAGGGAACACACTCTTTCCTAGGGTTTAGCCCAGGACACATAGTCCTTCATTCTCAATAGTTTATTGTCCACTCTCAAAATATCTACCCCTCAATATTTTCTGGCAACTCTTTTTGGACCTCTGTTAATGTAGCATCTTCTTTCAAGTTGTGGAGTTTGGTCCTCTCTTGAGAGTCACTTTCATCATTCAACACTGTATTCCTTGGACCTCACATTCAGCCTGGAGTTGTTGCCCATTCGATCCCCACCTCTAATGACTATTTCAACACCTTGAGTTCTGTCTACTTCCAGCCGGCTGCTCCAACCAGGACTTTTCTTGAGGAGAGCCAGCCTGACAGGTACTCAATTTATAGGTTTCTTTTGACTCCTGGAGAGCTAGCCTGATTCCAACCCAACTAGATTATTCCTCAAAGGAAATTCTCTCACATTTCATTGTTTAAAGGTACTTTCCAGTAACTCTGACATAAAGCTCACATGTCCCTGAATTTAGGCAGATTGGGGACCATGTGACCGCTCTGAAGCTTAGTTTTAATATCTGTAAAATAGGATTTGAAATACTTTCTTCATAGGGTTTATTGTCAGAATTAAGTGAGCGATATAAAGTGCTGAGTAAGGTGTTTGACATAAAGAAGGACTCCATCAATGTTAGAATTCTTCTTTCCCTCCTGGTACCCGCCCTTTTATCTTCCTTGTCCTGAAATACACACAAGATGGCAGCTGAGCTGACCATCTACCTTTTGTGGATATTATAAAATGTCAACATCCGACTTATCCCTAAACCATTATATGCTAAAGGAATCTCTAATCCGTCAGCAAGTTATTGAGCACCTAACTATTTGTCTGCCAGATGCCAGAGAAGATCTGAAACTGTGAAAAAGCAAAATAAAACAGAGTAGAATGTGGTTACCTGGGGCTGGGGGTGGGGGGTTGGGGAGATGTTTAAAGGTGCAGACTTGAAACTCTTGATAAGTACGTTCTGGAGACCCAGTGCACAGCATGGTGATTGGAGACAGCAGCACTGGATTATAAACTTCAGAGAGACTAGATCTTAATTGTGATAAGAGGTGTTAGCTAATGCTACTGTTTCACAACATATAAGGTATCAACGCATCCCTTAAACTTATATAATGTTATGTGTCAATTACAACTCAAAACAAAAAAAATACGTTTGTGAAGGAAACATGCCTGTGTGAGAATAACAAAAAAACCCTCACTTTATGTAGTTTACAAAGGGCTTTGACTTTGTGGTTTCATTTGATCCTCCTGGCAATCATCCCTGTGGTACAGCTAGAGAAACTGATTCCCAAATAGGTTAATAGGCTTGCTCAAGGTCAGAGGTAAGACGTGGCAGGGCTAGGACCAGATCCCAGACCCTCTTTCTCCAAAACAATTTTTTTGTTTTGTTCTACACAGTATCTCCTGTCTCTCTCATGTGCACTCAAGAAAACTCAAGAACAAAGCAACGTAATTTACATAATAAGGAAAGGAACATTCATAGGAAGGAGACGTTTGTGTGGGCTGGAGTTGCCCCTTGCACGATGTAATAGTAACGGCTGGGGGACGCCAGAGTCAGAGATGTCAGACCTGCCCCATAGATAGCCCGGTTGGGTTTTGCTGAAAGACACGGGTGCTGTTGGAAAGGTAAAGTAAGAAGCCAGTGAGTTGGTAGGATTCGTGAAATTGATCTTCTTGGGCTGACCTTGGCTCCTTACCGGGGATGTGCATAGCCTTGGCTGGCTTCCAGTTCTGAAAAGCAGTGCTGCGTCTTCAAGGACCATATATTTTTGTAGACAGCTCTGCTACTGCATAAATTGGCCAGAACTGACAGCAGGCCAGAGACCCTGAGGACTTACTGTACCTTAAGTGCACTTGAGGTGGGTGGGTCACACTGGCCTAGCCAGCGTCTGTCTCTCATTTGTCAAGTATGTGTTTCTGTCCAGTATTGTCTCTTATCATCTTTAGTATAAAAGACTGTGTGTGAAGAATAGTTAAGGGATCATTGAAGTAATGGCATGTTTGGGGCAAGGAGTAATTCTAGACTTTTATGTAGCTGTAGTGATAGAATGAGATGTTTCCACCCTCCTACCCTCTCTCCTCCCATATCAAATGATGCTCATTCATGAAGTCCACATGGGTCACTAAGGAATTAAATAAGGCTGAATGGACGCTGAAAAATGCCGGGTTCACAGTGTGGACAAGTTCACCTCCTTGAAAGTACAGGAAGTCATGCAGGCCAATGGTTGCTGGAACCAGTCCTGACCCACCCCAAGGACCTAAGTGAAGTGGAAGGGTGGGTGCAGCACAGCCTTGGGCTGACTGGTGTAAAATCAGCCACTGAAAACGCTTTGTGACTTAGAAGTCAGGCCCACCAGGTAGTCTGGTGTGTTCCCAGGATATTAGGAAGGGAAATTTCAAAAGAGTTCCTGACTCAGATGAAATACATCCCAAGGCAGCGAGAGAATTGTAGGTGGGATTGCTGGCCAGCTGGGAGTCATCTTTGTGAAATGGTTGAGGATGGAAAGTTGCCAGAGAGCTGGAGAGAGATTAATGTCCTCATTTCCCCCTAAAGAGGAAAGAAGGTGGAGTCAGGAGCTAATGACCCATGAACTTCAAATTGATCTTGACAAAGAACTGTAGACTACAGGATTCAGGTGATGAGGTGAAGCACTTTTAAATGAAAGCGATGATCATAAGAATCAGCCAGAGTTCAGTCAGGGCAAACCATGCCAGACTGTCTTGAGTGCTTCCTCAGGGAGAGCGATTAGAGGGGTAGGCCAGGAGCTACTCTGGACGTGGCATTTCTGGTTTCAGCACGCCATTTGTTACAGTCTGTCAGGGGATTATAGATGAGAAGGATCCATTGGGCAATAGAATAGTGAGGAGGATTCATAAACTTTTGAACTATCATATCCACAAAGTGCTGATCTCATAAATGCCAACAACTTCCTTACTGCGGGAGGTTTTCATTCATTCATTGAAGCCACTTTTTCTGTGGACACGATGTTTTTCATGATAAAATTCCCTTTTGAACTCATAATGTATAGGCAGTGTAAGAATTTGGGTAATGTGGCTCTCTTATAAGACTGTAGTCTTAGAGTAAGGTGAGTTTTGATCTCCAATATAGACGTTACTGTTTCCCTCTGCGGCGGGGAGGTTGTGAGTGATGGGTGCTGAGGGGGGCAGGGACCACCTTGTTTCCCACGGCATTGATCCACCCAAGTGTTGGAAGGAAGGATTGCAGGGACCAGCCCTTCTGTCCATACCACTCGAGACCCCACAAGTTTGTGTCCTTGACCAAACTGAAGAACACTGGGAACCACTGAGGATTTTTAAATGGAGGAACAACCATTGATTGGATCTGTGTTGTAGAAAGGTTACTCTGGCTGTAGGTTGGGTAATGTCAGAAGATGGCAAGACTGGAAATAGAGAAATAAAAGACCATGGCAGTAATACATGTGGGAGAGAATGGTAGAATAGGAATGAAAAGAAAGTGAGGATATTTGAGAGATATTTGGAAGGTAGGATTGATAGGCCTGGGTACTAAGTGTAAGAAATCTAGAAAGGATGATGCCCATGTTTCTGACTTGGGCACTTGAGAGGGTAGTGGCACCATGTACTGACATGGGAGACAGCATTCAGAGGAGGCAGTGGGGGAGGTCAGTTTTGGCCGCGAAGACTCAGAGGTGTCTGTGGGACATCAGGTGGGGATGTCTCGTAGACTGACCTGCTAGATGTAGGGATCTGCAGTTTAGGAAACAGGTCTGGGCTAAAGATACAACACTGAGTTTATTTTACATCCACCAAGAGATTCTTTTTTAATTGAGATATAATTGACATATAATGCTGTATTAGTTTCATATGTACAACATCGTGATTCAATATTTGTTTACATTGCAAAATGCTCACCACAGTAAGTCTAGTTAACATGCGTCACTATACATAGTTACAAATTCTTTTTCTTTTTTTTTCTTGTGATAAGCTACTTTTAAGATCTTCTCTATTGACAGTTTTCAAATATGCAATGCAGTAGTTTTAACTGTAGTCACCATACTGTGCATGACATTCCCAGGACTTACTTTATTTATTTTTAAAATATATGTTATGGATTTTAGAGAGAAAGGGAGGAGAGAGAGAAACATCAATGATGAGAAAGAATCATTGATCAGATGCCTCCTGCACGTCCCCTATTGGGGATCAAGCCCACAACCCAGGCATGTACCCTTAACCAGAATTGAACCATGGACCCTTCCGTCCATAGGCCAATGCTCTAACCACTGAGCAAAACCAGCTAAGGCTGAATTACTTATTTTATAGCTGGAAGTTTGTACCTTTTGACCCCATGTAAAGGTACTTTTATAATATTTTACTATATAGTTACTTTCCCAAGGGCATGAGCTCCATTAAGTCCAAATACTCATTGAATCCAAACTGCTCCGTCTCCATGTGAATGATTGACTTGCAAGGATTCTGGCTCCATGCAATTATGTCTGTAATAAGTGAAGGGTAAAGACTTCAGAATACCCTAGGTATTTCAAGGCATTCTGCTTCATAGTTAATCATGGTAGTCGCCTGACAAAATAGAACTGTTATAAGTATCTCATGAATAGTAATCGGTAATGCCTATTCATTTACTTTAGAGAAATATGGTCTTGAGCTGATTTTGCTATTACGTTCTCCAGCCCTGTAAGTCACATTCCCTGGTGCATGAATAATTAGAGAGAGCGAGCCATACATTTTTCAAGTTGTTACCATTTTTTTTCAGGCACACCAGATGCTAAACTTGACATTTTCTCGCTGCTGTCAGGAATGGCCATGCTTAGTGTCCAGGCTCATTCTGTCCCACTGTTTACTTTGGCTTCGGTGTTTGGCTTCTTTCAAGTCACTTGCCTTCCATGTGTACAGAGGTGGATCCCCACACAGGCGGACGGAGCGTGTGTCAGCCTGGAAGTGCTGCTCTTGCTGTGATGGATGGAGAAGAGTCGGTTCACCATGGTTAGGGGTTGTGTGGGAGCGGGTAGAGGCGCCTACGCAGTGCCAATTTCTTGGCTGTTCTCCGTATGCATGGGGAACCCACCTGCGCACACAGACTCCCCTTTCTTTGCCGTATTTTGCTAAGACTTTATTTCTCAATTTTATTGTAAGAAAAGTAGAATACAGCTTTAATGAAATGCGGGGCAAATGAATGCACTCTGAATTCTGGATTGCTGACTGGAAATGAGATCTCTGTTGTTGATGTGTCTGTGACTCTCCGTCTGTTAACGTTAAGAACATGAAGAGGGTAGAAAGCTGTTTTTCCTTTGCAGTGAGCATTGTCAAAGGAAGTGGGTGAAATCAGGAGCCTTTTCCTCCTTATTGTCTGTCTGCCTTATCATTAAGATGCACTGATTAGGTTACAGACTGCTTTACAATTAAGCCTGAACTGCGATGCTGTGTGTGTGTGTGTGTGTGTGTGTCTGTGAGCACTTTGGGCTTTTTTTTTCCTCTCAGGCTTTGGTTATTTATGCTACATTATGTCTTCCCACTACAACATACAGTGGACTTACCCAGGGGCATTCAAATGGGGCTCAGAGCTCCAATTTTTCTTTTTTAATTAATAATGTTCTTGATCAACCAAAGGACTTGTATGCATGCATATAAGCATAACCAATGGACATAAGACACTGGGGGATAGGGGAGGCTAGGGGGCTGTCTAGGGTGGGGGGGAAAAATGGACACATATGTAATACCCTTTGTATTTAAGCAATAAAAAAAAATAATGTTCTCATAGGAGCGTAATGGATGCTTTATTTCATTGAATGAAATCAATGAACACTTAGATGAGTATTTTTGCAAATAATAAAAACAAACATAAAAATCTCTCTCTGTTTCTATCACTAGACTTAACTTTGTCTACGACAGAAACTTACAGCCACGTTAGAAGGGTGTGCTTCGGTGGTAACACTGACTGGATTTCAATCTCAGAGCCACCACTTTCTAACTGTGTGGCTTGGGCAACCCTATTGGATGTCTCTAAGTCATGGTTCCTTCCTCTCTGGAAAGTGGTTTGCTGGACTTTGTTAGGATTAAATGAGATAATATAGGTAAAGCCTTTAGTGCCTGCATCCAGGAAGTACTTGATAAAGATTAGCTATTATCTGCCTCTTTGGCCTGTAGCATACCTTCTGACTGCCCAAATAGCCTTACATTTGTCCCCAGACTGTTTTTATAATGCTGGTTTTGTTAGTTTTTTTCACCTATTACACTTTTTCTTGAGGTTTCTCTGGGACACCAGTCATAGCTTTTGCTCCCGTGAATCCTCACATCTTACTGAACTCAGTTCTTCAAGCAGAGCTTGACGCATCTTTGCTTCCTTGGAATATGTTCTTTTGTAGGGGATGTTGCTCCCAAACCACTCTCTCTTCTGCTCCCCTGTCTTCCATTGAATTCATTCATACAGCATGTTTGGTTCCTTTTGTCAGTTACTTTGTAGGGAGTAAATTAAGGCACAGAACCGTCATATAAGCAGCTCACACCACAGCTTTTTCTCCTTCTATGGGTTAATGTGAAAGTTTATCTTACAGATCTTTTGGAGATCCACTATTGTTTTTCTAACTAAATTCAACTTTCTTCATGTTTTATTTCTTTCTTCTCTGACCTGCTTTTGTTTGTTTGTTTTATAATTTCCCTTCCCAATGGGCACCATTCCTCAAGATGTGGATGAGTGCCTGGACCCGAAGGTCTGCACTAATGGGACCTGCTCCAACCTTGAAGGCTCCTACATGTGTTCCTGTCACAAGGGCTACACCCCGACCCCAGACCACAAGCACTGCAAAGGTAAAGACTGTCATCACCTCTCTCCGTGTTGTTTGAACTTCCATTAGGAATATGTGAGAGTAACTAGCCTTAGAAAGGGGCCCACATTACCTGTGGTTTATTTTCACTGAGCTACTTGGGTATGCAGACCATAGCTACGTATACAATGGAAGATAGTGTATTTTTACAGAGCATCTGTAAACCATAGATCTGTTTATTTAAATTTTTTTGTTTCTATAAATAATATGTACAGTTGCACAACTCTGTGAATATACAGAAACATCGAATTGCATACTTTAAATAGGTGAGTTGCATGGTATGTGAATTAGATCTCATTGAAATTGCTACTAAAAAAAACATACCCAAGACGTGGGTTTGATCCCCAGTTGGGGCCTGTACAGGAGGCAACCGATGGATGGTTTTCTCCCACATCAATGCCTCTCTCTCTCCGTCTCCCTCTCCTGCTCTCTCTCCCCCTTTCTCTCTCTCTCTCTCTCAAATCAATAAAAACTTATCCTCGGGTGAGGATTTTTTAAAAAGTTCCTATCTTCTCCTTTAGAAACCTATATAGGCATTAAGTGTTTTCCTTATTCATCAATCAAAACCTTTCCTATTTTATAATAATAAACTACATAACATCCTTTTTCTTTAGTTATTTCATCATCTTTTCCAAATCACATCAGCTCATAGATGTCAAAATCTTCCCAGGTCATAAATCTCTCTCTTTTCAACTTTGTAGCAAAGCTGCTAATCTCACCTTGTGGATGGTCCGAAATATTGACTTTGTCTTCACCTCACTAAATAGACTGACAGCCTTTAGCAGGTTATGAAGACATTGCCTAACGTGTTCATTTATTTCTGCTTTATTTTTTGCATCTCTTTGCATCTGTGCAGTTTAGCACTGTATGTCCTAATTTTATACATAACTAGAGGTAGTCTCTATTTGAACTCTCAGCTGGACTTGTCAGAGGACATATGTGCAAAAAGTCTCTTAATTATCTTTCACAGAGAATAATATTTTATTTCCATCTCTTGGCACAAAAGAGAGATGACATTTTCCTGCATGCCTGTTCTTTAGAAAGCTTTCTTTTATCGTAGGAGTTTGGTCCCTTCTCCGAAACGAAAAATGCCTTTTGATCTGTAGAATTAAACAGCCTCTGTTCCCCTTGGTGATTTTAAAGACCCAGCGGCCACCTGATTCAACTGGGTTGCCTCAGGTTGTTCCAAATGTGCATGTCATTACTTATAATGAATTACTTCCGACAGTCTTCCCAGTACAAATGAGGAACTTGTGTAAGGCGTCTGGCTTACCCTGCCGGTACTGGAATGGAGGGTCTCTTCTTGTGGCAGACATCGTCACATGAGAATATTTAATTTGTCATCTTCTTTGAGAAAATCAAAAAGAGTCCAAGGCACTAAAAATGTTGTCAGACATTACATGAGATCCAACACGCTACAGGAGCAGTTGTTGGTCTCAAGTTCTTGAACTGAGAGACCTCAAGTATTTTATAGAATGTGCTGAAAGAAAATACGGTGTAGGCTGTTCTTTGCTGTCGGCCACTCCTAAAACTAATAGACTTAGAGTGTTGGAAAGGTATAAAATAATTCTTCAGATGAAATTCAGCTCACTTACTTGATTTCCCTTTTGGTAGTCAACAATTGGCAGGCAGGACTTATGTATAAATAAAAGGGATCGATAACACAATAAGTGAAACAAAAGTTTATAGTACACTAATTTCTACATAAAATTAAATGGAAAACCGCCCCCACAAATTCCTGAACTACAATTAGGTTAATAGTTTATGTGAGCTTTTTTTAAGGAAACTTCTAATAGCTCGAGACCTTGCTTGTATCAGGATAAAATCAAAAGGTTACTGCCTCCCTAGAGTTTAAGAAATGCATCTTTGCTCAGAAAACAGGTAATTGTCAATAACACTTAGGGGGAAGGACTGTTCTCTTGGGTAAAAACTTTTAGAGACATTGTAACTAGGATATTTTGGGAAGAAAGCAATAGTCAGACATTGATTGCTAGGACTTAGTTTCCGTAAAAGAAATCAAGTCATTTAATCAAGGCATTTAAAAAATTCTCACTACTTTCTCTTTTAATATTCCAGCAGCCATCAATACAATACCATCATTTCACTTGGCTTTCCTTGTTTCTTTAAAATTAAGTTCTGTGGTTAGAGTGTTGGCCCCCGCACCAAAGGATGTCAGGTTTGATTCTGGGTCAAGTACACATTCCTGGGTTGCAGGTTGATCACTGGCAATCAATCAATGTGTCACTCTTCTCTCTCACATCAATGCTTCTCTCTCTCTCTCTCTCTCTCTCTCTCTCTCTCTCTCTCTCTCTCTCTCTCTCTCTCCTCCTCCTCCTCCTCCTCCTCCTCCTCCTCCTCCTCCCAATAAATAAATAAGTTCAGTATCTTTTAACACAACTATTTGATTTTTTACTTTTTCAGCTTCTTCTAAATATAGGAGAAATGTTTGTTTATCTCCATTACTGCCTTCAATATAGTTTTGTTTCTAAAATTCTTGGTAGTGTCTTAATTCAACCTTCTTTCCTGAAATTTCTACATGCTACCAATTGTCACTATTTTGTGCTTAGATTCTGTCTTCTGTTTTCAACTTTCAACTATTTCATCTTGTATTCCTGCTATAGCCAAAGTATGGGAGAGATGGCAAAGGGCTTCATGTTATATTAAAAGTAGCTTTAACTTGCTCATAACTTTATTGTTTATTTTTAACTTTTTCCATTCCACAGTTCCGCTGCTGAGGTTGGTATGAGGAACATTTAGTGAGCTGGATCAGACTAAAATTTAGAGGGTCTCACATAGGAAGTATTATTATTTTTGTAATATTAACCCCAGAATGTACTGTAGAGAACATTACATTCCCCCTTTTCTTTATTTATAGAAAACTTAAATGGAACACCTTGTGGGCAGTGGCTTAGTTTAGTCTGAGTTGAGACTAAACTAAGTCACTAGTCTAGCTATGACCTAATTTCAAACAGTTGCCATTGTATGTGTTTCCAGATATTGATGAATGTCAGCAAGGGAATCTCTGCATGAACGGGCAGTGCAAAAACACCGAGGGCTCCTTCAGGTGTACCTGTGGGCAGGGCTACCAGCTGTCAGCAGCGAAAGACCAGTGTGAAGGTAGGCCTGTGGCAACGTGAGCTCCTGTGCTTTCAGCCTGAGACCCCTGGCCTGGAACAGGTGCACTCGGGAAAGTGAGGCACTCCATCGATGATGGCTTTCTAGTGCCAGGAAGCAAGCGACTTACACTTACGTCAGGAAAGTCAATGAAACAGGATGGAAAATATGTAAATTTGAAAAATAGGTAATTAGTGATCAAGTGGTTGGGCATTCATATTCGTAAGAAAAAAATACTGCACTCTGTATTCCTTACTACAGAAAATCAATTCGGTTGAATTCATTTGAAAGTTGTGCACACTAGGATTCTTGCAATTAGAAGGTCGTTATATCAGTCTGGTATGTGCTGTGGACTGTTAATGACCTTAACTTTTATGTGTATTCAGCTTTAAAACATTTTTCCTTTTAAAAAAAATCACTAAAGAAGACTTTTCAGCAAGACTGCAATAGTGTCCCCTTTCTACTCGGGGATAGAGTTTGTAAATTATGCCCTATTCCTACAGGTGATCGTGAGGAGTTTGGACCTCACTAGGCTTGACCTTAGACTTAAAAGAAATTTAATTGAGCTCAATACAAAAAATCACTTTCGGGTAGTAAATGAATCTGTGGTACGCTTTTCCAATAATACCTCATTTACAGTAATAGGCAGTGGGCTGCAGTGTGCAACGCTCTAGACCAGTGGTTCTCAACCTTCTGGCCCTTTAAATACAGTTCCTCATGTTGTGACCCAACCAGAAAATTATTTTTGTTGCTACTTCATAACTGTCATGTTGCTACTGTTATGAATCGTAGTGTAAATATCTGATATGCAGGATGGTCTTACGCGACCCCTGTGAAAGGGTCGTTCAACCACCAAAGGGGTCACGATCCACAGGTTAAGTACCGTTGCTCTAGACTAGCCGTGGGCAAACTACGGCCCGCGGGCCAGATCCGGCTTGTTTGAAATGAATAAAACTAAAAAAAAAAAAAAGACCGTACCCTTTTATGTAATGATGTTTACTTTGAATTTATATTAGTTCACACAAACACTCCATCCATGCTTTTGTTCCGACCCTCCGGTCCAGTTTAAGAACCCATTGTGGCCCTCGAGTCAAAAAGTTTGCCCACCCCTTCTCTAGACTATCACAGAGTGTCATAGTCGAACCTATAAAAGAAAACTAAGAAGTTTAGTGAAGTCTTATAGACCCTAGCAACGTATTTACCACACACCGGTAAACAGTGGGATTCATATGTACAGGCTTTTAACACACTGATTAAAATTGTAAATTTATCTGGATTTCTCCCTATTGGGGGATTAATAGCTTTTTACTAGAGTAATGTTTCATTCACATAATGAAAAATCAAATCTAAGTTAATTATAAGACATCTAATTTATATACTTCCTTTGCATGAATTATTGAAAGAATTTTGTAATATAATTTTTAATTGATTGCAGAGAGGAAGGGAGAGGGAGAGATAGAAACATCAATGATAAGAGAGAATCAATTGGCTGCCTCCTACTGGGGATCAGGCCCGCAACCCAGGCGTGTGCCCTGACTGGGAATCGAATGGTGATCTGCTGGTTCATAGGTCGATGCTCAACCACTGAGCCACACCAGCCGGGATAAAAGTATTTTTAAAGCATCCCTTCTGCAGGTTCTTTTCCCTCCCCTGCTCACAGATATTGACGAATGCCAGCACCGCCATCTCTGCACCAACGGGCAGTGCAGGAACACGGAGGGCTCCTTCCGCTGCGTGTGTGACCAGGGCTACAGAGCGTCCGCCCTGGGGGACCACTGTGAAGGTGAGAATTGCTCCTGATGTCAGAACCAGAAGATGCCGGAATCAGACAGAAATCAGTATGTTTTCCCAGCCTGGGTCCTCGAGCCCAACCTTTTGGCTTCACAGTTGAGGACATTAGGTCCCTGCAAAGTGTTTTCCCCAAGGCCACACAGGGGATGCAGAGAAGGAGTGGGACCCAGGTTTTCTTCGCACCGCTGGGAGCTATTTGTTAGAAGCCTTGTGCCCGTGAAAGGAGGAAAGGACCAGTTTAACTTTTCTCAGCTGTGGATGGAGTGTGGTCCTGGGTGTGCAGTTTTGAATGGTGACACCTTATTTATGCAGGACCGGCATGCAAATGATCCACATAAGTAAATCCAAGTTAGTTTTGCAGATAACGGGAACGTTTTTAAGAGGCAAACATTAATTCGATTTTGAGCTTTTTTCATAGGATAGTCCTAAAAGATACCCCACATGTACAGGCACTGTGCAGTCATTACCCACTCCGTACCTGCTGTGGCCCAGAACCTCTCTGAGGCCTCAGGGCTGCTGAATCCGCCTGCCACCCATCTGGCTCTTGTGACTTCTGTCTGCTTTTGATATCCGTCCAAGTAACAAGTTTTTTCCTGACTAGCCTGCTGACTTACTGCATTTTGACTCTGTCCGTTGTGAAGTGTGAATGTGGCAGGTCGGTGCCCCACGTAGAGCGTGCAAGTCGGGGGGGAGTCTGAACCCCACCTGTGAGAGAAGTGGGTGTGCTCTCTAGTGAAAGCTTTTAGGGCCCGTATTTCAATGGCCCCAGATACTTTTTAACTTCCTGCCCCAGTCGGTTGGGAAGGATCCACTGGACTTCATAGCCTCCTGCTTTTCTGCCCAGAGAGCTTGGCACAGCAGTCGCAGCCCTTCTGGGGGGCGATTTGGGCAGTTTCCAGGGCCTCACCATGTCCACTATTGGTGAATCACCTTCTAGGATTTTACCCTAAGGTGGTAATGTTCTAATGTTCTTCAAAGGTCTGACGACACCCGTGAAAAGTTGTAATCAACATACCTATTGAAAAATAGGCAAAGGGTCAAACAAGTGATAAGTCAATCTAATAAACTTTGTGTGAAAGAGTGTGTTTGGGGAACTCTATCCACATGGGTAAATGTTAATGATCCAACATAGTGGTGCTTCAGAGTGGGAGAGGCAGCCATGGGAACCTCTTGTGAAGTAAGTTAGCGGCATGGCACACGCTGGGGCCTGAAACCCTCCTTCCCTGATCCCGGCCTGGCCAACAGGTTGACCAAGCCATTGGTTAAGTTTTGGGTAATGGGTCTCATCCAAGGGCATGTTCCTTTCTTTGGGCTGTTGTAAGGTGTAACCACTTTTCGGAAGTTCAGGATGTTTATTCTCAAAACATCCAGTGCATGAAAAGCCAAATAAAAACTGTTTAGCCAACATCCTCGTCATGGTTAATATATATGATTATAAGATACTATTCTGTTCCATGAGAAAGCTTCTTTTGGAATATATTATTGATTCTTTTTTCATCAAGTCAGGGCTCATTTTCCTACTGTCCTAGGTTATAAATAGGACTGGAGTCCATCCAGCTAAGTCAGAGCTCCCTCTGAAACTCTATTATTGCTCCAGCCTGATAATTCCCATCCGGCACTGCTTCCAGCCCTCCAGTGTATTTAGCTGTAATTAACTGAGCTGTGACGGTTTGCATGCTGCTCACAGCTGTGGGAAGAAGAGCCATCCTTCTTGTCGGTTTTTATATTACATGTGTAGTTTTTCTCTAATAAATTCTGGCAAAGACATTGTTTTCCTACAGGGTTGTCCTGCAGTCCTGCTGGCCTTAGAGTTGGAAACCCAAGCACTGATTTCATTTCTGTGTGCTGTTGACTACACTCAGCAGCCACTTCGTCTAACGTGACGGGGTTAGCGCAGTGGTCCTGGTTATCGGAGGTCCAGGCGTCTCAACCTTGAAAGGCTCTGCCTCCACTTGTTCCCCTTCCAGGCACAGGGTCTGATTCCATGCCTATCTTAGCACCTTCCCCAGCCCTCACTGGGGTTGCTCCCTGCTAATCCCTTACAAAGCCCGAGACAAAGGTTCCTGATTTACTCTGACTTCCGGTGGCCCCTACATCACAAAATATTCATCAGCTGGGTGTCCTCTCAGGGTAGTGGTCTTCACTGATGGGTCAGCAACAGGGCAGAGGGTCATTAGTCATCACAGCTGGCCCTGATGGCGGCCATGGTGTAGCCTGGCCTTGCTGCTTTTCTGGTCCTGGAGCTGAAACACAACTGAGCCCGAGATGTTATCTCTAGTTTGACCCAACGAATGCTTGGTCTTTATGAACCAAATCAAAAAACCGTGGGAAGAAATGATTTCTTTCCTTGTCAGAATCATTTATTTTATACATTTGTTCCACAGATATTTATTGTAAGCACAGAACATAGAGCAATGAACCAAAAAGACAAAAATTCCTGCCCTCATGGAGCTTACATCTAGTGAGGGAGATAACAGTAAACGATGTGTAGGTAAAATGCCTACACCTTAATGGTTATGAGAGTGGTCACAAGAATGTGTCTAGATTTGTCAAAACTCATTGAAATGGACTCTTAAAATTAGATGTATCTACTGTATGTAATTATACGTCAGTGAAGTTGGAAAAACACACTAAAGAAAAAGTGATAACTAACCCACTTAATTGGTGACAAAGTCACATCAGGCATGTTTTATGTTTTAGGATCAGTATTCAGAAACACTTTAAATCTGGGTGAACCTCATAATATAACTTGTTTTTACTTTGATAAAATGACGTTATACTAGGGTAAGGTGCTTATTTCTCTTTTATTTCCCCCATGACTGGTACAGAAGACAGTTAATTGGTTGATTGGCTTCTAGGAAGAAAACAATTTGGCGCCTCCATGTTTTGAACCAGACAGTGAGAACTAGACTCCAACAGGCTCCATATTCACTTCCTCCTGGAGCTTCTTATATATTTTAGCAGCGATCATAGTTATTTGCAAGAAATGCCATAATATTCCAAATCCTGAGAAAACAAATACGGTTTGGTCCCTTGGCTTTCTTCACTGCTAATCATTTAAATCCTCTATACTAGACAAGAGAAGAGGGACTCATGGCGTGTGTTAGGGATAATGAGTTCAGACGGGGAGTGAGTGTGGTGCTAAACAGCCCTCTGGAAAGTCCTGCCAGTGATCATGCAATGAGGGGGGTCCTTAATTGTCTCATACGCTTACAGTCAAAAACCCATTATTGGGCATGTAAACCATGTTTAGTTGCACATATGCTATAAACATATATATATTCACAAATCCAGGCAGCCTCCAACCTGCTTGTGACAGCTGCTGAGTCAGTGACTTCCGCTTTGATCTTACTGAGTCCCTTTCTGCCAAAAGTCCCTCTGCTTCCCCCTCCTCCTGCCCAGCCTGCTGACCAGACTCCACGGACATTCCTTTTGTTACAGGGAGCCCACTTTTGACCTTTACATCTCTTCTCTAAATTCATGTGACACCTGAAGTTGTTACTATTCTTTTGATAAATAATTATATTTTTTGACATTCTTTATGTTAAATTGTTTTGGACATCTAAGACAATTTAATGTTTCATATGTTTATTACTGCAAATTTTGTTGAACAATCATTTCTCATTAGGGGCAGGGACCATGCCAAATACTTTTAAATTTTTCCTATAAGGCATAATGCAGCATCATGTATAAATAGATGCTCAAGATATTCTTAACAGTATGTATTTAAAGAATGTTTTTTATTCTCTGTCATCACCAAGAAAATAGCCAAGTAAATTACTCTTTGTTACAGAATTTTGACTTTTCTTCTTCCAATTAATTTCATTTGATGTTAAAACTTCAGATTATATATTATTCAAAGTTAAAATTCTTTAAAAACGTTTCATTTTTAAAAAACTCCTGAAGTTAAAAAGCTTGTTACTCATTTCAAATCATGTGTTATGACTGATGTAAAAAATATACATGTACATGATTTTTGTGCGTAAATGTAAGGGAAAATACCTGCTTGCTTAAGATATAATTTATTTAATCTTTAAAACTCTTAAATTGATTTATAGATATCAACGAATGCTTGGAAGACAATAGCGTTTGCCAGGGAGGAGACTGCATTAACACCAAAGGGTCCTACGATTGTACTTGTCCCGATGGCTTCCAGCTAAATGACAATAAAGGATGCCAAGGTACTTCTCTCCTCCTCTTTCTCATAATTTACACAGTCCTTCCATTCTCCGTGCTTCCTGATGGTGATTGGGGTTGTACCACTTGCTTTATATGTAAATGGGCTTTGCCAGTTTGTATTATTAAAATACCTTTCTTGGGTTGGCATCGAGCAGGAAGTCCTCTTTTGCATGGCACCTTGTTATTAACTGAAACTCCTATGTTTTAGAACTGTGTCCTCGCTTTGCATGCTGTCAGCAACTGAGATCACCTGCAATCTGTTGTTTTTTTCATGGGTCAGTCTTGGAACTTGATTCTAAATTATCTTCCTAGTTTTTCTATATCCTTCGTGGGCATATTTCACTTTGTCACATAGCTAATATTTATCTTTTTCCTTAGCTCTTTTTTTTATCCAGTATCCAGCTTTTTCTCTTCCTAAAAAAAATCTCATTAATAATGTGATCAAGCCCAGATGGTATGGCTCAGTGGTTGAGCATAGATCCACGAACCAAGAGGTCCCTGGTTCAATTCCTTGTCAGGGCTCATGCCCAAGTTGCGAGCTCAATCCTCAGTAGGGGGCATGCAGAAGGCAGCCAGTCAATGATTCTCTCTCATCATTGATGCTTCTATCTCTCTTTCCTTCTCCTTTCCTCTGAAATCAATAAAACTATGTCTTTAAAATATAATTTGATCAAAATTACAAAGGACAGGATTTTATATTATTTTTCAAAGTGCTATCATATGTAATCTAAACAACAGTACAGTGGATTAATAAGAACACAGCACTAATTACTACAACAGCTTAATTTAATATCTACTATATGCTGAGTATTGTAGGTTCCTCATTTAATTCTTACAAAATTTGAGGTAAGTTTTCTTACATTCATTTTGTGCATAAATAACTGAGGCTCAGAGAAGTGAATTAGTGTGCCAATAAGTGGTAGAGCTTTGAACCCAATATCTTCTCTCATTACTATCTGTTCTGCCGCCATACCCATTATTATTGTATTTATAGCAGAAAGGAAGGTGCGAGATTTAGTTGTTTTCCCCTGTGTAATGCATTGGGGCATGATTGATGCTAGGATGAAAAATTAGATAGTTTAGATCCTGTGCCCCAACATCGTTAGCTGTACCTGGCTGCCCCACAAGTTCTTCTGTACTTGTTAGTCCTAGTGTTAATGGCAAACGACACCAGATGTTAGACCTTGGTCCTTGAGTTCAGCTAAGAAAAGAATTAAGAGCCAAGGAACTCAAATACAAGCAAAAATGTATTTAGAAATTCACAGGGTTAGAAGAAGTGAGCCAGTTGGGCGGCATGGACTCAGGAAACAAGAACAGAGGTAAAAGAAGAGCCCTGGGAGCTTAGGAGAAAGAAAGGCAGAGAAAAACGTTCCTGGGGGAAGGAAGGGGAGAGGGAAGGGTGTGCTCCAGAGAGACCACCCACTGGGTCCTTCATGTTAAGGGTTTTTACAGGTCTCAGGGGAGGATCTCAATAAAATATTCATCAGCTGGGTGTCCTCTCAGGGTTGTGGTCTTCACTGATTGGTCAGTGCCAGGGCAGAGGGTCATTAGTCATCACAGCTGGTCCTGATGGCAGCCATGGCATCACCCTGCCTGACCTTGCTGCTTTTCTGGGCCTGGAGCTGAAACACAACTGAGCCCTAGATGTTATCTCTACTTTGACCAAAACTCTGTGTCTGTGGTCACCAGACCTGAGGCTTTGTTCCTAAGATTATTTGAGGCTGGTCCTCATTGTCCTGAGGGCTTAATGCTTAGGGGAGTGGTTGTGCAAGGGCTTGAATGGGAGTCATAGGAGGCTATTTTTTGGCCCCTTGCTCCTCCTTTAAGGGGGTCTACCACATGACTTGCAACATGCTGGTGAGGGAAAGGTCAAGGGATGGTGTGAACCTCATGACCAGTGATATGCTAGCGGAGGAAGGGTCATCCTGGGGGCAAGGTCCCACTCTACAATGCTTTGTTTTCCCAGTATGTTCATTTCTAGGTACCTGAGGCTGTCCACCCTGGTGGCCTTCTATAACTGGCCTCTTTTGTACTGTGATCATGTCTTGTATAACTGCTTACTGTATCAATAGCATTTCCATGCCTATTTTTCCCATTAAAAACTCACATTTATATTTATCTTTATGCATATTTATTTTTGGAAATACTATTGCCTCCACTGTTATACTGTGGTGTCTTTCTTATTGTTCTTCTGCCATTATGGAACTGTGTTTTGTATCTTCAAGTAACATTTAAATAAAGGATTGTTGAAGTTATTCTCTATGCACTGCTACTGAACATGTATGACTTCTTTAATCTGGATGGTCATAAACTATATCTCTTCTCACATATCCCAAATTACAGTATTCTTTTTTTTAAATCCTCACCAAGGATATTTTTTCCATTGATCCTTAGAGAGTAAAGGAGAGGGAGAGAGAAAGAGAAAGAGAGAGAGAAAGAAACATAGATGTGAGAGAGACACATTGATTGGCTGCCTCACATACACGTCCCAACCAGGGTTGGGATCAAACTTGTAACTGAGGCACGGGATTCGAACCTGCCACCCTGCATTGCACAGGCTGACACTCTAACCTCTGAGCCACCTGGGCCAGGGCAAATTATAGTATTCTTGAAAGGGAAGATGGTCTAATCATTAAGATGTGGTACTGGAATAATATTATACCCTATATCCGTATCACACACCCAGCTGTATGTCACTGAGATACCGAAGACATGGGCCTTTGCCTCAAGATCCTTTACAATTAATTGCCTTACTGATCCCAAGACTTAAATATACTGCTGTATACCTCATTTAATATCAGATACTTGCCATCATGATTTTAATAAAATGAATTGAAGTTCATTATTAAGTTGACTTCATTCTCTGTCACCTTGGTGATTCCTGTTTTCCAGAATGAATTAACATGTCTGCTTAAAAAAACTGAAATCCAAATGAATGAAAAGTATTCCTGAAGCTGGTTTTAATATCTTTTAAGCAATATCATCTACGAATCTGCTCTGTCACCCGCTGTCTCCTATCAGAGGCTGTTCATGATCAGAGGCGTGCACACTCACTTTGTTTTGAATTATCTCTTTTTGCTATGTTTTTGGAGGCAACTTTGTGGTCTTCCACTCTGCTTGAAGTTAGTAGCCTGTTTCTATCTAATCCCGTGGTCAGGTCACCATTCTGTAGATTGGTGGAGATTTCAGTTTGTTTTAATGCTGAAAATGTAATAACAATGTGTATTAGGCATAAACTTTAAACCTTCCCTAATAATGCGAAGAAAGTTCTGTGTCAATAAGTCACTTTCAAGTGGAAGTGTATTTAAGATTCTCTTCCCCAGCAAAATTAATGATGGTATACAGGCAGCATGGAAATTCCATATTAATCGACTCTTTATGGAATGTGGCAGCATACATTTGAGATTCAGAACACACTTCAGTTTCACGTTTTAACTTACACACGCCAAATGGCGAATTTCTGTGGAATCTCAGACCCGTGAAAGAAACACAAATATAGCCTGGCTTTCAGCTGAGTTACTAGCAGCATAGCTTAGAAATGGCTCAATAAGTACAACCCAAATTGAATGCATATGTTTCTCGAGTTCCAGATAGTCGTGTTGTTCTTTCTTAGTGGTTTCCTGGAAAAAAAAGTCTGGGAATCCATTTTCAGTTCCTGTCATCAAACTTTTTATACAATTATTTGTTAATCATTGACTTCTCTTGAAGCACGAACTTTATGCACATTATTCCCTCTGAGAAGTTGCAAAGCAGGCAGCTTTTAAAAAGTCACATTGAGGCACTGGATGAAATAAGGGGGTGGTCTCAACCGCCAGGGCGTGACCTTGGGCTTGATCTCTAGACCAGTGGAACTTTTTGTTACCTTTTTTCCCAGGTAGAGATGACTCTAGGCAGCAGGTTGGAAAGAAAGAATGGAGCCGAAGGCAAAGAGAAGATCAGAGTTCAAAAAAGATTGCCAGTCTGAGATATTATCAGTAGTTAGAGAGCAAACATAGAAGCTATCAGAGACTTTTATAACAGAGGTGAAGAGTTTTTCAGTGTGAAAAATTGAGAAATAGTTAAGTAGGAAATGATTCATTCCTCTCCCTTCAAATGTCTTAAAATCAGTGACAATAACGAGAATGGGAGGGTTATGCTTGGTTTTTTACTTTTATTTCGCAATGGATAGGCCAACTAGTCTGTATTATATGGCAGATGGTAGGACAAATTGTTCAGGATTAACAGATCCTGGATACAGGGGGAGGGATGACTTTCTTGAGAAAGGGAACAGCAGGGCTGGTGGCTAAGCATGTTCTAGAGGTCACTAGGAAGGTTTCATGCTTTGCAGTTATTCATGCGTGTTCTTGCCTCCACTGTTATACTGTGAGCTTCATCATGTCAAGCGCTCTATCCTATTTAACCTTCTCATAGGCAGCATTCGGTAAATATTTTTCATTGGATTAAAGATGGACTCCTACGAGGAAGTACCGAGGACCTCGTTAGTAAGAGACAAAGGATGGTCTAGGGCACTTTAGGAAGGCAGGAGAATGCCCTTAGTAGGACTACTGCCTGGATGGTGCCAAGGACCTGTGAAAGTTTTTGTGATCCCCGCCCCTTAATTAAGTGAACTAGCCAGTTGCTGTTCAGTTGGTAGAGCATGAACATGACCAAAATGTTGTAGTGGATAGACATTCATCATATACTACTAGTGTGCTGTATTAGAAGCTGGGGACTCTGTTAAAATATGTAGTCTCATTAAGGAGCAATCAATGTAGTGAGGGACATGAGTAGGTGAGGGGGTGAGGGGGTGTGGGGAGAGATGAACCTTAACCAGGGAATTTATTTTATGCATATATGCATCATCCATGGACACAGACAATAGTGTGGTAAATGGCTGGGAGGAGTGGGTGCAGGGTAGAGGGAGTCAATAGAGGGAAACAAAACAAAGGGGACATCTATAATACTTTCCACAATAAAGATAAATTAAAAAAAATAAAACACAGTGCAAATAGGCAGTTTTCTGTGTTAGTACCAACATGAACATGAACCACTCTCTGGGATTCCTTATGTTGTCAACTTAACCAGTGCAATTAGAACTGGCTTGAAAGAACATCATACTTACGTCTAACTCTTCATGCTTTATCACGGTTCAGGAGTGCGTCATGGCTCTGGCTACAGGGAGCAATAGCACTTTTCTTTGGGGACAGGCAGAATGTAAGGTGGTCAACACAAGCTTAACTATGGCATGATTTGCTTACACATCCTCACAATAGCAGCTACCACTCTTTGACCTTTAGTTGTGTGTTAGGCACTGCACTAAGCAATTGACTCTCATTCACCCGTTTCATCATCACAAAGCTGTGCAAATAATAGGAACTTCCTGATCTAAGCCTCCTTCTTTTTCTTGTATTTTCTTTCTTTTGTCCATTTTCAATGAAATAAAGATTGGAACCTATTTTATTTATATTGTCAGCAGACATTGGTGAAGCGCCGTTTCTGAACCAAATGCAATAAATCAGCCTTGCCCTTATGAAGTTCACATCCTAGGACAGTGATGGCACGCGAACTCATTTTCTTGGTTGATTTTTCTTTGTTAAATGGCATTTAAATATATAAAATAAATATCAAAAATACACCTCTTTGTTTTACTATGGTTGCAAATATCAAAAAATTTCTGTATGTGACACGGCACCAGAGTTCAGTTAGGGTTTTTCAAAATGCTGACACGCCGAGCTCAAAAGGTTCGCCATCACTGTCCTAGGGATTGGTATGCATGGATGTTACAAGGCTACAACAGAGTTAGCTGTATGCACGGCAGTGGGAGTGGGTAGAGGGGCACACAGCTTACTCACCGACTAAGAATATTTCACAGAGGAGCTGTTGATTCTATGAGACTGTTCCTCAAGTCTAAAATGAAGCTAGCTTTGGGTTGAACCTACGAAATCGCTTTTTTTTTGGTAGGTCGGAAATGGTGGAACATTGGCTATTTCATATGACTCAACTTAAATAGTTTCATGACATTTCCACTTTGTCTTGTGGTCTGGTATTTGTACAAATGGTGTGATTGTGCCACAAAATAAGTGTCCAACCATTTTGTAATGGATTTCTCTACTGTAAGGTATTATAGGAAAAAAAAAAACAGATTTTTTTCAAGTGTTTGGAACTTTCTTTTCAATTCCAGACATTAATGAGTGTGAGCAGCCTGGACTCTGTGGCCCCCGTGGAGAGTGTCTGAACACAGATGGCTCTTTCCACTGTGTCTGTGAACAGGGCTTCACAATCTCTGCGGATGGCCGTACGTGTGAAGGTAAGATAAACATGAGGAATCCTGTTGTTAACTGCGTGATAAAGCAGCGAGGACGCTGCTTTCTATGAAACAGGCAAAGACTCCAAGACACTAAGAGATAGTCCCAACTGAAGACCTCCAGGCATCAGGGCGACTCCTCCCAGAAATCATCGCTCAGTGCTGCTGGGATTTACAAGTAGGATAACCTAAGGTTACGATGGGGAAAATACTCACGGATGACTTCACTGCTGGTACTGAATTAATGAGTCAAAATGCACGGGAGGCGATGATTTAGGTGCACGTGGGAGACCTAAAGGAAAACTGGCAACTCCGGGGTGTAACTTGACACGGGGCCTGTTTTGATTATGCTCCATATAGATCATCTCCATCATTCTGTTTATAAAAATAATGTCTTGCTTGATTTCTCTGCACCACTGCCAGCAGAGACTTTCCAGAGTTATTTCTCTAAATAGCCTTAGCTCTAGGCCAGTATATTTTTTTTACCTGTCAGTATTTATTATCCCCTGCACGCTAATTCAGTTAAGATAACACTGTTGGCTTCCTGTTTGCAACCTCTGTGTGTTTGTAGGGATACAGCCCTGGTTAGAGTCATAAGATTTATGTCCTTGATGACATTATAGTTTGATAAATGGAGGAATAATTCATCGGAACCTTTTCAAAAGAAAAATGAGCAGATTCCCATAATCATCATTTCAATCTACCTCTTTGAGAATGTCGGTTAGGAAAACCCAGCTATGTTGTAAGGAAGTAAAATGGGAAAGTTCTGTCCTGGGGCTATGAGAGAACCCACATTCTTTGCTGGAAAAAGTAGTGCAGCGGGAAATCTCTGCTCTCCTTGCTCACACCACAGTGGAATGGTCCTAGGAACAGCGACCAGGTTCATCTGAAACTAATTATTATGTTGGGAGGAATATACTGATCTTATGAAAAGCAGGAGATTGTTGAAATTGCTCTCCTGCTGAGCAGACAAAACATTGATGCCAGATTTGGCCTCAAGTGAAAAAAAGAGATAGTGCAGGGTGCGGTTTGAGCAAGCAGATTTTGAGGGCTTTGGAAGTGATCAAAAGTTGGGAAGTGGAGCGAAAACATCATAAAAAGGTGGCCATGAAAGATTTACGAGGACGCCATGTTTTCGTGGTTCGAGGTTTAGGTTAATTTTATACCGAGAGCTCTGAGACTTCGGAAACATGCCGCAGGAACGCGTCCGTTCTTCTGGAGAGACGGCGGCATCTGAACCACTGGTGAGACCGGACTGCGGAACGCACCTTTCCCTGCTTCTTTCCAGAAAGAGGCAGGGTGGCTTCCTCAGTGAGCTCTAAATCCTGGCTGGACAGGGCTCCCTTCACTGGAAAAGAGTGCAAGTTAGACCTGCCAATAGTTGTGCCATGAAAAAACTATGTTCAAAAAAATGTAAGACGCTCAAGTGCTCACTTGTCAACACTTTCATTCCAGAAGAATATACCAACGTAAATATATTCCCATTTATTTTTTCTCTTGGACTTAGTCATTTTTCTTTAAGTCTCTGTCTTTTTTTTTAATACTGATTTTTGCAATTCATGAGTTTTATAGTCACTTTAGTTCTAATTTTTTCAAATATATTTGTATTGGTTTCAGAGAGGAAGAAAGAGAGAGATAGAAACATTAATGAGAGAGCATCATTGATGGGCTGCCTTCTGCATATTCTGCCCTGGGGATCAATCCCCAACCCAGGCATATGCCCTGACCTCCTGGTTCATAGGTCAGTCCTCAACAACTGAGCACACACCACCCGGGCTGCAGTTCTAATTTTTGTTACGCATTTGCTTGGCAAAGACTTGAACTTCAAAATGAGTTTTTAGAAAATGTCTAGTGTTTTGTAAATTATTGTACCTTAGAACAGTACACTTACTCTCTCTGACACTTAGTATACTCTCTCTGACACTTGGTTCATTCTTTTAACTCCAGAACCTGGACAATTTTACAAGTAATAAAATAGGTCATTCACAATATTGTGCTGCTATCGGGCAGTGTTACTAGAACTCTTCTAATTATTAGAAGTGTTATTCTCTTTCTAGAATAAGCTCAGCAAGGCTTTCGTTTCGTTTGGGCTTAATCCAATATATTAAACCGGCCCACGTGTCCTTCTGTTGGACTGAAACTTGTGGCAGTAGCAGTGTGTGCTGACTGCCCCTGGCCGTGGCCTAGGTGGAAGCCAGGCCATGTGATCGGGAATTACCTGGGGAGCTTAGGTCCTTGAATGACGTCATTCTGTTCAACGTTGTTTTGCTATAACCTTGATGAGATGCCAGAGGGGCTTAACTCTTGTTTATGGTATCAATCAGCCGATAGTAAAATTGGTTTCATTGTGTGTTGTTTCGCTGCGAGTTGTGGAACATATTGACGATGTTAAGTGACGATCTGTATTGTGCTTGAATTCACATTGAGAACGCGTTTGGCACTCTTACTCATGCCGCTCCCCAGCCTCTGAACTTCTGGTAAAGCCACTGAAGCTGCATTGGTGCTGGGGGTGGCACACCCGGGCCTAGGCAGGGCTGAGTGGATCCCCCCCCGCTAGGGAAGGAGGGCCCTTCCCTCGTTGTCCGTGGCTTGGAGAGTTGTCTGCATCTGGTCAGTTAGGGAACACAGCGAAGAAGCTGCCTCTGTCAGCATGAACCATCTCAAGGGTCAAGTAGCAGGTTCCATAGAAATAAAAACAGCGCCGCTGGCTGCCTCCCTCCCCTGCTGTTGGTGGCCTCTGGGAGCACCTGCCTGTGGAGGAAGGAGCAGCACCTTGCTCCTCCTACATGACAGAGAACAGCAGTGTTATTTGCGGGTCAGCCGGAGTGGAGTGGGAAGTATGGTGAATGAGCAGCTATTTCATTCAAGTATTCATTCACTCCGAGAATATACACAGAGTGCCTGTCCTTGCCCCTCATTGTTACTGTTCTGAGGGCAAAACCCACCCAGTTCTTGCCCACAGGGAGCCTACATTCCAGGCGGGGAATTGGGGATAAATACATAAATAGTACCTGGAGAAAATTGTGTTTTTCTATTAAGTAATCCAGCATAGTTCTACTCTATGGGAATTAATGCCAAGGTTTTTTTTCTCAAGTCCCGCCCATGGGACCGGGACCCAGACGCTCTGATTGCTGCCTCCTCTCTGTGCTTCCCCTTCTTCTCGTACTAGTGAGTGTGGCTCACTTGCTCCACTCCTCTGTGTCCTCCGGCCAGAGCTGTGATCTTGTGTAGAAAGCGAAGGAAACTTGGCCTTCTTTCACTTTTATATCCCTGTGAATCAACCCTTTTGTTTAAAATGTCATAATTCTTTTGCCCTCTTACTGTTTCTCACTTTTTTACTGTGGAATTTTTTTAAAAACATATTTTATTGATTTTTTACAGAGAGAAAGGGAGAGGGGTAGAGAGTTAGAAACATCGATGAGTGAGAAACATCGATCAGCTGCCTCCTGCACACTCCCCACTGGGGATGTGCCCGCAACCAAGGTACATGCCCTTGACCGGAATCGAACCTGGGACCCTTCAGTCCGCAGGCCGACGCTCTATCCACTGAGCCAAACCGGTTAGGGCTACTGTGGAATTTTAATGCATATGCAAAGTATTTGTCATCCCATTTATAAGGTGACTCGGGGTTTGGTTTCTTCATCGTCAGCAGAATGTGTGTGAGTGGGAGGCGACTAAGGAAACGGACAGTCGGATTCCTAAGTGCCACCTCGTCTGTCCCCTGACGCCCTGGAGAGATGCCTGCTGGAGGCTGACTTTGCATCACTCCCCTCGCCGGCCTCTTTGCCCGCTGCTCTCTCAGTGTGGTGTCCAGGCTGAGTGAGAGCTGGAGTTGGGTACACCAGACACCTCTAGACCTCAGCATGCTTCCAGCCTGTTCACACAACAGCGTGGCCACACTGGTCCCGCAAGGACCTCAGAGAAGCCTTAGAACACAGAGGGAGCAAGAGTGGCTTTCAGAACCTGGTAGTCTTGGCTAATTAGGCCCACAAACAAAGACCAACATCACCCCTAAAGCCCTGCCTTTTAGAGAGCCTCCTCAGTCCTTCATTCATTTGGCAAATATTTCTTAAGTGTATACTTCGTGCCAGTCACTGTTCTCGGTGGGTTTATAAAAGAAAGGTTGACGTTTTGTGTCTGAGGACCGAAGGAAGCCTTTCTCTTTCAAACCACTTGTCCGCTGGCCAAGTGACAGCAGCCTTAACAGACAAGAAGGCCTGCGGTTCTCTGCCCTGGGCTTTTTCCTATTGCCAACAGGAATTCTGTTTTCCGAACAGGGAATAAAAAAATCAGAGCAGAACAGCAAGAGCAAACCCTAATGTCAGCTATGGACTCTGGGTGACAGTGATGTGTCACTGTTGGTTCGTCATTTGTAACAAAGGTACCACTCTGCTTCCCCGGTGTTGATAGCGAGGAAGGGTGGGGGAGGGTGCGGGTTGGGGGACCTAGGGGAGTGTGGGAACGTTCTATGAAATTTTACTGGGAACCTAAAACTGCTCTTAAAAATAGTCCGTTTTTAAAAGTCAGGCATTTCTGGAATTATCTATTTTTCATCAGAAAAGTAAAGACAGCACCTTTCATTTTAATTCTGTTTTCTATTCCTATATTTTCCTGCCCTGATGTGGTTGGTTGTTTCTCACTTTTATGCCCCAGACAGACCGTGGGATCAGAAGCTTCTGCTCCCACTTTCTAAGCCATTCAAACATTGATTCCCAAACAGAGCACTACAGGATTGGGAGGGGACTGAAAACGTCCAGCCCGAATCGGAACCCCAAGTACACCAAGGTCCAGGTCCTGTTGTTAAACAGCCAGGGAGCCTCAAATCCCCAAACCTTTCTAGGTGCCTGCTGTACACCACTTGTTCACTCATTCACTTGAAAGGGAAAACATACCGAACGCAGGTGGCCAGGATGGCTGGCTCTGCGATGCTTCCTGAGAACAGTGATAACGGAGAGACTGAAAGAAGTTGGGTTCAAACTCTCAGGCCACTTTTGTGTTCATCGGGAGCCAGAAAAGGCAGTAAAGGCACCTTCTGCAAAAATCAAAGAAACGAAAACAAATCGGGAGCGAGCGTGGTTTTGTTTTCAGACTCTCAGGTACATTTTCTACAAACCATGGAGACAGTATAAAACCTTTGCTGACCGCGCTCCAGGGCCGTTGGCAGCTCTGGGGCACGGAGATGGAACTCTAGATCTATCACCAAAGAGAAAACAGTTTTGGAAACGATTTAGCCAAGTAGGACGTCGAAGTACCTGACACAATACTGTATTACATCTGGCTGCTTGGCCCAAGGATTTTTACGTTTTTTAGTGGTTTGGGGGTTGGAAACTGAAAACTCTAGTAAGAGAATACGGCCTGAGTATTTCTGACTTTTCTGAAGAAAGGGAATTTAGGTTAACAATCGGATTCTTTCTCTCCCATGTGTAACAAGAACAGTGGTCGTGCACCATTCCAGGTAAGGAAGGGAAGTGGCTTCCCACTAGAAAGGCTACTGTTCTTCATACTCATTCCTCCTGTGCACGCCCTTCTGCAGAAGTGAGTGAAAATGGATGTTTAAGTCATTAGGGAGAGAGCTGAGGAAATTTTGCTGGAATAAGCTGCTTTTGGACCTGGAATACATATTTCCCATGCATTGCATGATTATCTTCCGTATAGCAACATTTGTATAAAAAAAAAGTGCGTAATAGTAGCAAAGAAATTCAAGAGCTCTTCCTAAGCCTTTTATCACTGCTGACCTAGAACCCCAGAGCTATGAAAAAATCAGCTGTTCATAGGAGGAGAAGTAAACACTTTCTTGCAGCCAAAAAACAGACATGAGACTCCCAGAAAGTGAAGTCTGTGACTAGGCAAGCCACCTCTCCCACTTTCCTCTGCCACCCAGCTCAGGTCCGGGGGAACCAGCTTTCCGCATCTGTTAGGGTGAGTCTTTTGATGTCATCAACAACCTGAATACTTGATAGGTCATGGAAGGTTGTAAGTAGTGGTTTTATATATAATGCTTAATATGTTGATTCCCAAATTAGTTACTTGCTAAGCATCTAACTGATAGAATATTATGCGGTTTTCTTGGATTCCCGGTGTGAGTGGACTGCAGATACTTCATATATATATCTGATTTCATGACTTTATTAAAAGCTATAGCAATAATAATAATGGAGTTCTTGCTCAGCCAGTGTTGCTCAGTGGTTGAGCATCAACCAATTAAATAAGAGGTCACAGTTCAGTTCTGGTCAGGGCACATGCCAGCATTGTGGGCTCGGTCCCCAGTAGGGGACATGCACGAGGCAGCTGATCAATGATTCTCTCTCATCACTGATGTTTCTATCTCTCCATCTCTGTTCCTCTCTGAAATCAATAAAAATATATTTTAAAATGTTTTACCTCATCATCTGAATACTCCTTATTTCTGCCCCCTCCCCAGGCCTTTACCACACTATTGGCTGTGTCCATGGGTTATGCATACATGCATATAAATTCTTTAGTTAATCTCTCCCCCCCTTCCCTCTGAGAATTGTCAGTCTGTTGTATGCTTCCATGTCTCTGGATCTATTTTGTTTGTTAGTCTCCTTTTCATTCCACATATAAGTGAGATCATGTGATATTTGTCTTTCTCTGACTGGCTTATTTCACTTGGCATAATACTCTCCAGGTGCCTCCATGCTGTCTCAAAGGGTAAGAGAGCCTTCTTTTTTATAGCTTCATAGTATTCTATTGTGTAAATGTATCACAGCTTTTTTATCCACTCATCTACTGATGGGCACTTGGGCTGTTTCCAGATCTTAGCTATTGTAAATTGTGCTGCTATAAACATAGGGGTTCATACATTCTTTCTGATTGGTGTTTCGGGTTTCTTGGGATACAAGTGGGATTCCTAGAAGTGGGATCACTGGGTCAAATGGCAGTTCCATATTTAATTTTTTGAGGAAACTCCATGCTGTTTTCCATAGAGGTTGTACCAGTCTGCATTCCCACCTGCAGTGTATTAGCTACTTTTAAACTCAAACTGTATCTAAAGTCAATCAGAATACAATATAGTGACTTGTTTATACATAATTGGCTTTAATTCTTACCCTTTGTTTTCCCCAAAAGTTTCATATGACTTACTGTCCCCATTCACCCCCTCAATATTTCAAGTTTTAAAATGTTTTATGTATCTGTTGCCAATAAACTGATGGCTAAGGCTTATGCTTGTTTGCATTTAAGCATTGGAGTTATTTCTGGGGGTACACTGTTTCCTGTGGTTTCAAAGCCGATCTTTCTTGGACTCTTATTTGAATACGGAAAAAGAAAAATTAGAATAGTGAAAAAAAATGGGGATTTTTTGGCTGATTTGATATTGCCTCTGGGGCCTGAGTGTCAAAAAGATGAATCTGGGGTTTGATATGTTTGGCCCGTGCCTAGGGCTTTCTCCCAGTCCTCATTGGCAGCACCTCCCAGTGTAAGAAAGACTATACGAAAAGAGAAAGTGTGCTGCCTGGCTCTGAAGTTAGACAAAGGTGTTTATTTTTAAGCAAATCGCGGGTGTAAAAATATAAAACTATTACATTAATGCAAAGATGGTCCAAGTAACTATAAATAAATCTCAGACAAATAGTAGTGCATTTAAAAAACTTCTACAGTGTAAACACACACATGTATATTTCACACATACTGGGGGTTTTTTGCCAGGAGTAATTATGGTCGGAGAAATATGCAGTGAAGTTCAGGATATTTTCCATGAGTATCTAAAGAACTTTTTCTGAATGGCATAGAATTTATTTATACTGGAGAATTTATTCAAATAGTCTTCTTTTTGTGATAGTCCATTAAGATTTTTTTTTAACTTTCAAGAGTAGGAATTCTTTTTTAAAGTTTTCTTCTCATTTCTTTAGATTTTTAGCAATGTTTCTTTTCTGTAGCAAATTCAAATCCTTTCATACACGTTTTCCGTTTTCATGTAGTATTCTGTCGATCCCTACTGGGAAGAAATAGGAAGAAAATGGCTTTTTAAATTCAGAAATCCACTTGGATTCTCTTTTTCTCAAAAGAAGCATAGATGGCTTCCTGTGTTCACGGGTTTGGCTTTTGTGAAAAGAAAAAGTATCTTGCTTCTCGTTAAAAATATGCTACTTTTGCCCTAACCGGTTTGGCTCAGTGGATAGAGCGCCGGCCTGCGGACTGAAAGGTCCCAGGTTCGATTCCGGTCAAGGGCATGTACCTTGGTTGCGGGCACATCCCCAGTAGGGAGTGTGCAGGAGGCAGCTGGTTGATGTATGTTTCTAACTCTCTATCCCTCTCCCTTCCTCCCTGTAAAAAATCAATAAAATATATTTTTAAAAAACATGCTACTTTTCAACTTAATTTGGAATTTTTCCTTTAGGTGTCACAGATATTCAGATTCCGATTTTACCCGAAAATATCAAGGTTTCATTGTAATTGAACGAACATCTGCCACAGGCAGTGTCCTCCTCACACAGGGCCTCCAGGCTCCGCCCCCTGTCCTTGTTCTCCCAGTGGGAAGAGCCCTCCAGCCCAGGGCTAACCCGTCGGAGGACACAGATGCCCTTCCCAGCGCCAGGACCTGAGCTTTCTGAGCCCCCTCACTGAGCAAAACTGACCCAGCACTTGCCCCGTTTTCTAGATCTTTCACTGCCTGAGCTTGCTTGTTAAGACGGTTGAAAATGTAAAAGCCAAAATACTCATCTTGGAATTTTTTGAAAGCAGTTAATCTGAAATGATTTTGTTCCTAAGGACTTTCATCCTTGGCCTTGTTTCGGATGAGAGAGGGTCTTCGTCTGTACCCTTGCCCCCTTCCTTGTCTTCAAAGGCCTATTTATTGGAAATGAGAACTGAAGACTTGATTTAAATACTTGAAAAATTCTTAGGACATTTTGGGGGTTTCAAAAAAATTACAAAACTTAAAAACCCAATTTTAGAATTTTATCCTCACATCAAGGAGCATTGACCAGCCGTGTTTACTTTTAAACGTAGGAAAGGCATGTGGATGAGGAAGGTACCGGGAACCCACTGTTGGGGGTTCAGGTGACTCCAGGGAGAGAGCCAGCGAGGACCTGGGGAGCTGCATCAATCCAGACCTTGTGTCTCATCATCAACGCTTAACAACAAATATGACCTCCCCTCCAAACATTCAACATCTTCCCTTCTCCATTATCTGTTTAAATAGTCACAATTCCTAAACCCTATACACAGCCTAGAACATTAGATTTCAATCCATTTTGTATACATGGCAGTGCTGTTATGATTTCAAGAAAATTATTAAAAATTTTATTTCTTAATATCTCCCCACCACCTTTTACAAAACCAAAAATAGCATGTTTGGGAACAGAGTATTCAGTATAATTCCCTTGGCTTGCAGTGGGTCACACAGAAATGTAATTAAATTTTAAGGAAAAATGTATTGAGTTACATATGGTCTCTTATTTTCACCAGTATTGCTATTTTTCTTTACAAACAAAACAGAAAATAGCTTGATTTTATTCTGCACTCAGAGTGTTGGAACGGCTTACAATGGATCGAGAGGGAATCATGATCAGGATTGCTACTCAGCGTCCCATAATATTTTAGTCTAATATATAGACTTCTTACCAATGGGAAGAAGAAAAAGAGAACAGTGTATGAAAGGGAAATAAAATGTACCAAAAGTTAAGTGTGGGACCTGAAACACATTGGCCCAAGATCTACTTTCACATAATAAAGAGTGAGAATCTGTGAAGTACTTATCTGTATACAGTAGAAAAGCCAGTCTTCAGACAGAAAACAACTATAACTGGAAATTTACCGTTGGTGTTGAGGGAGGGATTCAGCCCAAAGTGTGTTTATTTTTTATCCAACAGAATCTTTTAATGTCCAGAAGATTGTACTTTTGGGCTGTGGGTCCAGAGTTTTTGAAACTGAACAAATACAGCTTTGTATGCAAAAAAAAAAAAAAAAAAAAAATCCTTGGCTAGATTAAAAAGAATTTAAGTTTTGTGGGTTTTTTTTGTCTTGGGAAATTTTGATTTTGTTGGTTGCTTGGTTTCAATTGCAGTTACAAATGTTGAGAATTGCTATGGTTTACTAACTTAAAATATGTGAATGCTATTAATAATAATTAGCAGCATTTCTCTTATACAAGCTTTATCCTTTCAAGCAAAGTAAACTTTTTCAAAGATCAAGAGTATGATTTGAAGATATTTCAGTACAGTTGTCTATGAAATACTCATGTGGGTACGTCAGGTAGGCAATTGCGTCAAGTTAGATTTAGTGCTTGGACGAGAAGTTTAGGTTTGGAGATACAGCTGGGAGTGGTCAGCTGTAGACAGCAGTGGGAGTTATTAGAATGAGTGAGGCCGCTAAGAGACATCATATAATGAGAAGAAAAGAGGGCCTAGGACTAGACACCGTGAAACTTCAAAATCTAGCAGTCAAGTCAAAGAGATTAAGGATTAAGAGGAAACCCAGGAGCATATAGCCCCTTCGATCCCAGGGACAGAGGGTCCCCCTAGAAAAGCAAGTACCTTGAGATACTACGTGTGGATGAGCTCCACAGGGCATGTGGCAAGGGTTTTATACTATTATCCATGGAGAAAACCTGCAGAAGTCTAAGGGGGAATTAGTTGGTTGAGTGTTTCAAATAGCAAATCATTCTTTCACTATGGAGAATGGCATTGGAGTGGCACTGAGTGGCTGGAAGCACTAGACCCAGGTGAAAGGCCATTGTAGGAATTCTGGTGAGAGATGGTGAGGCCCTGAATTAGGATGGTGGGGAGGGGAGAGATTGGAGATGGAACCAAGAGATAAAATTCGAAGAGCGTGATGATTGGGTGCAAGAGGTCATCAAGGCTGTCTCATGGTTTTGGATACGATGACTAGGATGTTGCTTGTGATTTTAGGGTGGTTTTCATTAGGATTTTATGAATGGCGAATATACATTGTCCACATGTTGTTAATTAAATCAAAGCAATGTTTTGGTTTCGTGTCTCTAGAACCTCTAGCTGTTTCTAGAAACCAAACGGGAGGCTGCTCCTGGTGGTTGTTCCAGGGTAATTTAAGTAAACTTTGAAAAGTAGTGAATTTCAAGGCTGAATTAAAAAAAAAAGAAAAGAAAAAAAGAAAAAAAAAAGGGATTACTCACTGGGCAGCCTTGATTCCTAGAATTTATGTACTAGGAAGTTGGACCTGAAGTAACTTTCTTACCTCTGTCATTTCTGTCGCTTATCTTAGGTTGCTAGCTTTCAAACATACTTGTGACCATTGAGGTCCCCAGGGTTTCCCACCTCCTCTGTCAGGCAGCAGCATGGCAGTCAAACTCTGCACAGGGACAGCGACTTTTTCTGCCTCCTGGCCCGCCCCCATTTCCCAGAATGGAGTTGTTTTCCATAACACACAAGGCCCATATTCTTCAGCCTGCCCGAAGTTGCCAGACCTCAGCGCACTGTTTTTTAAAGGCTCTTTCCATATCCTATTGTATTGTCTGGACCCTCTCCAAATCCAGTTTTTAATTTCCTATTGGCTAAATTTTATTTTCTTCTTTAGGCCTCGCACTCATCTTCCATTTAATCCTGGCTTCTCCTCCTCTGCTGGGAGAGAGGCCTTAATCTCTCTTGGGCCAGCAGCCATGCCATTTAAACATTCCTCTGGGCAGCGATTCAGCTGGTCTAACATTGTTCAGTCCCGCTTCTTGGCTGGGACTTACTGTCTCCCGTCGGCTTCCGTTCCTTTCAGTAAGGAGCGTGAGGGCGGCATTTTTCCTGAAGCAAGAACCCTACTCCCTTCCAATGTAAGCCCCTTTTCTTTGGCTCTATTTTCCTAAGGTTCTGGCACTAAATGTGTAACCAATTCCAGTTGGTCAAGAGGGCCCTGGGCTAAAGTGATGGATCATTTCCTTATCGTGAAGAGATCCAGAGAAGATCAGTGCTAACTTGGTCCGGGGCCCCCCTGCAGCTTCTACACCCTTATTGCCCGATGGGCCTTTCTTCCATGGGTCTCCTAGGAAAATCTCATCTTCAGCACAGCAATACCGCGGATATTTCAGTTTCAAGTATGATGATACTTGATGACGAGGCCTTGTTTCAAGACCAGATGGGGGTACTTGATTTAAACTGCAAGTCAATCAAGGAGTGTGCTCTCTGACTCCCATCTTTGTCATGAACAAACTCCAGTGCACTTGCTGGGCTCACTGTTTGGTTAGTTCCGTTCACCCTCTCGGACTGAACTTGTGTAACCATCGCCACCGTGGGAGGCAAGACGTGATGGACGGAGCTTCAAAGTCAGATTCCGGAGATTGTTCCTGCACTGGGCTCTGTTGTGTTGCCAGCTCTGCCACGAACTGGTTGCATAACCTTGAGGCAAGTCACTTCCCCTCTCTCGGCCTCAGTGTTCTGGTTCTTAAAATGAAGGGTTGCAAACCCAGTAATCTTCCAAGTCCCCTCACGTTGAGATGAACCGTATCATTCATCTGAAAATGTTTTGATGATAGGAAGGCTTTTTCTTCCGAGCCATGCAGGAACTGTGGCGATTTTTCTGTGAATGATCCACTTACTAACAAGGGGGCTCTGTTCCATCACCCCCTCTCTAGAGTTCCCTGGAAGCAGACAGGAGACTCAGCGGTGAGCTGCTTCCTCCAACAGGTAGATATATGTCTTGCTCAGAATAAGAAAAAGAAAATCAAGAAAGATGGACATGCTAAGTACAAAAGAGAAGCTCCTTTTTCTTAAAGCAAACAAACAAACAAACAAACAAACTGAGGAATGCAACTGAGAGAAGGAAAACCAAATCATTTAAATGAAAGAAACAAAAGGCACACAAATACTCCTTCCTCCCCATACACATACTTCTCTACATAATTCAGAGAATCTGATGGAATTATTGAGGTTTTGTTGTGGATTTCATTGTTGAGGTCTTCGAACACAGTTGTAATTTTTTGATGTCCCTTTTAGAAAATCATGCCTCCTTTGCATACTTTTGCCCTTTTTCATAGTTCACCTTACGTAAGCAAGAGGGTGATACCAAGTGTCTAGCCCTAAGTCTTTATTTGAGAAGTGAGGGAAAACGGTTAGAGTTCTGCTTTCTGTGGAGAATCCCTGATAACAGCAGGTTTTGGTCTGGCCAGTGTGGCTCAGTGGTTGAGCATCAACCCAAGAACCTGGAGCTTATGTGTCAGTTCTTGGTGACAGCACATGCCCAAGTTGCGGGCTCTATCCCCAACAGGGGATGTGCAGGAGGTGTTTTTATCTCTCTATGCCTCTCCTTTCTTCTCTTTAAAATTAATAAAAATATATATATGTTTAAAAATAATATAATAGGTTTTGGAAAACTTTTCATCCACTGAGAAAAGATACTAAATAAAAAGCATATGGATGAGAAAAATGGATCTACCAAATAGGTCAGTGCCTCAAAGTGTGGGCCTGTAGGTCACTGACAACACGGCTACTTTAAACTGAGCTCCTGCTAGTTCCAGATAACCCAGGAAGGACTCTGCTTTATTTATCTTTCTGGCATTTATGTAACGTTGTTATGGGAGAATTCACATCAATGATCCACTATCCTTGGTCTGTGTAATTCTTTATTGAATTCATTTCCATTGAAGCAGTCATATTTATATCTGCTTTGTTCAGTCAGGTATTAGTAGCAAAATCTTGCATGAGGAATCAGAAATTCTTACAGCAGTATGCCTAATTCATTTGGGTTGCCAACCGAGAGATAGCTGGATAATCACGTCTTCATCACTCATGTGGGCAGTGTGACTGGTGATAATACCATGTGGGGTTCTTGCAGATGCCGCAGCAAAATTGGTAATGTCATGGACTCACTCTGCATTAAGTGAAAAGACAGCCTGTGAGAGTTGGATCTTTCAAAATTGAGTTTCATATTCAAAATTCAACTTCAGCCAAAACAGATGGCTTTCACTGGTCCATTTCTGAAACCTGCATCTTGATAGGGCTTTTATTTTTATATAATCATAAATCTTAACATTTAGCTTTATTTTTATAGAATTAATATTAATTGTAGCAGTTCTTCTAAGTCTCTCTATAGACAGAACTAACAATGGAAAAATATCTGAGAGAGCTCACATCAAAGAAAAATCTAATGAAAGCGTGTGTTTTTTTAATACAGATCATTAGTCAGAGAAGTGAAACAAATGTTGTCTTCTTATTAAAGCGATTACCTCACCTCTTTGTTGAAAACATGAAACTGCTGAGAGTTACAGTCTATCATTTTTATAAAATATTAGTTGTTGAAGAGTGAGTCTCTAGCAGGCATTCCAAGTTATTTTTTCCTATTCACTCAAATCCAAAATATTGCTCATCTAAACTTTGTTAATCACTGTTACAGTAAGTCTGAGACTGCAAGACGCCCAGTAATTCATAACTGTCTCGGGACTTCTTCACCTTAAGGTCGGTCACTCAGTTCCTGAGCTGGCGATCAGTAACAAGAAAGCACCGTCTGCTGTAACGGCATGGAATTAATAAAAAGGAAAGCAAGAGATTTTATTTCAAAAATCTGTCTGAAAAGCCACCAGGTTTCTAGCACTGCTTCTTCTTTGCCATCCACCACCTCATTTTCGAAGAGAAATAAGGTGCTGGTGAGGTCCCCCACCCCGAAAAGTAGCCCTGATAAGCACAGCAATGGCACAACGTGCTCTGGGAGCAGAGAGCAGGGGCCCTGAAGTCTGCAATGGGAGGAGCTATGGAAGGTGACACAGAAGAAGTGGCCCCTGGATCGACTCCTGAGAAGCCAGAGGAGCTTTGAGCAAAGCAGGTAGCGGGGAGAGTTTCTAGTGGAGGAAGGAGTATGCACCAAGTCAGGGAGAAATTAAAGACCGTAGGGTCTACAAAGAACTCTAGTATGCTGGTGGGGATGGAGCATTTATTGGGAAGGAGGCTGGCTGAGAACGGGGCCAGACTGGCAGCCAGGAGCCAGATGATGCAGGGCGCTCTGTGCTCTGCGAAGGAGCGTGCTTGTATCCTCCAGCCAAGAGGAGATACTGGACATTCTGAGCAAGAAGATGTCACCAACAGGGTTGCAGTTCGGTAGAGAACCGTTTAGAGGGAGGGAGGCAAGACTGGAGATTAAAAAAAAACAAAAACCAATTAGGAGTATGAGCCTCAGGAAAGTTAGATAAAAGGGTATGACTGGAGGGATGGGGGTGGAGGAGCAAGAGACGGGTGACTAAGGTTTCTGGTTTGGGTGACTGGTTGGATTCTCTGCTGAAGGGAATACAGGCGAAAAGGAGATGTGAGGCGGGAGTAGAAATAAGTTCATTTATGATGAACATGTCCAGCAGTTATTAGATAAATGTCTCTAACGGATGGAGGTTGGCCGTGGAGGAAGGCTGGGAAATCAGTATAAAAGTGGTAATGGAAGCATTTCTGAGTTTTCCAGCCCTTAGGTCCTATAGTTCGACGAGTAGTGTAATCTCCTGACAAATGTCCATCCCAGAAAGTCTAAACTTAGCAGTGGCCTGTGTCAAGTGATTTGATGGCACATGCGGTTACTCCTCGCATGGTAGTGATCAGTAAATAGCTGTAATCCCAGCCTCATGCTGACATTGAAAAATCTATCAGAACAAATCTATGGAGTGTCTTCTTTGTGTTTGATAGAGGCAAAAAAAAAAAAAAAAAAAAAAAGGAAGGCTAAGAGATGAAAGATTTCTCACTAAGATCAGGAAGTACAGTTTAGGAGGAAGACAGTGTAGTTTAGTAGGTTCAGACTTGATAAGTTTGACGTTACAGCAGAAGATCAAATGGGTAAATGGATGACTTTGAAGGATCCTGGCTGGAGAGGAGGAATTGGGATTCATTCTGAGGACCTTGGTCTTTGCAGTTGGGAAGGTGCGGAAAGGGTGGAGAGGGGAGGACTGAGGCCTGAGCCCTGGCAGGCGCCACCTTTATTCAGGCTGTGCCAGGTGAGGGCTAACCATAGTGGTTACAGGTAGAATGAGAACAATGGTTTGTCCGGTTATGAAAAGAGAGAGTTCTGTAAAGGAGGGGGTGTTGACCAGATGTGGAGGTCAAGGGTGATGGTGACTGATTGGCAAATGATCATGGGATTTAATGATGGATCTGTAGATGGTTTTTCTGAGGGGTTTTGAGAGACAGAGTCAGGAAGTAAGTCATTAATGATTAGGAGGAATAGTAATAGTAATAATAACAGCTGACACATACTGGATGCTTCCTATGCTACATGCCAGGCAATGTTCTAAAAGTAACATTTTATGTGTGTTATTTTGTTTAATCATCACAGTGATTCTAGAAACACATCCATATTATTGTTATTAATATTAGTATCATTGCTATTATTTTATTTACTGGTAAGCTATATTAGGAAATAAAGGTAACGACTGTAGACAGTTTTGTGGGGTTTTGTGTTTTTTTGTAGACATTTTACAGTGGTAGAAAGAATGGAAAAGCACAGTGGGTGACATCATGGTCAAGCTTTTCCAAGGCAGTGAGGGAAGGGGATGGGGGGAGGGGGTGTATAGTGGAAGATGCTGAGTAGGTTGGACTCCAGGGAAAAGGGTGGGGCTGGGAGAAAGGCCCCAGCCTTGAAAGTCTTCTTTGAGTTGTGAAAATTAGGAAAACTCTGATGCAGTCACTCATATTTTGCAATTCAAAAAGTGAGACAGTCTCTGAATGTGATGGTGTCAGTGTTGGAACATCAGGAAGGGAAGTGAGACAGCTGCCGAAAATCGCTGAATTTTTCCTTAGAAAGTTTCTTGGAATCAGCTTAAAAAGATTAAAACAAGAAAAGCTCAATTTTATTAACATTAACTCTCGAAAACCAAATTCTGTCAAGTGCAATTTAGCCCATCATTTCCTTTATCGTTTGTTTTCTTGTTTCATTACTTGAACATAAAAACACTACCTTCTACCAGATTTGGATACAGTCATTGCATTTTCTTAACTATTTCTCCCAAAACCTGTATTTTGGGACTGTGAGGTCCAGAGGCAGACAGGACAGAAGGGAGTGCACAGTAAACAGGAGGTCAGAAATGAAAGAATGGCAGGGAAACTGAAGAAGAAGATAAAGAAGAACTATATCTAACAGTCCTTTTGTGACGTTGTCATTGAGACATCACTTTTATGAGAACACTAGAGGTCTGGTGCATGAAAATTCATGCACTGGAGGGGGAGTGGTGTCCCTTAGCCTGGCCTGCCCCCTCTCACAGTCCAGGAACCCTCAGGGGATGTCCTACTGATGGCTTAGGCCCATTGCCCAGGGGCAACGGGCCTAAACTGCAGTCTGGCCTCCCTCTGTGGAGGCGACCAGGATGATCAGGGGAAGGCGCCGCCTCTATCACCCTGCTGCTGCTGCTGCCATTGCCAGTCGCGGTGGCTGCCGTGAGTCCTGGGCCTTGCAGCTGCCTGAGCCCACAGCTGCCGTGAGTCCCGGGCCTTGCAGCCACTGTGGCTTTGTCCGGATGGACGTCTGGATGGACATCCAGAAGACGTTCGTCCTAATTAGCATATTACCCTTTTATTAGTGTAGATTTTTATTAATGGGGGGCAAGGAGAGGCCAGGGACCACTATCTATGTCACAGAATTTATACAGAACACAATGGATTTACAGGTTTGGCCACTGGCTGGTCAGGTGGAGCAGCATTAACATTGAAGACCTTGAGTGGCTACAATGAGTTCAGTGGCTACACCGCTGAACTCATCAGATTCTCTGTCCCTTCCCACTCCCTCTTGCCTGCTCTTCTTCCCTCTTCTTCCCCACTATCCCTCTCTCTCCTCTCCTTCCCCTCTGCTTTCGCCCTCTCCTCTCCTTCCCCCACCTTCTTCTCTTCCCTCTCTTGGGAATACTAGCTAGACTTGATCAAGGTCATCCATGGAGTTGAGTAACCATTGCCCAGGCAGGCAACAACTTCTTTCAGCCTCCAACTCTGCAGATAGAACGGTTTAGAATTTACCACAATCAACACAGGTGGCAGTACCTTCCCATTTGTCCCTTGTAGAGAGAGACAGTTCTCCTTCAAAATAAAGAATTAAAAACATTGAGAAAATAACTGAGTGTGACCATTGTAGCCGTTGTTTCCGTTTGAAAACATTTCCTGAGAAAAAAGTAAATGTTTTCTCCTAGAACCCAGTGTTTTGTCTAGTAAGACATTTCCATCAAAACATTTTATTGCTGTGTAAAATGTTTTTAAAGTTCATTCTGTGTAACCATGATCATGTCATACTAACCGGGGTGTGTGGAAGCGCCTGTGTATCCATTCCTACCTGGTGTTTGTCAGTCTGTGTTTTGTGTCTTTTTTGCAGATATTGATGAGTGTGTAAACAACACTGTCTGTGACAGGCACGGGTTTTGTGACAATACGGCCGGCTCCTTCCGCTGCCTCTGTTATCAGGGCTTTCAGGCCCCGCAGGATGGGCAAGGGTGTGTGGGTGAGTTTTTAGACTTTTTTCCCCCCAACACGCTTCCTATCTCCGCATGGAAAAGAAACCAAAGCTATCAACAACAGGAGAGACTACCAGCAAGGTAATCCAGACAGAATTTCATCGCGATTGGATGTTGTCACACAATGTGGGGATGTATGAAAAGGTCCTATGGCTTCTGAAATGGCTAGGGACATTAAGAAGTATAGACGTGTAACTTTGAATTTAGACGTGTAGTAGGGAGAACATCTGTTTAAGCTCTTAGCTGAGTGTGCAGAACTCTCAGGCCCCTCCTGCACCGGAAACAGAGTCTGGTGTGGGGCAGAGCTTGCCTGTCTTCACTGGGCACCTCCTCAGGCAGTGCCTGTAAGGAGGGGTGTTGGCAGGAATTTCGGTTTCCAGGAGTGACACCCAGGAGCCATGCGTTGGATTGGGCAACTGCATTTCTTCACTCCTCTGATGGACAGGCAAATGAATCTTGAATGTCATCAGATGTCCTAGGACAGTGGTCGGCAAACTCATTAGTCAACAGAGCCAAATATCAAAACAGTGCAATGATTGAAATTTCTTTTGAGAGCCAAATTTTTTAAACTTAAACTATATAGGTAGGTACATTGTTATTCACTTAATTAGGGTACTCCTAAGGCTTAGGAAGAGCCACACTCAAGGGGCCAAAGAGCCGCAGTTTGCTGACCACGGTAAGACATGGCCCAGCATATGCACATGAGAAGAGGGGATGTTGCATTTCATTTTCTGACCAGCTGTGGTTTCTTTAAATCACATTCATTATGAAGCACATTAATAACATAGAGCAATTCAATGGGAAAGAGAAGAAAGGTTCTTCAATTAAAAACTTCCCAGATAGCCAGGCATTTTCTTGATTCTTCTTAATTAAGAAAAATAGCTCTGTTCATTCTGTGGCAAATTTGCAATGAAAGCATTCATTCAGGTCCCATCCAGATCTCACTGGGAAGACAAAACCTAGGCATTTGGAAATTTAATGAAAAACTCACTTGACTAATCACCGCTTTTGAGGTAACACTGTCATCATCGCTACTGCCAGTTGCTGTTTTAGTCTCCATTGCACTGAAATGCCAGCGGTGAAAGTCATCTGATACTCCCTAAATATTGTGACTAAATAGGTCATGTGACCTGACCCCCACTTACCTTCTCAGCCTCACCTTGTCTCTCCTCACCTTTTATGCTCCAGCCACGTAAAACTGCTTGCGCTTGCTCGTGCGACTGTGCGGTTCCTTGGCTGTTGTTTGCTCACTCTGTTGAGAAGGTCCTCGAAAATTCCCCTTCCCAGAGCCTGAACTCACCCCACTCATTGCCGGAGCCGGAGCCGGAGCTGGAGGAGAGATGCCATCTCCTCCCACACACCACCCCTGTGCCACCTCTCACTCTCCAACTGAGCTGTGACCCTCCTCCTGCTTCCAGAATACCTTGAGCAAATTCTATTGCAGAACGGACACCCTTTTGGGGGGAATAATTTAATCACATGTGTGCTGCCGGCAGCCACCTTCTCCAAGGCAGTGAGCGCCATGTGACTGAGAACTTTCTCTCTCCACCGGTTTGGCCTGTCATAGGTGCTCGGTAAATATTGTTTAACTGTCACTTATTGGGATCTCAAGCCACTGACTTCACACAGCTCTCAAACCTCATTTCTAGGCAGCCGGATGAATTCACTGAGCCCGTGTCGATGTTTCATTGTGGCACACAAAACGCCACCCTTAGTAAAGAAATCGTTTTCGTCATTTTAGGGAACTCAGCAGGTGTCCTTTTGCCTGTGTGTGCATGCCTTCCAAAATATTAACTGAGCACCTATCATGTGCAACTCACTATACTGGTGTTCTGTAGGATGTAAGGGATGAATCAGCCTTGATACCAACCGTTGGCCATGCTGTTTCTTCTACTAGGACCCTGACTGCCTCCCCCCACCTCCACCCCCTCTTATCATCACCTCTATATCCTTCAGGTAGAGCTCCCTCCCAACCATTTCCCTACCCACCCTGCACCGAAGGCCCACTGTCTTGTGCTTTCATAGTGCTCTGTACTGTTTGTGCTTGGCACTTATCACGGCCTATCTGCTTATCTGATTAACTTCCCTGACTTGACTATAAGCTTCATGAAGTCAGGAGTTGGGCCGCCTGACTCATGATTTTTTCCCCCAGTGCCTAGGCCCCTAGAACTCAACTAGAAAATATTTTGGGGTTGAATGAATGCAGCCTGATGGGGGAGCCTTGTAAATAACACCAGTTGGAAAGTCCAAAGTTCCATTGGACATTGACCTAAAACTGATCAATGTGAACTGGCAGATTTCTAAAGTCAGTTCTTCTGGTCTAAATTATGACTGTCTAGGTTGATTAAATATACTAACTCGTTGCTTTACTTTATGTTGCAGTATCTTTTAACTAGCGAAACCCAGCTCGTTTTGGTTTTTATCTGTTTATATACGCAATGAAATGGAAAACTGAGTAATTATTCAAATAAGTCAAGATACATAAACTTTGTGTTCAATTAACTGAGCGGAGCAGGTGAAAACAGGATGTGTTTTCTGAGGGGTTTGGCGAATTGCTCAGATGTTTAACTTCGTATTCGCGGCCTCAGAGTGTGCTCCTGAAAGCCGCTGTTGCACAGGGGGAAGGCATAAAGCACATGAGCATTTCAGGTGTCAGCCAGGGGCTCTGCTGCATGGGGCCTGCATTCATAACATTTCTTAGGAGGAGTAAAGGTGAGAGGTAGCATTGGGCCAGGTCGAACATCGCATTAGGCTTTCTTTTGGGCTGTGCACTTGCATAATGTTGAATCAAACACACTCACCAGTAGATTCCTTGGCTGTGGGACACCAACAGGATTTTCAAAGGCAGGGCGAAACCAGTGAGGAGTCATCGAACCAGTTTGTTGTATGTGAGTGGGACCCAGTGAATACTTACGGGGTCTTTACACAACCTGACTGCTGGTTGTTAAATGATGGATGTCTTGGCTGCTAGGAAATGATTTTCAGACATTTACGTGGATTTAAAGCCATTTCTTAAAAATGAATTTAAAGGAGTGTATGGTTTTCAGAGTGCCAGTGATGGTGATTTTCCTTGAATTAAGAACTGAGAGGAGGAGTGTGGGTTATAAGACCTCGTTATGTCAATAACTTAGGGAGGCGAAAACTAAAGCACCAAAGGTGCGTAGGATGCTTGCAGCACAGTTCTGGGATGTTCCTTAAAGCCAGAATTGGAATTTGGAAACTTCGCTTTGCATTTTCATGGCTCTTTCATACAAACCAAATGCACAGCCCTACCTTGAGGGGCAGCAGGGCCCGACTGCTCGCTGGGGGTCCTGGTTCTCAGCCAGTGCCACCAGCCTCGGCACAGCTGGTCAAGCAAAGGAGTGAGGCCCCCGTCTGACTTGGTCTGTGCTCCCTTTTCCAGATGTGAACGAATGTGAACTGCTCAGTGGCGTGTGTGGCGAAGCCTTTTGTGAAAACGTGGAAGGCTCCTTCCTGTGTGTGTGCGCGGACGAAACCCAGGAGTACAGCCCCATGACCGGGCAGTGCCGCTCCCGGGCCCCCGCGGGTAAGTCACGGGGCCCCTGTGGAGGGGGCAGGGCTGCTCTCCGGGATCGGTACGTGCATTGGTTTGGGCCAAACACTCTGCAGTGAGGTAAGAAGTAACCAAATGTTCTGGCACACGCTGTCCCTGGAAGCTTCTGTGCTCTTCCCAGCCTGCCTTATTAGTGGATTTAGGAGGTGGGTGAGGACTAGGTGGTCCCTCCTGTGCTTCCCAACCCAGAGGTGCCATGACTTAGGGTGCGGGATCCAAAGTGATGAGAGCATTTACTGGGAATTGCTTAAAACTCAGAGAGCCATCGCTTGGGGTCTCACAAGCATCATCTCATTGTGTGGCATAACCCTTCTCTCCTGGTCCTCAGAGACGTGTATCTTGACATTTCTCTAAATGAGGAGCAACATATGAGCCTCTCAGGATCTACAAAGATTTCCACTTGGAATTCTTGAGGTGTTTTCCCAGAATTTGGCCTAGAGAGCGGCTGTGTTTGCACTCATTTAAAATTTCATCTGGGCCGTCGTCAATGGCGCGCATTGCAGTGGGGAAATGATGCTTTTCCAGATAAATTCATCAGCTTCCAGATCGCCCTTGTAGTTTGTGCCACGTCGCCATAGCTTGGCTGTGTTTTAAGAAAAGCAAAAGACTGAGTGGCCCTCTGAGAGCCGGCTAAAGTGACACACAGACCATTTTGCTTTCTTGCTCAATCTCAGTTGATTTTTATCCACGTTTCTGAGAAAGCTTTCACTGTTCCATCATAGGGTGCACGTGTTCTGGGTAAAATAATTGTCTTTGCAAGTAATAAGGAGGAAAATCTAAAAGTACATGTTTTCATCCACACACACTTGATTTCTCAGGGATTAACTACAGGAAGTGGGGAGTGCAGATTTAAATGAGCAGACAGCAATACACGGGCATTTCGAAGGAGAACAGAGTGTTTCTGGAGGGAGGGGCTGCTCTCCATTCAGGGACTGAAACACATCATCTTTTTTTTTTAATTAAATCTTTATTGTTCAGATTATTACATTTGTTCCTCTTGTTCCTCCCAGTTCCCACCCCACCCTCGGCCCTCACTCCCCACCCACTGTCCTCATCCATAGGTGCACGGTTTTTGTCCAGTCTCTTCCCGCATCTCCCACACCCCTTTCCCCCCCAAGAATAGTCAGTCCATTCCCTTTCTATGTCCCTGATTCTATTATAATCAACAGTTCATTCTGATCATCAGATTATTTATTCACTTGATTCTTAGATTCACTTGTTGATAAATGCGTATTTGTTGTTCATAATTTGTATCTTTACCTTTTTCTTCTTCTTCCTCTTCTTAAAGGATACCTTTCAGCATTTCATATAATACTGGTTTGGTGGTGATGAACTCCTTTAGCTTTTCCTTATCTGTGAAGCTCTTTATCTGACCTTCAATTCTGAATGATAGCTTTGCTGGATAAAGTAATCTTGGTTGTAGGTTCTTGATATTCATCACTTTGAATATTTCTTGCCACTCCCTTCTGGGCTGCAAAGTTTCTTTTGAGAAATCAGCTGACAGTCGTATGGGTACTCCCTTGTAGGAAACACATCATCTTAATAGCAAAAAGCAAACACAAAGCAAGCATCAAAAACCTGGTTGACCAATAACGGGATGGATTAAGTAACTGTCTTCTTCTTATTGATCTTTGGTTTTATGGAGTAACACCTCACCCGTTGTATTATTTTGACTGAAATAATTCGCATGTCATAATATTTGTATGTGTTGTGCCCAGATTTCAAAGTTCCCAAGACCCCCAGGGAGCCAGTCAGTCCGATGCAAAAGCAAAGAGTCCTTTATTATGCAAGCCGGCCTGCGCTCCCCGTTCACCAGACCCACCGACACAGCGGAAAGTCCAGTGGCAGAGAGAGCGAGGCCTGATGGGACAGGGGGTTTTAAAGGGGGATGGAGTGAGGGCAGGAGAGGGCACTGTGGGCCCGGCTGATTGGCCAGGCGCGAGTCGGTACAGGATGTGGTCATAGTGATGGCGTGCACTTCCCTTGATTACCATTGGTTAATTCAGAGAAATCCTGGGTGTGGCTAGCAGCGGCTTCTTCCCGTGAGGAAGCACGTGGCCCCATCCCAAAATGGAGGACCCAAGGCAAGATGGAGGGTGCACATGGTCCTGTCCCAAGATGGAGACCCCAAGGCAAGATGGAGGGCGCAGTCCTTGTCTGGCTCCTGCTGCTGCTGCTCGAACTCGCCACAAGGCAGGATGGCCCCCCACATGGGGCCCGGCGGTCGGCCCACGCAGGCCCCGGTCCCCCCCGACTGGGCCCCGAGGGCCGCATGGACCCTCGGCCTCAGCGCGGGCAAGCGGGGAGCCGACCACGGGGGAAGGGAGGAAAGAGCGAGGCGGTGAGGCCTTCCGCCCCCATGACCTCCCCTGTGGTCGGTCGCCGCCAGGCCCCCACCCCTCGGCCCGCCGCCGGCCACCGCGCAGCCGGTCCGGAGACTCGACCGCTCCGGGGAGGCCAGGCCCTACGGCGGGCGCGGAGGGATTTCAGAGCCAGGCGGTCAGACTCCTCCCCCCGCACCGCCCGGAGAGGCGGGCGGTGCGCCTTTCATATGGTCATTAAATGAACTATATGAAGATCAGGTAGTCATGATAAATGCATGTGATACAATGCGAAGGAAAAAAATAAGATATTCCAGTGATCACAGTCTGTGGAGGGACGGAAGGGGGTAGAATACATAAAATGATTGTTGGAATTAATGGAACGTTTACTTTTTCCGTTTATTTTCCAAACTCTTTGTAAGACTGTAAATTGGAATGGCCGGGGCTCTGGTCTGCTAACAACTTTCCAGCTGTGTGAGCTTGGGCTTGTCATTCAACATCTGTGAGTTCTGATTTTCTCACCAGTGAAATCGGAAGGTTATATTTACCTCAGAGGGTTTCGGTAATTTTTTTTAAAAAAGTATATATGTAGTAGCCCTTCATCAATGGCAAAGTACTATATAAAGTCAAGTCATCAAGTAGTGAGCTATAATGCAAACCCTTAAGGGATGTCTGTTTCTCATCCTTTGATGAGCTCTTCTGAAATGGTCCACCTTTTAACTGCAAATATTTTTTCTTGCTAGAATGTTTTAGTAATGTCAAGAAATGGTTCATTCAGTTCACATAGCTTCAATTAGATTATCTGTCTGGGATCCTAAAGCTTGCTCCTGTTTTTTTAGAGTTGTAACAATGGGGTCATTGTCCATCAGAACCATTGTTGGTGAACCGGACTAGTTCACTGACAACTACTTCTTAAAACTTTACATGATTATTTTTGTAAGCCTTGTTCCTCACCTACTGTTTTTTGTGTTTCTATAAGCAAGTCCCTTTGCCTTTCCCCCTCCCTGAGTCTCCTTTCTCTCTCGTTGATAAATTCCCTTTCTGGACAGTTCTTCCCCTGCTTTTTCAAGGAACATTATTTTGAATACGCAGCTTCATAAAGCTTGTCTGCCAATGAATACATACTTTTACCTTAATATTATATCTAACGCTTTTATTTATGGGTTTCTTGTATATTTTCCCCATAGTTCTCTGGCTTCTGCTAAATCCTCTACATACCCAGTTGTTTCATTGGTTTATATCAATATAATCTAACTAAACAGTAATTGGTGAGTCTTACTAATTCCTATAGTTCCTGGTATCTCTGATTTCTACCAGACCTCAATTTGTATAGATCTTGGAAAACTTGATTATATGGACTTTTTAAGTGTCCTGAGAGACAGGTCAGCTAGAAACTCTAGTGGGAACCTTCTCCCTGACTTCAGAGGCAATAATTGATCCGTTGTTTGAAAAAGTTGATTAAAGCTGAAAATCATAAAAAGGAGAAGACATATTTTAAATATTTAAAATTCAACTTAAAGCATGTAAATGTAAATTCATTCACCAATCTTTGAGGAAGGGCCAAGGTCTGGCTTTGAGTAGAAGTTCACTGTTAAGAGTTCTGCCTGGCTTGTCTTGCATGAGCCATATCTATGATGCATTATCTCCACTGCCAACATTAAAGGGAGTGCGAATGCAAAGGCCTTTGCGGAAGTAAATGAGTGGAACATTCCTCTGGATTGTTGCGGTTTTTCTCAATTTTTTTTGCAGTTGTCTTATCCATACCCATTTGGTAGCATTCTTTTAACTGAACAAACTGTAGTCTTTCTAAAACTTTAACGCGTTCTAGAAACAACTCTTCTACTCACACTTGTATTTTATTGGTTTATATACTACTTGATTATGGAACTACAGTAATCAACACACTGGCACACAATGTTTGAGAATAAATGTAGCTGAGACTTGGTCAACATACTGGTCAACATGTAATAACAGAAGTTATGTAGACCCCCCACAAGAGCTGCCGACTGGCCGTGAGCATTCTACCCGCTGTGAGCATTAGCCAGGATGTTTCTCAGGGCACCAGAGAACATTGGCTAATCCAACAAGTGGGTTAAATGGAGGCCAGTTAAGAGTTGTATTCCACTGCAGCCAGAGAGTCTGCTGTTACATAAAATGAACCATCTTATGCCAGGTCTAAGTTTTTAAATAAGGATTCAAATGAACTTTATTATATCCATGATAGGCTAACAGACCTCATCCTTCGTGAAAAGTGTTTAAGAAAGGGAAGATAAAGTTGCCATTTAACATTCCAAGGATGAGCAGTCGCATAATAATCTCAAGTGGTTTCACACTGTGGGCAGAACTGGACCTAACGGGTGGGTGTCAGGAAGGCAGATTTCAGGTCAGGATGCAGAAGAACTTTCCAGTAAATAGATAGCTGTCAAAATACCTGTCTCATGAAATCCTGGGTGTTGCCCTAGAGCAGTAATTTTTTGACTGGTGTGCCACAAGAATTGTTAAAACACACAGTACCTGACTTAGTCAGGGGCACTGGCCTCTTTTCCCTTAGATTGTCAACTAAAAAAAATGACAACCTTTGTTTTTTGTAAGATCAGCAAAACATAGAATTTATTTTTCCATGTGCCTCAGAATTTTAGCAATTGGCTTGGATGTGCCATGAGATGGAAGAGGTTGAAAATCGTTGCCCTAGGACAGGTGGGACACCCACTGGCAGACAGGCACCCACTTCCAGCAGGACTTTGTCCCAGGCGGACCTTCAAGGTGCTTTTGAACTTTAATGTCCTACGATTTTTATTCCTAAACGACTTCTTGGCTTTTACCTACCCTTTTTGTTAGGTCTGGTCTAATGTTTTTCACTGCCTGGGCCTTTGGCCACTAATTTCCATGGCCATGCATTGCCTAAAAGCACCCGAAACAGAAACAACTAAGAAATGTCCATACCAGACCACTCATCACATGGAAGAGGGTATGGATATGAAATATAGCCTGATGCTTTTATTTCCTTAGTGCCTGCGATAATTGCTCCATAAAAACTTTATGTCCTCGGGCACTCTCAAAGAAGCAGTAAACATTTAGTCTGGGCAACTGCAGCCTTCAGGCCTCACCCACAAAATGCTATTCTCTGCCTTGATTAGTGCACAGATGCTGTGGTAGGGACTGGATTTTATTTTTAAAACAGAAGGTATAATAAAAAGAATGCAAAAGAGATAGGTATTATAATCGATGTAGGTGTTTAAGAAAAGCAAATAAACAGGATCAGAAATTATAAAACATATAAATTGGAGTGATTCTTCGCATTATAAAGTAATTATTCTTCCTCACTGTTAAGAAATGCAAATAGCCCTGGTCGGTGTGGCTCAGTTAGTTGAGCATCATCCCATGCAAGGAGAGGTCGCAGGTTCGATTCCTGGTTGGGGCACATGCAGGATTGTGGGCTCAATCCCTAGTAGGAGATGTACAGGAGGCAACCCATGGATGTTTCTCTCTCCCCCTTTCCCTTCCTCTCTCTAGAAATCAATAAAAACATATTTTAAAAACAGAAATGCAAATAAACAAGATCAGAAATTATAAAATAGAAACTGGAACGAATATTTGCCTTATGAAATGATTGTTCTTCACAAAATGCACTACAGGGTTTCCTTAAATATCCGTTTTCTTACTCTATTTGAGAACTTACTCTCACATCACAAGCCAGACCCCAGATTTCTACATCTAGACCCACCTTCATGGTCTCCAGCCCAGCTCCTTTGTTTACAGGTCAGGAGGCCATTCTCGGGGTCACCTAGCCAGTGTGGGCAGAATCGGCAGAGGACCCCAACTCCAACCTCTTTCCACTTCCATCTGTTTCTCAAGATAGAGGACACCATGCCACCAGATTCTCCTAAAAACTGGCTTCCTTTTCACTTCATTTCTTTGCTTTGTTCTGATTATTAAAACAATGCACATGCTTGTTAGAAAACTGGCAAATGCAAAAAATATATCAAAAAAGGAAATCCCCTCAGAGCCGCCATCCAGGGATAACCTGTACCCAGGCCGACCTCCAGGCTTTGAAGCGACATCCATGCTCCACCTACCTCAGCAGAACTCCCCTCCACTCGATCCCCCACACGCTGAGATCAGCCCTCACATGCTCCACCTGCCTGATACTCCTTTCTTGCGGTCATCAGTGAGCCACCCATCTCATCGCAGGCTCCATCTTCAGAAATGATGACAGTGGATTCCCATTTCCTTCACCTGCTTTCCCCCTTGACTGATTTTAGGACATTACTCCTCCCTTATCCTCCCACCCCTCGGACTGTTCTTTTTCTGTCTTATTCTCAGACTCCTTTTCTGTTGCCCATTCCTTAAACAATAGTGCCCCAGGGAGTTGCATGTTCAGCCCTCTCTTTTACTCTAGTTCTTCTCCTGGGAGATTTTCTTCTCCGATGTGGACTGCCAAGCAAACACCTTCTGCCTCCACCTCTATTTCCAGCTGCCAGTCATCGGACCTTTCTCTGGGGTGTCTTGTAAGCGTCTCTGCCTGAAATTATCCAAAACAAAATTAATTACTGTTCCTTCTCCAGTAACTCTCTCTATGTTCATTCATTAATTGCTAACCATCAAAACTGGAAATCCTGCCCCAGCCTGCTTGGTTCAGTGGTTGGAGTGTAGGTCCTCGGACTGAAGGGTCACAGGTTCAATTCTGGTCAAAGGCATGTACCTCTGTTGTAGGCTCAATCCCTGGCCCCGGTTGGGGCATGTATGGGAAGCAACCAATCAGTGTGTCTCTTTCACATCAAAGTTTCTCTCTGTCTCTCCCCCCTCCCTTTCACTCTTCCACTCTCTCTTAAAATATCAATGGATTAACATAAAAACAAGCAACAACAAAAATACTGGAAATCCTGAAGTCAGATTTGATTTTTCTCCCCTTCCATCCAAGCCATCCTAACATCCTGCCACTTCTACCTCAATAGTATCCTTCCGATCTCTCCCTGCTCCTCCGTTACCACGGTCCCCCCAGTCCTTCAGCCTCTCTTCCCTGACCACAGCAGGTGCCAGCTGACTTCTCATCTTGCCCCTCCCATCCCCACACCACTGCCACTGTTGACATTTTCGAAACATACATCTGGTTTTCAATCCTTCTTTACACTTTCAACTGCTTCCTGCTGCTTACAGCGCGAGGGCCAAATCTATTAGCAGGCAGCATGGCCACTTTTCCTCTGTCTTATTTCTCTTTGCATCCCCTGCAACCCATGACCTATGGCGACACTCTGCAGCTGCTGAATAAAATTGCCTCTCCACATTGGAGAATGTGTCCCTTGTGTGCCCCAACATCTCGTCCCCTGCTAGTTGCATAAAGTAAAAGTAACTATTCCTTTTATCAAAGTTATAAAGGGGCCACATTTCAGTGAGGAATTTCTATTCACACTTGTTTGTAGGGCGGACAGTTCCTCCAGGTGCTTTGGTTACATTGCACGTGGCACAAAAGAGAAAGGAGCATTTCCCTGCTCCCAGGGGACGCGGGCCAGTCAATCCTCCTGGTTCTGACAGCCGGACCCAAACAGCATTCTGGTTTCTCTGTTCCTATCGAGGCCCACTACAGGTTCTGTGTGTGTACATATTTTTTAAGGCAGGAAACCACATAATATCATGCAACTGTTATATTTGGCAGAGTAGGATTATTTTTCTAATGCGTTTGGTTAACCTGTGAAATCAATTAACATTAAGAGAGTTTTTTCAAAATAATTTCTGATTGGAAAAAAAAACCTTTGGTAGGAAAAAAAATTAAAGACAGCGAGACCACATTGTTTGGAATGCAAACACTGTAAAATGCCATAAAACTCCAGAGGTCTTAATGGGTATTTGTAGTGGATCTATACCATAAATGTAGGGAAGACTGAAGAAAATGTGATCATTTGTTGTTTTGTAGGTTGTTGTTTTTTTTTTTTTTAAGTTGGGTCAGGTTTCTTCTCACATTCAAAGAGTATAGTGAGAAGAATTTGCTAATTACCAAACCATGCTTTTATTTTTATGAAATTTTTCTGCTTCTTACATATAGTTTCTAAAATGATACCTGAGCTTTTAATAAAGACACGTTGATATTTGAATGAACTGATCTATCAATAGATCAAAATCACAGACTCAAACTATATAAATAAACCATTTTATCTTAATACTGCAAGAGACACGCACACCTTTGCATTAGAAATGCATTTTGTATCCTAGAATTTACCATAAAAAAAGGCCTGAAGAGGAATGGTTTGTAAATTTTTTTAAAAGCCCTAGCCGGTTTGGCTCAGTGGACAGAGTGTCGGCCTTCAGACCGAAGGGTCCGGAATTCAATTCTGGTCAAGGGCATATGCCCGGGTTGCAGGCTCAATCCCCAGTGTGGGGTGGGCAGTAGGCAGTCGGACAATGATTCTCTCTCATCATTAATATTTCTATCTCTCACTCCCTCTCCCTTCCTCTCTGAAATCAGTAAAAAACATACATTTTTTTTTGTATTATTATTTTTTTTAAATATATATTTTTATTATTTTTTAAAATATATTTTTATTGATTTCAGAGTGGAAGGGAGAGGGAGAGAGAGAGAAACATCAATGATGAAAGAGAATCATTGATCGGCTGCCTCCTACATGGCCCCCACTGGGGATTGAGCCTTATAACCCTGGCATGTGCCCTGACCGGGAATCCAACTGTGATCTCCTGGTTTATAGGTCGACACTCAACCACTGAGCAACACTAGCTGGGCTGGTTTGTACATTTCTAGATGTTTCCAAACATTGCACATGTCTCTCCCAGCGTGGGTTAATGCTCACGATCCTCTGTACCGGCCCTTGCGATGCGCACCTGTCCATAACACAGGACTTGTGTTGCTGTGACGTCTGCTCATTTCTCCATCTCCACAGGTGCTTCCTGTTCCCACCCACGACAATGTGTCTCCCCCATTTTCTTTCTCCACAATGCTTTATTCGGCTCTCAGGAGTCTCTTTCACCCACACCTGCCCACTTGTCTTACCCTCACATTTCCAGTTTTTAGTAGCATCTCCATAAATCACAGACTTTCTCTTCTCCCCAGTGCATTCCTATATTAGGCTTACTTCTCCCTTTCTCTTCTGACCCCTTCACCAGAAAAAAACAACAACGAAATATCCTCCACTGCATCTAGCAAGTATTTATGGTGAGGCCTTTGGAATGTGAGGTCCTGAGGCCTCAGGAGAAACTGGCACTGTCTTCTACCCCAGCACCTAAGTCAGAAACACAGCCATCACCTGTTCACCTGTTAATGCATTCCTGCCCCATCCCCCAGGTTCTCACACTCACAGTGTTACTCCTTCTGCAAACCGGACACCCCTCACCCTGGTCCACCTGCACAGGGTGCAGTTGTATTTTGACTCCTCCTCACCCCTATCACACTTTATTTGCTGGCCAATTTTTTAAAAATGTATTTTTCAAGAACTTGGCTCGACCATCAACTCCTCCGGGGAGCCTTCCATGATTGCCTTACTCAGCCCATCCTTCCACAGTGTGGCTTAGGTTCCCAGGTCTTATTCTCCCAGCGCTGTCGTGGGCTGACTCCCTACCCAACTGACCTCTTTAAAAATGGGAACTGTGTGGAGAAATCTTTTCTCAAAGTATTTTTTCTCTTGTGCTTTGCTCTGTAACCTTTATTTTGACTTTTTTCATATCTTTTACCAGCTGAAATTACCACCTTTCTACAGACTTCCTTTTTCTTTGCATCCCTTCTTATCCAGTCCGTTCCTATTGGCTGTGCTTGTTTTCTGGAACTCACCCATGGCTTCTCCTGAATTCCACTTCTCTCTCTCTCTCTCTCTCTCTCTCTCTCTCTCTCTCTCTCTCTCTCTCTCACACACACACATGCACACACACACACACACACACACATTTCATTTTCCAAGTCCTTGAATAAGAAAACTAGGGGGAGAATAAAGGAAGGCATGCATTGCCAAGTTCTCTTTTACTCCTCCTTGGAATATTACTCTAGAATTCCTTTTCTCATAAAAACACGAGTTGATAGAAAACATCAGTGCCTGTGGTGATTTAAAAAATAAAGAAGAGAAGAAAGCTTCCTAAGTCTGTTGAAAGGAGCTTACGGAACACCATTACCCCATCGCAGAGTTGCGTGAACTGATGTCTTTTTCAGGACTATAGCAGGCAGGTGCTCTCATCCGGGGACACTGTGTACTCTCACATATTTGTGAGGTTGCTCTTTGGTCATTGTCATGATCATGCCTGCCCCAGTGACTCTGGGAGGACCAGCTCAGGAGGCCTTCAGAACACATTGCAAATGGAACGTGAAAGCAAAGATGGGCCCGTTTAGATGCTCGAATCCACTTTCACCAAAAAAAAGCTCCCCATTTCCTCACCCCAGCAGCAAAGCTAAGATTAGATATCCTGGGGGAAAGACTGAAGAAGGAAACAATCCTATAAGTGAATGACCACTCCCTCTTCTGTCTGATGAACCCAGAGGAGCTTCCAGAAGCTTCCAGAAGCTCCATAAGCAGCACCTACAGCTGCAACCCATTCCTTCCTACTCGGAGCGAGGGTACCCGCCCATGCCCTGTGGCATTGCAGCTGAACTCCACACCTGCACGAATTGTCTGCTGCCCCCTCCCGCTTTGTCTCAGAGCGAAAAAAGACAAACCAAACCAAACTCATGCCAGTTGAGAAGCTAAGAAGCTGGGCTTCTCAGAAGAAGTCTAAAGAAACACGAAGCATTGGGACGTTGGACCCACGCTCAGTTTTTCTTTTGGAAGGTGAGGGTGCTCTACCCTGCACCATCTGTCTCATGGAGTTACTCTGTAAAAGTTTCTTCCCCAAAAAGCACGCATGGAAAAGTTCCAAAAACTCAGCTTCTTATCGCCAGTCATACCCCCAGGATCAACATACACAAATGATTGTTCATACACAGATGTGAAGCCAACTTCTAGATACAAATTGAGAAATCAGGTTTGAAAAGACTGGAGACGTAATATATTTTGTAGAAGTCCGTGGCATGAGATATGTAATATGGCTGATTTTATTCATCATGTATTTAAGAAAAAAAAATCTTTTTAATGCTTGGCACTTCCTATAACCATTGATCTTTTAAAATCATTTTCCAATAGAAACATTTCTAAACTCTCTTTATTTACTGATCAGTGTTCCCCCGCAGTGGAAAAACGCTCTAGGAAGGTCATTATGTAAAGGTTAGGAAGATAGGGGAATTGTAGTTTTTCACAGAACGACCCTTGTGGACCAGTTTTTGAAAAAGAATTTGCTCCGCTTTCCAAACACAGATGAGGGCCTGACCAGCCCTCGAGTTCAGCTGTGTAAACATCGAGCTTCCAGACTGGTTGGAAAGAAAAATCAGAGCAAAACTTGAAACAACCAGTATAAAACCAGAATAATACAGTGATATTATTGATTGTTTCCCCATGCACTAACCTGTGAATTTCTGTCCAACAAGAAAGGAAGAAGAGCAAAGATCATTTGATTTCTTCATTCCTATGCTGTGGGTCTAACGAACATTGTAGAAAGCAGTGTTTACTATAGATATAGTTTTTGACATGCTTTGACTCAGAAGCCTGTGGTTTCTGATCATCTCTGAATCTAGCAGTCTCCACTGTCAACTGCATAGTATTTCATCTATATATATAAAAGCCTAAGCGACTTTTACTACTGGTTGACCGAACGACCAGTCCACCGGTTGCTGTGATGCGCACTGACCACTAGGGGGCAGACACCCAACACATGAGCTGCCCCCTGGTGGTCAGTGAGCTCCCACAGCCAACCTCTGTGGCCAGCCAACCTCCCGCGGTCCCTCCCCCTGGACTGGGCGAGACGACCCCGATCACCGGCCATGCCAAGAGACCCCACCCACGCACGAATTCGTGCACCGGGCCTCTAGTTTTGTAATAAACACCATGACATACCTACAACTTTGTACACAAGTGGGAAAAAACAGTCCTTGAGCCCTCTTTTAGCACAAACTGTAAACTTGACTGGCAAAACTACTTGTGTTGCTGACTTGATTGCTACTTCTAAATACATTCATTAATAGCAGCATTTTTAGGCCAACTGTATAAAATAATTGAGCTGAGTTGTTAATAGTAATAGGGTGTCAGTTTATTCACAGGTGTTGGGGGAAAGCTTATGAAATGTTCCACAGAGTTCAGGATTGATTTAATAATCATTTAAAATACCTACCCTTAGTTTTCCCCAGCGACTCCGTGTGTGAGAGCTCGGGCCCCTCCTGAGGAGAGTCAATTGGCGGTGGCCCGTGCATTGGCGTGGGCCAGGCTCATTGCTGTCCTCTGCGCACGTGGAAAGCTAGATGAGATGAGGGATGTGGCAGGTTTGATCCAACTTCACACAGGAGGAAATGATTCAAAACCACTTCACAGGCTGCTTCTGAGGAATCAGCATTTCAGCTTTTTTCCTGGACACTTAGTCTACGTTTGAATTTGTCATCAGCTATTAACACTAACTTAGAGTCCAAGCTGAAATCTGTCAAAGACAGAACAATCGGAGAATGAGCCAGACTGAAGCGTGCGAGGGATCTTTTCCATCCCCGTGGATGCTCTGTGTGGGAGAGCAATGGGTATGGTCGTGGCTTGTTTGCTGCCTTGCTTGTTTTTAATGCCAGAAGAGGAAAGAAAAGGGCAGCATCTTTTCTGAGAATTTTATTAACTTATGTTTTAAAAACACCTTTGCTATTTGGTATATTAATCAAGTTCCAGGGTCAGCCTGATGCTGCCAAAAGAAATATACATGATGCTATTGTGAAAATAATTCCTTACATTTCCCTAATATAATTATCTAATAACTTCAAAAAAAAGGGTAAATGTTGACATTAAAATCTTATCCTCCTTGCCCAGCTGGTGTGGCTCAGTGGTTGAGCATCTGCCTATGAACCAGGAGGTCACGGTTCAATTCCTGGTCAGGGCACATGCCCAGGTTGCAGGCTCAACCCCCAGTAGGGGGCGCGCAGGAGGCAGCCAATTAGTGATTCTCTCTCATCATTGATGTTTCTCTCTCTCTCTCCCTCTCCCTTCCTCTCTGATATAAATAAAAATATATATTTATTAAAAAAAGAACTCTTATCCTCCCTGGCAAATGTTTTCCCTTTGTCCCTACAGTTTGGGTCCAAGAATCTGGAAACAGCAGCATTCTCATGAAAAAAAAAAAATCATTAGAATTACCTAAGTAGTTGTGATGGTGTTAGTGAATTTCTTATCTGATATATTATAAAATAAAAGTGGAACAAATTTTAATTGGACCATAGACAGTAATTTGAACTTCATGGCATTTGGTAGGGAAGAGATTAGATTACTTGCCAAGTCCAGTCACAAAATATTGATCATTTCTTAAGAGCACAAACTTGTTCATAGACTTCAAATCCGATGGGATGAAATCATGTCTGGTATTATCTAAAAACAGGCAGGTTATGTTCTCATCGTGTGTGTCCTATCACATCACTTTGTCTTTATCACAGAGGGTTAAGCTGAGTCTGTTAGAATGCATTTTCCTCTAGGACACACTGGAGCAGGGAGGGACTAGAGCCAGGGGTGGGCAAACTTTTTGACTGGAGGGCCACAATGGGTTCTTTTTTTTTTTTTTTAATATATTTTATTGATTTTTTACAGAGAGGAAGGGAGAGAGATAGAGAGTTAGAAACATCGATGAGAGAGAAACAACGATCAGCTGCCTCCTGCAAATCTCCCACTGGGGATGTGCCCGCAACCAAGGTACATGCCCTTGACCGGAATCAAACCTGGGACCTTTCAGTCCACAGGCTGACGCTCTATCCACTGAGCCAAACCGGTTTCGGCCACAATGGGTTCTTAAACTGGACTCAGAAGAAGGAGCTGCGTCCGTGTTTCCCCGACGTTGCCATGTTAACACTGCTGCTGGTGAAGGAGCGGAGGGGAGAGCAAGAGAACCCTCCGCTCTTTCCGCTCCGCGGGCCGGATAGGACAGCCGAACGGGCCGGATCCGGCCCGCGGGCCGTAGTTTACCCACGGCTGGTAGACCAAGCCTTGAAATTTACCTTGAGGCTTATCTTACATTCACTATTTCGTTCAAAGCCTTGTATTTGCAGCAATTTGAGTAGATTTTCAGTCATGAAAGGTTATTTTATAGATTCTAGGTTTCTGCAGTGTTTTGTTTTTTTTCTAGTTACCATCTTCTGCTTTGTTCTATTCAGAAAAGATCAGGGGCATGGTTGATTCAAATAACTATGGTTAAATATTATGTGTGGCCCTACATCTCCCGTCAAGTGTTGGGGAAAACTTTCACTGATTTAAGTAGGTGTCATAGTTCAGTAAGGAATGGGCCTGTGTTTGGCAAGAAAGCAAGTATGGAAACTTCACTCACAGCCAAATGTGCAAGAATAGAGTCATTGGTTAATGTAAAAGGAAATGGTTTTGACAGATTTGCACTCTTGGTGGGGTGGAGGGGTGGGGGTTAGAAATCCACCAAAATTTGGGATTCAAGTGCATGTGTATCTTGCTGTGGGAGAATCTGACCTAAAAGTGGGAAGCGGCTTTCTGTCCATGAAACACTATTATTATTATCCCATCCGGTCTTTGTTGTCACCGTGGCTTCGACTCTGTTGTGAGAGCGATAGATCCGATGTGTCCAGTCAACCCTCCTTTTCCTTTGCGCTCTCTGTTTAGACGTGGAAGTAGAGCAAAGCAGGGAAGAGAAGAAAGAATGCTACTACAATCTCAACGACGCCAGTCTCTGCGACAATGTGCTGGCCCCCAACGTCACCAAGCAAGAGTGCTGCTGCACCTCTGGGGCCGGGTGGGGAGACAACTGTGAGATCTTCCCCTGCCCGGTCTTGGGGACTGGTAAGCATTGGCTAAGAGGAGGTGTCGCCCTTGCGTTTGGTCATGTGGTGGCGGGGTGTTCTCATTCTGGCTTGAATGAGACGCTGGCATTCACTGGGAGCTGCCCGACTGGAATTCAAGTGAGGCTACCTTAGAGCGCGTTCCATTCAGAGCTGGAAAAATCACCTCAGTATTGCATTCCTAAAGTTCTTTCCATCATCGAATTTACGGTTACAGGGAGGTTCAGTATTGTATTTGGCAGGAAAAGAATTCCATGTTACCCCATTTTTTAAAATGGAAACCAATCTTTTTTATATATAACGACGACATAGCATGACCCATACCTAGCGATTGCATGTTTAAGCTAAGATTTCGCTTGATGGATTCCTGTTAAAACTTTAAAATACTAGAGACCACAGTAATGGAGAAGTAAGTCATAACCCCAAGTAACAACATGAGTAGGTAAAATATGGGCGAGCTAGGAAGGTTTTATAAAAATAATTATAGGTAAGCCTCTGAAGTCATTGGTTTTATTTGCACCTAATGCATAATTTTTGAGATTGTCCTGAATTTACTTGTCTGAAGTAGATGCCAAAATTTGTTTTAAAGTTACTGAGTCCTGGGGTAGGATGGGGGTTGGGGGAGGGGGCTAAAAGGTCGGAAAGTGGGGGATAGCTGTAATATTGTCAACAATAAAAAAATCATAATAAGATAAAATACAAATTTATGGAAGATGTTGATGTTTTTCTCTTTCAACTTTTTTCTTTGTCTCTCCTGAAATCAGCCGAATTCACTGAAATGTGTCCTAGAGGGAAAGGTTTTGTCCCCACTGGAGAATCCTCTTATGAAGCTGGTGACAAGGACTATAAAGGTCAGAATCGAGCAGAACTGAATTTACAATGTGTGTGCATATCAGACACTCAAATAAAAGCATGGCTGGGTCAGACAGAAGTAGAGTTCTTTTGAGCCAGGGAAACTGATTATCCGGCCACTGGAAGGAACCCCTGTGGAGTCTGGGCAGGGCTGTGCGTGGCCTGGGAGTTAGAACTTCAGGCACTTAACCTTCTGAGTTCCCAGCTCTGGGACAGGAATGATATCTCAAAAGTTGTTGCCCAACTGGTGTGTCTCAGTGGTTGAGTGTCAACCTCTGAACCAGGAGGTCATGGTTTGATTCCTGGTCAGAGCACATGCCTGGGTCAGGCTCGGTCTCCGGGCGGGGGCGTGCAGGAGGCAGCCGATCAATGATTCTCTCTCATCATTGATGTTTCTATCTCTCTACCTCTCGCTTCCTCTCTGAAATCAATAAAAAATATATTTTTAAAAAAAGTATCATGAGGACTAAATGAGATAATATATGTCAAGGTGTGTCTAATGCAGAATTCTGTACTTAATAAATTTATTCTTTTATTCCAGAAGCATATTAGAAACCTCATGTTAAGACTATAAATTTGTCATCACATTGGTCTTTAATGATCATCAGTAAAGCTAGCATTCTTGCTTTTTTAGAACTCATCCTACTATTGTTAGGAACTTTTACTTATGGCCACAGATTCGTAATAAGGAATGGAAAAGAAGAAAGCAAAAGTAGATGTGTTTTATATATTCAGTGCTGTTAATCTATAATTCTAAATTAAATGTGCAGCCTTTTTATTTGGGTGAAATTTAAACCACATGTATGAGTACTTCCTCATTAACCACTCACTTTTGACATTTCCATGATAGAGATATTAAGTCCTTTTATAGACAAAGTGACTTTTTTTCTGTAAAATTTAATATTGAAAACTACATGGATGGAAAACATTTTTTTATTCATCTTTTTGGAAAAACCGTGTTTTAATAATTTGGTATAATTCAGTAGCTGGGTAAGAAATTCCATATGTGTTTTTTAAATACATCTATGATTTAGTCCAATTAAATAACAAGACTCGGTTGGTGATATGTGTTTAATGGTTTTTCAAGGTCACAAATATTATATGTTTTTTTGCCCGGATGTAGTTAAATCTCACTTTATATTGTGAGATGAAGCCCTGAGTTCACCACAAAGTCATCCCCTCTTTTATAGAAAAATAAATTCCTCCTCTCCCTATCTTTAGCAGCACTGGAAATGATTGGAAGAATATTAGGTTCAGATCTAAACAGCCTTATATTTTGGACTTGGTTTTGCCATTTTCCAGCTGTTTAACTTGGACCAATTCATCTCCAGTTTTTTATTGTTGTTCTTTTTTAGAGAGCGTGGAAGAAAGGGAGGGATGGAGATGGAGAGAAAAAGAAAGAGAGAGAAACATGGATGTGAGAGAGGCACATCCACTGGTTGCCTCCAACACTTGCCCTGACCGGGCCAGGCCAGGGATAGAACCTGCAACCCAGGTGCATGCCCTTGACTGGGAATCGAACCTGAGACCCCTTGATGTATGGACCAGTGCTCTACCACTGAGCAACACTAGCCAGGGCTGGAATCTCCAGTTTTTAAAATGAGGACTAGAGGATATTAGCTCTAAAGTGTAAGAACTGATGGTAATAATAATAATAATAATAATAATAATAATAATAGAAGTAATAAGTAACACTTTTTGCGAGTACTAGTATACTGAATTCTCCACATGGATTCTCTACCACTTAATCCTTCCAGTCCTATCAAATAGATGTTTCTATTATCTCTAATTTACCACTGAGTATCCCGAGCATTCTAAATTCTGTGGGGGAATGGGTCTGCCAACACCCTTAGCAGCTTGTGCCTTTATTAGCTTATCATCCCCAAGAAAGAAGACTTTTAAAATTCCATCAAACTCTTTTCAGGAGTTTTCATCGTCTCAGCTAATTAAGGGGCCGAAATATGTATTTATAGGAAGGCACATTTCTTCAAAGGCATGCCCTTTAGAGAATATTGCTGGTGCCACTGTAGAATTTCATAGACTGTTCCATCAGATACACGGGAGCAGCCCAGACACCATCTTCACAGATAGACCTTCCCTATTGATATTTCGGACCTTGTTCTTTAAATATCACAGACAACCCTGATGATGTTTCCACCTCTGTGAATTAGCCCCAACTTCAAGAATTTTGTGTTGCTGTGTCTTTAAGAATCTGTGGCATATAAATGTAAAAATATCTAGCGTGAAGCTCAGGATTAGATGCTTCTTCTTGACTGAAAGACCCGAGGCAACTCCTCTGTTTGTTGCTCCATTTCTCACCCCTGCCCCCCCCCCCCCCCCCCCGCCTAACCCCCAATAGATGCGGACGAATGCCTGCTTTTTGGACAAGAAATCTGCAAAAATGGCTTCTGCTTGAACACTCAGCCTGGGTATGAATGCTACTGTAAGCAAGGGACATACTACGACCCTGTCAAACTGCAGTGCTTTGGTGAGTTTTAAGAGAATAGAGGGTGCTGTGAACATACACAGATGGAAAAAAAATAAGTCATGCTGGGGCGTACAAAACCAATTTCTTTGCACCCAAATCATGTGTTGCGAAGATGTGTAAATGTTTAATGGATCTTTTTCGTGAGCAAGGTTTAAGAAAAGAAAAAGCTTCTATATGCTGCTGTTGGACTAGATTTCAAACGAAGAGTTAATATTCAGTGTGGAGTTATAATTCAGGTCACTGGTTTGAGTGGAGTGTTCTTTTGGTCTGGGGACCCTCCTGCTTCATCACTCATCCCATTTTAAAATGCAGACCTTGACTTCGATGCTTAAGCAGAAAACCATGTACACTAGAACGGAAAACAGAGCCAAAGGAAATAACTGTGCACTATCCTAAAGAGGCATTTTACCTTAAATGTCTAAGCATTTTCTGCTCCTAAATGTTTCCTTTCCTTGTGTAATGTCATCATCAGCAGGGCAGCATTATTTCCCCAGTCAACACAATTTCACAGTTTTATAGTCACACTACTTTGGATAGTGATGCGTAGTGAATGAAATTGTGGCAGCCCCTGGAATCTGGACTCAGTTTGGGTAAGTGTATGAAACACAACTGATCACTGGTTTTTCTTTAACAATTTTTTTTCCTTTCAGATATGGATGAGTGTCAAGACCCCAACAGTTGCATCGATGGCCAGTGCATTAACACAGAAGGCTCTTATAACTGCTTCTGTACACATCCAATGGTCCTGGATGCTTCAGAAAAGAGATGTGTACGACCATCTGAATCACACGGTACGTTTGGATGAGGGATGCAAGTCTGTGTCCGAACAAATGTCATAAGGTTTTCTGACTAAAATGTAAGCTATTAGAAAAGAGAAAAATGGATTCTGTGGGTATTTTTGAAATAATTCAAATGAAATGCTGAGAGGAATCGTAAAATGCATATCATCTGTACGTAGGAGACTTAATACCCTGAACATACTCATACAACAGACAACAGTATTGGAGTGGCTGAGCACATGCAGAGCTGTTCATGCCTGAGGGTTGATCACACTTAACCTTCAAAGGGGGCTGAGGAAGATGTAAGTTCAGGGGGAGATAAGTTCGTTTCCCAGGTTGCCCTGGAGGACATAGGGGAAGCTGGGCAGAACAGAGGGTGGAGTTCAACAAGGAGGCGGAGAGCCCGTGTGTCCATGGATAGGAATCCCTGTTCCTCCCTGATGAGCTCATGTGCCACTGATAACTGTGTGATTGATCAGTCCATCACCACATCAGGTGTGATGGGTCAGTCCCTCATCAGGACAGGAGATTGCTCTGGATAAAATCAATTGAAAGGTCTAAAGCAGCGGTTCTCAACCTGTGGGTCGCGACCCCTTTGGGGGTCGAAAGATCCTTTCACAGGGGTCGCCTAAGACCATCGGAAAACACATATATAATTACATATTGTTTTTGTGATTCATCACTATGCTTTAATTATGTTCAATTTGTAACAATGAAAATATATCCTGCATATCAGATATTTATATTACGATTCAAAACAGTAGCAAAATTACAGTTATGAAGTAGCAACGAAAATAATTTTATGGTTGGGGGTCACCACAACATGAGGAACTGTATTAAAGGGTCGTGGCATTAGGAAGGTTGAGAACCACTGGTCTAAAGGTTAGGGTGGAGGATTCTGGGATGAAGTGTCACTAGTCCAAGGCTTTGGCAGATGAAATGGGTGAGAAAGCTTGAATCTAAAAAATATTATGTAGAGAGAAGTACATAATAAATTGGACAGAGAAGTAAATATGACAAAGCAAAAATGGAAGGAAAGAGAAGACCATCAGGGATAGGAAGTACAGGCAAGATAGTGGGGGGTTTCATGTAACGATGGACGCTATACTGGGAAGGACATCATTGGAACAGGAGGGGCAGGTTGCATTCAGCTGATGGGATGACACGCAGGTGGAGACGACAGAGGTCTGATCCATGGAGAGAACAGGCTGGCTTCCGAGTTTTATTTGGAAGTCACTCTTAGCAACGGGCATGGGAACTTTGAGCCTCGCCGGCTTCCACCTCCATGTGTATGAACCTGGAGCCGTGGTGCGATTGTCACGGATCCACGCCTTCCCTTTCAGAACAAACTGAAGAAACCGATGTCTACCAAGACCTGTGCTGGGAGCATCTGAGCGACGACTACGTGTGCAGCCGGCCCCTCGTTGGCAAGCAGACGACGTACACGGAGTGCTGCTGCCTGTACGGCGAGGCCTGGGGTATGCAGTGCGCCCTCTGCCCCATGAAGGACTCAGGTGAGCCCTTAGCTCGGTGTCCTTTCTGCCGGGGGAGGCGGCTGCTGCTGTGCTCAGCCCAGGCTCGCAAGGTTCGAGACATCGAACTTCATCCGACTTGATTTTATTAAAAGCAATGAGAGTGCCATTACTACTTTTTCGGAAAGAGGGAGCAAAGAACGTGTGTTTTAAAACTGCTTTGCTCATCATTTCTGTCACTGAGCCGTTTAACTATGCTGCTCCCGCATATCCTGATCGTTGAGAAAGGGGCACCTTGTCTGTGTGTTGCTGTGAGCCCTGGCTGAATCCCAGCCTGGCAGGCACCGGACCTTCCACTTTCCTTAGGAGCCCAGCACTGCTTTGGGGAACGATCCGTTACTGATGGAGACGGTGCTGGGAGGGTGAAGGGGTGGAGGGGTGGAGGGGTGGAGGGGTGAATTGCAGCCCTTGTCATCGGCTTTGAGCATCAGGTGCAGCGTACAGTGACGCTTTGGCTCTGGAGCAGGCTTGCACACTTCTGGTCCAATAGGTCATGGGCTCTAATTCTTGCTAAGGCAGCAGCTACATCTGAGAATGCTGGGAGTTGGAGGCGGTGGAGTGGCTCCCGAAATAGTGTCCTCTGAAAGTAGGTGGCCTCTTGCAGATTGAGACCACCTGCAGGGGAAGTGAGTGCAGGGGGATGAATTGTGTCAGGGTGGCTTGACGTGAGAATTGCATGTATCAGTTGGTACATTTCTGGGCTGCTTAGGATTTTATTTCAGTCCTCAGCGAACGTCTTGGAGGCCAGACCTGGCATTAGGAGGAGGTTCCAGACCACTGAGGGTGGGTGGCATTGCAGGTGAGGCAGTGGACAGTTTGTTGAAGTGGTCATGAACTGATGGCAGGGCATCTGTGACGTCTGGGGGGAGGGGCTGGACTGCTGTGGGAGGGCCCTCCCATTTGAGCCCTTTATCATGATCTCACACCCCCGGCCTCTGGGAGAAAAAGCTGTTTGGGGGAAAAATAAGTCAGGAAGAACAAACCCTTGTATCCATATCAAACACGTGAGGGCCTGGTTATTGCTTGGTCTTTCTGGGAATTTTCAGTGATGTGCTAGAAGAAAATCATAGGAATGTCAGAGCTTTGAAGTCTTTGTTGGAGTTTACAGGTTTTTCTGTCGGTTGGTTTTTCTGGGTCTCCTCCATAGTAAAAAATGTTGACAGCTGGCATGTATGAGGCACAGTGCCAGGTGCTGTTCAGGATGCTTTCCAGGTTTTAAGATGTTTAATTTTCCAAGCCGTCCTCTGAGGCAGGGGCATCAATGCCTCCCTTCTCCAGAAGAGGAACTGAGGTACATGGTCCATACCAGCCAGTGGCAGATTCCCGTCCAGGCGGCCTGGCCCAACGTCCACGCCTCTTCTCCACTTCGGTGCTACTCCAGCCTTTTACCCGAAGTCTCAAAACACATGGTATCCCTTGGAATATAGAAGTAGCTGAGTGAAAAATTAAAGCTGAGATTTAATTTTTTTCTCGTGCATTGTATGCTTAGAGAAGAGAAAAACTACATCTCTAGAGCTAGGCAAAATTAGAGGTGGTGCCTCATCAACTCTGCGTCAGAGTTTAGCACACTAGTGGGCTTAATAGATAATATATATTTGATGGATTAATAGATTAAAGCAAGTCAATAATTACTTTTTTTTAATCCTCATCCAAAGAAATATTTTTATTGATTTTTAAAGAGAGAGGAAGGGAGAGAGAGATTGAGAGAAACATCGATGTAAGAGAAACATTGATCAGTTGCCCCTCATACACACCCCAACCAGGGATGGAACTGGCCACTTGGGTATGTGCTCTGACTGGGAATTGAACCTGCAACCTTTTGGTGTATGGGGCAATGCTCCAACCAAGCCACCCAGCCAGGTCAAGTCAATAATTATCTAAAATGAGTTTTTAAAGTTTTTATCGATACTCTTGAAATTATAAAATGAAAATTTTCTGCAAGATATGTAGGGTGCCATTATCTCATGGAAATAAAGCCCTATTGGCTGGCCTATAAATGAAAGAAAATTTGACACATTTAAACACTGGAATCTAAAGTACCCAGAGATCCCAGTGTCTGTGGTTCTTGTTAAAATAATTACACTTATTTTAAGTAAATTATTAAAATAATTAGATTTAGTGTAAGTAAATGGAACATAATCACCTGAGAAAGTCTTGATCGAAAAACTTTGAAGTTAAATTTTCTCTATGGGACACTTAGGAAGCTGGCAGAGTGCCACCTATGGTAGTTTAATGTACTGCATCACAGGTGTTTTAACCTTAAGTATTCTTGATGGAAGTCAGGCATAGAAAGGTGAGAATGGTTTAAAAAAAAAAAAATCTCCAAGGAAACTGAAGTGCCACAGAAGAAATTGCACATGTTTGAAGACTTGTAAAACACCAGTGTTGATCAGGATACAGAGGCGTGGGTCCTTTCTTTTGCCGAGAGAGCAGTTTGAAGACCTACTAGTATAGATACATTTGACTGAAAAAACCCTCTAGTTCTGGGAATACAGATTGGTCTTGGACTTGGCTGCTAGGAATAAAAATATAACCATTACAGCATAAGAAAAATTTGAAATTATATAGGGAATTGGTTGATAATTTTTGATGTATCCATATAGTGGAAATATAGCCATTTTTTTAAATTAGACAAATCTACAGACTGTAATACAGAATTATGTCTAATTCTAGTTTTTAAACAAGGCAAAGAATAACATGTTTATTAAACCATTATATGCAAGGTGCAGTTAAGAGTAAGAACCATGACTGAAATGCAATCTAAATGATCATTTACCTGTTTTCAGTTTTAAATTATTTACATATTTCTTCCTTCATTTCATTATTTACTGATATGTACTAGGCAACATATTTTGAAACAAATGTACTGTTTGTACTTACATGAAATTTACAATTTAATTCTGTGAAATAACATGCCATACAATTCCTATTGTCACATTTAAATATGGAAGCGATGCCTTTATTTATGTATTGTTAGCTATGACAAAAAAAATTTTGGACACTTCCTAACAGCTAATCTCCCCCCAATTTTTTCATGAGTTCCCATAAAAGTGACAGAACTTGGAGTCTGAGCAGTTGAGCTCGTGCTTCCTTCCACGTACATGCATGGCCGCATGGCGCTTCCATGTTCCCAAAGATCTCAGCACCAGCGGTTTCATAATCCCCTCGGAGGTGTGAAGGAAGACAGGGATTTGACTCATGGACTAAACTTGAAAAAATATTGTAACTGGGCAGGGGCTGCAACAGGCCTTTCAGCAGTCACGGTTTAAAGGCTTTTCCAAGAAATACGTTTCCAAAAAATGTTAATAATAACGTTGGAACAGCGTGCACGCGAGGCACAGTGCGTGGTGGCCGCCTCGGGTCTAAGAGGCAGGCCAGGGCTCTCGTCCGCCTTGGCTCTGCTTCTGTCGATTGCACTGGACAAGTCACTTTGGTTTTCCGCAGCCAGAGCTGGGAACTCTTTTGTGAGGATATGGCAGTTAATACTCCCTGAGCATGAAAGCATTTGTCATTTGGATCCTAGATCCTGAATAATATGATTGAAGAAAGTGTAGCTATAAACTATAGTGGAGAATTAAAAAGAGCAAACTGGACAGATATAAAAGGCCGCCTGCGTTGAGCGGGTGCCCTGCCTGCACACACAATGTGTGCTCTGTACACAGAGCCTGTCTCAGTGGTAAGTGGTCCAGTTCCTTAGGGACTGGGTTCTTGGTATCCGTGGAACTCGATCGAATTGGATACCACACAGGATGGCAACTAAGCAATTTCTGTATTTTCTTATTGAAAAGATGTTTATTTATTTAGAAAACTTCCCCTTACTCCCCCCTGCAAAAGGGGTGAAATGCTTTTCTTACTATAAAAGGGTTATTGAAAACTAAAATTCCTAATGAATTTTGCACATAGAGCTTTGTCGTTTTAGGTCAGCATTACATTTTGTTCCTTCATTTGTAAAATGGCCAGAGAGAGAAGGGCAGGGACGAGGGGAGGGACTCGGCATTGGACAGGGCTGCGCGGCAGGGCAGGAGCTCTTGACCACAAGTGGGACGGAGATGCCGACTTGTGAAAGCTGATGAGTGAGCAGGAATGAATGACAGAGAGCCAGGTAGAAAGAGGAGGACAGGGCATCGGAGGAAAAATACTAGAAATGGAGCACCCAGGCGGGTTTTTCCAACCACCTTGTCTTCGGCAGGTGTGTTAGAGGAGAGAGCAATGGGCAGGGAAGTCACATGTAGGGTAGGATCCTGTGATGGTCAATGATTCAAACGTGGTTTGCCTTCGAGCAAATAACATCAAAAAGGAAGAAAACAAACCCTGATGGGGGGGAACATACTCCATTTCCTGCTAAGCTGCTGGAAAAGTTACAGTTCCTCACCCCAACCTCTGGAGTAGGCTTGAGCCAATGAGCATTGGGAACCTCCCCCGCACTCCCCCTGCCCTCCCCTCACCCCCCCACCCCCCCACCCCCCCGGCTGGGAGGACCAGCGGACCTCGCTGACTACAAACCTGAGCATGAGCTCTCTGCTTTGGGAACTTGTTGAAGCTACTGTCTCAGTGGTCTCAGCAATGATTAGAGAACAGTTAAATGTGGGGCATCTGATGAAAGGATTTCCATTTGTGCCGTGAGCAAGCACTTCTGAAATTGTAGGCTGTGTACAGCTTGGACTTTGGGGTGTCAGTTTCATTCAGTGCTTATTTCCCTAAAAGCTATACCGCATTGACGTGCTTAGAAAGTATTTGGTGGCCACGCTCTGTTGGATACAATATTCTGAAGAGAGAATAAATGTTATTATGATTATAATCACATTGATGTCCTATTAGAATTTTCTAATTGAGAGCCAAATATAGAGAAATTGAGTAAAATGAATAATCTGATCCCAAAAGCAACACTATTATTTTTAATTAACAAGTGACCTAATTATTCTCCACAATAAAGTTTTTAGCCGTTTACGCTTTCTCCCTTGAAATCAGAGTTTATGAATAGGGCACTTAGTTTCCTAGAAATGCCTTTTCAGTGTGATCTTTCAGTAGGTGAATTGCTCGTTAGTGGGAATTTGCTTTCACATATTTCAAATTTTGTTGTTACGATTTTTTTTTTATCTCTTCAATGATAGGAATAGTTGAATGTTCTGTGATTAGTGGGACTATGAGAAAATCACTGTACATAATTGTTTCACAGCCCTAGTCTGTCTGTGGTTTTGAATTCAAAGACGGTTGTATTTATTTTGACCTCTTAATTAATCTTATAAGACAACAATGACTAGAACAAAGCTGTTGGCTGCCCTTGCCTTTTAAACGTAGTCCAAGGGCCAGACCAGGCAAGCCTGCGGAGGGGTGAGGGAAAGTTTATCTACTTCCCCTTCATGCAGCAGACAGATTGTGCCTCTTGTAATTGGGAGAGAAGCATCTAGAACAGCGATTTTCAATCTTTTTCATCTCATGGCACACAAAACCTAATTACTACAATTTTGCAGCACACCAAAAAATATATTTTTTGGCAATCTGACAAAAAAAAAACAGGTATAATTTTGATTCATTCACACCCGATGGCTATTGGTGTGTTGGCTGCTGTAATTTTCTTAATTGACAATCTAAGGGAAAAGAGGTCAGTGCCTCTGACTAAATAGTCAGATACTGCAAGTTTTAAAAATTCTTGCCACACACCGGTTGAAAATCGCTGATTTTCACAAAACTACCTTTGTGTTGACACAATCTGCAAGAAGCAGAAGCTTGGGGACGGGGGGGGGGGGGGGGGTGGGGGGGGGTGGGGGGTGTCATTGTTTTGTTCAGCATCAGTAACTAGTATCTTAAGAAAGAAGCAAATTACAAAAGATGAGCTCACTGGGAAGCTAGACACACCAGTGCCTCCTTCATGCTTCCTTCCCAGCGCAAGCAGGGCTGCTGTGAACAGTTGTGTTGGTCTTGTGCTGCTCAACCCTAGGAGATACCATTCACACGTTAATCCATAAGCACCTACGAAGATAGCAGAGAAGTCACTGCCAGAAGGAGGTGCTGGTAGGGGACTGTACCTGATTCTGAGTAGATCCAGAGGGGAAGGTAACAAGAAAGTCAGTTTAGATTACGGGAAAGAGCAATCTATGAGAAAAATCGTAAAACAGAGCTAGGGATCTTAAAGTCGTTGAGTTTTACGTCACAGTGTTGTCTTGTTTCTTACTATCAAATGGAAGGCATATTTATGAATAATCATATCATCTATGTTAACTTTATTTTTTTATTCCCATTTTATTTTATTTTTAAATTTTTTATTTTATTTTCTTGTTTAAAGTATTACAAATAGTAGTACATATGTCTCCTTTTTGTCCCCATTGACCTTCCCCCGGCCTCCCCTACCCCCCAGCACATGCCCTTTCCCCACCTTTCCAGTGTCTTGTGTCCTTTCGTTATGCTTATATGCATGCATATAAGTCCTTCGATTGATCTCTTACCCCCCCCCAACACTCCCCAGCCTTCCCACTGTAATTTGACGGTGTGTTCGATGCTTCTCTGCCTCTGTATCTATCTTTTTGTTCACTAGGTTATGATGTTCTTTATTATCCATAAATGAGTGAAATCATGTGGTATTGTTCTTTCACTGCTGGCTTATTTCATTTAGCATAATGCTCTCCAGTTCTATCCATGCTGCTGCACATGGTAAGAATTCCTTCTTTTTTATAGCAGCATAGTATTCCATTGTGTAGATGTACCACAGTTTTCTAATCCACTCATCTGTTGATGGGCATTTAGGCTGTTTCCAAATCTTAGCTATAGTAAATTGTGCTGCTATGAACATAGGGGTGCATATATCCTTTCTGATTGGTGTTTCTGTTTTCTTGGGATATATTCCTAGAAGTGGTATTACTGGGTCAAATGGCAGATCCATTTTTAAATTTTTGAGGAAACTCCATACTGTCTTCCACAGTGGCTGCACCAGTCTGCATTCCCACCAGCAGTGCACAAGTGTTCCCTTTTCTCCACATCCTCTCCAGCACTTGTCATTTGTGGATTTGTTGATGATAGCCATTCTGACAGGTGTGAGATGGTACCTCATTGTTGTTTTGATTTGCATCTCTCGGATGACTAGTGACTTTGAGCATGCTTTCATGTGTCTCTTGGCTTTCTGAATGTCAACTATGTTTACTTTAATATTATATTCATTATCTAGAATTAATCCTCAAATAATGGTAATGGATTCAGCAGTATATCTTTATTACAGGACCTTGAGAGCTATACCTCTCAATATTAATGAAAAGTTTTGAACAAATATTAATATAGCTTTCTCTCTTCCAAACTTAAAAAGAATAATATACTTACAACACATCTTTACCCTCATTTTTTTTTAATTGATGAAGGTATTATATATGTGTCCTTATCCCCCCATCGCCCCCCGCCCCCGCTCATGTCCTCACCCCCTGGTGTCTGTGTCCATTGGTTATGCTTATATGCATGCATACAAGTCCTGTGGTTGATCTCTCTCACTTACCCCCACCCTCCCCTACCTTCCCTCTGAGGTTTGGAAAAAATAATAATTTGTTGTTGTTAGTAAAAGGAAGTTTTATATTTTGAGAATTTATCCTAACTGGACCTTTGGAATATCATTAAATTTCTCTGGCCCTCAGTTTCCTCAGCAGAAAAATGAAGATAGATAGACTGTCCATACAAGGTAGACTGTCCATGCTTACAGTGTATTAAAGTCCATGATTGTCAGTCAACCTGAAAGCATTCAGATAAGCACCCCCTGAAGGCAATGGCATCATCTAGTGGTGGTTACCTCATATCACAGCCTTAAGTTTCCATGACAAATTGTCTTCCCAAGATTTTGCAGCCAATTAGCAAAATGTTTCTGTTTAGAATCATAGAATATGTAAACTAGAAAGGACCTTAGAGATAAACTACTCTAGCTTCTATATATAAAGGTTTTCCCATGCATGTTTTGTTTCTCTTGACTTTTTTTTTTTTTTTTAGGTTAAATTCATAACATAAAATGAAGCACTTTTAAGTGAACAGTTCAGTGGCATATAATACACCCCCTATGTTGTACAAGCTCCCCTATATTCTTAAGCACATACTTAGCTCCTGTTTTTAAAAAATGCTTACCTGGTTAATGCAAATATATATAGATAGATAGATAGATAGATAGATAGATAGATAGATAGGGAGGAGACAAAATGTATTTCTTAAATATAGTACATGCTTATTTATTTTTTGTCATTTACTACGCTGTTTAATATTGTTCCGTCTTGTCTCATCAATTATTAGAGGTTACCTCACTCCTGGTTTCCTCTGAGGTTGCCTGAATGTACGACTTAATGAGTATTTCCAAAGCCCGGGATATTTAGAAATGGAGAAACCTTTTCATGTAATTTTAATGAGAAAATTTATAAGTTATCAATCATTATTATAAGGTTTTCATGTGTGGCATAACTTAATACTAGGACAAGTGTGCAAATTTTGAACCCAGATTTTAGAAAGGAAAGTGAGCCTTCACGTTTTGGCATTCTGACCCAACAATCTGTCTCTTTGGTTAGGCAGCGGTTCTCAACCTGTGGATCGCGACCCCTTTGGCGGTCGAACGACCCTTTCACAGGGGTCGCCTGAGACCATCCTGCATATCAGATATTTACATGACGATTCATAACAGTAGCAACATGACAGTTATGAAGTAGCAACGAAAATAATTTTACGGTTGGGTCACAACATGAGGAACTGTATTTAAAGGGCCAGAAGGTTGAGAACCACTGGGTTAGAGTCTGGCTAAATAAACAGCAACCTGGTGGGAAACTCTGGGAGTGACTGAACTTGGAGGGGGCAGCGTTGGGTGAAGAAGGCTGGGTGAGGGGACTTGGTTGGTGTGAGACCCATGTGTTTCCTTAGAACCTCCGCATGTACAGGAGCCCCACAGAACGTAAACCTTGCCAAGACTTCATTACTTCCCTTTTCTCAACAAGTACAACTTGATTGAACATTAAGCAATTTGATCTCTTTCACCTAATACATCGAGCATAGTCAATAAACATAAATCCTAATGATAGAGCTGCCCCTGGTGGGGCTGAGCTCATCAGCATTCATGGTTACTCCTCTCCCTGGAATTGTAGTCACAGATGCTTATTGCTGAAAAACTACTTACCTGATGCTTAAGGTCTGGGGAGTGTATATCATAATTTTCTTAGGGTTTCAGAAGGGCAGCTGGGGAGTAGAAAGAACATGGTTTTGCACATAAGACCAATTTAGGTTCAAATCCCTCACTCGCCCGGTCAGCATGGCTCAATGGTTGAGCATCAACCTATGAACCAGAAGGTCACAGGTTTGATTCCCGGTCTGGGCACCTGCTCAGGTTTCAGACTCAATCCCCAGTGGGGGGTGTGCAGGAGGCAGCTGATCAATGATTCTCTCTCATCATTGATGTTTCTATCTCTTACTTCCTCTCCCTTCCTCTCTGAAATCAGTAAAAATATATATTTTTAAAATCCCTCACCTAAACTAGGACTTTACACTAGAAACCTAATTTTCTTATTGGAAACAAAGGAGATAAATTAGTTATTTCACAGGGTTGTTCTGAGATTTAAATGAAAAGGTGTGTGCACAAGTGCATAGCGCCTCTCACAAGGAAGCTTCACAGTACAGGTTAGCTAACCTTCCTTTTTTCGACTGTTCTTTAGCCAGCGTCTGCCTGGTACTTTTGTTCCCCTAATGCTTTCTTATTTGTTGTTCAGTAGTCCCCCCTTATTCATGGGAGATACATTCCTAGACCCCCAGCGGATGCCTAAAACCACAGATAGTACCGAACCCTATATATTCTATGTTTTTTCCTCTGCATACATACCTATAATAAGGTTTAATTTGTCAGTTAGGCACAGTAAGAAATTAACAACAATAACAAATAAAATAGAACAATTATTAACAATATACAGTGTAATAAAAGTTATTGTGGTCTCTCTCTTAAAATATTTTATTGTGCGGTACTCACCTTTTCACTTAAAGGGAGCACTTCATTGCTCCTTCTAAACACATCCAAATTGCCAGTATCACTGCTCTTGTGCTTTGGGGCCATTATTAGGTAAAATAAGGGTGACTTGAATACAAGCACTGCAATGCCCCGACAGTCAATCTGATAACCAAGACTGCTACTATTTTTTTTAATATATTTTATTGATTTTTTACAGAGAGGAAGGGAGAGGGATAGAGAGTTAGAATCATCGATGAGAGAGAAACATCGATCAGCTGCCTCCTGCACACCTTCTACTAGGGATGTGCCTGCAACCAAGGTACATGCCCTTGACCAGAATCAAACCTGGGACCTTTCAGTCCACAGGCTGAGGCTGTATCCGCTGAGCCAAACCGGTTAGGGCCGTGGTCGGCAAACCGCGGCTCACATGCCACATGCGGCTCTTTGGCCCCTTGAGTGTGGCTCTTCCACAAAATACCACGTGCAGGCACGCACCTACAGTGCAATTGAAACTTCATGGCCCATGTGCAGAAGTTGGTATTTTGTGGAAGAGCCATACTCAGGGGCCCAAAGAGCCGCATGTGGCTCGCGAGCCGTGGTTTGCCGAGCCGCAGTTTGCCAACCACTGGTTAGGGCAAGACTGCTACTATTAAGGAACTAAAGGGCGGGTAACACATGTAGTATGGATACACTGGACAAAGAGATGATTCACATCCCAGGCAGGATGGGGCGGGATGGCATGAGATTTCATCACACTACTCAGAACCATGTGCATTTTAAAAGTTATGAACTGTTTCTAGAATTTTCCTTTTAAAATTTTCAGACCATGGTTGACCACAGGCAACTGAAACCACGGAAAGTCAGCCCCCAGATGAGGGAGGACTACGGTATATACTTGTGACTCTTTGAGTGACCTTCCCTCCTCCTCTACATTTGGTTGGCCTCCTTCCTGTGGACCAAGCATGTCAAACGTGTGGCTGGCAGGCCACACCGTGAGTTTGACATGCTTGCTGTATGGTCACCCCCACGGCGGATGGAACCTTCCCAGCTCTTCTTGGCTGACTTAGTTATTACTGATAAGCTATTGCCCATGTCACAATAGCCCTTCTCTCTCCCAAATCGCACGCTGCCCATAATATTCTCAGCCTCGGTTTCCACAAGTGAGTGAGTCAGTCCATCACTAAGTCAAAAGACGATAATCCAGTTCAACAGACCAAAAACTGTGTCCAATCCAAGGAACTAGAACATGGAGAAACAAGACTAGATCCCAGGACTTTTACTCTGGGTCCTTTCTCTTTTTAATGTGCCCAATTTTCTCTCACAACTCAGTAAGTTTAGCATCAGGGCAACTGGATTCTTGTCTGTTCACCGGTGACTGTGGGTAAGAATGTATCTTCTGAGAAGGAGCCTAAGTGGACAGACACCCAAACAGATGTCCTGGATGGAATGTTCTGTAAATGGTCAACATTTTTCTAATTTTATAGATTTTGCTCATTTCAGTCCAAAAAAAAAATATGCCTGTTATACTGCTGGCGCAGCATGCATTGGGGTAAATACTCATTTTGTTCTCCCTGTCTCCTTCCTCCATTTCCTGGTTGTGTGTGTGTGTATATATTTCCCAAACACCATCATCAATTAATAATACATATGGGGACCTGTAAGAAAAACGCTTGGTCTAGAAATTTGATCCAAATAAGACCCGTTTCTCTAAAGCATGAGAATCGGTCCTTGCGTCTCCTGTGTTGGAAAATGATGCAATTCCAGCGTTAGAGGTTCAGCCCTGCTGTGTGGGGAGCGAAATGCAGCCTCTGCATTATTTCTACAAGCAGCTGAATTCAATCAGCCTCAGGCAGAGCGCAGACTTCACCTCCCAGTTTCCCCACATGCCAGAGTGGCATGGTGACATGTGACCGTCCGGCCCAGCCCGGCAGATGTGTCTGTCATCAGCAGTGCAGCTTCCCTGCCAGAATCTAGTAATGTGCTTCCCGTTGCCGCCAACCGCAGGGGCCCCAGACCCACTGGTTCCAGGGGGTAATTTTTAAACTTTTTTCTTTCAATTTAAAATTAAAATCAAAGGAACATCTGTTCTAAGAAACTGCCAGGCCGGGGAAATGAGTGTGATCAATGGCCTGGGTCTTGTTTAGACCACTTAGTGACGTGTCCAACACCATGCCATGTGTGTCTTTCATAGCTTTGATCAAAAGCTTAGCATTCGTGCTTGGGGGGTGGGATGGGGACAGCAGTGGGGCAGGGGCTTGGAGGTGTGAATATTTCCATTTCCTGTTCGTTTTACACTCTCATTTGGCTAGATCCCGGATGCACACACTGTGTGGTGTATCATAAGTAGTGTTTGCCTCCCACAGAGTACAAGCCCTGCCTGCTAAGCAAAGCTATTCGTTTGCACCAGGCCCTGGGTGACTAGTTGCTTCATTGTTGATGGCGTAAGTAAAGAGAAGAATTTTTGGAGAAAAAAAAAAGACTCTAGGGATGGGATATGTGTGTTTGTGTACATACGTTAAGCTGGATGAAGTGACAGCCATGAGGTTCTCATGAGCTGTCATGGGAGTTTGTGCAAATAGTTCAGGTGTCCGCTATCCCGGGCTCGGTCTCCTCAACCAACCACAACTCACTGTGTCCCCAAGCTGTCCTGCAGCCCTGACCAGCCCTAGAGATAACCAGACCAAACATCTCCAAGCTGGGACGGGCTCTGGTCGTGGCTGGGGGTTTGCTCAGAGGCTCAGACATGCTAGAAATATGCATGCGCCCAGATCCTGAAGCTGGTGCCATGCCTGAGACTCATTAGAGAGTCCTGTGATCGTTGTTTCCCTGGAAGATCGTTGAGAAACCTATTCCCAACTCCACACATTTCTGATCAATTCAGGCATCACTAAGAATTGTTGAACACCAGTTTCCCCCCTGTCCTCTGAGTTCTGTGTATCTAGTGTTCATGCGTGCCATTGTTCATACTTTATCACTGTTCGACCACGTGATTATATTTGCTAGGCTGTCGACAACTAAGCCTTATGTCTGAGATGAAGGCTTTATTCTCTGTTTACTGAATTAAAATTTTCCTCCATCTATTAGGAAATTCCAAATAGCCTTACAACAATATCTAAAGACATCCAGAAACTGTGCTTTCATTGCTCTTTATTTACCATGCAATCCTTTGCCCAATGACAACTACCATTAAGTTTTACTAACACTGAAGTCTGCATCAATCATTCGGATGCTGTCTTTGAAAATCCTCATTTACTTCCTGTTGTTTAAGTAGGGACTTGGTGATTTTACCTATGAGAAAAAAAATGGCACCCTCCAATTTCTTGGTGCTCCAAAATTTATAAACCATTCCATAATGTTACCTTCATGTTTATATGTCAATAACACAGAGATAGACAAACAGGAATTATTATCTACATGTGACAGATGGGGAAACTGAGGCTTGCCCAAAATTGCTGAGCTGAATGATAAATGGTATAATCAGGACTTGAGCTCAAGCTTGTGCCTCTAAAGCCCACATTCTTTCCATTAGCCTGTCCTCACTTCACCCTTGACCCTGGCCCAGATGAGAACAGAAGTGCGTGCCTGGAGAGGTGACATGGGTGGGTTGTTATGGACTCATCCATGCTCCCAGAAAAAAAATTACTCAGCATGCATGTCCTGGAAATGCACTGAAAGCTCAGTCCCCTCAAACAAGCACGCCTCCAGATACAACAGAGAGAACATTTAATGCAGAAATCATGTTTTGATAACTGACCAAAACTGTCTTGAAGTTTGGAATGTTAATATGTTAGACAAAGTAAAGCAGCAAAGGACAGTCAGTTCTAGAATCTTGAAAGATAAATGCATGGCTGGGAAGGGGGGGGGGGCAAAGAAGATGCCTCAAGTCCCAGAGGTCCCATCCCCATCTCTCCTCTGCCCCCCTTCACCAGCCCCTGTTGAGTTAGAAGTCTTCCTAGGAGTCACTTGTGGGTCCCCAAACCCAGCTTACAGTTAGTTCCCTTTCTTGATGCTTTTGGGTTATCTCATTTTAAAATCAATCCAAAATATCTTCTCCTGTAAAGCAAATTCTATTTAGTTTCAGGTCAAGTGCCAGCATTTCCAGGAAGCTGCCCATCAGCACTTCACCAGAACACAAGTCTGTTCCTCCTCGTCACTCCTCTCACATTCGGTCCCTTCCTTTTGCTGGACGGTGACAGCCTGGAGGGTGGCCACCAGCTCATGTCTTAGTGGAGGAGGCATGGTCTTGGCCAAGGCCATGGCAGGAAGCTCAGACAGCTCTGGGACGGCCCTGGCTCTGTCAGCCCACAGCCCCAGGACCTCGAGTCTCAGTGGAGCTCCCCTGAGAGCCACATGTCAGAAGAGCTTGCTCAACTGTGTCTGGATTTAGTTTTACAAAATAAGAACATGGATTAATTTACTTGTAACATCTATTCTTGATCACAACTGTTGCTTGGATGTAAAATATGGAACAAGTCTCCCTTTCAGATGTCCAACAAATGTATAGAGAAAGTCTTGAGAGACAATGACCTCAGCTCTTGAGACTTGTAAACATCTCAGCAATCTTGCTCTCGGGGAGATCCTTCATTCTTCTTTCTCAAACTCGAAGCAGAACTGATGGCCATGTGTGTTCTCTTTGTTTGAAGTTGGGTTTTGTTGAGTCAAGGATCTTCTTCCAGGATCAGCTCTTTCCTTAATGAACTTAATATTTCTCATGAAATGCTTTCATGCAAAAATATTGGGCTGTCTGGAGTCTGTATGTTGTTCCTGGAATGCTCTGCAGGAGGAGAATTTTAGGAAGGGGCAACCATAATCCTCCCCTCCCCAGCGGTGTGGGGTCTTTTCTGGCTTTACACTTCCTTGGTGCAATTATAGAAGATGTGTGTGTGTGTGTACTTATGCTTGCACACCACACACACATACACACACACACACACACACATACCTTTGACTCCTTTAAGTTGAGGGATGAAAGACAGCCTTGAGCATTTGCACTATTGCCTTAGTGTATTTGTTTACTTTTGTTACAGAGGCAAAAAATAGAGGACAACTCTCCCCATCTGTGGTCGGGGCAAGTGGCTGTTGCATTGTGGGACTGCCCGGAGAGTGCCCATCTAGCCCTGGAGCCTGCTGGCCTACATCTCACAGCCCCGGCCGGCAGTGCTGTCGGAGTCTAGGGAGCCTCAGAATTTTCATCATCTGCTAGATGAATCCTCAGGTAGCAGGTTTCTGTAAAACATGCATTCAGAACATGAAGCCATCCTCTCTGAAGCCTTCATCGCTACACCTCCTGCACGACTCTGCTCCTAAATGCAGGCAGGAACATGAAATGCACTTAAAGCTCAGTCACCCCAGCCAGTGGGGATCCAAGATCTTGTGCGCTGGGTGGGTCCTGTGAGGAAAAGTAAAGGAGAGTTTAGAAGTCAGACGACCATAGGGCTGACCCAGCTTGGAACTGTGGCCGTGGGAACAGTAACCACAGAGGAGTCTATCCAGGGTGCAGAAGGAGTAGAGGCAAGAGTTACAGTGGAGCTGAGGTCGTTGTGGGAGAGGCAGAGTAAGTGTGCAGCTGGAGCATCATTACTGAGCTCCACTCTGGCGCCGCCACATATTAGCTGTCACTTAACCACTCTGTGCTTCTGTTTCCTCATCTGTGAAATGGGGATGATGATGGTACCTCTTCACAGGGTGTTGTGAGTGAATTAATGAATTAGTGTTTAGTGAATTAATATGTATTAAGAATCGTACCTGGCACAGAGCAAGCATTATCCGTCTGTTAGCTATTATTACTGCTGCTACCTTTACTATACTAAGGTGATGATGATGATGATGATGATGATGATGATGATGACATCATTAATTTAATACTATCCATAAGGATCATGTCTTGAGTGTAGAATTATAATAATAGCTATTAAATTTAAATTGTACTTCATAGCATCCTTCCTTGCTAGTCTAATTTCTGGATCACCAGAGATAAATTTTCTCTCTCTCGTGAGTGAAAAAAATGCCTGTCTGTAAGAATGACCACTTTATACCTATCAAGTGTTTACCTGATGGGCTCAGATCAAGCCATTCTCCCGACAGGCCTGCATTGCTCTCAGATGGCCCTTTTTCTCAGTTCCTTAGTCTCGGGATATGTTCTACGAACTGCTCAGCAATTATTTTTTATTTAGAGTTCATTGTATGTGGATGGACACTCAATGTACGTGGATGGACATTCATTATATATGGATGGACACTCATTGTATGTAGATGGATACTCATTGTATGTGAATGGACACTCAGTGTATGTGGATGGACACTCTATGTGGACGGACACTCATTTATGTGGATGACACTCATTGTATGTGGACGGACATTCATTGTATGTGGATGACACTCATTGTATGTGGGTGACACTCAGTGTATGTGGATGACACTCATTGTATGTGGACGGACATTCATTGTATGTGGATGACACTCAGTGTATGTGGATGGACACTCAGTGTATGTGGATGACGCTCATTTATGTGGATGACACTCATTGTATGTGGGTGACACTCAGTGTATGTGGATGGACACTCAGTGTATGTGGATGACGCTCATTTATGTGGATGACACTCATTGTATGTGGGTGACACTCATTGTATGTGGACGGACATTCATTGTATGTGGATGACACTCAGTGTATTTGGACGGACACTCATTGTATGTGGATGACACTCATTTATGTGGATGACACTCATTGTATGTGGGTGACACTCAGTGTATGTGGATGGACAGGGCTCTCATGAAGAACATCGAGACACTTCCTGGCCCAGCAGAGTGTGTGGGAGATGGGCCTGGGGTGGCCGGTGCCCTGGCAGATTCCCAGGGCTCTCAGCTGGCAGTGGGTGCATCAGGTGCGAGCAGACATTGAAGGCGTCCCTTGTTGTTTCTTTCTTAGATGACTATGCCCAGCTGTGTAACATCCCCGTCACAGGACGCCGGCAGCCGTACGGCCGGGACGCCTTGGTGGACTTCAGTGAACAGTATGCTCCGGAAGCCAATCCCTACTTCATTCAGGACCGTAAGCAGACATTTTCGGTTACTTTGACACTAAATTGTGGTTCAAGATTAGCCAAGGGTTTTCAAAATGTAGTCCTGGGAGCTCGCTAGAAATGCAGATCCTCGGGCTGCGCTAGACCTCCGAATCAGAGACTGGGGTGTCACGGCCCCTGGGCTAACCCTTCTGCACCCAAATGTGAGAGCTGTTGGGGATGCTGCCATGTTCACTATCTATAAAGCAAATGACCTCATTACCTTTCCATAATAATCATTCTGTACCATTAAGTGGTGGTCTATTGTGAGGGTTTCCTTGAACGCCCAGTTAGATTTGTAGCTTTTGTCACACAAGGAAATGACAAAGGTGAACTGTACCGAGTTGCTCTTAGAAGTATTTTCGAGTGGGAGGTCAAAAACATTGCTCTCCTGGTCAGAAATTAATTTTTAGGATCCACTCGTTAGGGGATGCGTTAAGATATGATGTGTGCCGGCTCTTCCTGCATTTGTGAGTGGGGTTTTCTTGTGGGAGGTGGGGTGTGAGAACCCTACTCTCATTGAGAAAGTAACTGGTTTACCATGTGCAGCCCAGCGGCCTGGATGAGGAAGCCACAACAACCTAATGTTTCCGTGGGGAAACCAGAGCTTTCACGTGTAGACTAATTATCCGAAGTCTGAGAAACAGGACGGGCCAAAATGAAATATTAGTAGATAATAGGTTGCGTCACTTCAAGAACGGGAGTAGGGAATGGCTGGTCCCAGCTGCCTGGGCCCCTTCCCATCCAGGGGCCCTCCTTGCAGGGAAGCGCTCTGCACCAGGTTTTCAGGACGGGAGGGGGATTCCGGGTGGTCGGGGGTGGGGGGCGGGGGGGGGGGGCTTGGAGAGGCTGCTGACTCACAAAATACAAGGAAGCTTTTCCTTTCTTTGGGCCCTGACACCTGCACATCAAACTAGCCATGACCTAGTCCCTGAGGGGCAATGCATGCTTTGTGATTGCACTTGGATCTACTTCAATTCTGAGTTGAAGAGTTTTTTTCTTCCTTCCCTTTTCCTTCTCTCTTCTCTTTCCCCTCTCTCTCCCTTCCTTTCTCCTTTCTTTCCTCCCTTCTTTTTGTTTTTTGAAGGATGTAGAATATTGTTCATCCAGTAGAATTAGAGTGCTTTAAAATTTACATGAACAGCCCTGGCCAGGTACTGAGTTTATTAGAACATCATCCCCATACGCCAAGGGTGTGGGTCCCATCCCTGGTCAGGGCACATACAAGAATCAACCAATGAATGCATAAATAAGTGGAACAACAAATTGATGTCTTTCTCTCTCTTTCTCTCTCTACCCCTCCCTCCCTCCTTCTCTCCCTCCCTCCCTCTCATTAAAATCAATCAATCAATAAAGAATTTACATGAACACAGCATTGACACATCTGTGTAACCCCCATCCAGGTCTAGAACATACCAGTATCCAGAGGCCCTGGTGCCCTTTCCTAGCCCACTCCCTGCAAGAGCAACCACTGTCCTGACTTCTAACACCTGAGATTTTTTTTTTTAATCAACAACACACAGCCATACACGGCCTCATGAAATGTGCGTAAATGCACTAGCAGGTGTAAGACTGTGCCCTTATGATTTCTACACTTCTCTCTGTTTACATTATAGGTCGATAAACATTTACCTTAAAAAGAGACAGAAAGGAAAAGAAAAGGAGAAGAAATATTAAGGTTGAAAGAAAGCCAGCTTACCTGCCCCATAAATCCAAAATACCAGATCAAGTCTATGTACAACTCTGACACAGCCCCATAGCTTATGTGTGTAGCCTCGATCGCAACATAGTTCAGATTTCAGGAAGTTCAGTGTTGAAATGTTCTGGCTTATGTACCTTCTTTTTTCATGCTCACATTGCCTTAAAACTCTTTTTTCATGCAGTACAAACCTTAAAAGAGGAACAAGTTGGTATCACATCCAATTCCTATTTAGCAACATAGGTAGCTGAGATGTAGTTCCGGGACCTCCAGCTTTGACTACAAAATGGCCTTTAAATTTTGAACAAATTGCAAGAAATAGCTCCCCCGTCTCAGACCAGGAGCAAGGGCTCGCTGGCCCTGCTGGAGAAATGATGGTATTGAGTAGATGGTAACGTAGAGGGGAGGCTAAGGATTCTTGTCACCTTTACGATTCGCCATCTCCTGTTTTCTAGTTATTTGCAAATGTTACTGATGGCTGGTGGTGCCTTTAGTTAGCGCAATAGTTATAAAGCTGTGATCTCCTAGAGCAGAAATCAACTTTTTCTTATAAGGACCAGATAGTGAAATGTTTAGGCTTTGCAGCCACAACCTCTCCATTGCAGCTACTCAGCTCTGCTGTGTTCTCATGAAAGCAGCAAGATGTACATCAGTGAGTGGGAGTGGCTGTGTTCCAGTAAAACTTTATTTATAAAATAGGCAGCAGGGACGGCACCGTGCTGACCCCGCCTTAGAGTCCCATGGAAGTATTTTGGGAAGTCTACTTGATATATCTGTATAGGAGCTTCAAATTTAATTTCATGTTTTAATGTATAGAATAAAAAATGATTTGACTAGTTTTAAAGTCAAAATGATTTTGCTGCAATACCTGGAAGTTGACTTTATTTTCTTAAGTCAGTATTTCTCACACTGGCTAGGGGGCATCTGCTGACATATTCCTGATGCCTGTAATATTTTTTTGCCTCTAAAATTTTGTAAAAAGAGCCTGTGGTGGATATATTACTACATTTTTTACGTCACCAAGTTCGACTTAGAGTCCTGTGTAAGCGATGATATGTTGCTGCCCCCTGCAGTTCCACTGGAGAATTACATACTTCAAAGGCCTAACAGTTTGGGCCACATTTTGATTTTTTTCTTACATTTTTTTTCAACTATAGTTTACATTCAATATTATTCCGTATTAGTTTCAGATGTACAGCAAAGTGGTTCTAAAATCATGCACTTTATAGAGCGTCCCCCCCTGCTGCTTCAAGTTCCCCTCTGGCCCCCTACCTAATTATCACCATGTTATTGCCTATATTCCCTATGCTGTCATCTGCATCTCTGTAACTACCCATTTTGCTGCTTAATCCCTTCCCCTTAGTCACAAAACCCAGCCCCCCAGCTCCTCATTTTGATTTTTCTTAAAGCTAATACTTGGTGAGGTCCAGAAGGTGAGGAAGGGATGAGGGGCCGCATCCACAGTGTGCTTGAGTCTTTTATATTTACAACTTCCTTCACTAGAAAGAAAGCTAAGCCCTGTTGCTGCCTGGGTAGGTTGTTTCTGTATTATTACACTGCAGCCCTGAGTCCGTTTAAAGCTGTCTGACCTCAACAAGAGCGTCTTTGTTTCAGTACAAAAAGACTTTGGGTTTACTAGACACAGGCGCGATGTTCTTTTCTCATTTATCAGGATGTTTTGAGTCCCTTTTACTGCCTTTGTCCTTTGATCCCCAAGAGCCCTTTTGTCGGGCTCATTCCAAAGCCAGAGCAAACAAACAGAGCCGGCAGGGCTGGGGGGGCCTGGCCCTCCCTCTCCCGGGAACTCTAAGCACAAGAAGCACCCCTCCAACTCTCCTGGGTGTTCTAAGCAAATGTCTCCTGAACACCGATAACTTCACTATTGGTTCCACGCTGAGAGATGTCCTGACATTTGCTAGTGAGAACTCAGGGAATTTGGAATTTTAGGTAAAAACTTTTAATAATTAAGGGCAAAACCAAAAATCATACTTGTTGGAGCATCAGAATTCAAGACATGGGGCTATACAAGATCTATACAAAATATCTAAAGTTTTTAATACTTTATGCTTCCTCTTCTGTTGCAGTTATATGCAGTGTTCACTTACATTTTAATGCTAGCTTTAAAGCGTCTGAAATATGTCTATCTGGTGAACCGTAAGCATAACCACATAGTTTTTAGAAACGGTTTAAGAGGGTGAACATATCTAACTCGGCGTCTGCCCTGTCGTTTCCAGGTTTTTTAAACAGCTTTGAGGAGCTTCAGGCTGAGGAGTGCGGCATCCTCAATGGCTGTGAGAACGGCCGCTGTGTGAGGGTGCAGGAAGGGTACACCTGCGATTGCTTTGATGGGTATCACTTGGACATGGCGAAGATGACCTGTGTCGGTAAGAACGGTGTCTTGTGGGAAACAGTTCTTTTCCTGAGATCCCCTGTGGTCAGATCGCATACCCTCAAGTACATTTAAGACAGATTTGCAGAGTTTCAGGTTAGGAAAATGAGGAAAGTTTTAAAGATGGAAGGTGGTGATGGTTGCACAACAACACGAATATATTTAATGCCACTGGACTGGCCACTTAAAAATGGTTAAAAAGGCCATATTTATGTTCTGTATATTCTACCACAATTTTTAAAAGATAGAGGTGAGCCCGGACAGCATGCTCAGTGGTTGCGCATCGTCGACCTATGAACCAGGAGGTCAGGGTTCGATTCCCGGTCAGGACCCATGCCTAGGGATGCGAGCTAGATCCCCAGTGTGGGACATGCAGGAGGCAGCCGATTGATGTTTCTCTCTCATTGATGTTTCTGTCTCCCTCTCCCTTCCTCTCTGAAATCAATGAAAACATATTTCAAAAAATAGAGTTGATATCTCATGTAAGAATTCCTATAGAATTCCTCACATAGAGCCATTCCTTGACTTTGACTCTTAAATGTAGCTTTTGACTGTGCAGCCAGTACTGTTTCCCCTGAATGCTTGGCCCAAGCATAAGGGAATGTAGATGTCTGAAAAAGTACAACTTCCGTGGTAATCATTTGGAAAAAGTGCCTCCTAACATGCTGTCGTTGCCTCCCCTCTTCTTTTTAAAAGAGCAGTAAACTCACACTTATCCTGCTCCGTGTGACCTCGAATGGATGCCCAGACTGTGTTCCAGGGCCCTTTGGCCTCTATTCTAAACGGCCCCGGGCTTTAAGTTTTCTTCTGTTTTTTGCACTTCTTCTCCCTCCTGTAGTGTCCCCTTCCCTGTTGGTGAGTCTCCATCTGTGGTGGGTCTGGAAAGTAGGGAACCTGGGCTAGTACAGGAGTTGCAAGTGCGTAAGAGCCTTTCTTTCCGGTGGGAAGAAACCCAAGAAGTAACGTCAGCCTGAGGAGGGGCCGCTCAGAAGGCTGTCGGCTCACTGGTTTGCTCTTAACTGTGTCCTCTTGACACATCCGTCTGTTCTCTACCTGCGGAAAAGAATTCACAAGCGGGGTAGTATTTCCAGCTTCCTTGAGGTTGGACTGTAAAAATGTCAGGCTAACAAATTATGCGTGTTGTGTGAAATAACAGGGAAAGAAATTCTAGAATTCCCCCGAGAATCGACCTTTGTAAGATCTAGAAAGCCTGCCTTACCGTTCAGGGGATGGAAACTGTCATGAATGGGAACGTTTCAGGGTGGGGGAAGGGAAGGAGAAGAGCCAGGCCGTGTGCAGGCCAGTCGCCTCGGTGCCTCGGTAGGCTGTGGGTTCCGTGTCCCCGCAGAGCAGCTCCGAGCGGGTTCACCTGTGTGCTTTGGCTTATTGCAGACGTGAACGAGTGCGACGAGTTGAACAGCCGGATGTCTCTCTGCAAGAACGCCAAGTGCATCAACACGGAAGGCTCCTACAAGTGCTGGTGTCTGCCCGGCTACGTGCCTTCGGACAAGCCCAACTACTGCACCCCGTTGAATGCCGCCTTGAATCTAGACAAGGACAGTGACCTGGAGTAAAGGAAAACCTACATAACCTAAGCCCGTATACTCTGCACTGTGTAAAGGAAAAGAGAGAAATGTATTATACTTGAGACATTGCACCTTACCCAGAGTGTCGGAAACAGGAGCAACTTGGTGTCATGTATCCTCAGAAGACAATGAAAGGATTTGGTGTGAGCCTGACCGGTGCAACAGACCAAATGGACATTTCTCTGAAAAACCCGTATATATAGTCTGTTCATATGTAAAATTCAGTGGAAAAAAAGAGGCGGAGCAGTGCTGTTATTTTAAACAGAAGGTTGTATTATTATGTTGTCTTGTGTGTTTTTTGGTGTTTTTTGGTTTTTTGTTTTTTGTTTTTACTATTGCTTGATTAAATTTGGCATTTACATAGCGGTGGAAATATTTTATATAATTTTCATTTTTTTGGTTGTGCAGTTCCTTGGCTACTATTTTTCTTTTCCTTCAGATTTTTTTTTTTTTTAAATCTCAAGTGCACAAGTTGTTGGTGAGATATTGTGAAACTGTTTTGTAAGTATTGTGACACAGGGTCACATGATTCCTAGTTGGGAGCATTTTAAAATTCAGCTTGTCTGTCCTGTGGAGCAGGCAGTGATTTTGTTTCCACGCTTTTATACACGTTTGGAGAAGAGTACTTTCTATTTACGATGTATTGTCTGATTCTAATGTCCATTCTTAGCCAAGCTGCTAGTAGGTGTCAGGTGGATCCCTCTTGTACATTGAAATGGAAGAACCAATGAACTCACATAGAATTGTAATGTGTGAAGTATGCCCAGCGAAATTTTTTGAAAACTTGATGATCCCAGCATATTTACCATGTATGTTAAAGCAAAATAAATCACCATTTTTTTTAGAAAAAAAATTCTACCTGAGAGTAATTGTCAATGAGTATATGTGTACAAGTTGTATCCCTCCCCCCCACCTTTATTTTTAGCAATGGTCCCAAGTAATGTAGAGTTGTTGGCAGGCTAATTATTAAATGTGTTAGATACTTAAAGGGCTGGATTGTGTCCCCTCAAAATGCATGTGTTGATGTCCTAACCATACAGTATTTGTATGTGACTGTATTTGGAGAGAGGGTCTTTAAAGAGATGAATATGGTTAAATGTGGTCATTGGGGTGGGCCCTATAGGAACAGAGTAGGACACACACAGAGGAAAGATCATAAGAAGACACATAGGATTCTTTGAGTTACTTTTAAAGCCCAGTTGTCCTCCATGGGTTTGGGGTTCTGTGGCATAAAGAGACAGATAACTAGTACAGCGCATGCCAGTCATTCATTATATACTAATTATGCATAACCCATTATGCTAACCCATGTATTTCCCAGCTGTTTGAGTGAGAGTCGGGTCTCTTTCTCCATCCCTCCACAGAACAGGTCTCTGTACTTTAAAGTACCAATAACCAATAACATTCTATTCTTTTGTCATAATCATCAAACATCTCTCCAAAATCACTGGCGAGCTGCTGTAAACCTATGCAATTTGAAGTTACAAGGTTGATATCTGCCATGTTAGCTGAGAGGAGCACTAGGTACAAAGCCAAAAAACCAAATTCTAATTAAACATATCAAAGGTTTACACAATTCCATCATTCATATTTCTCTAATAAATGTTTATAGGTTCAAAAGAATACTATAATTTAGCTGTAGTATTTCTCACACACAGAGGACTGACTTACTCTAAAATGTACTTGAATTCTGGTAAATCTTAATGACCCAATATTGGCAGAAATTACTCATCTGTTATACTTAAGAAATGAGGTTTATGAACATTTTATTTGGGTCAACAGTTCAAGAAAAACAGTTACCAAGCATGCCAATTCTATATGTCCCTGCTTGTGAGGACAAACCAAAACTGAATTTATGAATTATTCTAATAAATTGCAGCGATAAAATGACTATGATTCTATGCCCTAGCCGGTTTGGTTCAGTGGATAGAGCGTTGGCCTGCACACTAAAGGGTCCCAGGTTCAATTCTGGCCAAGGGCATATGCCCAGGTTGCGGGCTTATCCTCCCCAGTAGGGGACATGTAGGAGGCAGCCAATCAGTGATTCTCTCTCATCAATGATGTTTCTATCTCTCTCCCTTCCTCTCTGAAATCAATTAAAAAATACTCTCTTCAACATTCAAATGAGAATGACTTAAGTATAGACTAAAGCACCTATGATTTACTGCTCAAATCTTCGGTAAGAAGAAAATGATGACTGTCACAGCTCAATAGCAAAGTGATAGCCAATCACAACTATGAGCAAAAAAGGAATAAGGAAAAGTAAATCACAGTCTAAAAACACAGGAGACACTGCTCAGGGAAAAGAGCTCCCTAATTTAGGATAAAACATTGGTAGTCACCATGGGAATGTGAGATGCCTCTAACCAGCTTCCCCCTGTCTTTGAGAGTAGGATGGCTGTCACTGGTGGGGCAGAACCCACCTCCTGGAAGAAATCACTGCTTCCCTCATCCTCAGAGCCTTCTCAGCCTTCTCTTCATTACTGCTCTAGACCCCTGCGGGTTCAATGGAACTTCCTGCGATGATGGAGAGGTTCTATATGTGAGTTCCAGTGTGAACTTACTTGTACCAGGCATTGTGCTTGATGCTGGGACCTTGGAGATGAAGAACTTCTGGCGTTTGACCCACATCTAACTCAGAAGACAGGTTGTGAGCCCAACTGATCATACTGCAATGAGGTAAGTAGTCCAAGGGAAGCTAGAACCGGGTGTTGTGGAAATAAGGAGGAACTTGTCGGTCCTGGCTGGGGAGTGGGGTGGGAGTTGGGGGTAGGGTAGAAGCCCCAGGGAGCAGATGAAATAATTAGAATTGTATGGGTCTTAAATTTTACTAGAAAAAAAAAGAAGAGAAAACAACACAGCCACTTCACCTGTCCCTTCCTTTTTGTCACAGAATGTGCATCTGGTGCTGCATAAAGAGCACTGGACTTGGCATCTCCGATCAACCACCTGGGTCCCAGCTTCTGACCCTTCCATGGCGCGCTTTCCTGTAAGACCTCAAAGACGTCTCTATCTCTCTAGTCACTGTTTTGTCACCAGTGAAGTGAACTCTAAGGTCCCTACTACGTCAAAAATTGTCTAATTATTTGATTTCCCTTTTCTCAAATTGTCTTCTCTTTCCCAGCCTGATTTTTTAAAATTGATTTTAGCAAGAGGAAGGGGAGGGGGGCAGAGAGAGAGAGAGAAAGTTTTTCATGGCACAGATCCTGTTACCCTCAATCCCTCATAGTGTTGTTGCTGAGAGCAGTCCCATAGACCTGCACACAGATTGTTTTCCCATTGAACAAACATTGCTATTTTGTAGGGTTGGATATCCATTACATCAGCCTTGCCACCAAGGCAAAATACACCCAACAGCCAAAGTAGGATGCCTAAAGAGGAAAGCACAGAAGCACAGAGGGTGGAAGTAGGAACTTACTCTGTCTTGTCTCCTGGAAATATTAAATCCATAGGGAATGTCTCGAGAACAAGTGAACAAATGGGTACTGCACACGTATCTCTACAGCATTTACCTTGTAATCTCAACATAAGGTCATTTGCCTGGGAGGTCTGAGACCTGCTCCATTATGGAATCATCATAGTTCTAGAGCTTGGATATCTTAGTGCCAAAATTTGTTTGGATTACCAATGATCCAACTAAGTCATTGCTCCTTGCCAAACAGATAGATGTTTAAAATGTCCACAATTTCTGTTGTCATGAGTCCATTGCAATGAAAAGTTTACCTTGAATAGTTTGTTTCCAATGTGACTTTTATATATTGATCAGAGCCATGCTAAACTGTCTTCTTAATTGAACAATTTATCCTTAGATTACCCTGAGGTTTTATTATATCTCGTGATAATGACAGTTTTGTTTCTTCCTTTCAGTCTTCATAGCTTTACATTTCTTGTCTACTGAACTATTAAGACCTCCAGTGTAATAATGAATTGTAGCGCAGTGATAGCAGGCATCTTGATCTTTAAGAAAAATCCTTTTATCGTTGCCCTATTTGGTATGATGCACACTTAAGTTTTCATGTGTGCCTTTTCCCTGGTGAAGAATGCTTCTTCCTATTCCTAATTTGCTAAGGAGGCTTAGTCTGAATATAAATGTTGAATTTATCTACTTACGTTGCAGCCAAAGAGAAATGTGTTTTGGTTTAGTTGTTTACAAGAATAAACCTCTAGCTTTTAGGAGTGGCCTTGGGCGCTGTCTGCCTACCTCCAAGGGTCTCAGCTGCCCCTCCACCATATGCACATCTTGGCACCTAACCATGTTGTTGCCAAGTCCCGCTTCTGGTACTTTGTGTCTCAAACTAAAGGAGATGAAGAAATCTTCAGGGGAAATCATCCACTGTGGCCAGGTGTTGGAGCAATGACCCCTTGGGCTGAAGAACTTTGACATCTGGCTGCGCTACGACTCCCACAGTGGCACCTGCAACATGTACCGGGAGTACCAGGACCTGACCACCCAGTGCTATGGAGACATGGGGGCCTGGCACCCTGCCCACGCCCACTCAATCCAGATCCTGAAGGTGGAGGAGATCGTGGCCAGCAAGTGCCACCCACTGGCGGTCAAGCAGTTTCACGACTCCAAGATCAAGTTCCCCCTGCCCCACCGCATCTAGCCGCTAGCACCAGCCACACTTCACCACCAAGAGGCCCAGCACCTTCTTTTAGCTGCAGGGCCTCCCTGTCCCCTGGTCTGCCCAAATAAATTCCTTTGGAAAATCAAAAGAAAAAAAGAATAAACCTCTATGTCTGAAACATGCCCAAACTGGCCTCTGTTTGAGAGAAATACCCAATGGGTCATCTAAGATTATATAAAATGTCCATTGATTAAGATATTAAAACCTTTTATTATGTTCCCCTTTAAGCCGGCAACTAAGTTGGCCAATTACTGGTTATTGTAACTTGGCTTCTCTTAAACAGCCTCTAACTCCAAGGGCATACCTTGGTGCAGAATTAAAACCATGAGTATATTGCATTTCCGAGGGGTTGGTCTAGGAAACATTCAGTTCAGAGGCATAGGACAGACAAATTCAGTGCCCAAGCATCTAGGAAGCACAGAGCTGTATTATTTGCTCTGGCAGCATACATCTTCCCCACCCCAGCCCCACTGTACCCATATTAAAGGTGGAAGGCCTGACAATGTGGAGAGGGGCTAAGGGAAGGAGGAATAGAAAACAAGAAGGCAACAGTGGTAATGAGATCCCCTAGTGGCAGCGCACAGCAACACCAAACATCCAAGTGCCAAGTGCGGTGAGTGTTGTACATCTCTGAGCCCATGGAGACATTGCTATAATCTTAAGGTCAAGTTCTTTATGTAAGAATGCATTTATTAGTATACAGTTTTTTTACTGTACACTAATATTCAGTGAAATATTTACTTTTACTCTATGTAGGAGTGTGAAGTAGGTATTCTTTCATATTTTCTTGCTGTATATTTTGTGCCAAGTTTTTACTGACTCCTTTGGCTACTGTATAGAAAATTGTTCTTATGTATTCTGTTTTGCTAGTTATTTGTATTAGTTTTTATAAAAATTTATTTGTATTAAAATTTATTTCACGTTATGATTTACTTTTGGTTTCCAGGATTTGATGGGAGATCATATTTAAAGCTATTTACTAGTATATAGTCTTCCATGTGTATGGGATTTCATTTACCAGTTAAATTTTGTTCTGTAACTTAGTACCAAAAGTCACTAATACTATTATACTCCCTTTTAACTATATTATTTTATATCATTAAAAGTTAGTAGAATATTGTCTCATAGCCATAACCAATGTTTTTTCATCTGGACTCCTGTGTATAGTATACTGCCTCGACAGAACTACTTTAAAAATCTCTTTAAAACAAGCAAGATGAAAACTATTTCAATTTTTTCCTTCACATTTCCCTCCTCCCCCAGATTCCCAGATTTCCTTGTAAAACTGGCATGTCTTATCTGCCAGTAAATACTATATATCTTTTATTGAATGCCAACTGCATATTTTGGTCTTCACACCCTTATGAATTATATAAGTGGAGCTTGCACAGCATTCTGGGGAAGTGTTTGTTTTGGTCGGGGCCAGTCCCTGGAAGCCAGGAGCTCAAGCCAGTGGGCACGAGCAAAACCCAGTGGTCTCCTGAACCCCATCCATCAGCACCTCCGCAGTGGACTACAAACTGCAGACACAGAGATCTGGGTAGTGTTTATTTTTAGTGTCAAGGGATGACATCACTGCCCGAGATTATAACTTTGGACAAGCTGGTGGGTGGGCTTGAATTTACAGCACAGAAAGGTCAAACCTTGGTTAACAGGCCACATTATTAGAGCACAGAGAACATTATATGCATGTTTTTAAAGGAGGAAATATTAACACTTTTATGAGCTTCATGTAAACTGGACGGTGTTCAAGTCCAAAAAGTACTTTATATAAAACTTACATACTATGTTTGGCCAATTTTTTCTTTTTTTCTAAATCTTGTGATAACAATCTCAATCATCTCTCTCTCTCTCTCTCTCTCTCTCTCTCTCTCTCTCTCTCTCTCTCTCTCTCTCTCTTCTCCAGTGGGTTGACAAAGGCTCTTGCTTAATTAAAATCAATGAATTGGGGTTTGGCCAATTCCCTTTTTTTATGTCCATGGGTTCTAAATAGTTAATTTGGAACTCACATTTATAAGAGCACAAATAAAACATAGCTTGGAAATGTCTAGTAGGTACCACAAGGTGAATCAGTGAAGATCATTCTCCATATAGGTGTGTATATGAGGTGGGCTAGGGAGACCAGGGCAGGAGTTTTTTTGGGTCATCAAGACCAGGGCTTTACTGAGCCAGATTCTACCCCCATTGAGTACATTCTTAAAGTAAACTGGTTGTTATGGAAACCTATGACCTTCTTCAGGACCACAAAAGGGCCCATTAAAGTTATTGTCTTAAAATTGGGAAAACAATACAGTTTTCATGGCAAGTTAGCATTGCAGGTTAACCCTTAAGCTTGAATGAATGGCATTTGGGACTTTGCTGTGGAAAACAGAGATTAACTATGGGCTTTGTACCATGTTTGTCTAAGAGCACCACCACTGGATGGCAGTAAAAATCCTTGAATTGCCCTTTTTTTCCCCCCTGCTCATTAGCTAGTTCTTGTCCACTTTAAAATGCCATGCTTTTAGAGTTAACTTTTACCAGAACACTTTAATGTGACATGCATATGACATGTTAAACTCAAGTTCAAAAAATGATTTAAAAAAAGGAAAGACAATTATATGTATTATAGTCATATAATTGCTAAGATAAAGAGATTTGGATGACCACAAAAGCCAGGCAGTTTCCCCATTAGTTAAGGTCAATACTCAGTCACTATGTCATTTTAAAATCAAATTAGGTCCAAAGTGAAGATATATTGATTACACAAGGTCTCAGGGGGACTTTAGACTTCTAAATACTAGGGAGAATAATGGTCTCAAAATTAGGACACAGGTATTAATATTTTCATTGGTTACTTTCCTAATTGAATGAAAGGTTATACTTTTCCAGTGTGGACTTTCAAAAGAAGACTCAAAGGCACTCAAAATTCTCCATATTCAAAAGTGAACTCATTATCTTAACTTCAAGGTTACTCATTTATTCAACAAATATGTATTGAACACCTACAGATTAGGGCTAAGCTTTGAGAATATAAGCGTATCCAGTTCAGATAAGTTTTCTGCTTCCATGGTGCTCAGGTGTTCCCTGCCTCATCTACTAGTAGTCGTCCAACCCAGAATCTGAAGGTGACCCTTCCTTCCTCCCCAACATCTCCCACAGCCAATCAATAGCAAATATTATTGATTCTATATCCTAAATATTCCCTCCACATCTCATCTTTCTCATTTCTACTTCTCTGGTCCAAGTCATCTTCCTATTACTGCAACCTTTTCTAAATGGTCTTCCTGCTCCTACTCTTGCCTCCCTCCAATCCACTCTCCACTGAGTAGTCAGAGTGATGTTTCAAAAGTATAAACCTGATCAAGTCACTCCCCTGTATAGAAGCATTCAATGGCCTTCCATTGTCTTCCAGATAAATTTCAGTATGTCCCCTGCTTACCTCCTCAGATTGATCTCATGCCGTGTTTCCCTTTGCTATCTGCACCCAAGTCACCAGTCACCCAGTGACAGTAAACTTCTTTTAATTCCATGACTTTAACTCACTCTTGCTTCCTTTGGGACTTCCCCACAATGTCTTTTTGCTTGGAATACTCCCCTAGTTCCTCCCATCAATACTCCTTGGTCTAAATGCTCCTTCAGATGTCAACTGAACTGTCACTTTCCCAAGGGTACCTTCTTTGACCCAGGTAACTAGGGTGGGCCCTCTTTGTGTGCTTTCGCTTAGTACGTGGTATTTCCTCTCTCATAACACTCATCACACTATATTGAAACTACTCGTTTAATGTTGACCTTTCCCATAATAGGTATTACCAGGTTGTCAAGTCTGGGGAGTTGAAAAGAAAAACACTGATGCTGGTACCCTAGTAGTTGAATCAGAATCACTGAAAATGGGATGAAGTCTGGTAGTTTTATTTTTGTAATTTTTTATTTTGATTCAAACTTATAGAAAAGTTTCAAGAAAAATATAAATAATTCTCCCATACCTTTTACCCATATTTACCAATTGTTTACATTTTGCCCTATTTTCTTCTTTCTCTCTCTGATCCTCCACCTGTCCCTGTACATTTTTTTTTCTAAATTATATCAGATTAAGTGTGCCTTTACTCCTATTTACTTCAGTGCGTGTTTCCTAAAAACAAGTATTCTCTCTTATATTAACGCAATATGTGGTGAAAAATCAGGAAATGTAACACTGATATAATCCTAGTATCTAATCAAGAGCTCATGTTCAAATTTTATCAGGTGTCCCAATAATGTTCATGTAAAAGTATGGGTTTTCAGGAAAGAGTCTCTGGGATGGAGATTGGTGTGCAGGAATTTTTACAGGGAGCTGTATCAGGATCAACACTGTGGAAGGGAAGATAAGGAAGCAGCAGTATTGGACAGAGGAAGAAATGGGGCTGTGGTGTTGTCTCAACAAAGACTAAGCCAACCCTTTGTGGACCTTGAAGCTGTCATGGCCTTTTAATGCTATCTTGAGATAAAATGAGAGCCCTGGTTCTTTATATTATACACTGAACAGCTATTAGATCTGAGCTGCCCTGGTGAAGGAGGCATGACTTTGTGCAAGGTAGAACTTTCCAGCCAACGGTAATTTCTGAGGAATGTCCTCCAATAGCTCCCTCAATAACTGAAGGAATAAGTCCTTCAGTCTTAAAGGGGTCAGAGTGGCACATCACAGCTTCCACTGTGGTCCACCATTTCTATTACTCAGATCCACTTCTCCATGTAAATTCTGGGAAGAGTTCCTCCAAGATCCTGTGGTACCTCTTTTCCTGGGGGAAAGGGAAAACAAGGTTAGTAGAATAAATTACACCACCAGCTGTAAGCACTTAGGCTACAATTGATATTCACAATCTACTGGGTAAATGGCTAACCTATTGGCATGACCCAGATCTTGATTCCTGAGGTCTCTGAGCTCTTGGTCTCCATGCCCTTCTTAAGCATGACTGTTGTGTTTGTTCATGTATCATTAAGATGAGCAAGGGAATGTCAAGAGGTAACCCAGGGGATCACCAAGAGGTCACCCCATTCTTCTCCCATGTAGTGGCAGATCTCCTTGTTCTGATGATCAGCATCCTCACTGCTAGCTGGTGGGTGGGTGGCAGCTTCGGAACCCCATATGAGCATCTTTTTTCTTGGACCACTCCAGCCATTGTTGCAAGTTGGGTTTCCCAGGAAGCCAATTCTGAGATGGAGATCAGCACACAGGTATTAAATTGGGGAGAGATCTTTAGAACAATGTCTATAGAAGGGAAGGGAAGGAAGCAATATTGGGTAGAAGAAGAAAATGGGTTATGATACAATCTCAACAGACCCTCCATCTCATTACAGTCTTATAAAGTTCTGCTACTTAAAGATTTTGTTTTTTTTTTACAAAAAGACTAACCACATCAGTGGCATCAAGTAGTACAGTGTGCACTTCCAGCATCAGTTTCTCTGCTGCATTTATGAAATATTGGATCAACACCACAGAGATGAATATCCGGTCAAGGTTTTCTGCAATCCTTCCTTGTATTTCTCTGCAAAAATACCTTTTTTTTCTTTTGAATTCAGTGGTTATACTTCAACAGTTTTCCCATAAACATATTGTTTCCTATTTATGAAAACATTTATCTTTGGGATACTCTTTAGTATTTTAGGATTTTTTAATGACTCACAAAAAAAAAAAAAGGCAGTTTGGCCCTAACCGGTTTGGCTCAGTGGATAGAGCATCGGCCTGCGGACTGAAAGATCTCAGGTTCGATTCCGGCCAAGGGCATGTACCTTGGTTGCGGGCACATCCCCAGTAGGAGATGTGCAGGAGGCAGCTGATCGATGTTTCTCTCTCATCGATGTTTCTAACTCTCTATCTCTTCCCCTTCCTCTCTGTAAAAAATCAATAAAAAATATAAAAAAGCAGTTCTTCAGAAATGTAACTATTAAAATACAATCTAACAAGTATTGTAAGCTGAGACTTATTACAAAATTTGCACTTTCACCCAAATTCGTGACCAATACTGAGTAATCTTTCCTAATATGTGTTTCTTCACATCTTCAGCAATGTTTTCTATGTGACTTCCCAAAAAAACTTTGCTGAAAAAGGAATGCCTCTTAGTTTGTTAGTCTTTGTGTTACAATTATTCCAACCTTTTTTTTTTTTTTTTTTTTTTTTTTTTTTTTTTTTTTACTATTGCAGGAAGAACCAGAGACCTGTGGCTTTTGTCCTTAATGGTAAAGTGAGAAACCTCAAAAGAAGGTCCTAAGTAATTATCAGTAGGTGTTGTGAGAGTTGTTAAGAACTGGGTTTATTCCACAGACCTCTAAATATCTCTGAGAAACTGCTGGAGTTTGTCTTCCTGATCTGATGCTTAGTTTTTAAATGCCTTGCTAACTATGGGACTTGGTTTATTCCTAATTAACACCTCAAGACACAATATGCTAGCCAACAATGTGAATTTTATCACTAATGGCAGCAGATATAAATCCATGTTTCAAATGGTCTTGATGACTTTCGGTTTGGAGGGACTCTTGCTTGCGGGTCTAATGATACCATCAGCTCCTAATGTGGCTGATGAAGAGTGTGGTCAGAGTAGAAAAGTTTGCTCTGCCATTTTCCTTAGGTTTAGTTTGCTATTATCTTTCTTTCACTTGCTACTTTTGTGCAGACATCGTTTAAAGCCATTTTTCAGTATGAGTGCTAACCTAATTAAAATGAGATATTATCTAAATCTGCTTCCTGGGTACACATTAATAGAAATGTCTGAAGTCTTGCTAGAAGCAATCGAATGACAGAGGCAGCATTGTCATCCCCTCTGCACTTTTTCCTCCGTGGGATACCTTAAAAGCCCTGAGCAATGAGCAAGCTCCAACGGATACCAAATGGATAACAAGGTTAAAAAGTAGGGGCTCCTACTAAGCCACGTCTCCCCAGTCTGAACTTGTGCAAGGGGTGTTTGGGGCCTCAGTGCACAATTTTGCCTTTGCTCCGATTAATGTTACCTCCCATCATTTGTCCCTTCACTTTAGCCTGTCCAGGTCTTCTGAGAGTCCGATTCTATCATCCAGTGTGGTTGCTGCCTCATTCAAGTTTGCATCCCTCTACATCTTTATTTAAGATGTTAGTATAAATGTGAAGACACTTTTCTCTTTAAGACAAAAACAAGACAACACAATAAAACAACTTCCCTTTGCCCCAGTTATTGCTCAGCCCCTCGTGGGACTGACAATGGCAGGACGGTTTAGTCTGTAGTCCCCGCAGGGTTTCCTGCCAGGGGACTTGTGTGTTTCGGAATCAAGCAACATGAGTCAACAGCTCTTGGGATCTTTGTTCTCGAATTCCTCCCTCAGGTCAGAACCGGTGTTTAGAGTTCCTCCCCCATGTTCCTAATCACCCGCACCCGGGTTTCTCAGTTCCTGCGGACCCCCTTCTAGGAGAGACACTTGAATAAAAAATTTATTTATTTTTTTTTCTCTTTTGGCTTTTTTATTCCCCCCCCCCCTTTTTTTATTGCTTAAAGTATTACAAAGAGTATTACATATGTCTCCCCCCCCCCCGCCCTTGACAATCCCCTGGCCTCCCCTACCCCCCAGGGTCTTATGTCCATTGGCTATGCTTATATGCATGCATACAAGTCCTTTGGTTGATCTCTTACCCACCCCCCTCCTGCCCGTTTGAATAAAAAATTTAAAAAGTATTTTGCAGAGTTACCTTTTACTGATCTCCTTCCTACACACACACACACACACACACACACACACACACACACACACCCCTTCATCTTATTATGCCCCAGATTGTGAAGCCAGCAGGAGAAGGAAGAAGGGAAGGTTCTGGGATGACACCAGGTTTCTGGGCTTGGTGGCTGCGCTGAGGGAAGCCAGTGCTTCCTGCCTACTTTCCATGGCGAAAAACGATGTCCCGAGTAGAAAAGGCAGCGTGACTGTGAGGCCCTTTCAGTCCTGGGGGAGTTCCAGGACATCGGGGGGAGGGGGGGGGGTTCCTGATGTCCACCAGTGTGTGCGGTGGCGGGGACACTGCCAGGCAGCTGGGGAGGACCACCTCGGGGCAGGTCTGCTCAGGGGTGGGCTTGCATGTATGTGAGCATGTGCACGCGTGTGTGTGCGTGCTTGTGCATGAGTATCCTCCGCACACACATGCCATCAGGGAGGTGACTGCGGACCAGGTCCAGCCTGTCCTTGGCTGGGAAGGCGGTGCCTGGAGAAGCCTGCCCAGGTCCCAGGTTGTCACAGTTTAGGGAGCCCGGGGCAGCCACAGGTCCCAACCCAGACAGGCGGGCGCCCTTCCCACCAGTCGCCAGCCTCCCTCAAGTCCTGGGCCCAGGAGGCCCGAGCTGCGCAGCTGCTGGAGATGGAGATGGCGATGGCGATGGAGAAGGCCCATCTGGCCCACCACGCGCTCAGGTGTGCCCAGTTTCTTACCTCCCAGGGGCTGCTTCACTGCCAATCATCGTCCTTCCGTCCCGGAGGGGGAGGGGCCCCTGTGGTGCGGCAGCCGGACAGCACGGGACCTGACAAAGAGGCGGTTCCTTCTGAAATGAAATGTGGCTGCGGGAGCCCACGGGCTGGAATCCCTGACGGTCCCAGCTCCATCGGGCAAACAGGAAGGTGCCGTGTGGGCGGGCAGGCTGCGGGGATGCGAGGCGCAGCGGGGACGCCAAGAGGGAATGAGCCGCCCCCAGCCCCTAGCCGCCTCGGAAAAGGACAAATGGTCCCACAGGTAATGTCCAGTGTGGGTTCCTCTAGAGCCGGCGGCAGGGGGTGACGGCGGGGGAGGGAGGGGGGGTGCTGGTTGCAGCCCAGGACAGAGGCACCAGCTCTCAAAAGTGGTTGGCAATTCTCTCATTTACCGATGGGATCACTCCGCAGAGAGAGGGCAGTGGGTGGCGGCCACTGATCACCCACTGCAGGGTGGGTGGGTGGCGGCCACTGAAGGTGGGGTGGGTGGTGGACCGCGTCACCCACTGCAGGGTGGGTAAGAGGGATGACACCAGCGACCATCCACCTCTAATGTTACCACCGCTGACACTTGGGTGCGTTTCCTTACAAACTTTTGCCCTGCAGTGATATAGTAAGGGTAACATAAATCAGTAAATAAATACTGGGTTAAAAATCGATTAGGCTCTTTCCATTGTGGAGCATATTGTATTTCCCTCCTTGTTGTTATCACCTAAAGTCATGAATGCGGCGGGTCATGAAATTGGTCACTGTTTCCCACATGTTGCGATATTGGCCAGCCCCCTTAGCTGCTTCTTGAGATATTTCTAAGTTTTACTTCTTGATTCATGAATACACAAGACCGTGTCTAAGTATATTATGTACAAGTTACATGAATAAGGACTCTCAAAGTTGAATTTCACGTGCGGCTTATCAAATTTTGGATTTACATTTTGGATTTTGAGCACAAATACGTGCACACGTGCAGGCTTTTGCCAGTAAAGACCATGCTGCTCGACCACTTTCAACTGAGCATGACCTTTGAGTTGTTTTTCCAAGTTGGTTTGAGGTTTACGATGTCATCCCCTGTCAAGTGGTTGCCTTGTGACCCAGTGCACATGCTTCCAAAATTTCTGGCTGAAGTTACACTTTGCAGCTGAGAAACAGTGTTCTCAGTGAAAAGCTACGTGGTTGGGTAATAATTATTATAAGATTTAGTGAGCATTTACCGTAGTAAGCATTGTCCTCATGCTTTATTGCAATGAACTCACTTAATCTTGTCAACTCTGTTATGTAGATCCTATTATTAATATCATTGTTATTCCCTTTAACATATGGACAATACTGAGACACAGAGAAGTTGAGCAACTCACCCAAGAGCACACAGAAAGTACAAAGAGCCAGGATACGAACTCGGGGAGTCTGTGTTCTTAGCAGGCCAGGGCTCTTAATCACTAACCTACTGTCACCAGTGGGTTGTTTTCTACATCTTCTGTAAGGGAAATCTTTAACAACTGGTGTTTTAAAACAATGAAATTAAAAGTAGCTGGCTAGACATAAAGGCTAGCTAGACCCAAAAGAAATTAGGGTCTAATGGACAGAACACCCATTTTATAGTCAGAAAGATCTGGGATTGTCTCTGGAGTGTTGACATTTGCTGCTCACTGGATATCCAAGTGCTTTCCTACACTTTCTAGGCTCCCAGTAACAGTGAACGCCACATAATTAACCTGACCATCGGCTGTGAGCGGAAGTGATGCAGGCCACTTCCAGACTTTAGTTCTCAGAGGCTCTGCGCTTGCCCTGGCAAATGGGAGCAAATTGTCATTATCACTTACCCTTCCGGATACCATCACTCCCCGTAACAGTAACAGACAGGCAGGCCTCGTTTTATTGTGCTTCGCTTTATGGTGCTTCACAGAAGTGGCATTTTTTACAAATTGAAGACAGGACCCTCTACCACCCAGAAGTGTATGACTCACTTTATTGTGGTGTCAGAAGAATTCACTACAGAAGAATGTCTGTAGTGCTCTCCATGCAGGAGTCCGCCTGGCTCATTTAAGCATGGTGAGGATGGACTCGCCATCTTAGGAGCAGAAATGACACTAGCTTCTGTTGCTGCAGAATCTTGTAGTCGCCACTACTCCTTTCTTCAGAGAAATTTGAAGATGACTACAAGAATCTCTTGGACTTTCTTAAACAGTTTCAATTATTCTCAGGCTCTGAGCTGGCTACTGAATGTTGCTTAATGAGTCACCTTGAAAATTAGCAGCTTAAAATAGCAACAAGCATGTGTTGTTTCTCATGGTTTCAGTGGATGAGGAAGTAGGAAGCTGCTTGCCTGGGCATTCTGGGTTAGGGTCTTTGAGGAGACTGTTGTCAGGTGTTGGTTGAAGCTGGGATCATCTCGAAAGCTTCTAGCATCTGGGTTGGGAAGATGCAAGGTATCGGCTGGGGCTTTTGTTTCATCTGAAGCTCGACTGGGGAAGGAGCTGCTTGCCAGCTCACGTGGTTGTTGGCAGCATCCAGCTCCTTGCGTTGCTGTGGAATTGAGGGCCTTAGTTTCTTGGTGGCTGTTAGAAGGCGGCTACCCTCGGCTCATTGCCACCTACGTAGCCCTCTCCAGTGGTGGCCCACAACACGGCAGCTTGCCAGCAAGGGAAGGAAAGAGTCTCCTGGTCATAGGGAATATGACCAGAAGACTCAATCATTTTACCTTGTTGCACTTAATTGAGGTGAATTGCACCCAGTAATTTATGTTAGAGTTCTAAAGCTTGTGATTGTGTTCACCTTGACAATATCGATGTAAACTCAGTTTAAACTGTTTTCATGAATTGCATAATTATATGGTTCAGGGGGTTATGTGAATTCAGACTAATCTCTTTGTTGCTTTAAGCAAGGAAACCGTATGGACTATTAAATCAGCAACCAACCTACCACCACTTGGCCTTTATTAGACCAGAGTGGCCGCCAAAGCAATACATTTTACTCTGTGATGGTAAATCAGTTTCACTGCCACGCTCTTTCCCATGCTGCCTTCCCTCCTTCTGTCTAAATGTTGTGTAAAAATAAGGTGATGTTGACACCAGTACTCTTGGAGCCCCTGGTAGCCTCCGTCTGCCTTCAGACGTGTGCCATGCACCGTCCCTGCAATGATCTGTTTTCTTTTCTGGAGATTTTCCTCCCAGTGATGGATTTACTCCCTCCTGCCTCCAACAGTGATTAGCTTCACAGCCCACCTTACGGTGGAGTCCAAAGGCTTTCCAAAAGGAACACACAACTGGCAGAAACAGCAAAATGAGGGTGCTCATGCTTCAAAATTAATAGACAAAACTTTTACCACAACACCAATTAAAATGTCCTTTAATTACTATGATGCAAGATTTAAGACTTCACAAAATTGAAAAAGCTCTGGGCATTTATTATGGGAGAGTCGCAAGATTCTTTTTCTCCCCATTGCATGGAAACTCGTGCTGTTTTATTTTAGGTGCGTGGCAAAGTGACAGAATGCCAATAGAGACCAAAGTCAAATACAACGAAGGCAGTCTGGCTAGATTTTCCAACTGAACTTTACCAAGGTCTAGATTATCACCTAGACCTTCCACACTTTGTGAACAAAGATAAAATAGCATTAAAAACTAGGGGCCCAGTGCACGAATTCGTGCACCTTGAAAGGAACTGTGGGCCGAGAGGTTACCGTGGGCACAGGAGCGGGTCTCGGCCCATCCTCCGCACCCCCACCCTGCCCCTCCCACCATGCTCTGCTTCCCCCTTCTCCTCCCCTGGTTCCCTGTCGGCCAGCCCGCTCCTGCCACCACCGCTCCCATGCGCTGATGGCGCTGGCCTCGCTCGCACCCTCTGATGGTGCAGAGCAGGAACGATTGGGGCCGGCACCAGTAGAGGGTGGAAGTGGGGCCAGTGCTGTCAGTGGGTGCGAGCAGCGGCTGCTGCCCCAAACACCCCTCAGGAGCAGGGAGAGGTGGAAAAGCCCTCAGGGGCAATTGGGGCCAGCAGCCACTGCTTGCACCCATTCATGGCACCGAGCGATTGGGACTGATACCAGGCACTGGCAGCGGGTGCGAGCTGCGGCTCTGGCACCAGCAGCAGGTGCTAACGGGGCCATCGCCTGCAGCAGGTGCGAGCAGTGGCTGCCGGCCCCAATCGCCCCTCAGGAGCAGAGGGAGGTGGAGAAGCCCTGGGAGGCAACCGGGGCTGGCAGCCGCTGCTCAAACCCTCTGATGGCACCAAGTGATCAGGGCTTGCGCCGGGAGCTGGCAGTGGGTGCAAGCAGCAGCTCTGGCGCCTGCAGCAGGTGTGAGCGCTGGATGGGACCGTGCGTGTGGGAGCGAAGAATTTTCAGTAACCACCAGAGGCTTGCCCTGATGACAGCGACCCACAACCCGCCTTGGTCTGCCCCCACTCACCTGCTCCACCTTCCTGCCACAGACGACGCCGGCCATGTTCCTCACATGCCCCCTGGTGGTCAGTGCACATCATAGGGACCAGTTGTTCGGTTGTTCCACAGTTTGGTCTATTTGCATATTAGGGTTTTATATAGATAGATACCTACAAGGCATACAGGTTCAGATACCTACGGTGCATTCAGCTCATTTAAGCATTAACATATAGGCTTTTTTTGGTGTTTTTTGAGAACTTTTGCTTGGATCTCCTCTATATTGTATATGTACATTTCAATTCTTTGTAGGCAGCTGCAATTTTAAAAATCTATTTTCCTCCAGCTACAGAAGCAAAGTAGTTAAAGAAATCCACATAGCACCTTTCCTCACATAGCCTTTGACCTTTTCCCTTAGTGCCTTTTGAGAGAGTCTGTCATTAGTTTTAGATTAAGAGTGCAGAGCCTTTCTGTTTTCATAGATGTTTTAGTGCTTCGTTTCTACCCATGGGCTATAGAGGGAGCTTGTGAAGTTGTCCTTTTTGAGGAGTGAAATATGTCCCCACAAAAGAGAAGGAATGTTTCCAGAGAACAATGAAAGCCTGGTCAGTGCTCTTGGAGTTTCTTAGACGTGTTCATTCTTCTCACACGAGAGCGTGGTTTTCTCTCAGAGACATGTTACCCCATTGCCAGCCCGTCTCAACTCATGTACCTTTTAGCCACCCAGTCTCTGCACCTGTTATATCCCGATAGTCACGGACTTCCCGCTTCCTTTCTGCTGGTGCAAGGAGGTCACTCACTCCTCTCCCTGTGTCTCTCTGTCTCTCTCTCTCAGAAATGTTTTCCTCCCCATCTGTGCCTGGGATGTAGAGAGTCTTGCTTGTCCCTCCCCAGCTCTGGCTGAGCTCATTGTTTCTAATACACAGGGCTTTGCACGACGGCTACAGATGGACAAGAAATGGCTGGTCAGAAAACAAATTACTGAGAAAGAATAGGGGGTGGGACATTGTGTTTTCCTCTAGAGACGTTTAATTTAATTTCTTCATGTTTTCCTTGGGTTAGCCTTATTTCAGGCAACTTGTAATTTTCAAATATTCATATATTGGTAAAGTTGGCTTCGAATTTATCCACTTATATCATGACTACCCCAAAGTGAGCGCTCCTGTCTCGCCCTTAAATCTCTTCCGTTTGTTCTGTCCACTGCTCTTTGCCTTGCCGCGGGTTACTTCTCCAAAGTCATTGTGAAATGAGTGTGTCTTCTTCACCGTATGTGTAAAAACTCTCTTGGCTGCCTCAGTAGGAGTCACCAGCCTAAAAAGCACTCAAAACTTTTCCTTATTTTTACATTTAAAAAAAAAAATCAATGGTCTCAAATCCTTTTTAGAAGGTGGGATATAAATACAGACTAAACAAAACAATTCCATAGAACAGTGCTTCTTATAACTTAGTGAGCAACAGAATCACCTGGAGTTTAAATCCACACTGCTGGGCCCTCACCAGAGGTTCTGATCAAAATGCTGCTGGTGGGCGAACATCACTTAGAGTAGCCCTCCATCCAACAAATTCTCTCGCTATTGCTTCTCAAAATATTACCCCAGTGTACAGAGCAGCTTGTTGATAAGCACTAAGTGTAGGATGACCCGTAGCCATGTAATAAATAGGTCTCTAATAGAACCATATGAAGTAATAACATTTTTTAAAAATTCTATCTTGAAAATTAACGTTTTAAAGCACACACGGTAGAAAAATTAAAAGAGCACAAAGCCTGCGTATCACAACCTAAACTATGCCTCCATCCCAGATCTACACCCCTGCCCCTTTGCAGAATCAGCCATGTTAAAGCCTCTTGTTAGAGTATGTGCACTTAATGTTTTGAGAGAAGAATTGACCTCCAAATAGCTAATGCCAGTTTACACTTCCATCCCCTACTATATAAATACTTATTTCTCTCCACTTCAACGGTATCAGACAATATCCAAACTGCTAACCTGCCAGCCTGAAATGTGAGAAATGACATCTAGTTTTTATTTCTATGTGTGTTGTGATTATGAGAAGTTAAACAACGTTGAGTGGCAAGACTGTGGACAATCTTTTAGTTTAGTGCAGATGAATGACCGGTTTATAAATTCAAGCTCATAATTTCTTTTAAGCAAAAGGTCTGGTTTTCTTGTTCACCTGATGACTTCTTCCTCTTGTTGGACTTCGCCTCAAAGTCCTTCACCTCCTCTTGGAGGAAAAGAAACAAATAGGGCATCGCCAGTTGTCCACCCTCTCCCTAATTTTCCCCGAGGAAATTCAACTTATATGACATTGCTCTGGGGAAAGAACGCTTAGATATAGGCTTGTTCATGGTAATTTACATGGAACAATGATATATCTCCAAAGCCAAGCTTCGCTTATGGTAAATGACAATGTATAGGGATACCAAGCCTCGAAGAAATTAAAGAAAATGTTGAGAATGGCGCACATGCCAAAGCTGAATTTCCCTTAGCTTGTTTATGGGTATTCACTTGAAACACACACACACACATAGGCACCTAACACTGCTTTTTGAAATCAGATGCGTTTCCTGCCTTCTTCTTTCCTCCCTACTCTTGCGACCAGTCTATTTATAGCCCAGGAAAGAAACAAGCTCCTCTGGAGGCAGGAAAACGAAGTTCAGAAAGAATAGGAGGAAGTGTGCCTGCCATTGAGCCAAACAACCTTTAATTCATTGAGCTCAAAGCTTAGCAGCTTCTGTCCTTGTTAGTTGTTAGGCGTAAACAGCTTGCAAATTGGATTTTTTTTCCCCCTCTCCCTGTTTTTGAACTGGATTTGTGCAACGGAGATAATGACAGCATTTTAGAAGAGAGAACAGGAATCTCTAGGAGTTCAGACACGTGGGAGAGAATTGCTAAGGTTGGTGAAGTGGAGAGCAAGAGGCGATTCAATAGAGATGAACTTGAAATGATCCCGCGTCGGGGAGGTAAGGTAAGTGTCGTTTTTAAGGCTGCCTGTGGCTGTGTCTACATGCATATCATGAACTGGGATAGTAGCTCCGGGCTGTGTATATGACCTGAGGGCAGATCCTGATGCAACTTTTCACCGAGCTTTGCTTGTATCTCTGAAACAATGTAGATATCAGCCTCAGTTATGAAATCTGCCATTGTTAATAATAATACATGTTTTTTTAAAGTGGTTGTTTCCTTAAGATAACTTTATCTGCACTCAGGTTTCCTTCATTTCATTATTACTAGGGTGATATTGAGTAGTATAAGTAATTTCATTAAAGGTCTTTTTGAAAAATAATTTCTGGATATTTGCCTGCTTTTCTATCTTTTTTGAAGTACTGATTAATAATCCATGCATCATTTCTTTGATCAGTACTGGTGTAGAATATATTTACTGGGCCGTCAGGCATAAATGGTCAATGTTAGAAAAGTCATTTTAACCAAAATTTAAATTTTGTGTAAAATTAAGCGAAGACAAAGTTTGTTTTTAAGTACAAAGCTTCTGTCTCCTGGACATCATTTTCAGACAAAGGTGAATCTTCTAGAAGCACAAAACACAGCACTGAACAGGTCCAGTGATAGAATTTGTGATAGAATTATCATGATAGATAATTACTGCCATTTAAGCTATTATTTCAAAACATTCATTCGGCATATGTTTTCTGAGGAACCTGAAAAACGCCACTGGGTTTGGAAGTGGGAAGGTCACAAGGGAATGGATGAAATCCAAGAACAGTTGACATCGCCCGCAAAAACTTGAAAAGCTCCTAAGGGACATTCCAAATTCTTTCAACATTCCTTGACATCAAACAAGCGCGTTTGTTTAAAGGATGCACCGTATTCGCATCCACTGCTGAGAGCACCCGCGTGTGTGCCCTGCAGGACTGGATTAATCTTACCTCAGTGTCGAACGACGGGATAAGGTTCTGGTGGTGGATTGGAAAGGAAGAGCAGAAGGAAGTAGGTTGCTGGTGTTTGGCTTTTCCCAGTGTGAGGTTGGTATGTTTAGAATCTGTCGCAAGAAGATAGCAAAGCTGGAAGCCGGGAAAGCTGAGCCAGCCAGATGGCAACTGGCGCAGGAGGCCACGGCTTGGTCTGTGGATTTCATTGGCTGTTCCCTCTCCTGGGAGACCGTAAGGGTTATTTTTTTTTTTCTGATTAGAAAATTATAATTCATCCCATGGAAACTGTGGCAAAGTATAATATTCTTGAATAGAAAGGGCAATATTTTTTAGTTGAACTTAGGTTGTGAAAAATAGAGGGAAATAAAATTAATCTAGACAAATACGATGAATCTGAAGAGTCAAATAGAACAAAGTCTTAGCATTTATTTCCAGGATACTCTGGTGCTGCAAAGTCAATTCTGAATTCATTTTATTATTTCCGCAAAGTGAAATCCAAGGTAACCGAATTAATTGTCGCTCCGTGTGGGTCTAGAGATAGAGTCCTTGCCTACAGTGACCCTGCTAACACTAAAGTCCTTCCACTCACCGTTTCAAAGCAACTTTCTCGCTGGACACATTTGTGTGTTTACATTATGAGAATAAAAACGTTTTAAACACTATTGAAGATGTAAGTAGATACAATTATGTTATACGTTTTATTCTAAGATTATATTTTTTTTCACTTTTAGAAATGTTATTGTCGGTTATTGGTTTCTGGATGTCCATAGCTACTTATAAGTATATTCATGAAATGCCCATTATTTAAATAGACTTCTTGGGAATTACTTAATAGTTTCACAGATTTCTTGATGTAGTTTGAAACTCCTAAGAATATTTTACGTTATTAGAGTTTGGTCATTTGGGGGAAAACTGCCAATGTTTTTTAGCTTCTCTATCAATTAAATAGAAATGTATTTCCTGGATCCCAGCATTACTGCTATCATCACTATGTGTTTACAGGTTACTGATTACACAGTATAGCCACCCTGGCCCTCACATTTAAATATATAAGTGTGAGGGGATAGTGTGAAGTGGTGAGAAATTGAGATGTTAGCAAATGAATCCACAATTTGTCTGGTGTGTTGGAGTGGGGTGTAAGGAGAAACATGCCTAGGTCAGGCAGCCATACCTGCCTGGCCCGATGCTGTGTGGGGAGAGGGAGTCGCATATTGATTTTCGTGCCTGGAAGCACCTTAAATCCAGATTAGTGGCCTCTGCAGGTTTTTCTGCTGTGCTCTCAGCCCTTCCCATTCTATAGTACAGGTCAGAAGCAGCACCATACAACCAAACCATGTTTATTAAATCCTCCTACTTATAATATAATCTCTGCCTGTGATGAACTTAACGTTTACTTGGAGAAAGAGAATTACAGAGGACACAAATGGAACCCAATGAATGAGGTAGAGAAGGAGTACCAGATAAGAAAGGCTCCATCCAGGCAGGCTTCATGGAGGTCTGAGGTTGAGCTGGGCCTGGAAGGGCAGAAGGAGATGTGATGGGTACAGCAAGACATAAGCGCATCCAAGACAAGAATGGAGCTGTGTGCATGGGCAGAGAGAGGACTGTACTTGGGTTGCCAGGTGAAATACAGAATTCCCATTTAGATGTGATTTTTTTTTTCAGATAAACAACAAGTACTTTTTTTTTTTTTAGTAAAAGTCTGTCCCTATTGCACAGGTGTGTATGAAGTCCATTGCATGGGACATACTTACACAAAATATTATTTGTTGTTTATCTGGTTCACATTCAATTGGGTGTCTGTTTTTATTTCCTGAGCCTGGCAACCATTCCAGGGAACGGTGCGTCAACCCAGCTCAACAGGGGCAGAGGCAATGAGCGTGTGGAGGAAGAGAGAAGCATCTGGAGGCGTTGGGGTCAGACTGTGATGGGACTGTAATGCCAGACCAAGCAGTTTAGAATCTAATTCAAAGACACTGGGGAGCCACTGTGAAAAGGGAAATGACATCAATAAGATCTGCCCATTTGAGGCAGAACCTGGGGGCAAAGAGAGCAGGCCTCCAAGGCCTGGGCACTGGTGACAACAGAGAGAAAGAAACCAGATGGAGACACATTAGAGAGCAAATCGCCTTGTTTTGTAAACTAATTGAATATGGTTCTCGAAGGAGAGGAAGTGCTAGAGAGGATGGTATGTTTTATGTCCATTAGAAGGAATAGCCAATCAAAGAGACAGCAGCAGGCCAGGGAGTTAGTAAGAAAGATGAGGTTCCACACATGTTAAGTGTGAGGCGACGATGGGATAATTAGGTAGAAATAATAAGTGCACAGATGGAAACGGGAAGCAGCTTAGGAGGGAGTTGAGGACCAGAAATAATGACAGTGGCTGACGTTGACTGAACATTTACTGTGTGCCAAGCCTTTGGTAGCCATTCTATTATGTGATGCTCACTATCACTGAGCAGGTTTCCTTGCTAGCCACATTTTATAGATGAGAAAACAGAGGCTCAGAAAGGTTCTGTAACTTGTCCGTCCATGATTACCTAGCGAGGGAGAGACAGACAGAAAATGGAGCCCAGGTGTGTATGAGGTCACAGCTCCTGTTCCTGCTAACTCCCACAGGGAACGTGGAGGATCCGCTCTGGATTCACTTTCTCCTGCAAAGATCTAAGCGCGCCAATTGCTCATGCTGTAACCCAGTTCTTAACAGGATGACTGGTCTTCAGTGCCTAACTGTGGCAGCCCTCAGAATTCTGCACCTTTTGGCGAATCCCTCGGAGGAAAAGGGAATACTTTAAATACAGAGATTCTCTTATTTATTTATTACCTCGATTGTTTTTCCCTTCAGTGCCTCATTTTCAATTTCTCCTCATTCTCTGGTGAAATGAAGATCATGCTGGAGAGAAAACATGACCAAGAAGTGTTAAACTCCTCTCTCTCTGTCCCTGGCTGCCCTCTAGTGGCAGTATGAGGTAACGATGCTCAGCCCAGCCCAGGGACTGAACGGCCAGCCATAGACACAAGTCCCTTAGGAAAGCAAGAAATCACAGTATCACTGCAGAATCATCTGTGGGCTCTCAAATGGTTTGGAGCCTAGTTGTCCTGGGAGATTCTGGTAAAAGACTTCGTGGAATTGCATACACCCTTAACAGGTGGCTGACCCAAGGACATTTTGCACAAGTCAGTTTGAGGTTTATCTTGAACGTTGTAGTCATTAAAAGTATTTTACTTGTTGAGATCCAAGATGGCCATGGAGTAGGTGGAAGGTACACTCACCTCCTCCCAGGAACAAACTTGAATTACAGCTAAAATATAGAACGATCCACCTGAATAACCAACTGAAGAGAAGTCTTGTAAGCAAGGATTTACAGAAAAAGCCACCTGGAGACTAGTAGGAAGGGGGATGTGTGAAAAGGCTGGCCTCACCCGGACAACTTCTTGAGACCCACAGGCAGCATCTGGCCTTGACCTGCACTGGAGTCCCTCCCAAGAGGCCGCAGAATCTACATACCCCGTGGCAGACTCCAGCCCACATCAGTGCAGGACCCACGGAGCTCCAGAAGCCGCTCAGGCAAAATTTGCTTTGTGTGGTCAGCATCCACACAGGAGCTGGTACAGGATGGCCGGGGCCATTCCCCGTAGGCAGGCAGCCTAAAGGTTGACCCCATTCACAGAGCGGCCAACAGCAATCCAGACTCAACTATAACAGGAAGGCTCACATAACCCATGGAAGGGACATTCCTGGAGCACCTTGCTTGGGTGATAAAAAGAACAAAATGGCAATAAATATATACCTATCAATAACCGCTTTAAATGTAAATGCTCCAATCAAAAGACATACAGGGTAGCTGAATGGGTGAGAAAATAAGACCCATATACTGGTATATGCTGTCTACAAGAGACCTGCCGCAGTATAAAAGACACACACAGACTGTAAGGGATGGAAAAAGATATTTCATACAAATGAAAATTTTAAGCTAGAAAAGCAATACTTATTTCTGACAAAATATACTTTAAAACAAAGGCTATAGTAAGAGACAAAGAAGGACACTGAAATAATGATAAAGGGAGCAATCCAGCAAGAGGCTATCACCCTTGTAGGCATCTATGCACCCAACCTAGGAGCACCTACATATATAAAGCAAATCTTGCTGGACATAAAGGGGGCGATTGACAGTGCTATGGTCACAGTAGGGGATTCTAACACCTCATTGACGTCAATGGATAGATCTTCCAGACAGAAAATCAACAAGGAAACAGTAGCCTTAAATGACATACTAGACCAGATGGATTTAACTGATACTTTTAGAGCATTTCACCCCAAAGCAGCAGAATACAGTATACATTCTTTTCAAGTGCACATGGAACATTTTCTAGGAAAAGTATTTCACTTGTTTATCTTGTTAGGAAGGTACATCTATCAAGTTCAGTTTTTAAACTTTTAATTCACACATGTGTCTTTATTGTTAGGAAAATGTCCTAGACCTTTTATTCTAAATACTGAAAAATACATCATGTATGTTTTTGTCATAAATGGATATCATTTAAGAATGTGTCCTAAGGAAATATCGGTTGAAACAAAAATGCATGCAAAAGACTGTTTCTCTATTTGTAACAAATTTTGGACAAATATACAAAATAGGGAAATTGTTAAATAATATTTCGTGGTATGGAATTTTATGTGGCCATTAAATTATATTAAAATAGTTAATGGCATTGGAAACTGTTGATGATAAATGTTAAGTGAAAAAGAAAAGGCAAAACATTATATACATGGTGTGATCTCATTGTCTTAAAAATTATATATGTACAGATGAAAAAGAGTTAAGAGCAAAAATTCATACAATGAAATGTTAACAATAGGAATCTCTGGTCAGTGGGGTAATGATGATTTTTATTTTTTACTTTGTCTCCAGGATAAGCTTGTCGTACTTTCGTTGTCAGGAACAAAAACCAGTTTGCTTTTTAAACGCGGAGAGCTAAGTCCCAGTGCTCTAACCTCTTGCTGTCATGGCTGACAATCAGGTTTCGGCTCAGTCAGCCCCCTGCACGGCCTCCCTGCCCTGGTAGAGAGCTGTATCCTGTTTGTGACAGCATAATTCATGGTCATGGAAAAAATGATGATGCTCGCCTGGCCTATGACTTCACTGTATTCATCGGCGACAGGAAACAAAGGCACACACTCTTTTTTCTTTTTCATAATTGTTTTAGGAATAATTGACAATTGGAGGAAATGAATGGCAGAAAACAATTATGGGTAGAAAAGATGGTCAGCAAATATCAGGCTGGAAAAAGCCATGGGGCCCGTCTCCTGCAGCAGTCCGGGGCGTTACAGAGATGGCATTGTTTTGTTCTCAGCCTGCGCCTGCAATCACGGTTGTTTCCACCAGCAGTTACACAATTCTTTGCTGGCAGCAATGCCCCCCTGCCCCCCAATATGTTTTTAATTCAGTAACCTGGTAAGCCCACATTGGGGATTTGGTACTGAATTTTTGATATACGTTAATATTCAGGGTTAATATGAACTCCCTGTGCTCGTGCCCAGTAATAATGCTCCTCTAATAATCACAAGCCACCTTTTGGCCATACATAGAGTCTTCAGAGTTTGATTTTTTCATTAAACTTTAGAAAAATTCCTGTTTCTATTTCCTCCAAAATGATTCCTAGTCTTCGTTTAGCAGCAGCGGAGGAGGGAACAAACAACAAAAACTCAAAAGAAGTGGATCCGTGATTCACTCGTGTCCATGCGGCGACATGAGCACAGTTAACGAGGGCTGAGATGGAGATGAGGGCTGTGTTATCAACTAGGAAAGAGCTAAGAGAGGCCCGTATAACATGCACTAAGTAACATTTCCCTCTGACTTGTGTCCAAGACATTGAACTGTCCTGTCGGGGACTACTACACTCCTCTGGATGGGAGAACTAGCCAGACAGGGGCTACTTCGACCTTTATTCGAAGTCACACTCTCCTCTCATGAGCCTGATTTGGAGTACAATTCTGCAGCAGCTCTGACTTCCGATCCTAAGGACCACTCACTGGTCATGCTATTTATTGTGGAAGCCTCCAGACCAGGGCTGGCCAATAGAGATAGAATGAGAGCCACATATGTGAGTCACCATATGTCATTTTATATTTTCCAGTGGTCACATTAAAAAAATAAAAAGAAGAGGTAAAATTAATTTTAAGAATAGAATTTATTTAGCCAAGTATATCTGAAGCATTGTCATTTTAACATGTAATCAGTATAAGAGCGCATTGAGATATTTTGCATTATTTCTCCTGCAGCAAGTCTCCTGAAATCCAGCATGTGTTTCACGATTACGACATATCTCAGTTGGCACAAGCCTCATTTCATGCGCTCAATAGCTCCAGATGCTCCGTGGATATTGTGTTGGATGGTTCAAATCTAAACAGAGGAGCTATAGTGCTGCCTGTTACATAACCGGCATTGGAGGATCAGGCTGTGAGATTTTCCTGTCCGTTCAGGACTCACAGTCCTCTCCACTAGGATACATTCAGCGGCCACTCTCGTGGACATCAACCTAAGCTGAATAATTGAAAAGCAAGCAAAGGATTGGCAGTTTTTGAGTTTCCACTTAGAACAACCCAGCTGCTTATTTAGGTGCACAACTATGGATTCCTCCATTGAGAATAAGAATAATAGAAGTTTTAAAAGGCTCCCAATTTTGAGATCGGGACTCTATGGCTGTAAGAAAGTTTATTTTATGCCATTTTCAAGTGAATGTAGGCACAGAAATAGATTACATTACACAGACTAAAATTAACTTCCAGGAAGCAATACAGACAACATTGTGCTCTTACCAATACATAAAAACTAGTACAAAGAAAGAAATCTTCAGCAATTCTCTCTCTCACACACACACACACACACACACTTCGAACCATGTGACTGCTTGCTGATGTCTTTTCTGCATTCTGCATTGTCTTGTTTGAAGGGTAGGAAGTATGCCTCAGTAATCTTGTGTAACTATTCTGCCCTGGGGACTCTCATGGCAGTCAGCTGGAGGATAAAGATAGCTCTGTGTGCTAAATATGGAGCGACAAAAATAGAACTGGTGGGAGTGGATACAACTAAAGGACGTGGAGGGTTCTTATGGCCCCGCCCAAGGCAGAGACCTGGACCAAGGACCCCTGAGGTGCCGGCAATGAGTCAGAGCCAACTGAAAGATCATATTTTGGGTTCATGTCTTACTCCAGCAGGGTTTGGTTATGAAGTTAGATGGAAAGCAATCAGAAAATTATAAAATCAAAATGAAAGTTAAAGACATTGAAAATATAAATAATGACCATGCATTGCATGATTTACAGATCGGTCATGCTCCAAAAACTTGTTTTTAAGAATGTTCTTAGCCCTCTGCATTCACTTTTCATTTTTTTCCATAGAAACTAAGTCATAAATAGTGACTGGTACGTGTACCTAAAATACCATATACTTACAATAAAATTATTACAACGTCTTCACAATGTATTATGTTAAATGATTCTTTATGAAATCATAATTCATCATAAACCTGTATTAAATTATTACAATGCATTTACAGTGAAATATTATGAACATATTGCTTCTTATTAATATACCATGCATTAATATTATGTTGATAATTGTTACATTAATAATATTTTGACAATTAACCAAAACAGAAAAAGTATATATTGAATCATCCCACAATCTCCTTGTGTCCAAAGCAACGAGCTCCGATGGAGGATCTGGGAGGCACCAGGGGCTGTACCAGGTGCCAGGACAAGCATACAAGATAAATTAGATTTATTTTGTCCATGTTGGTAGGAAAGCACAGTGACTAGAGGAGAATGAGGGAGCAGATGGAATTCTTTTCTGAGGAGACTGCCTTATCTATGTGATTCTTAGGGGGAGAAGAACTTTTCATTTCTGCATCATTTTACTTCTGAACTTTGGATTTGCCTTCTCCTTCAGGATGATGCACCTCCAATACTTACGCAGTGTGTAGCCATAATGAGGAGCTTTTCTGGTTCCAGGTAGGGTGAGATTTCCCTGAGTAGCATTCGGACACTTGGCAGAGGGCAAAGAGGGGAAGGCGGAGAGGAAGGTTCTAATGCAGGAGACTGTGTGCTCCTGAGACAGGAAGTTGGGCACAGCTGCTTGGCTCTCCTGAGGGAAAAAGAAGGGCAGGGCTCTGGGGCACCCAGCTCTGGGTCATGCTCTACATCAGCGATTTTCAACCCGGGTGCCGCGAGGATGTGTAAAACATGCAGTACCCGCAGCCTCTTTTCCTTTAGATTGTCAAATAGAAAAATGATAACAGACAGCACAGCAATAGCTGTCTGGTGTGAATGAATCAAAATCATGCCTATTTTTATTTTTGTCAGATTGGCAAAAAATACATTTTTTTGGTGTGCCGCAGAATTTAGCAATTAGTTTCTGTGTGCGTAAGGATGAAAAGGGTTGGAAACCCCTGCTCAGATTTCCCCCTGCAGTCTGGGGAGGTTGGAGGGAGTGGGGGGAGGGGGAGGAAGGTGTGTGCAGCTGGCCTTTGCATAGAGTGTGCTTTCCAAGCCAATATTTACAGCTTCGTGAGTGCCCTTCACTACTGGATCCTACATTTGCTGCCATTGCTTTTTCTAATCACTAGTAAATGAGGAGGGGGTGGCAAGGTCAGGCACTAACTGGCCTTCGGGCAAGGTTAAGAAATTCGGGTTGAGTAGGGCAGTGGTTAGTTTCACTAATCAGCAAGGGGATTCAGAGACATAGAGGTGAATTGAGATATGATTGTAGCTCCAGGAACAAGAGTCTAGGCCAGGAGGATAATGTATTCCTCTGATTTTTCTCTTCCGAATCACCTTCCTGTAATGTCTTCTGGCTGGGACCTGTACCTGAAACCACTCCCATCCCTCCAATCAGTTCACCCTTCCTTCTTCAGTATCCTCTTTCGCTGTCTTTAGCTTTTAGGGCATTTTCTTTCAAACATCCATGTTTCTTCTTTGCCATGAAAAATTACAACCCCATCTACTTATCTATTATACCAGCTGCCCGCTCTAATATATTTAATCACATGATGTTTGGTGAGATTTCTTTCATCCATTCAGCTATTATTGCCTCTATAGTTAATTTTACAGGAGTTTCTTCTCTCACCAACTTAATTCCTTGAGCCATATTTTGTGCTTTTTAAAAAAATCTCTTCGGCCCTAGCTGGTTTGGCTCAGTGGATAGAGCGTCCGCCTGTGGACTGAGGGGTCCCGGGTTCGATTCTTGTCAGGGGCATGTACCTTGGTCACAGGCATATCCCCAGTAGGGGGTATGCAGGAGGCAGCTGATCAATGTTTCTCATCGATATTTCTAACTCTCTATCCCTCTCCCTTCCTCTCTGTAAAAAAATCAATAAAACATACTTTTTAAAAAAATAAATAAAATTTAAAAATCTCTTTGGCCCTGACTGGTATAGCTCAGTAGCAAAGGGTCACAGGTTCAATTCCTGGCCCTGATTATGGTGCGAGTGGAAAGCAACCAATCTATGTGTCTCTCTCACATCGATGCTTCTCTCTCTCCCTCCCTCCTTCCCTCCTTCTCTTCCATTGTCTCTAAAAATCATTGGAAAAAAGTGTATTTTTGGGTGAGGATAAAAAACAGCAACGACCCTTTGGAGTGCATCCACGTTCCCAATCGTCCATCCACAGATAAATATAAGAAGCGAGCATACTTTGCATTTCTACAATACATTCTGGGTTTCTAAAGTACTTTTCCCCTATATTAATTATTTTATGTGCTTTTCAGAAAAAACCCATGAGACAAATATTGCCATTCCCACTTGATTGTTGATTATTAAGGGGGACTCACAGTGGCAATGTGGTGGGCTCACTATTGTTTGCCTAGATGGAGGCAGGGCTGGCCTGCGAAATCCTGTCTTTTGATGGTTCATCTGATGCAGTTTCTACTTTAGCAGCCCAGTGATCAGGCCGGGATCGCTGGCTCCGAGATAACGGGCTGGGAGGGGCCGTGGAGATGCTGTTTACAGGCAGTGCACAGCGCGACTGCTCCGGCTTCCAGGGTCTTGCGTACAATTCCCTGCACACGGACCCCCGTCCGTGCACAGTCAGCAGAGGCCGGGAGAGCGCTGCCGGACGCATACGGCCAGATGAGCCACGTGGCCTTTTGGAAAATGACTAAAGCATGAACTTCTGGGGAGAAGTTCCCATCTGTTTTCCAGATAAGCTGGATGAGAACCACCCGTGCGGATCTGCAGATCGCGCTGAAGAACGGGTGAGTTGCCCAGAGTGGCCTGGGCGGGGTTAGCTCCCATTTCTCAGAGGCCCAGCCCCACCTGCAGGCAGGCCTCTACCCTCAGACCTCTCCTGGGGGCAGGAGCTGGCGGTCGGACAACCTGAGCCCACCTGCCCTGAGGGCCTCCCTGTCGGGAGGAAGGGCTTCATGCCTTCTGTTGGCCAGCCGGGCATCTGTTGGACAACTCCACCTGCGTTCCGCTTACCACGTCGCTGAGGTTATGATGGGGAAGAGTTCTTTCTGTTCGCCAGTTCCCTTTGTCTCCCTTCCACTTCCTTCCCCACCCTCTTCCCACCAAGTCTGTTTCCTTTGTTATTTTTGGTACAAAGAACTTTCAGTTAATTTCAAGGCTTCAGAAAAGCAGTTAAAAGAGGATGATTTGGGGAGAGGTGTCTGATCTTTTTATCTGTGCATGAGCGCGTGCGTGCATGTACACACACCCACCCACCCACACACACACACCCTACACCCGTGGAGCTGAACTGACTGAACATGGATCCATGTACTTGTTATTTTGTCAAAGTAAGAAATGTCCAAACCTGTGGACATTTGAGCCAAACTGATGACAACTGTCAGGAAGCAAAATCTCAATGGAGTGAGAAAATGCTCCGGAGAATGGCAGTTTCGCAGCCTATTTTATACCTTAGAACGAAAGGAAGAGATGTAAGGAGGGTCACCTGAAATCCATTGGTGGCAGATTAAGGGGGTGGGCAAAAGCAGGGCAGGGAAATCTCTGAGATTGGATACAAGGCAAAATGGAGAGACACAAACTTCTTTTACGCGGGTGAGAAGGGGAGAGGAATGGGGCACCAAGATCACAGGGAGGGGCTCTGTGGCCGAATGCTGGTGCCAGGAGGTTTACCCTGAGGGCTCTAGATAAAAAGATCACTCTGACATTTCAAAGGTATGTTATCTTAGATGCAAAAGGACAAGAGACAGGCTCACTTAAGGTAAAGATTGACCTTGTCAAGGGCCTAGGACGACTCCCACCATGACAGGATTGTCTCTTGTCCTTAGGGACGTTTATGGCAGATCACCCAGCGTGGTTACTGTTGGTCTCTGCGTCTGTGAGGCCACCAGGCAGGTCTCCCCTGAGCTTGTCAGGCTTAGTATTTGGCCCCTTTTACTCTCACAATTTAATGATAGTCCTTGCATGTTAATGGTGAGGTCACTCGGCACGGATTATTGTTATTGAGGTATTAATAATGTCAATTTTATTTCCTATTGTTATTCTTTTTCTTTTCTCTCCTGCCTTCTTTTCAGTTTTTCAAGTTTTCTTTATTCCACTTTCTCCCCTCTAGTGTTTTGGAAGCTATGTAATCTATTTTTTTCTTTTAGCAGCTACACTTCGAATATGTATTTGATTTAACATCTATTATTAATATCTTTGTATTCACATCTGAATACTATACAGACCTTAGAAACCTTTAATTTTGATCTCATTCTCCCATCTTTCATGCTATTACTGTTGAAATATGTAGCTACACTTTTTTTAAAACAATTTTCTCGAGATACAATTGACACATAATAAATGGCACATATTAAAAGTATACAATTTGGCCCAGCCAGCGTGCCTCAGTGGTTGGTTGAGCGTTGACCTATGAACCAAGAAGTCACGGTTCAATTCCTGGTCAGGACGCACGCCCGGTTTTCAGACTTGATCACCAGTAAGGGCATGAAGGAGGTAGCCCATCAATGATTCTCTCTCATCATTGATGTTTCTATCTCTCTCTCCCTCTCCCTTTCTCTCTAACATCAATAAAATATATTTAAAATATATATATACACACAATTTGATGTCTTGACATACGTATGCACCTATCAAGCCATCACCACAATCAAGATAATAATCACTTAAAAAAAGACTGATCCAGTTCACACAGGCGCATGTTACAAAGATTGGCTAGTTTTCTGCAAACTTGTTTTACTTAAGAAGTTCTCTAGCTGCCCTAACCAGTTTGGCTCAGTGGATAGAGCGTCAGCCTGCAGACTCAAGGGTCCCAGGTTCGATTCCCGTCAAGGGCATGTACCTTGGTTGCGGGCACATCCCCAGTAGGGAGTGTGCAGGAGGCAGCTGATTGATGTTTCTACCTCTCTATCCCTCTCCCTTCCTCTCTGTAAAAAATCAATAAAATATATATTTAAAAAAAAATAAGTTCTCTAGCTTCTGGACAGAAGTAAGGATGATAATCCTTCTTCGAAGCCCGCTGGGCAGTGTGCTAATTATTTCTCATTGCTTTCTTTATTGTCCTTAATTTTTAACTATAAACATAATACAGGTGTGTTGTAGGTGAATGTACTCAATACCGTAATGGGTAGGTAAAAAAGGAAAGGCTTGTAACCCTTACCACCTCTTTCTTCAGAGTGGGTATATGTCTATAGCTTGTTGATTACTGCCCTGAACATTTGGCAGATATTTTCTATGCATTTGAAAATGCATGATTGTAATAAAAATGGAGATAAATGCATAGTAGGGTTTTTGTTGTTTTTTGATTGTTTGTTTTGCTTAAAACAATAATTATTTATGCAGTGTTTTTGCAGCTTGCTTTCTTATTACATCAAAGTCATCTTCCCATTTCATCTTTTTCAGACTGTACGATGCATGTAGCATTGAATTAATGCGTTGCAGTTATTTTTATCAATCTCCCCTTACTTTTAGGGTGTTTCCCTTTTTGTTGTTGCTACGAGTGACACATTGAACTTGTCCTGCACACATCTTTTTGCGCTTGCTGAATGTTTTTATAGGATAAAACCCTGAAATGCAACCACCCTTTGAGTTGGTATTACCATTCCCTTTTGCGATCAGGGGTTTTATACTTACAGGGTTAAGTGACTTAACTCGTGAGTGACTGATTATGGAATGAGAATCCTGATTTCCCGGTTCTCCCATGTGCCAACATCCATCCCACTCACCACACTTCTAGTCTGGGAAATGGTTAGAAAAGAAAAAGGTGATCAATGTTGGAACTGTCGGAAGGATGATGGGATTTTCAGCTAAGAGTAGTCCTAGGGAATTCGAATGCAGGGGACGTATTTCAGGCAACTTATGTTTTCCCCTGGCCCTTCGGCTGAGGACGTTAACATGAGAGCTCTGCTATTTTTAGCAGTTGCTTTTAAGAGCCCAGGGAGGTTGTGAAACCCACAGCCACTATCCCAGGCAGCTAGGGATTGCTTGCCCACTCTTTTGTTCCGAAGGAAAAGACACAGACCACCTGGGCCAGTAAGTTGGGTCCAAAATTGGACTGTTTATTTGACTTAACAAATGTGTTCTTGAATCATCTGAGTTGAATTTTGGTTGGTTGACTGCCACTTTTAATGCATTCGGGGGTGCACACATTTCTCGCAATCCTGCAATGGGTGGCTTTATAAAACAAAGAAGGCTTTGATCATGTGAACAAAGTTCCTTGCATGTGTGGTGGGCATAACTTAATTTTTCTTTTCTTCAGGCAGGGAACCCTGTGCTCCGTCATTTGTGTCTTGGAGTGTGTTGGCTGGTTCAGCCATATTAGCTAATGTGGAATATATATGTTGTTACAAGTATAGACACATGTAGTCCAGCCTCTCACTCTCAAGTTTCAAACCAAACGACAGGGTGAAAACATAATTTAGAAGAGGTGATTTTAGATAAACACCCCAAGCCAGGAGGAGTGTGGCTGTAGACACGGGGTGCTCTTCATCCCTGGGTTTGGGCTGTGGTCCCCATTCTTGCTTCAGTGAGATGGCATGTGGATGAGAGAGGGCTCTTTGGTTACGAAGTCTACAGTCCAGAAACAGATAAAACAAGCGAGGCTGGGACTGACCCTTGTTGCACTAACACCACTGCGTGCCTTGAAAGTGCAATAAAATATTTTTAGTGCAACATTACCATTTTGTTCTTTTAACATAACGGTTCATATGGGCTCATGCATTTTTTAAAAAATGAATTAAGAATGGAATCTACAACTGGAATGGCCTTTAGAGTGTATGGAATTTTTGGTGTGTGCAGATCATAAGGATTAGCTGGGGCGAAATAGTTCCACTTTTAACTTTGACAAATTTTCATCAGTTTGGCTTAAGATGCCTTGATTTTGAAAAATATTATTTCATATAAAAAGCAAGCAAGATTTAACACAACTTAGTTAACATACCTAGTGGGATACGATTCTGAAATGAATTTTTAGTGCCTCTCATAATCTTGATCCTCTTTTATCAGGGGACATTTATCAGTCTTTTTAAGGCCATGGCCCCTTAGATTGCCCTCAGTTTAGTTTTGGGAAAATAACTGAGAATGTGTAGTAAAAACGAATCACTTTGCAGTTCTAATAATCCCACCTTGGGAGAGCTATACTATGGAAATGAAAGCAGTAGAAACTAAAGATACATGTGTGAGGATGTTTAGTGCAACGCTATTTATAGAGGCAAAACACTGGGAGCGTCTTGAATGTAATGACTACAACTATTACAAAGAATAAATTAAATCTGTATTACTGACCTTGGAACCAGTATGTGTCACCATGATACATTGTTAAGGGGGGAAATCTAATTATAGATTACTTGTTAAAATGGGATTTCTTTTTTAAATGGGAAAATATAATGAGATACATTTCTCATAGGTGTGTATTATCTCAGCAAGATGGGAATGCATGGGAAAGAGGGCTTACATTTTTTTCTCTATGTATCTCTCTGTATTGTTTGACCTGCTATAATGTGCATTATTGCTTTTAAATTTAAATATCTTATAAAGTAAAAAGAAAACACCCGGGTGCCCTGCTTTTCTTATTTTGGAATAGGAAACAAAACCATTCTTCAACAAAATAATGAAGTTATTCTGACCGGGAAAATATATGTTTAAAAATAATGTATCACCATTTGGGTTGGCATTTTTCAGCTGTTTGAGCCCGTGCTCCCCGTATTGATTTCTTCCTGCATGTTTTTGCCTCCGCCTGCCAAGAAGTGTTGTTGAGCTTCTGACTTCCTGTGTTTATATGAAGGGAACAGCAGCCATCTCTCAGTTCTGACCCTGCCCCTGCAGGGGGCCTTCCATTGGAGAGTTTTAGCTTAAATGGATCTACAGCCTTTTACTCATAAGAATGGCCATCACACAGATGCGCCCTGAGAATAAACACTCCTTGTTTAATTAAAACATGAAAAAAATTGGAAATTTCCCTACCATTTTTTAAAATGTGCTTCCAAAAGTGCTTTTTTTTGTTGTTGTTGTCGTTGTTTGTTTACCTCCCTCCCTCTGATCTGAAATAGGATAAGTCCTGCTGCAAGAATATGAGACCCTCCTTCCTCAGGCAAAGTCCCACTCTGCTTGTAGTTGCTTCTGTGTTCCCAGGAAGTCATAAAAAGGAAACCTTATCTAAAGACTTTGTATACACGAAGGGTATAAGTAATCCCAAGATTGGCCAAAAGGTTGAGCAAATACAGGGTAAGTAAATCATGGCGATGTTTGATGACGTATGTGATAACGGCAGTGATGCCTCAGGAAAGGAAATGCAGTGAGCTCAGAAACCCAGGCCTCGCAGATTCCTGACCTAGAGACGGTAATGGGTGGATTAAAACTTGAGGAAGCAGTTGGCAGTATGGAGTGGAAAACAGGATTTGTAATCAGCTTGCAGGGTTGGGATAATATGGAAAAGTGAAGAGCAGGATGGTTAGGTTCTCATAGAGAATTATGCACAATTTTGAGCAGATGGATTTGGTCTCAAAATAATATGAATATTTTCTAATTACAATGTAAAAATGCATTCATTCATTCATTCATTCATTCATTCATTCAAAAAGTATACACGGAGCATCACCTTCCAGCCAAGGCCAGGGGGCTGTGTGTGAACCCAGGACAGCTTAGGGGGCCAGAGCTGAAGGAACGTGCAGCAGCAGTGGGGGGTGGGAGAAGGGCGAGGCCTATGAGAAAAAGAGGATTTAGAGTTTCTAACTGCACTTTTCCTGTGATTCTTATGAAGACCCAACTCGTCCCGCCTCATGCATTTAGCGATCACACTTTTCGAGAAAAAAATAAATTTAAATATTTTCTTTGCCTCATTTATCCCTGAATCAGCTTTGTATTTTCAGCTTTGAAAGGGTGATGCTGCTGAAACTTGAGTAGAAAGGAACTCTTAACCTGAAAACTGCTCTTCTGTTATCTTCTGAACCCTCAGTGATTCTCAGAAAAAGGCACCGGGGCAGCCGTGGGGACTTTTTTTTTTCCAAGCAAGTCTTTTCAAGAACTAAGACTTCTGGAACAGCAGTGGCATTTTTTACAGCGGTGGCATTTTAGAAGATTTAGATTCAGATTAACTTTACCACTAGCCTGTGGTTCGTAGGGGTGAGATCCTCACAGAGTCATAAAAACTGCTGTCAAATCAAGGTTTTGAAATAAAACTATTAGGGGAAAAAGTTATTATGTAAGTAATTATGTTAAAGGTGCTTTGTACCATGAATACAAAAAGTTCCTTCTCATGTTTTACCGAATGAAGCTTTCGCTAAAAATCTAGCCTGACCTAAGAAGCTGATTGTAACAGGAAAAATGCTGCCATCAAGGTGAATAGAAATGAATTAGATTAAGTAAATGCAACTATACTAATATGTAGTGTGTTTTTATTTTATTTTATTTTTTAAACGTTTGTATTTATTTATTTATTTATTTTTTTAAAATATATTTTATTGATTTTTTACAGAGAGGAAGGGAGAGAGATAGAGAATTAGAAACATCGATGAGAGAGAAACATCGATCAGCTGCCTCCTGCACATCTCCTACTGGGGGTGTGCCCGCAACCCAGGTACATGCCCTTGACGGGAATCGAACCTGGGACCTTTCAGTCCGCAAGCCGACGCTCTATCCACTGAGCCAAACCAGTTTCGGCACGCTTGTATTTATTTTTACAGAGAGAGGAAGGAAGAGGTATATAGAGAGATAGAAACATGGATGAGAGAGGAGCATCACTGATTGGCTGCCTCCTGCATGGCCCCTACTGGGGATAGAGCCTGCAACCGAGCGAGAATGCTCTTGACTAGAATCGAACCCAGGACCCTTCAGTCCACAGGCTGACGCTCTATCCACCGAGCCAAACCGGCTAGAGCTGGAATGTGTTTTTAAAAAGTAAATGAAATTTTACAAAAAGGAAGAAAGAAAAGAGAAGAGCTAGAAAGCAGGAAAAGGAGACTTAAAGCAGAAGTCTATCTTTAATCTGGACAGATTTGTCCAGAAACTTGGGAGTTTCTCCAGGGACCCTGAAGAAAGGAGCAGGGTACTGGGGTGAGGAGGCACCTGTGGAGGCTGCCTTTGGTAGAGGCTGTCTTCCTTATTCATCCTCCTTTTTATGTTTCTACAGCCCATCTCCAGGTTACAAATGGCTTATGTTGCAAAGGTTCACTTGTTTGTATCATCAGTTATCTGGAACTCAACATGTGTTTAACCCATAGAAGGCATTATCCACAGGAACAATGTTATAAATGCCACTCCGCCTACCAGACTGGGCCACAACCACTTTACCAGGTGTCACTGGCTGAAATACCACCCATTTGCAATGGGTAGTGACAGGAAACGACTATTGTCCTACCAATGGTTAGACCCCAGAGTGCAAGCCATTGACTTGGCTGTTGTGCTTGAGGGTAAGCAGGTTCAATTTAAAAAGAGTGAGCCAGTCTATGAAAATTTCTGTGGCTACTAAATCATCTGGGGCGTGAATGTGCAAGATTTGGGGTCAGGCGGACCTAGGTTTATATTCATATTCCTCTTTCTCTGCTGCTTCCTGGTTGTGAGCAGGCTAGTTCATCTCATGAAGGTCACCTGGGGGTAATAGTATGTCTTTAGAGCATTGCTGTGAGAAGTAAATGAGCGTTGTGCACAGATGTTAGCTTGTTATATAATATTAATAACATATTAATATAGTATATTATAATATTGTTAGGTACTAATTGTTATTCTAGGTAATTATTATTCCTTATGTATGGCTTTTCTCCTGGAGAGATTATAAACTTTGAGAGCAGAGATTTTTGTCACCTACTTTGGCAAATCCCCAAATGCAAAGTACATAAAACACAGACACTACTTTTTCATATATTGACAATGATTTGCTTTGTTCAAGGTCTTTAGGGATTAAAAACTCTGTTCTCTGGTTATTTCACAGTTTTTTCTTCCTGTTTGTTACAGGCTTGTTGCTAGCACAGCTCTTATGATAACTGGTTGTGACTGGTATTTATTTAAGAGAGTAATGTTGTGTGAAAGGTCCCCCTAGGAAAGGAAGGTGTGGGTGACAATGTGATATGGCAGTTAGTACCTGGAATTGACCAGCAGGTGGCGTGTTGCCAAGTTGGAGCAGCATGGTTGGAGTTTGGAACCAGGTGGATGCATGGATGGGCAGCTTCAGGAGGCCTCAGCCGACATGTGACCATGTGTGCATGGATGGATAGATATTCTTTGGGAATTTCTACTGAAAGGATACCTCAAATAGGCACAAAGGTCCATCAGGACATCTCTGAGAAACTGAATCCAAGTGCTCAAGCAAGACCATGCTTCCCCCCTCTTCCTGCATCCTTTGAACCTGGTGGTTCCACCACTTCCGGTGACTTGCTATCAAATATGGTTCCAGGACCAGGAAATTAGAAAACTAAGACCGTCTAGAGCAGTGGTTCTCAACCTTCCTAATGCTGTGACCCTTTAATACAGTTCCTCATGTTGTGGTGACCCCCAACCATAAAATTATTTTCTTTTTTAAAAAATATATTTTATTGATTTTTTACAGAGAGGAAGGGAGAGGGATAGAGAGTTAGAAACATCAATGAGAGAGAAACATTGACCAGCTGCCTCTTGCATACCCCCGACTGGGGATGTGCCCACAACCAAGATACATGCCCTTGGCCGGAATCGAACCCAGGACCCTTCAGTCCACAGGCCGACGCTCTATCCACTGAGCCAAACCAGTCAGGGCCATAAAATTATTTTCGTTGCTACTTCATAACTGTAATTTTGCTACTGTTATGAATCATAATGTAAATATCTGATATGCAGGATGTATTTTCATTGTTATAAATTGAACATAATTAAAGCATAGTGATTAATCACAAAAACAATATGTAATTATATATGTGTTTTCCGATGGTCTTAGGCGACCCCTGTGAAAGGGTCATTCGACCCCTAAAGGGGTCGCGACCCACAGGTTGAGAACCACTGGTTTAGAGCAAGTGTCTGGCTTTGTTAATGGATGGCCAGGCTTTTCTGCTCTGAGTCCTTTTTTCTTTACTACATTTCTTACCAATGTCTTATTCCTCTTTGTGTAGATGATTAAAGTACTAAAGTATGGTTGTAGGTCTAGTGCCTCTTTTCTTACATATAAAAGATCTCAGTTAAAAAGTAACAACTGGTAAACATTTATCATAGAAATGGGAAAAAAGCTGATCTGCATAAACAAGGGAAAATCTGTATGTGATCCCCAATTCCCAAAGATAACCACTATTAAAATTTGATAAATAATGTTTTAGACTTTTACAAATGTCAACATATTTTCTTAGACAAATGAGATCACACTGATTAACTGTTTTATAACTTGTGTTTTTCATTTAATCTATGCTGAATATTTTTCCATGTTAATATAGTTCAAACATTATTTTATAATGTTTGCAAAGTGCTACTTCTTATGAATGTGTTCTAATTATTCAACTCAAACATGGTGGCTTAGATTTGAGACTCACAAAATGCTTTTTGTCTGTATGCCCAGTTTTTCATGGGCTTAAAGCCAAGCTTTCCAGAATAAGGAAAACCTTACTTGTACTTTCCTCCCCACTCCTGACCCCACATAGAAATTAATATTGGAACAAGCAATTTAATGCTCCTTTTATGTTGGTAGTGAGTTTTGAGGGTCATCATAGGCTCTGTCTGTTTGAATTGTCTGTTAACACACAAATAGAAAAGCCTACTTTCACACGGATTGTTTCTAAGTTTTACCTAGCATAAACAATGCTGTGAGAAACATCCTTATACACGTGAAAATCCATAGTATTTTCTTGGGGTGTATTTCTAGAACAGAAACTTCAGAACTAAAGGGTACATATATTTTAAAAAGCTTTTGCAACATCTGTAATTATAAAAGCATAATATGCTAATTAGACTGGACAGCCGAACGACCTTCCGGATGTCATTCCGAACAAAGCCAAGATAGTGGGGGCTGAGGCAGAGGCGGTTAGGGGTGATTAGGCAGGCAGGCAGGCGAGCAGTTAGGGGCGATCAGGCAGGCAGGCAGAGAGGTTAGAGGCAGTCAGGCGAGCAGTTAGGGGCACTCGGGCAGGCAGAGTGGTTAGCAATCAGGCAGGCAGGTGAGTGGCTAGGGGCGATCAGGCAGGCAGGCAGAGGGGTTAGGAGTGATCAGGCAGGCGAGCAGTTAGGGGCACTCGGGCAGGCAGAGTGGTTAGCAATCAGGCAGGCAGGTGAGTGGCTAGGGGCGATCAGGCAGGCAGGCAGAGGGGTTAGGAGTGATCAGGCAGGCGAGCAGTTAGGGGCAATCAGGCAGGCAGAGTGGTTAGGGGTGATCAGGCAGGCAGGCTAGTGGTTAGGAGCCAGCAATCCCAGATTGCGAGAGGGATGTCTGACTTCCGGGTTAGGCCTAATCCCACAGGGATCCCTAAACCGGCAGTTGGACATCCCCTGAGGGATCCCTGATTGCAAGAGGGTGATTTCACACACCGGGCCTCTAGTATTACAATATTATCTTTCTTATATGTTGTACCAATTTACAGTCCTGCTAGGAGAGTATGAAGGTGCCATTTTCCAGACCTCCGGCCAACATTGGGAATTATAAATGCTGTTTGTATGGTAAAACTATTGCTCAGTTGTTAATTATAAATGCTATTTGTGTGGTAAAAGTATTAACCCTTTACCATATAGGTTTCCTTTTTAAATCTCATTTTATCATTTGTGGCAATTTTGGTTATGGTTGGGTTATTTTTTATATACATGAATTTTACATTTTATTAATTTAAATATTTAAAATGTTTTTCTTCATGGTTTCTGCTTTGGTGATCATCATTAACATAATTTTCATGATACAAGTATTTAATTATGATTAAAAATTTTTAGATTATAAAAGCAATCACCTGTTTTTCTTCAAGTCTGCCTGTGATTGTATTTTCCCCTTTAACTCCTTAGCCCACTAGGCATGTACTTTGTGTATGGTCTGAGGTATAATTGCATCATTATTTTTCATAGTAATTAACTATTGGACCAGTTATTGAATAATCCATTTTCCCCACTGGGTTTAAACACTTTATTTAAGGAATAAACATTTTAATATAGATCTTGTGCTCTGGGCTTTCTGCTCTGTTCCATGGCTCTGCCTCTTTTGGAACCAGTATCAAACTTTTAGTTTTTGATAATTTTAGCCTATTTAATACCTAGTACCCTCTTCCTTGTTGTTTTCTAAAATTTTATTTAGAAAATTTTTCAAATTCAATATTTAAATTCAGTTTTTAAAGTCTTTCAAATAAACTTCAGGGTTTCTTTTTTGTCCTGTTTAAAAACATCTCTGGGGATTTCCAACAAAATTTAATTATATTTATAAATTAAATAGGAAAGAATTGACACCTTTACAATGTTGAGTCTTTTAGTCCTGGAAACTTGTATAACTCTCAATTTATTGAAATCTATCCTATTTTCTCATAGAGTTTTATACATTTTTAAAATATTCATGTTTTATTATTTCTAGAAATTTTGTTATTGTTGCTATTTTGAATGAGATTTTTTTCCATTATATTTTTAAACAGTTTTTGGCTGTTACATGGAAAATTATATGAATTTCATGAGTTTATTTTGTGTCTTTACCTCACTGACATTGCTAATTATTTCAAACATTTTTAAAAAGTTGATTCTATTGCCCTGGCAAGTATTGCTCAGCTGTTAGAGCACGGGGCCCCACAACCAAAGAGTCAAGGGCACATTCCTGGGTTGTGGGTTCAATTCCTGTCCCCTGTTGGGGGTAAGTTGGGAATGGGAGGCAACCAATCGATGTGTCTCTCTCACATCGATGTTTCTCTCTCTCTCTCTCTCTCTCTCTCTCTCTCTCTCTCTCTCTCTCTCTCTCTCTCTCTCCTTCTTCCTTCCCTTCACCCCCTCCCTTCCTCCTTCCCACTTTCTCTAAAAATTTAATGGAAAAAATACCCTTTGGTGAGGATTAACAATAAAAAATTTGATTCTATTAAGTAAATGATTGTAACGTGTACAAGTTGGATGATTTTGTCTCCTACTTTCTCATAATTCTTCTTTAGTTTCTTTTTCTTGTCCGGTTGTAATGGTTCAAATGCCCAGAACAGTGCTAAATGGTAGTGACAGTGAGCATCCTTTTCTTGTTTCTGATGTTGTGTTTGGTTTGATACAGATTACTTCAGCATGCTAAGAAAAATTCTAACTTCATTTTATTAATTAAAACAATAATATTGAATTTTAACAAAAGATATTTCAAGATTACCCATTGTGCTAATTCAAAATCTTTTTTCAATTGACTTATTTATGTCATTATGCTAATGTATTCCTTAATACTGATTTCTCTTTACATCTCTAAGGTAAACCATGTGTATACATGAGGTTAGTCTGTGGTTTCCTTTATTATGATTTATCTGTTTGTTTTAAGTCACAGGTATTATGTTAGCTTTTCTTACTTTTGTCCACTTGAACATTTTATATAGTTTGGAAATTATCTGTGGCTTGAAAATCAGAGAGAACTTGGTTGTGCAAGTAATTTGGACTAAGAACATTCCTTGGAAACAATTTCTCAATAACTTTTACATTTTTCCATGATTATTGATCTGTTGTTTTTCAACATCTTCTTGGGGGCAGTTTACCTCTAATTAACTCCTTTCGCTCTGCCCACAATATTTGATATGCGGTGTTCTCATTATTAAAAACTTATAAGCATCCTGCCCTAACCGATTTGGCTCAGTGGATAGACCACTGGCCTGCGGACTCAAAGGGTCCCAGGTTCGATTCCAGTCAAGGGCATGTACCTTGGTTGCAGGCACATCCCCAGTAGAGGGTGTGCAGGAGGCAGCTGATCGATGTTTCTCTCTCATCGATGTTTCTAACTCTCTATCCCTCTCCCTTCCTCGCTGAAAGAAATCAATAAAATATATTTTAATAAAAGAAAAAAAACTTATAAGCATCCTGTAATTACCTTTTTTTAAAAAAATATATTTTATTGATTTTTTACAGAGAGGAAGGGAGAGGGATAGAGAGTTAGAAACATCGATGAGAGAGAAACATTGATCAGCTACCTCCTGCACACTCCCTACTAGGGATGTGCCCGCAACCAAGGTACATGCCCTTGACCGGAATCGAACCTGGGACCCTTGAGTCCACAGGCCGACGCTCTATCCACTGAGCCAAACCGGTTAGGGCGGCATCCTGTAATTACCTTTTTATTTCTTCTCCAATCAATGAATTTTTTAAAAGAAGACTTATAAAATTTTTCCAAGAGCTTAGCTCTTTTTCAACTTATACTTTTGTCATTATTTTATAGTTTTGTTACAGTGCGGTCATAGAATGAGGCCATAATTTCTTTTGTGGGGAGATTTTTTTATTGGCTTAATATGAAATCAGTGTTTGCAAACTTTTATCTTTTCTTAAAGGAATAGACAGAAGATCCTTCTCTTCCATTATTCCTTTTTTCATTCAGCATTGTTCCAGCTATCTGTTCCCAAATGGCAGGCACTGTATTAGAAATGAATTAAGTCATACACTTTCTCTAAGATTGTCAAAGTCTAGATGGAACATAGATACATGAAGACCTAATTATAATACAGAGCAAGAAATGCAACAGCCATGGAATGTATAAAAGAGGCATTCCATGAGCCTGTCATAGGTTCTGGAAATACAAAGCTGCCCAAGGTACCACCATGGCCCCCAGAGACTTTTATTTATTTATTTATTTATTTTTTATATATATTTTATTGATTTTTTACAGAGAGGAAGGGAGAGAGATAGAGAGTTAGAAACATAGATGAGAGAGAAACATCGATCAGCTGCCGCCTGCACATCTCCTACTGGGGATGTGCCTGCAACCCAGGTACATTCCCTTGACCGGAATCGAACCTGGGACCTTTCAGTCCGCAGGCCGACGCTCTATCCACTGAGCCAAACCGGTTCCGGCAACTTTTAGTACAAAAGTGTGTTTAGGTTTTTGGAGGTAAGGCGACCCATTAGGAAACCACCCTAGTCATTCAACATATGAGACGGCATAAGACATATGAGAGATGTCAGAGAACAGAAAGAAGAGAGGGGATTTTCACATTTAAAGGTCAGGAAGAGAAAAAGTCCTTGTAGGAAGCGAAGGAGGTAGGAGTAAATTTTGAGAAGCCACAGAGAACATTTTAAAGAGTGCTTGGTCAGATGGGTCAAATGCAGCCGAGAGGACGAGGAAGATAAAAGCCAAAAAGGAGTCCGTTAACCTTGGTCTTTGTTGACCTTGAGAAAGCATTTCCAGTGAAGTGTGAAGAAGATGCTAGATCGTAAGCAGGTTGAATCTTACCTGGGATGAGAGACAATGGAGACAAGAAGTGTTTCTCCGGAAGCTCAGGTGTGAAGGGAATGAGTGGGTTAGGGCAGTAACTATAGGAGCAAAGGAGAGAAGAAATAGCTTTTAGGACATAAAACAACACGAGCATGTTTAGACCATGAGGAGGGTGAGCGGACGGGGAGAAGGCGTTGGTGGAGGAAGGGTCCTGAGCAGGTGGGAGTCACGGGGAGACAAGCCACGGGGGAGAAAAGCCACAGGGAGAGACAGTCCCGGAGGGGTGGCCTCTGAAGGGGGAGAACCCCTCTTTTTGAGTCAAAGCAAATGATTGGTACCTGTAGGCAGACTGGGCAGGGAAGTGGGGTCTCCGATACCGTGCAAGGCTGGAAGAAGGTGTCATTGTCGAACCCATGGAAGGGTGCAGGGTCTCGGTCTACGTTGACGGTTTGCCTGGTAGATAAGATCAGGGTCCAGCCCTCCCTCCTTGCTAATAGAACCAGAGAATCTCTAGGCTTACATTTCCCCGGGCAATTTTTTTGTCTGGGCTATCCGAGGGTATCAAGAAGTGTCTGGCCATGTGGTGTGTGACGTGGATTGTGAGAATAATTAGCACAGACCGCTGAAAATAAAGTGATGGATGGGTGCCATCAGGTCGGAAAGGTTTCTGTTGCGTAAATACAAAGTGTGTATAAATCAAAGTAGTATTTCAGATCTTCAGTAGGCCTCGTTTTCTGTTTCTGAATAATGATTGCTCACATCAGCACTCAAGGAGAAATGTTTGCGACGGTGATATTTATTTTAGCACATTGTATTTTGATATTCATTGTTTATTTCTACTACGAACTTTGAATCCTTAAAAAAGGATCTGTTATGAAACTTGCAAAAAAAACTTTCCATTTGCACATTGGGCTCCCACATGTTGACAACCAATTAGTCCCCTGAAAGAATGGCTAGACCGGAGGTCTTTGGGTCTTTTTCTGTTATTTTGGACAAACACTCTATCCTTTGTATGGAGGGAAACTTCTGGTTTGATTCACGCTGTGAATAATTCTATGAGAAAATGCCCGCACAGGCGCCTTTATTAAGATCTCATTTATTAAAAATCAGGGGTGACAGTTTAACAGGCTCATTATGGCTCAGAAATCCCCTGGGGCGTTTTAACCTCTTGCAGACTTTTCAGACGTTCACGTTGCCAAGTGCGCTGACCGTCATATCTGCACTCTACCCTGCTCGGGCGCTGACTTTGGGAAGTGTCACTCTTACTGTACCTAGAAGTCCAAGGTCAGGTACCATCCCAAGTCAGAGTCCACGGGCTTTCCCTGAAGAGGGGCGGGGTGGGAATTCAACAAAGCCCCCAGGATGGGTGGTGGGCCCAGCTTCCTAGCACACCTGTCCCATGCTTGGTAAATTTCATGATCATTTCTCTTTTCACTCTCATTCCTGGGGGATCATCACATCTGCTCTGCTCTACCCCCAAATGTCGACACAACCCAACAGATCACATGTGGAAGTTTGCTTGAAGGGACCTGAAGCCACTTCCATTAGCTCTGTAGAGGCACTGGCATCCACCCCTCACACACTGCCCCCCCCACCCCCCTTCCCCCCGCATCACTAGGCGCAGCAGCCCTGGCTGTGTTGAAATTAAACCTCAGCCATCTCACCCTGCTCATCTGCCTTCCTCAGAACAGTCCACTCCGTCTTGTGCCTCTTCCACTAGACGGGAGCTTGGGATGCTGAGAGAAGGAAGCTGAGATGGAGCGACAGACTGAGGTTCTCCCGGGGGCCCCTGGAGGGGAGAGCACCTCCCACCTTCGGTGCCAGGCTGTGCTGCCTTCTTCTTGCAAGTCCAGAGCTCCAGTGAAAGCTTGAGTGAGATGAGATAGTATAGAGACTGCCAACTTCCCCTCCCCTCCCCTCCCCTCCCCTCCCCTCCCCTCCCCTCCCCTCCCCGCTACCTCCTTCCCTTCACACACACACAAACACATCAACTTTCCACTGGCCGTGACCTGCCCTCCAGCGCGACTTATCAGCTGTGCGGGGTTGTGGCTCAAAGAAAACCCACTGTGGGGTGGGCTGCTCTGCCTGCTAACGAAAGGGCCGAGCCAGCGCGGCTTCAGGAAGGTTTGCGAATAAGGAGAATAATGATCTTCAGTTTCTGACCCTGGCACCGCGGCCGTGTTTATCAGGAGGCTCATGTGACTGATTAAGACACAGCCCCAGCCTGAAGGAAACAGCTGCTCGCGCGCTCCGGCACTTGGCAGCTGGACAGGCAGGGTGCACACCGGCCACTGCCCCAGTAAGTATCTGGAGGATGTGTGTGTGTGCGTGTGTGTGTGTGTGTGTGTGTGTGTGTGTGTGTGTGTGTGAGAAGCCACTGACAGTTCTTCATTTTGATTTTTGTGTCCCTCTGGCATTAAAGGAGGTATTTTATTTGTACCTGTGATGAATAGGAATTTTCATTTCTTTTAAACATTGTTTAAGAACCGGTTATTTTCAGCTGCGTTGTTTTCTAATTTTAAGAATGAATGGGGCACCTTGCTCCAGAACGTGTATGTTCTGGTGTCCAGGATTTCTATGGTCTGTGGTGTTTAGGTTCAAAGCCAAGAGTCAGGTCACGAACGAGAGAAGCTTTTGAAGTGTGTTGAGATTTGATTTTAATCAGTGTTACCTTTGGAACTTGAGAGAGTGTTTTGAGAAAGGGCTTATTTGTTTATTGTATCTCTGACTTGAAGACGATCAATTGGATGTCAGTTTTGAAGACTGTCTCATTAACTATGTATAGCAATCTGCAACACAGAAAACTAACAACATGGCATGTAGGTTTCGATTAGAAGCCGGGTTTAGATTTCAGGCGCGCTTTCTACCTCAATGAAAGACACAGCCTATTGCTTTCTTCCACAAGCCAATTCACCTTCCCGACTTTAACGCTAACATTTTTAGCTGCCTCTGATCTTCCTTATTTTAGACAAAGGAGCATTTGTGTTTTTATGATGCTCAGAATCTTGCTTCCTTGTTTATGCCCCAGATTATAACCCTATTGCCTGAAGCTGATGTTCAACTCTGGGGGGACCTGCTCTTTCTCTGGTTCCCGGGGCAACACTGGAGCTCACTTTGGGGAGAGCCACCACGCAGGCCCTTCCTGGAACAGAGCTGCTGTTTGGGGACTTTTGTCGTTTCCTGGTGGACACCAAAAGGATGCTTAAGCCCAGCCAGTGTGGCTCAGTGGTTGAGTGTCGATCCATGAACCAGGAGGTCACGGTTCAATTCCCAGGCAGGGCACGTGCCTGGGTTGCGGGCTCGATCCCCAGTAGGGGGTGTACAGGAGGCAGCCGATCGATGATTCTCATCATTGATGCTTCTATCTCTCTCGCCTTCTCCCTTCCTCTCTCTGAAATCAATTTTTAAAAAGAATGCTTAAGAAGAAAGGAAAAGGGAAAAGGGAGAGGGCAGAACCTGGAATCCATGATGTAAACTCCTGGAAGTGACCAGCCTCTGAATCAGAGTGTTGTGGGGAGATAACCAGCAAGTTCCTTTTTCTGGATTGACTGGATGTTGAGGATGGGGGCCAGAGGGTGGTTGTTTTCAAGTGAGTTGTTACCAAACAGTTATTTGACTTGTGGCAAGCCCAGGGGCACCCCGATGTGATTCCCCAGGTGACGGATGGCCTGTCATGGATCCTCAGCTTGGATGATTTTCTTGCCATTTCTGTCCCCCTCCCCATGTTGTATGTAGAAAGTGGATTGAAAATGACCCACAGCGCACTGCTTCTGCACTGTTTACCCCTACGCAGTTGGTCTTGTGTCCCGCACCGGCCGAAGACCTGGGAAGGAAGCAGTTTCAGGTACCCCGTCTGAAAAAGGGGCTCCTCTGGCTAGTCTCTCTCTTTTCCTTAACGTGTGGATTCTTCCACACAGCCTGGTGTGTTTGATGAGAACAAATGTTTCCAACCTCTTTGTTCCTCTTTGTGCCATGTGTGTGAGGTCGCTGGGTCAGCCTGTGCCCATGTGGCCCGTGGCTTCCCTGTCTGGCTGCAGGCGTGGCTGCTCGTTGGGTCCTGGGATCGTTTTACTTTGCCAGAGGCTGACAGCGGAGAAGAACTGTCCAGTAAAATTGTGTCTCTGGAGTATTAGAGCCACTGGCAGATGAAATGGGGGAGGGGGTCTACATGGCAGGGTATCCTTTGAGTTATTCAAGTGCTGAATGTTTGAAAGCCTGCAGATTTTTTTTAAAAAAAATCAGTGATCCCTTGACTTTCAAAATAACCCTATATAATAAAAGCCTAATATGCAAATTGTCCCCTCGGGAGTTCAACCACTCGCTATGATGTGTGCTGACCACCAGGGGGTGGCTCAGAACATGAGGGTGTCGGCTACATGGGTGCCGGCAGCGGGCGGCAGTGGAGGCGCTGCCGGCCCCAATGGGCCCTGACGAGAGCAGGACCATGGGGGATGATGGAGAAGGTGAGCAGGTGGTGCCAGGCCAAGGTGGGTGTGAGTGGGGGCCAGATTGCCCCGCAGATCGCCCCGCAGATGGTGGCAGCGGGGGGTTGGGGCCGCCGCTCGGCTCCCAGGCACTGAGGAAACTGGGAAGAGGGCCCGGCCCTGATTGATCGATCATCTCATAGGCAGAATGGTGGAGCAGGTGAGGGGCCAGCGCCAGGCCACGGTGGGGTGCCAGGCAGGGCTGCAAGGCTGGGGGCACAAGCTGGGGCTGTGAGCCTGGGGGTGCAAGCTGGGTCCCAATCCCCACAGGTCACCCCGAGGGACCCCACATGTGCACGAATTCGTGCACCAGTCCTCTAGTAACAAAATAATAAAAATAATTACTTTACATGGAGATAGTATATCGAGTCCAAGATATTAAGGTCTGGATAGGAATCTTAGAAGGTAAAATTTAATGCTATCTTTTATTTATTTATTTATTTATTTATTTATTTATTATCTATTTACTGATTTATTTTTTTTTATCTTTATTATTGAAAATATTACATATGTCCCCCTTTTCCCCCCATTAACCCCCTCCAGTCCATCCCTGCCCTTCTCTCCGCCCCCCCTCCAGGCTTTCACTACCTAATTGTCTGTGTCCATGGGTTATGCATATATACATTCAAAGTCTTTGGTTGATTACCTCCCACCCACCCACCCTCCCCCGCCTTCTTATGAAGATAAGGAAATTGTAGCAAATGTATCTGGGTCACTGTGCCAGTTAGCAGTAGAGCCAGGGAAGAGCGCTCACAACTTCTGCTGCTTCTCCATCATAACATGAACACTAATATTAAACTTCCATTTATTGTGCACTCCCATACCAGATGACATGCCGAGCAATCGTGTTCATTGTCACATAACCCTCCCAATAGGTCTGTGTGCTCTCTAGCATCATTCCAGTTTTAGAGTTGGAGAAACTGGAGCTCAGAGACCCCCTTAGCCACGAGGCTGTATTTGAACCTGTCCACATTAAAAACTACAAGTGGGATGAATATGCTAACCGCACATATTTAAATGTAAAAGCCCACGACGAAATGCAAATGCGACAGTTCAGTGCGATACAATTAGGCACACATGTGTGCGAGGGCCCTTTTGAACTCTCCGTGGCAGGAAGGGTGAGGTTTCCCCTCCTGACAGTCCAGGCCGGAGCTCTGTAGTCAATGACTGGCGGTGTTTTCTCTTTGACAGCGGTTCAGCAAAGAGCCTCCCATTGGTAAGAACAGCAACAGAGCGGTATTGCTGCCCTGAGCACACAGCTCTCACGGCCCCTTCTGGCCCTTTCCTCCGTTTTTTCCTGTCACTCCTTCCTTTGGAGGGCTGCCACTCCACCCAGGCCCCACCCCAAATAGCCTGCTTCGTGGTGATAAAACGATGATCGGACCTGTTTCTGGTGACTCAACCTGGAAGGTTGGTTGTCCACATAGGTTGTTGTTGTTTATGACCAGAAGTAATGCTACCCTGCCCCCTGTTTGCTCCTGGGCTTTGTTCCGAGCTGTGAGGGAGGTTGCAGGCCAGGGGACTGGCTGTGGCAGGGGAGGGAGGGCAGGCGTGCATCTCTCTACGACCTGGGATGCTGCCTGCACCTGCCTTTGCCAATTGCAAGCTTCACCCCTCTGCCGGTTGCATCTCTAAAGAGGCCCTCTCACTTGTGAGTCACGAACCTGAGACTTTTCTGGGTCATCAGCCAGAATTCTTAAAGAAACCTACTTCTTGAACCCTTCAAAAAAATGGCATCGGGCTCTCCATAGTCCTCCATGTGGTGAAATGTCCAGATTAGGGCTGGCGCTAAAAAAAGAGCCCTGAGTAAAAATAAGTAGCAGAGGGCCCTTTGGTTAATCAGGAGGAAAATTAAGTAAGCAGACCATTCATGGATGTCTTTGAGAAAGTTGCTAAGGTTTTCTCAAGGCTGTTATGACAAGATGACACATTTTGAAGATCAGGGTATTAATAGCAAGAAAGGGGGATTTTTAACCTGCTTCTCACCTGCCTGGTGTTTCTAAAACTAAGAACCCAAGAGTCTGATCAGCAATATAGTCTGCTAAACCAAAACCACTGGAAATTACCTCCAATCCTTGCTGGGTATTGCTTACTTCTGTAGCAGTTGGCACAGTCCCATGGGTGTTATATGGAGACACATAAGATGGACTCAAAACCATAGAAGAGTCCACAAGTCATACTTCAGAGCTTGTTTGAATCAAAGTTGTGATTATTTTCTGAGGAGCTTTTTGGAGAAGGAAAGAAGCTTCATGATGTAGGGCTTGCTTTGTTTCTTCGTTTTGGCCAGGTTGTGTGTTCCAAAGAACCTGCTCCCAAAGCGTTAACTCCCTGGGGTCCCTCTTTCCTCTTATAGGAGTTGCTCCTATCCAGTTCTTGGAGGTGTTTAGGTGTTTGCAGTTCACATTTCTATTGTTCTACTAGAGGCCCAGCGCACAAAATGCATGCATGGGTAGGGTCCCTGGTGGTTGCTGGCTGCCGGCTGCTGGCTGCCGGCTGCCGCCTCCCTCTGTTCCGTGCTGCCCCCTGGTGGTCAGTGCACGTCATAGTGAGCCATCGAACTCCTGGTTGGTGGAACTCCCAAGGGGACACTTTGCATATTAGGCTTTTATATAGAGAGATGGATGTGGAAGTCTGGTTTTATTTGCTGTTTTAGACAATCACAGTGGTATCTCTGGAATCTGGGTGTGTAGGTTCACTGTACTTTGATCTTACTTGAGCCCATCCATGGTATTGGGCAGACAAACTCCTACATTTATATGGGAATTTTCTGGTGTGAGGCACTATTTTGCAATTTGCTACAATCCTATGAAAAAGGAAGGCCAACATCACTGTTGTTTACAGTGAGAAACCTGAGAATGAAAGAAAGTGAGTGACTTGTTCATGGTCATGGAACCAGTAGCTGGCACAGCTCTGCTAAGTCCCCCATCTCCCGACTCTGGATGATACCTATGAAATTGTCCCTTGTGATCAAAAGTGCTATAATTTGTATTACCTTACGCTGGACAAAACCTATGTGAATGGCTGATTTCATGATATGCCATTTCACACATGTCATTGATGGTATTTCCAAGCCTATGGATACTTGGCTTCAGAAACAGGGTCAGTTTAGTTACAGACGCAATAGTATTTGCTTAGGGCAATTTTTTTAAAGAACTTAGTGGTCATTTTCTCCCCCTGCAGACCCAATGTGGTTAAGTTGGAGTCATACCAACTATGGCATTATGTAATATTCAGCTTTAGAAGAAATCTGATTGTTTTCTTAAATACCAAAAAAAAAAAAAAAAAGAAAAGAAAAGAAGAAGAAGAAGAAGAAAGAAATCTGACGTCTAGCACTCCTCTTACCCAACAAAACCATCAACATTCTTGGAAGTTCTGCCTGGTCACAGTACCCTTATGCCCATGGGAACCGTGTCCACTGTGACCATTTCCCTCTGCAAAGTGATCTGCGCACAACTGAGAGGTCTTAGCTTCCTAGCATACTTGAGCCTCTTCACTACTAGTCAACGTTCTGTGGTGGCAGTCCGGTTCATTGTGTAAAGCATTATCAGTATGTTGATAAGGTCGTAAAAATGACAGTGGGTAATGCAGGTGATTTTACAGTGCACAGTGTCATGGCCAGGGCTTGGAGGCAGGGCGGGGCGGGGTGGGGAGAGGGAAGTGGAAGCAAGTGAACAGCTTTATGATAATAGCGGCTATTACAGTTTGTCTTTCTAATGTAGCTTTTCTTTGGAGTATGAATGTGAAACGTAGTCTTCTTTGAATGTAAAAAATCCTGAAAGACATTTAATTCATGAACCGACTCATAGAGCCTTTTCCTTTAGTGACTGTTGTGATAATCTGCACCTTTCAAGAGAACAAAAGGGAAAAGAAATTTTTCAAAAGAGAAAAGAAAATGAAATGGTGGCTTAAAGGTTCCCAGATAATTGTCTGTAGAATTTGAAGTCATATAGGCTTTGATGCCTCTGTTATAAGTGGAGAATTGAGCTAAGTATATGAATGACTGATGTACCAGATGTCCCAACATCTTTTAAGTTTTTCAGTGATCAGATTGTTTTTGAAAGGCTTTCGTATTTGTCAACTGTTGCCCTATCCTTATACTTAACTTCGTATTGTTTAGGTGGACCTATCCCCAGCCCACAAAATGTTCCAACCCTCGCATGGATCATTATGCCATTGATTTGCTTTAGTATTGTAAGTGTATTCAGCATCTCATCTTTGAATATACTTTAGGTACTGTCTTTGAGAGAGAACTAGTAAGGGGGGAAATAACATGGAAACAGTTTAGTCCACATAGTGAAATTCCAGAAACTTATGTTAGTAACTACTTAGCTGCCGCTTAATTCAGAAATTGCCAACAAAAGTGCTTGCTTCGGCAGCACATATACTAAAATTGGACCGATACAGAGATTATCATGGTCCCTATGCAAGGATGACACGCAAATTCATGAAGAAAAAATAGCAAACTAGAAACTGCATTAGAATGTGTAAGTGATTTTAATTGCTTCCCCCCCCCCCAACCCGCCCCCCAAGGTATCTGAACTGAGGTAGAAAACTTAAAACTTAGCAACTGATGAACTGGCCAAAAGGAAGGCAAAGAGCCCATGAAGCTGCCATGGAATCAGACGTCATATTGAAAAGAAAGAAAGGAAAGAAATAAAGAATGGCCATTGAGTCTCGCCTCTATTAAGTTTTGATAAAATAATAATTTTCCTTTCGTTCAATAATTCAAAATGGCTGAACTGAGGTGTTGGGTATTTTTGTTTTGTTTTGGGTCTTTTACATAAGTTCACTTTGAGGAGATAGCAGTAGGGATTTTTTTTGTTTTTGAGGAATATACACACTGTAAAACCGACCGACCTGTTTTCCAAACTCCTTACGCCTGGAGTCAGGGAGCTGGAAAGAACACATGTCCTTTTCCAGCCACTCCAACAGCGCGCCCTGTGACTGTCAAGGATAAGTGTTCTCAAATCTCAGGTTAATGAAGATTTCTGGAGCTCAGAAACCACCTACAGATTTAAAACAGTTTTAAAATAGAAGAACCGAGTTTAATTTCCATATTTGGTTCTGGAAAACTCATATCATAAGTTCAATTTGACTGACTTTGGATCCAGCTCTCCTTCAGTTCTGCTTTTTAAAAGTAGAAAGTGTTTCATCTGTGTGTGGAATGCCTGCCATTCAAAATCACATGAGTTGACAGGATGCTTTAGAGATCATTCGTTTTTTATGGCAAGGGCAGTGCTCAGTCTAAAGGGTGGTGCTCAAGATTTCTCATCCCTTTTTGTTCCCAGTCACTCTGATTCTAAGACGAGTCTATCTCTATGTTCCTTCTTTGGTAGGCATTTCAACTGAGCCTGCTCCTGGGAGAGGAGAGAAACTGATGTTTATTTTCACAGCTCCCAAAGGTGGACATTGTTGACACTGCTGCAGAAGTGATACCTAAATTTCTGAGCAGGTTGAGTCACAAGCCAATGAGTAGGGAAGCCAGGGTTCTGGTCCTAGTTTGCCTGGAAACAGAGTGCATGCCTTTTCTATTGTAACCACACTGTCTCTCACTCCGTTTATGCTAACAACTGATGCTCACTCTGCAAAGGGCAGCCATTGCGTGGAGTCCAGATTCTGCTGTCCCTGTCAAGCCATGGACATTATCTAGTTACTAGATACATAGCGATGTACATAGCAATTTCCATCAGGAGGATGCTGTAGGACAGAGAAGCATCCTAGGGCTCTGTGGAGTCATGACTGCATCCTACAGTCTCCTGTCAGCCCCACCCAGAAAATGCTCACCCGTTCCCATTGTCAAGGTGTTCTGTCAATGGTGATGCTCTGCACCTTGGGCAGGGTGTTCTTGCAAAACGAAGCCTCTGGCAACACTCGAAATTCATCATTCTATCTCCTATGATGACACATAAGAAAGAGCATGACTATAGGACCTGGCTGATCAGCCAGCAGTGACAGTTTGCTTTAAGTTATATTTAGTTTTTATGAGAAGTGACTTAATAGTGACATCGAGTGGAGCACTCATCCTTACTTCATAAGTTGTTTCTTGGGGCCTTAATTATCAATAAATAAAAGGGCCGAGCAGACCTTGAAGCAGGGCCGGCGGAACATATCTCCTGCTATTTTAATTCTCTGTGTTTTAGAAGAACTATTGCTTTTATCCTCCCTTTGGAAGCTGCTGGAACTTTGTTTGACTTAAGCCAGTGATGTAAGAATTGAGGTTTTATCTTTTTCAGCTACAAGGATGAGTGAGAAATGTGTCATGCATTAAAATTCTGCAACCATTTGGAATACTACCTCACAAAAAGTTTGTGGAAGAGAGGCTAATATGTTTAAGAAATTGTTTTGAGTTTTAATCCTCAGATTTGGAAATTCTACTATACCAAAAATTATTAAAACCCCAGTAAATGCAACCCAGTTTTGGGGATCCCTTTATGTGCAACCCAGAATTTATATTTAGGTGACAAGGTAAAAAAAATCCAAAGTATTTTTTATTTGATTCATTTGTCAAGTATTTTTAAACAAATATTTTTTCTGCACATTACACAAACATGAATAATGGCACAGACTTTGTCCTACAGGATATTGCCACCTAGTTAAGCAGATCAATATTTTAAGAATTATTACAGTTATTGTACAACACATACGTTTATTCTATTAAAGAGGTTTGTACAAAGTTCTATGGAAGTCATCTATGCAGGGTGAGTCAGGAAAAGTTTGTTAGGGTTGGTGGCATTTGAACTAGGTATAAAAGGATTGGTAGTCATTGTTCAAGAAATAAAAAACACTATATTTTGAAAGAATCGATTCCAGGAATAACATGTAACTTGGTAGATGTGAATCATAGGGATATGTTAGAGGAGAAACCAGGGAAAAGTCTCAAAAGACTAGGTGGTTCCAGGATTAAGGGTAGTGTTTTCCCTTCTAAAGCATTTAGATCTTTTAGAACCATTTAAAGTTTAAGGAAACACACCTTTTATTATAGACTATTTCCAATATATACAGAAGTTGACAATATAATGAACCCCCATGTATTCTATACCCAACTTTAACAATTTTCAATGGCCAATCTTGTTTCCTTTATGTCCCCACCCATGTTCTTTCCTTACCATAACAGTTTTGAAGCAAACCCATCATTTCATCATTCCATCTATAAATATTTTACCATGTTTTCTAAACCGTAAGTTTTCTTTTTTAAAATCTACAATATCAGCCCTAGCCAATGTGGCTTAGTGTCCCATGTACCAGAAGGTTGTTGGCTGGATTCCAGTCAGGGGATGTGCAGGAGGCAGCCTATTGGTATTATGTTCTCACATCGATGTTTCTCTCCCTCTCTCTCTCCCCCTCTCCCTTCCTCCCTCTCTAAAAATCAATTTTAAAAAATACTGAAAGAAATCCACAATATCATTAATACATTTAACATAATTAACAATAATTCCTAACTGTGATTGAAGCTTGTCAAGTAAAAGGGTGACATGAATATACTTGAATTCTGGGAAGAAAACTCTGGAGGCAACGAGGAGGACACGCTGGAGAAAATAGCATCTAAAATGCTACAGGAAACAGTAGCCACTTGAACAGACTGATAACTGAGACCTCTTCAGATTACATATAATCAATAGTTATAAAATCATAAAGGCTAATGAATATTATTTGTTCACCAAATCCCCAAGAAGGGGATTTGGCAATTCAAGAAGGATTAACATAATTCATGGCTGATCCTTATTGGGTTATTTATAACAATGAGAAGCTGTTTGAGAGTCCCTTGATTCTCAAAAGTTTTTGCCATGGAGCAGCCACACCTGTGACAAAACAGTCTTTGACAGTATTTACCTATCAAAGCCATGTGCCTCTCAGTAAATGTTATTTAAATTTCAGTGTGAAGACTGGAGTGGGTTAATGGGGGGAAAAGGAGACCTAAGTAATACCTTCAACAATAAAGATTTTAAAAAAATTTTCAGTCTGAAGAAATTGGCACCCCAAAGTGTAAGCTTTCTGACAGTAAGTGATAGAGTGGGTATGAGAACAAAGCACTTCCAATAGTTTTGCACTGAGCATCACTCCTTGCCTACACCTACTCTGCAGAGTGAGAATGCAATGTAGTGGATGATTTAAGAGTAAAAAGTGTAATAGAGGCAATGCATTCCATACAGAATCCTCCCAAGATTAAGAGAAGCCAATAATTGGGCAATAGGAAAGGAGGTAAAATGTTTTCACAAAAGAGAACTCTTTATTCACATATTGCAAAAAATTGGAGGTCTGCATTCATAAATATTTATCCTCTGGTTTCCTCCAAAAACCATTCAAGCAGTTTATGATAAACAGCAAAAATAAAATGAAACTGGAAGTGATTGACGAAGGAATAAAACAAGGTCAAAATATATCAGAGTGTGGAATAAGTTTAGACTTTGAAAGCTTTGAAATGTTTAAATTAAGTCATATTCTGCCATGGTTAGGCCTGCCAATTGGCTCAAGCATTGAAAATCAAGCCGAGAAGACTTCTGGGAAGATGTATTTGTTCAAATGTTTGTTGTTGGTGAAGATACCTTGTATTCATTTGAAAACTGAAAAATTCAGTCAATCTTTCAGGCATTTGCCTACACAAAAAGTAGACATTCTGATGCTAAAAAAAAATAAAAAAAAATAGGTGTTTGACTGACATTTTCAGTTCCAGTATGATGTTATGAGGTCAGTCTGTATCAGTGGTTCTCCACTGAAGGCACTTTTACCCTCCAGAGGACAATGTCTGGAGACATATTTGGCTGTACTACTGGGGGTGGGGGTGGAGTGCTACTGGCATCTAGTGGATAGAGGTCAAGGATGCTGCTAAACATCCTACAATGCATAGCATGGATGGACCCCCCACAACAAAGAATTATCCATCTGAAATATCAATATTACTGAGGTTGAAAAACCCTGACCCATATGAATCAATTACAAATTTCTTCTTGAAACCACTGTTGAACAGTAAGTAGTGGTGACCCTAATACACTATATTGCTACATCGACATCAGGGCAAAAATAAGATGTAAAATGACTAGTCCTTCAGAATAAGGTTCACAAAAAGCTAATCTGAGTGGTTCACAACACAAGTTGACAGCACTCTTGGGTGCCCAAGAGCATCAAATGTTGGCAGGCAGGAAGGAAGATATTTAACCAGCAGAAAAGTACTCAAAGGAATTAGGGCGACATTGTTTATCTGAGCTGGGAAAAGGATCATTAGATCCTTAGTCAGGGAATGGTTCATCCTGGGACGTCTCCCTCTGGGACTTGGAGAGCTCATTTCTCTCTTCAAAAACTGAAGAAGGAGAACTGCAGGCATCAGAAGCAGATGGATTAGATAAACTCTGCCAACCTGGTGATTATGTATCTCTTATTTATGTTATTCTCTTTCATCTTCCCCCTCCCCCTACTGTAATTACATAGACTCTCTCTGCCTTTGCAACCATTCTCATCTTCTTTCCTTATTTTTGTTACATCTGGTACCATCCTTTCATTTTTATTATGTCCTCCTCCTCCTGAGTCTTTAACTTCTTCCTCTCTATGAGATAATCCCCATTAGTGTCCAGGTATGTTCCAGCAACTCTTGTCTTATAAAAGTATCCCTTGATCCCCACATCCTCTACCAACTGCTCTTTACTTCAATCCCACACAAACTCATTAAACTTATATTCTACTCACGATGTCTTTGTTTCTTTGCCTCCATTTTGTTCTATGTACTCTTCAACTCACCCCAGCCTGGCTTCTGCCCACCGTTCCATTGAACTGCTCTTGTCAAGATTACCTGTGATCTCCTTGCAGCAAAAAGTTTAAAAGCAGGTAGCTTTCCATCTTTCTCTTATTTGACCTCTTTGTAACATTCAATGCAGTTCATGGTTTCATCTCCCATGAGTATGTGCTGTTGGCCTTAAGTTTTCCTTCTGCATCTCTGACTACTACTCAAAATGCTTTGCTGCTTCATCTCTCTCTGACCTCTAGATGTTGGAGTTTCCAAGGCTTAAGGTGGGTCCCCTTCTCCTTTATCTTTATACTTTTTTCCCCAAAGCTATCTGAACCATTCCTATGACTTTCAATGCTATTCACATGGAGATAACTCCTGATTTTAAATTATATCTCAGATCTTTTCTTGGAGCTCCCTATTTGAATAAATAACCACATCTTGAGACCTGTACACAGGAGTTTCACAGGAATCTCAACCTTCACACATCTTAAGCACAATTCTAGATTTCTTTTGTATAACCAACCCACCATCCTGCCAATATTCTCTAACTCAGTAAATAGCATTATGATCCAGCCAGTTTTCAAGCTTGTAATTCCCTTATATCTTTCACTAATCAAGTTTCAACTCTTGGCTTAAATATCACCTCTTCAAAGAGACCTTTCCTATCACTAACCTAAAATAATCTCTCTTGTCATTCTCTGTCCTAGAATCCTGTGTGGGTTTTCATTCATAGCTCTTGTAATAATTTGTAATTATACGTTGATTTGTCTGTCTACGTATTTAATGCTGGTTTTCTTCACTAAGCTGGATACTCCCCTGGACAGGGACCAGGTCTGTTTCATTCACCACTGGATACCCGGGCCCTGGCATAATGTTTGGACAGTAGAAGTGTGTGCTCAGTCAATATTTGTTGAGTCAATAAAGGACTATTTTGATACTGAGCCTAAAAAAGACACTTTTCCCCCCCAGCCAAGATCAGAATTGGGTCCTTTTGTTAGAATCGTGACTTTAATTAGATTAAAAGTTAACATTTAAACACCCCATGGAAAAACACAAAGAAAAAAAGATCATATTTAATATATGCTTATTGGTTGATTAACCAATTGAAAAATATACTAAATTTCTTTGTATTCCAAGTTGTTCATTGGTAACATAGAAATAATACTATTAACTGTCTTTTATAGAATTATTTAATAGGATGAAGTTAGACAATTGCTCTCTAATCTTCTCTGAAGAAAAACATTTAAGACATACAAAGCCCCATTCAAGATGGTGCAGAGCTTACATGTACAATCAAGTTCCTTCGTCTGGGGAGTGCACTGCACCGGTGTCTGAACTCTTGTGGTTTGTGAGCCAGCAAAATGTCAGTCATCTTCAATGTCATAAGCCCTATTTGAAGAACACCATATGACAGTGTTTTTGTGAAGTGGATAGAATTATATAATTGTTTATGCAGCCCCGGAGCCCACCTCTCTGCTGCCCTGCCTCATGGGAAGTGCCATAGGAAGCTGGTGCACCACACAGGAAAGTGGTCCCGGCTGACAGTGTCTGGCCAAGGTACTGAAGGGTGATAGGTGAACGAAATGGCAAAGGAAGCAACTTCAAGGGGAGGAGTAAAGGGTAGCACCTTTAGGTCTTGACAAGGTCATATTTACCTCTCAAAAGGAAAACTCATGTTTTTAAATTGAATGTTCAGGTTGGGGGTGCTCATGGGCTCTTGGGAGGGGGTAAAGTTTTTAGTATCTCAAATTTTGACTCAGAAAAGCTGACGGTGGGAAATAGGGGATGGTGGGGTTTTTTTCCTCTCCTTTTGCATTGGGCAAGTCCATATTTTTTAAGGTATAAAAAATGATGGTAGAATCTCAGGAAATACTGATTTCCCTTTGTCTTCTTTTGAAATTTTCTGGGGCAACCAGTCTTTATGCACTTGAGTAGTGCTTTTCAGACCTTCTGCACTCAGGGGGCTCCTTGAGTTTCTCTCAAACGTTCAATAAGAGGTATCCTCCTGAAGATAATAATCCCATTTTGTAAAGTAGAGAAATCTCTCCCTGATTGGAGCGCTGAAGCCCTAAGCAAACCACTGGGAATGTGGGAAGTATTTGCTTTTTAAAATCCTACTAACCCGCTCCTTATCCCTCTTTTAAAAAGCTGTTGCTCTCTGATGTAGGTAGAATTGAAGACCAAGACAATGGGAGCTCTAATTCCTAACCTGTTCAGTCCCAAACCTGGGAGACCAGGGCAGAGGCTCAGAGCCCATTGGTGCTGAAGGAGTGGGTTTAGATTGGGGAAAGGGAGCATGTGAGGTCTTTTCTGGAAGACTTAAAAAGAACAGCCAAAGTTTGAGTGACCGGAGGTAACTAACAAAATATGTAAGGTTCCATGTGACAGGAGAAGATGAACAGACAGGGTTCAGGGCCCAATCGTCAGAGGCACAGAGCCCACTGTTTGGGCTCAGAGCCATTGTGAGTTCCAAGGCTCCACCTGCTTGAGTTCACCTTCACCAATACGTCTTTGCCCATCTCAAGGTACCCAGCACTGCTTCCGATGCCCAGCAAGCAGGAATTTTAGCTGCTTACTAAAACCTCCAATGTCATTTTAGACCAGGGGTCCTCAAACTTTTTAAACAGGGGGCCAGTTCACTGTCCCTCAGACCGTTGGAGGGTCAGACTATAGTTTAAAAAAAAAAAAACTATGAACAAATTCCTATGCACACAGTGGCAGCAAAAACACCCGGCGGGCCGGATAAATGTTTTCGGCAGGCCGCATGTGGCCCGTGGGCTGTAGTTTGAGGACCCCTGTTTTAGACCGTCGAAAACAAAAGCTATTTTAACAAAGGGAGATGATTAGGTTGGAATCATTTTTGCAAAGTCAAAGAGGCAAATTTTCTTGAAATCAGACTGGAGAGCAGAAATTCCACGACTGACAGCAATCTCGCAGGAGATCTAAATGGCAGAAGAGCCGCTTCCTGTCCGAAAACTCACACTTTTTAAAAAGAATCTTTATTGTTGAGATTATTACAGACGAGAGGCCTGAGGCATGAAGATTCTTGCAAGAATGGGCCTTCCTTCCCCTGGCTGCTGGCACCACCTTCGCTCCTACCCAGAGCCGCCTTTCTACCTTCCCACGCTGCTCAGAGGCCTGGAGCGGCTGGGGCAGTGCAGAATGCTCTGCCCCAAGCCGCTCAGTGCCTGTGTATGCAAATTAATCCACCATCTTTGTTGGGTTAATTTGTATACTCACTCCTGATTGGTTGGTGGGTGTTGTGAAGGTACAGTCAATTTGCATCTTTCTCTTTTATTAGTGTAGATGTCCCTCTTTTTCCCCCCATAGCTCCCCTCCACCCGGTTCCCACCCCACCCCAGGCCCTTGCCACCCTATTGTCTGTGTCCATAGGTAATGCATACATGCATATAAGATCTTTGTCTAACCTCTTCCCGCACACCCCCACACCCCTTCCCTCTGAGAATCATCAGTCTGTTCCATTTCCATGCCCCTGATTCTATTCCATTCACCAGTTTATTCTGTTCATCTGATTTTTTATTCATTTGATTTTTAGATTCACTTGTTGATAGATATGTATTTGTTGTCACTTTGTTGTTCATAATTTTTTATCTTTACCTTTTTCTTCTTTTTCCTCTTAAAGAATACCCTTCAGCATTTCATATAATACTGGTTTGGTGGTGATGAACTCCTTTAGCTTTTTCTTTTCTGTGAAGCTCTTTATCTGACCTTCAATTTTAAATGATAGCTTTGCTGGGTAGAGTAATCTTGGTTGTAGGTTCTTGCTATTCATCACTTTGAATATTTCTTGCCACTCCCTTCTGGCCTGCATACTTTCTGTTGAGAAATCAGCTGACACTCGTAGGGCACTCCCTTGTAGGTAAGTAACTGTTTTCCTCTTGCTGCTTTTAAGATTCTCTCTTTGTCTTTTGCCCTTGGCATTTTAATTATGGTGTGTCTTGGTGTGGTCCTCTTTGGATTCCTCTTGTTTGGGGATCTCTGTGCTTCCTGGACTTGTAAGTCTATTTCTTTCACCAGGCAGGGGAAGTTTTCTGTCATTATTTCTTCAAATAGGTTTTTAATATCTTGCTCTCTCTCTTCTTCTGGCATCCCCATAATTCAGATTTGATACGCTTGAAGTTGTCCCAGAGGCTCCTTACACTATCTTCATATTTTTGGATTCATTTTTCTTTTTGCTCTTCTGGTTGGGTGTTTTTTGGTTCCTATGTTTCAATCATTGACTTGATTCTTAGGATCTTCTAGTCTACTGTTGAATCCCTGTATATTATTCTTTATTTCAGTCAGTGTATGCTTAATTTCTGACTGGTTCTTTTCCATTTTTTTTTTTTTTTGCATTCTCACTAAGATCCTTGAAGGTCTCATTAAGTTCCTTGGAGGTTTCTAGAAGACTCATGAGTAACCTTATAACTGTGGTTTTGAACTCTATATCCAGTAGTTTGCTTTCTTCCATTTCTTTCATTTGTGACATGTTTCTTTGTTTCCACATTTGGGCTGCTTCCCTGTGTTTATTTCTATGTATTGGGTAGCTGCTAAGTCTCCCTGAGTTGATAGAGTGGCCTGTGTCATAGGTATCCTATAGGACACAGTGGCTCAGCCTCCCCAATCACCTGAGGTGGACACTTGTGGTACACCCTTTTGTGGGATGTGTGCACAGTCTTGTTGTAGTTGAGCCTTGATTGCTGTTGGTGACACTGTGTGGAATTGACCTGCAGGCCAATTAGCTGTAGGGACCAGCTGCGACTACAATGGGAGAGCTGCTGTGCAGGAGACACCCTTATGGAGCAGGACTTACTTCAATGGAGCTTTGGTGCTCACTGAGTCTGCCCCTTGAGTGTGTCACTTATGGATGTGAAGAGTTGTAATCTGATATGTCTCACCTTGACCACTGGGTACACTGGTTCTTAGGTCTCCAGGGAGGTGCAAAGTCAGCCACTGCCTGGGACCACCCAGCAGGAGCTACAAAGAGATCTGTAGATTCCTCCTCTTTGTATGGGGTTTGGAAGTGTCCATGTAAGGCCCAACTGTGAAGCAAGGCAGGCTGGTGCTGGTACCGGGTTTTTTTCTTTTATGGCCTTTTATTGCTAGGTTTGCAGCTCCCTGACGCTGCTGCAGCTTGTTTAACAGAGTTTTTGCCTGAGAAAGGACAGCCCATTCATATGCAAAAGCCACTGCACACAGCTTAGGTGGGGTTGTAAATTGGATGAGGCAGGGTCTTAGGGATTCACCAGGGCAGAGCAAACAGAAATGGCTGCCAGTCAGCCCTGCACCAGGGAGGTCCCAGCACAGGAACAATGATCTCTGCCAGCACCTTCATCCGGAGAAAGCTGCTCCCGAGTTCCAGCCCCAATGCCAGACAGTCCAGTTTCTGTACGTGTCTCGGTCCCCCTGAGCCTCACCTGGAACTGGAGCTCAGAACAAATGGGAGCTTGTAAATTCAGTCTGCGGTGCCAGCCTTTTAAGAGGAGCAGCTGGGTCTCCAGCAGCCTGTGTGTCAGTCAGCCCCAATCCGCACTGGTTTTCACAGCCCGTAGTTCTTACTGCCCATAAGGACTTCTTTCCCCAGCTCTGGAACCCTGGACTGGGGGTCTGGTGAGGGGCTGGGACCCCTCGCTCCTCCAGGAGGCCTCCGCAGAGGCAGTCTCCCTCCCCATTAAAAAAGTGGTACATGTGGGTGCCAGACCAGCCCGTTCTGTGCCTCCGCACCTCCGCACCTCCTACCAGTCTCAGTGTGCTTTCTTCATTACCTCTCTAGTTGTAGTGCTTCCACTCAGCCAGCTTTCCCGCGGTTCTGGATGATAGTAGTTCTGTATTTTAGTTGTAATTTTGATGTGGTTGTGGGAGGCAGCAAGTACAGGCTTTTACCTATGCCACCATCTTGGTTCCGTCCCGAAAACTCACACTTTTTAAAGCAGATGCATTAGTTTGAAACCAGCCTTCTGACACACGGACTCTTTATGGCCCGGGGACCTCAGTGTGAGTCTGGAAGCCCACGGTGATGGGACACTTCCCTTTCTTCCATTAGCTCACTGTTTAAACTTGGGCAAATTATGTTATGTTTTTGGCCATGGTGCTCTTTATAAAATGAGGTAAGCTGGTAAGTGAAATGTCCCCTTGGAAAGGGGGCTTCTCCCCTGTACCACAATCTCTTTATCTGGTAGAACTACAGAGTTTCTCTGAAGAGACAAAAAACAATACACTATCAGAAGACTTGAATGAGTGAGCTGATGAAGCCAGGTGTTTAGAGACCAATCCTTGCAAATGTCCTGCCCAGTAAGAAACCCTCCCCTGGTTTCTGGTTTCTCCTTTTGGCATAATAAACAACAACAAAGGAAGAATACCAGCTCAACTTGTAGAGTCACTAGTTATCCAAGTGGTCCATTATCTAAGAGCTGGAAACTATCCTGGAAAGTCCACAGTGATGACTACCTGTGATTTACTCGAGTGTGACGTGGAAGAGTAAGTTGTTACTAAATTGTAGTCAACAAATCCAAAGCAGCAGAGAGAGGAAGTGGGAGAGAGTGAAACTAGATACGGTAGTGTAGAAACTGAAAATGTATTTGCCTCCAAGCATGAGTAGGTACATATTTTTTTAATAGATTGCCCAGTGTACACTCTGTCTTAATCTTTCCAGAATGTACAAATTAAAGTCTTGTGAGGGTATTGGCACCATGTCCTGTGCTCTTTGGGAATCATTAGTGAACACCTATTTTACAAGAATTTTTCTGTAAAAGAACAACAGCCCTAACCAATTTGGCTCAGTGGATAGAGCATCGGTCTGTGGACTCAAGGGTCCCAGGTTCAATTCCGGTCAAGGGCATGTACCTTGGTTGAGGGCACATCCCCAGTGGGGAGTGTGCAGGAGGCAGCTGATGGATGTTTCTCTCTCATCAATGTTTCTAAGTCTCTATCCCTCTCCCGTCCTCTCTGTAAAAAATCAATAAAATATATTTTAAAAAAAGAAAAAGAAAAACACAGCCCTAGCTGGTTTGGCTCAGTGGATAGAGCATTGGCCTGTGGACCAAAGAGTCCTGGGTTCAATTCCAGTGAAGGGCATATACCTTGATTGCAGGTTCCTCCCCAGCCTGGGCCCCGGTCAGGGCGCATAGAGGAGGCAACCAATTGATGTGTTTCTCTCACATCGATGTTTTTCTCTGTCTTTCCCTCCCTCTTCCACTCTCCCTAAAAATCAATGGAAAAATATCCTCGGGTGAGGATTAACAAAGAAAAAGAAAAACACACACACAAAAATCAGGGGAAATTGGAAAACTTGGAGGTAACCTAGACATTTGAATTATATTATAAATGGAAATAAGTAGTAATGTGTTAGCCTAACCAATGATTGACAAATGCTACAGAAATCCCCAAACTTACTTTCTTGTTTGGGCAAGAGTTGAAGTTTGTGTTGCAATTCGAGCCTACTGTTTCAATGAATATATGCCAGAAGGCATAGTAGCTGTCTTGGGATTCTGCCTTATCCAGTCCGCCAACAGTAACATTCTGAAGATTGGCACATTGAAGAGTCCTCCTTAGCTTTTGCTTAGCATCTGTGATGTCAGCAAGCAGCCTGATAAGTCTGAGGTCAGGGCTTACAGGCTCAGATGTCTGCAGGGCCAACAAGACACCATAACGAGTGAAGTGGATTAGGGACAAAAAGAGTTCTCTATCTGGGACAAGTAATATTTCACTTTCCTCTTAAATCTACTAAAAAAGAAAAGGCACATAGTGGGATGATAAATGGCAATGACACTTGGTCTCAGTTTGGGGGACAGTAGCGGGTAGTGGGGACTTTGGGGAACAGGGAAGTAGTTGCTCCTACGCTTCAGCTGCCTCACTGGGATGCAGCCGTAGAACAAGCAGATCTGATTTTCCTGCAAGAATCTAGAAAACTGAATTTTTAATGTGAAAGACTAGGTTTAATACTTTATTCAAAGTGTTTTTGCAACTACTTTAAAATTTTTGAAAATCTGTGAGAGCCATTCCTGTGTAAGCCTAACAAAAATTACACCCATAGGCTTGTTCCTTGTCCAAAAGGTCACCATTTTATAACCTGTGGATGTTGAGTAAGAAAGAACTTGTCAACTTGCTCCATCTTCAGTTTGGAGAAAAAAAACGAAGACTTGTGGTTTATTATTTGTATGTCTTTAAATAGGCTTTCTCAGATAGAGAGAAAAATGTAAAAAGCAAAGGGCACTTGAGAACAATACTTATAATGATTAAATCAACACTGACTGTCCTTTTATACTTAATTGCTGTAGCATCAGAGCCAGAGTTCTTGGGTTATTGTGAAAAGCATGATTTTGTATTAGGACACACATCCATATCTATGTAAGCTATTGCCGATGTCAGGCATATGCTGTCTGTACAGTCATCCTGCTGTGAACATGAACCTCAATAAAAAACTCACTGGAACAAGAACAGACATACAGACCAATGGAACAGAACAGAGAACCCAGAGATCGACCCAACCCATTATGCTCAATTAATATTTGACAAAGGAGGCAAGAGCATACAATGTAGTCAAGACAACCTCTTCAATAAAGGGTGTTGGGAAAATTGGATGGATACTTGCAAAAAAAAAAAGAAATTAGACCACCAAATTACACCATACACAAAAATAAATTCAAGGTAGATAGGACTTAAACGTAAGACAAGAAACCATAAAAATCTTAGAAGACTCCATAGGCAGCAAAATAGCAGACATATGTCATAGCAATATCTTTTCCAATAGAGCTCCTAGGGCAATAGAGACTAAGGAGAAAATAAACAAATGGGACTACATCAAAATAAAAAGCTTCTGCACAGCAAACGAAACAATCAACAAAACAACAAGAAAGCCCACTACATGGGAGAACATACTTGCCAATGTTATCTCTGATAAGGGTTTAATCTCCAAAATTTACAGGGAACTCATACAACTTAACAAAAGGAAGATAAACAATCCCATCAAAAAATGGGCAAAGGACCTAAATAGACACTTTTCGAAAGAGGACATACAAAAGGCCAAGAGACCTTGAAAACATGTGCAAAGTTGCTAATCATCAGAGAGATGCAAATCAAAACAATAATGAGGTACCATCTCACACCTGTCAGACTGGCTATCATCAACAAATCCACAAATGACAAGTGCTGGAGAGGATGTGGAGAAAAAGGAACACCCGTGCATTGCTGGTGGGAATGCAGACTGGTGCAGCCACTATGGAAAACAGTATGACACTTCCTCAAAAAATTAAAAATGGAACTCCCATTTGACCCAGTAATCCCACTTCTAGGAATGTATCCCAAGAAATCAAAAACACCAATCAGAAAGGATATATGCATCCCTATGTTCATAGCAGCACAATTTACCATAGCTAAGATCTGGAAACAGCCTAAGTGCCCATCAGCAGATGAGTGGATTAGAAAACGGTGGTACATCTACACGATGGAATACTATGCTGCTCTAAAAAGGAAGGAACTCTTACCATTTGCAACGTCATGGATGGAACTGGAGAGCATTATGCTAAGCAAAATAAGCCAGTTAGAGAAAGATAAATATCACATGATCTCACTCATTTGTGGAATATAATGAACAATATCGCCTAATTGAACAATAATAGAACCAGAGACATAGAAGCATTGAACAGACTGTGAAACCTATGAGGGAAGTTGGGGGTGAGGGGGTAAGAGATCAACCAAAGGACTTGTATGCATGTATATGAGCAAATTCAATGGACACAGACAATAGGAGGGTGAGGGCTTGTGCTTGGGGGTGGGGGTGATGGGGGAGAGGTTAGTGGAGGGGAAAAGGAGATTCATGTAATACTTTAAACTACAAAGAATTTAAAATGTAAAAAAAAACTCACTGGAATGATTCAGATTGCTCCATATTATAGCAAAGAAGGAGCTTTAGATACATCTAGATGACATAAGGTTCTCTAGTTTTTATAAAATAGATGTTTGGCACTTTGTAAACAACACATTATCAAAGTAAAAACTCCCATATTTAACAGCAAAATTAGAGGCCTGACCAGGTAGCTCAGTTAGAGCATCGTCCCCATACGTCAAGATCGCGGGTTCGATCCCCAGGTCAGGGCATGTACAAGTGTCAACCAATGAATGCATAGATAAGTGGAACAACCGATGGATGTTTGTCTTCCTCTCTCTCTCTCTCCCTCTCCCTTCTTCTCCCTCTCTAAAAATAAAAGCAAAATTAAATTTTGGAAAATAAACTATAATACCTGGAAAACAAAAACACTCCGACAAAACCTGGAATCCCTTCACATTGTTTTAGATGCATGAAAGCAACCCATTTTGGGTCTTGAGCATTCCTTGATTTTTAGTCTAGAATCTAGACACTGCTTCAGATAGGTCAGTACTTTTTCCCAGTCACTGCTGTTTTTATGGTGTCTTTTTGTCTTTCTCTCTCAAACCAAGTACTAATGACTACTATTTTACTTTGCAGCACTTAGTGAGAGGTTTAAACATTTCCATTTGTATTTTTGTTTTAAAAATACAATAAATAATTAGTGTTGCATTTAGCAGTGAAGGAAGTATCTTTTTACCTAAATGTGTGGCGAATACATTCAGTCTTTGTGTGAATCATAGTCCAAGAGTGCTAAGGTAATTAAGTAAACACATGCATGCTCTGTTTCCTGGACCAGAAATTAGAAGTATGTTGGAAAGGAGTCACTGAAGATGAGCTATCGTGGTGAGAGGAAGATTGGCAAGGGCTTAAAACTGTGTGAGCATGCAGATTTGTGAAATCCCCACAAATTACCACAGCAGCCGAGGAGGCTCTTGTTCTAATTTTAGTGCCCAGCTTGGTTTCACTTACTATGTCAACCTTTCAACATCCTTATTGTGACTGGTAGATCCAGCAGCAAAACTTTTCTTGGAAATGTTTTTCTGTACTAGCCACTGTCAAGAATTGTTTTCAGGGATATTAGTCACCTGACATGCATTTATTTCCATTCTGCAGAAGAATGCATGCCATTGTCAAGACTTAGATACCACTCATGACTCATTGGTACACATGAGATACCACTTACATTTCTATATGTATCTACTGGAATCTCCTGCCTCCTCTTTGGGGGCATGTACTAGTATGTGTCTTTGTATCCCCTTAAGTACTTGTGATAAAAAAAAATAGATGGACACTGATCAATAAAAATATAATTGAATAGATTGAGTTGTATGTGTAGAGAACTCTCGTTTTATCCTCCTAAAATAATAAATACTACAGAGTATGAAGCTGAGTACAGAATTTTTATTTAAGAAATCATAGAACTAACACATAGTTAGTAGAAATGGGATTTAAGCTAGTTCTCATTTTCTAGCTCAAATTTTCAGTCTGTGCTGCCTTCCCCCTCTTTTTCCTTTCTCTCTCTCCCTCCCCCTGCCGGGAGCCGGTCCATCCTTGCTGTTTCAAGGGACCTGGCATATATGGCATACGGTTCTTAATATGTTTGCTCACCTTCTTGGCGCTGTGTTTTAACCAAAGTCACCTCTCCGAGAAAGGTTGAATCCCCAGGTAGGGATTTTCCCCTGAAGTTAGGGAGGGAATAAAACCCCTCAACTAAGTGCCAGGCGGGTAATTAATCCCTTTAACTACGAACAATCATGCTTAAACTACATAATCTTTTCTCCCTGGAATGGAGATAAGAAACGCCCTAACCTTTGTAATAGAGATTGATAGGATTGAATCAACTGGTATAAATACAGTTGTAGCAAGACAGAAACACCCAGAACTTAGAACACAGAACTCATGAGACAGAATTCAGAAGACAGCGCCTAGAGACGGGGGAGCTTCGCTGGAGAGAGCATGGCAAAAGATCCTGGACAGAAACTGGCCTCAGAACCTAGAGACAGAACCTAGCGAGAGAACATGGCAAGGGATCCTGGACTGAACCTGACTACAGAGATTGGCAGGAGAACCTGACTGGAACCTGGACACTGAACCTGACTGGAGAGCCTAGACTGAACCTGGCTGGAGATCCAGAGCAGAACCTCTCTAGAGATCCTGACCAGACCCTGACAAGAGAACCCGGCTATGATGATCAACTGAACTCAGCATCCGTGTCATTTAGTCTTCGCCGACTCCGTCCACACCTTTGGGGACCCCTGGACCTGCTGGGTCCAGAAGTCGATTTTACTTCTCTCATGACTCTTTCATAATGCCCTTTACCCTAATTCTGCTCATGCGTGTCCCCTCTGTCGATCCTACGGCTTCCGAGATCATAATCTGTGTCTGCCATGGTTGTAAGCAGTGTCTGGCACAGAAGAAAAAAAGTGTTTACTCAATAGTCACAGTGGTTCTCAACCTCCTGGCCCTTTAAATACAGTTCCTCATGTTGTGACCCAACCATGAAATTATTTTCGTTGCTACTTCTTAACTGTAATGTTGCTACTGTTATGAATCATAATGTAAATATCTGATATGCAGGATGGTCTTAGGCGACCCCTGTGAAAGGGTCATTCGACCGCCAAAGGGGTCATGTCCCACAGGTTGAGAACCTGCTGCAATAGAAGATAAAATGACTGGGGAAAGTATTCACTGTATTTTTATTTTCTTTACCATAAATCTGTAATACTAAAAATTTTGGAGCGTGTCTTGAAATTCCATTATGGGCATGGTCATATAAACAGAGAAAAATTTATTCACTAATCAAATGAAAAAATTCAAGAATAAGATCAGAGAAGAAAATTGGAGAAGGAACAAATTTGAAGTTTGAAGGCCATGTTGGAAGAATGAGGTGGCAGGGAAAGGTACCCATATAAAGGTATCAGACACACTTCTATATTTGGGGCTAGAAAGACAAAAGACATGGTCTGGTTCTCAAGAAACCACTGGGGAGGCAGAACCACTTTGTAATACAAACCATACAATTACTAAAGGGGGTCAGTATGTCCAGTGTCAGTATGTCCTTCCTGGATGAGGTGGGAGGGAGGAGGAGAATTCAAATGGGTATCTGAGGATATAAGTATGGGATTGCCAAGCAGACATATTGGGGGAGGGGGTAAACTTTGCAAAGAAGCAGTATGTGCAAAGCATGATGCCTTGGTTCAGGCTGCTATCAAAAATACCATAGACTGGGAGTCTTCAACCACAAACCATCTTCATTGCTTAATTATCTCCCAAAGGCTCCTTCTTCAAATACCATAGCAGTAGGGATTAGGATTTTAATATAGGAGTTTTGGGGGGACACAAACATTCACTCTGTATCACATGGGCACTGTGAGAAAGTTCATTTTACAACAGTAACATGTGGTGGAGTGAAGCGAAGGTGAATAAAGAAGCGTTAGGGTATGAATGGCACAGACAGTGAAGGCCATTCCTGAAAGACTTTGCCATCTGAGGACCTTAGAGTTAGATAAGAGACAATAGAGTTGAAAATGGGAATCATGTGATCGATCTGATAATTTGGAAAGATTGGTTTGGCACTGATAGACAGTAGAGATTAACAGGAGGGGAGCGTTAACCTGAAGCCTTATACGTAAGCATTGCAGAGGACCCGGGGAAAGGTAATGACAGCTGTTCTGAACCCAGGAGTGGCAGTGGAGAGGAAGTGGAGTAGAGGCGTAGGAGAAACATTTGGGAGGTAGATGATCAGACTTGTATAAGGAGAGATGGTTAAAGAAGGTGCTAGGAAATCTAGGGTGAGTCCCAAGTTTCTGGCATAGAATATTGGGGGGGGGCAGGTTGAGGAATCAAGCAAGCAAGTACAGGAAGTATAGCAGTTCAGAGAAGTGAAATGGACATATTTTTAAACAGATAACATGTTTTAAGCAGATATAATTCATATACCATACCTTTTTAAAGTGTACAGTTCAGGATTTTTAGTATATTCACAAGGTTATACAACCACCTTCAAATTCCAGAACATTTTTATCACCCGCAAAAGAAACCCTGAACTCTGCAGCCACTCCTATACCCTAATTCTCTCAGCCCCTGGAAACCACTAATTTACTTTCTGTATCTATAGATTTTATTGTGAACATTTTATATAAATGGAATCATGCAATATATGATACTAGAGGCCGAATGCACGAAATTCGTGCAAGGAGCTTGGCCCTCGCAGCCCCAGCTGCCTCGGCCTTCACAGCCCTGGCTTCATCCAGAAGGTTGTCTGGACTATCGTTCTGCTGTTCAGTCTAATTAGCATATTAGCTCTTTATTATATAGGATAGCCTTTTGTGTCTGGCTTCTTTCACTGAGCATAATGGCTTCAAAGTTTATCCATGTTGTAGTCTGTGTCAATATTTGATTCTTTTTTATGGTTGAACAATATTTCATTATATAGTTTCCGCCCGGTGCACGGATTTGCCCTCTCACAATCTGGGACTCCTCGGGGATGTTGGAGAGCCAGGTTTTGGCCTGATCCCCGCAGGCCATGCTTCTGGTATGCATATAAGATCTTTGGTTAATCTCTTCTCGGCCTCTTCCCACTTCCCTCTGAGATTCATCAGTCTGTTCCATGTGTCCATGCCTGTGGTTTCCGCTCCTGCATTGAGTGTCTGCCCCCTGGTGGTCAGTGTGCGTCATAGCTACTGGACAGTCGGCCGGTTGGTCAGTCGGCCAGTCAGCTGGTCACTTAGGCTTTTATATGTAGAGATACCTTATCTTGTTTATGCATTCATCACTTCATGGACATTTGGGTTGTCTCCGCTTTGGGGCTATTGTGAATAATTCTGCTGTGAACATTTGTGTACGTGCTTTTGTGTGAACATAAGTTTTCAGTTTTCTTGGATACCTACCTAGGAGTGAATTTGCAGGATCATATGGTAACACTGCATTTAAGTTTTTGAGGAACTGCCAAGCCATTTTTCAAAGTGGTTGTATCATTTTGCATTGCCATTAGCATCATGATGGTGCGATATGAAAACTTACCCAGAAGTTAAGCAAAAGTTGCCCAAAGTCACACACTAGTAGTAGCAGAGCCAGGACGTAATCCCAAGTCTGCCTATCTCCAGACCCCACTCTGTCCTCAACAGTACCCCCTGCGGCGGGCCTCAGTTTGGTTTGGAGTCCCCCACATAGAGGTGGTAGTTGAAGTGGTTGGTGGTTGTGGATGAGAGTACTGTAGAGAGTTTGAGGTGAGAGGGAAAAGCCAGGCACGGGAACCTGCAAACCCCCAGCAAACAGTCTGCAACATGAGACCAAGAAACTGCAACCAGGGGCATTGGAGGAAAGCCAGGAAAGAGATGTTGCCAGGAAAACCATCCAAGGATAACATTTTAGCAAGAGTGTGGTCAAGAGCGACACATGGCTGCTGAGCGTTGGCGTGACTTCCGCCAGAGTGGTTTTGGTGAAGTGCGGGGTGCGGTGGGGTGGGGAGTGAAGGAAGAATTGGACAGACCTTGATTCTAGTGATCTGAAGAGGAATGGAATGAGCCAGCAAACTTCATTGGCTGTGAAGGATGGGGAGATAGGAGAGATGGCCAGCAGAGAGCTGGTGTTTTTGGGTTTGGCCAGAAAAGACACCTCATGTTCACTTAAATTGCTAACAATCTAGTTCCAATTAGTGAATTCCTCCCTTCTTTTATAACTACCAACACAAGCCATATTCTCAGTCCTTTTCCTCCTCCACTCTTTAGGAAAAGCTACCTTCTTCTCCATCTTCCTTTCTTCTCCGTTGTCTCTCTCGATCCACTAATGAGTAAAAAATGCCCATTGGATTCGTGTTTCTAGGAGTTTCAGGATTTCTGAAGGCTAATTTGTCATAGAGGGAATAAGTACTGTCAACATCTAAACTTCCTGAGGATTCCCAAAGTTCTTTTCAGCATTTCTGAGAGCCCCACAGTGCTCCTTGCCCTCTCTATGCAAATCTGCTGTCAATCCATTTATGTTGTTCTAATTGGGAAATATAATCAGGGGTGGCAAAAGTTGGCTTGCAGTTGCGAGTACGTGAAACACAGTTTGTTCTTGTATTATTATTTATTAATTATTGTGTTATTTTCCATACAAACAACTGTAGACCTACGTTTGCCCCGCCCTGTATTCTAAATTCTGAATAACCACTCTACAAATATAGTTTGCAACATTTCATAACTGAAGGACTTCCTTTTATCCCTTGTGCTTTATGCTCATAAATCCTTTTACAAATGATTTTCTTTTGTTCTAATGAGGAAGGCAGAGTAACATTATTTCTCTCATGTTAGAAATGATGAAAGTGAACCCTAGAGAAGTTAAATGGGACCTAAGATACTACTAGATTTTCTACTCCCTTATGTTTTCTCTTTTGTTGGTAAGTACGATGTATTCTGTTTAGAATTAAGGTGAAATTAATGTCTTAGATGGAAGGAAGAGAAATGACACCACCTTTTGAGATTTTTTTTCCTTTTTGAGAAAGAAAGAAGCATTTGCTGTAGGGGAAACATCTGAAATAAAAGAGAATAACCAAGTCACTAAGTGGAGCCTTCTAATCATGGGCTTGAAGTTGTGTAAATATACGGGAGAGTACAGAAATAATCTTTAAAACATTTTTTTTTGTTCCTATACTTTACTTTTTTAAATCCTCACCGGAGGATATTTTTCCACTGATTTTTTAGAGAGTGGGAGAGAGAGGGAAAGACAGAGAGAAATATCTATGTGAGAGGAACACATCGATTGGATGCCTCCTGCACGTGACCTGACCTGGGCCTGGCCCGGCAGTGAAGAGCCTACAACCTGCAACCGAGGTACTTGCCCTTGACTGGAATAGAACCCGGGACCCTTCAGTCCGCAGGCCCACACTCTATCCACTGAGCCAAACCTGCCTGGGCCCTGTACTTTACTTTTGATAGGTTCCAATAAAAAGTCTAACTTCAAATTCCCGCTTCAGAAGTAATTTATAACTGAAACTGTACCACATCGTAAGAGCCCTGAAGACATTTAAAATGTTTTCACTTAGATGGTGCCATAAAAGGGAAATTAATATTATATGTTCAAGTAGCTTTGTGTACAAAAATTAGCTTAAAATACTTTAAGATATTTAGCTTTTGCCCGGTCAGTATTGCTCAGTGGTTGAGTGTCGAACTATTAACTCAGGAGATCACGGTTCAATTCCCGGGTTAGGGCACATGCCTGGGTTGTGGACTTGATCCCCAGAAGGGGGCATGCAGGAGGCCGCCAATTGATGATTCTGTCTCATTGATGTTTCTTTCTCTCTCTCCCTTTCCCTTCCTCTCTGAAATCAGTAAAAATATATTTTTTTTAAAAGAAAGAAATTCAGCTTTTAAAGCTTATCACTATCAATAGTGAAGTGCTCATTTCATCAGCACTTCTTCTAAATATTACCTTCTGTGTGTTCTTATTCTTTTCTTCTTGTGAGAATAAGTTTTTTGGTAGCAGTTTGGTGATATCTATTTCATGCTCAATTCTGGAGTCATGCTCTAATAATTCCGGCCACTGCTCTGGCTAACAGCACTGAGTTTAGCTGGCATTTCCGTTTGTTTGTGATCCATAAAACTTAATACTCCCAGGTGTCTTCTCTTTCCGGAAGCCTCCCTAAATCTCTTTGGTTGAATTCTGTCCCATTTCTGTGCTCTCATGACACCCGGGCATGTGCCTCTGACACTGGACTTAACAGACTCGCTGTTTTTTAATAACCAGTTGAAATCTGTCGCCCGTATGGCGATGTGGGCCCTTTACATCTCAGCCCATACACGGTGCTTAACATTTAACTGATATTCAGTAATTGCTGGCCTTTCACCAAATACTACTTTTCTCTGAGAGCTTGGAGATACTTTTGAAAGCGATCTTTCATTTTCAGTGCTTCTTGCAGCATTCCTACATAGCTACTTAGAACTCAGGATTTTAAATCCTTTCCTGGTATTTTTGGAGATAGGCAGCTTCCACCCCCAGCATGCAGCAATGGTAGATTAGAAAGAGATTTTGTACTCCAGGCTGTGCCTTCTGTTGACATTCTCTTGCTTCTTAGAGGCTTTCGCTGTATAGTCCTCATTCCCTTGGAGCCTCTTTGTGTAGATTCTATCCTCTGAGATTGTCATCTGGCCCCAGTGGGAGGATGCCTAAGAGTTTTATTTACTTATGACAGTTGCTGAAAATGATCTCTTGTTCATGGTGGGCACATAAAGCATGAGCATGTTTGTGCTGGTACCAAGTACTGAACGGATGTCAATAACCAATTCCGAATTCACCTCATAAGGCCTCCTTGCATTTTTTTGGTAACAGTTAAAGTACCATGGTTTAACTGCATTTTATTTATTGCTGGATTTCTGGGGCAGAGCCTGGACTCCCAGGGTTCTTTGGGTAAAGTGCTCAGCACAGTGACTGGCACAGGAGCACTCATAAAGATCTCCTCCTCCATCATCATCATCATCATCATCATCATCATCATCATCATCATCATCATCTGCTTCTGAGCTGAAGTAGTGTGGGGCTTTATTTTGGGGTGTTATTTACAGTTTGAACACTGACGTTGCCATAGTCTGTCATACTCTTTCATGGGGTTGAATTTGTCCATCTGGAAACCACCTGATTGCAAATGTCTAATATGTGTATACTTCGGTTCTCTTCCCTGTTGAGCTCCAGCCAGATGCTAGGAAAATACTTCCTTGGTAGGACTTTGGAATTCCATGGTAGTTATTACTAGAGCTCTTCAAGACTGTCAGAATCGCTGTAAATGTGTTAGTTTGGTTGCCAATGTTAAATCCCAGTAACCAAGAAAAAATAAAGAAAATGAAGCCTAACTTTGATACTTAATTGTTAACAAAAAAATGCAAGGAGGTCTTGTGAGCTGGTTATTTTCTGTTCAGTATTTGGTACCAGTGAATCCCTGAATTGCCAAGATTGCTGTAATAATGCTGGTTATTCATTTGCGGACAATAGGGCCTGTGATTGAATGCTTAAAAGCCAAGCACAGGCATTAGTAAAAATTTCTTCTGGATGATGCCTAGAAATTGATCTAATAAGCAAGCCTTACTAATGATAAAATGTGTGTGGATGGTGGAAAAAGCTTAAATTTTAAAATCAGGTGGACCTGACTTTGCAAATGAGTAACACGATATGAACAAGTAATTTAACTTCTGTAGGCCTCAATTTGCTCATCCCTGAAATGAACAGAATAATACCTAGTTTTCTGGGTGTTATAAGATTTAAACATAATAAAGGTAATTTTTCTAACATGCTGTCTATCATATTACATGCCACCAGCAAGTAGTATTTGTAGAGACTATTATTTCTTCATTTTCTAAAATCTAGAATAACATAGATTATTAATGCTTCATTGATTTAGTAAAAGCTCTTTGCAGGGGGAAAACAAATTTAAAAACCCAGGAAAACCTCATTTCGCAAACCTTTCCAAGACAAAAATGAAAAAAAAATTACTTTTAGAGTTAAGAAATACAGTATTATCCAGGGCTACCACATATTGTAATTGTTAACTAAATTTGGGGGCTATTGCTCCACTATCCAGGAATAATAGCTTATTCTCTGAGTCATCATTTCAAGCTGTTTACAGCATTTTAATTTTACTGTAACCATTGGCTCACTTCCCAAGTTCATACTATTCCATTTGGTTTGTGATAGAAACAATTTTGACAGTGATGATAATGAGACTGTGACAGAACATGCTGAGAAAAGTAACTTATTAAAGAACATAAGATAGCCCTAGCCGGTTTTGCTCAGTGGATAGAGCATCACCCTACAGATCAAAGCGTCCCGGGTTCAATTTCAGCCAAGGGCACGTACCTTGGTTGCAGGCTCCACCCCGGCCTGGGCCCTGGTCGGGCATACAGGAGGCAACGAATTGATGGGTTTCTCTCACATTGATGTTTTTCTCTGTCTTTCCCTCTCTCTTCCACTCTCTTTAAAAATCAATGGAAAAATATATTTGGGTGAGTTTGAAGAAATTTTTAAAAAAGGACATAAAATAGAGAACTCGAGAGGACTAGAGATGACATTGAAAGAAATGAGAGGGGAAATTAAAATTGAAACAAGATCCATGCAGAAACAAGCAAAGAATACCAAACGTGGAGAGTACATAGAAGAAAAAACAGTATGTATTTTGTGATTTATGACCTTTTTCAAGACAACAGATGAGGACTTTAGAGAGGGTGAGTTGTAGGGCAGAGACACAAAACCTGGCTGGGAAGGTGGAGATCAAGGAATGGTGGCTGAGGTTGTAGTTGCCAGAATGAAATGCTCTGGATCAAGTCAACGGGTGGGAGGTAAATGATTTCTTTATTTTTTCACTTCCAGTAGTGTCTGTCTTTCTCTTCACCATTCCAAGCAAAGCTAGGTGAAGTGGGAGCAGGGACCCAGGCCTTCTGAGGAAACCACCTAACGAATGCCAGCCGTGATTCAGCTCTGAGCTTCTTCCTTATGGAAGCCATGTGTTCATGCTTATGGAAACTAGACTACAACAGCAAAAACTCTGGATTGCCTGCCCCATACAGAAGAATTAATTATCCAAGAAAAGTTACCTTAAATAATTTCAGAAACTTGACACACGTAAAAGATGACACCCAACGAACAAGGAACACTAAACTTCCCTTCAAACAGACTCCAGAGGAAGAGTCATTAGCCTTCTACTCTGGATGGGAATAATCCCAGTACTTCTGGCTTCTTTTTCCCGCTCTTCATAATATCTTTTGTATTTTTTCTCCTCTTGGTAAACTTCAGACCTGTCTCCATCAGACCTTCTACCACATGACCTTATCTCCTCCTTTTTAGAGTAAATTTAAAAAGTTTCCGCTTAGGCGGAAACTTCCTTGACTTCCTGCTGTCAGGAGGACAAATCTTATATCTTTACCCATTTTTCTCTTTCCTGTTGGTTGTTACATTAAAAGAGGTGACCCTCTGCTTTATCTCAGATAAATCCCACCACCTGTGCATGGGTTCATCACCCTTGTCCTGTCAGGGGCCTTGTTAAAAGATTAAATTATCTTTCTTCTGTCCCTTAAATTTCCCTTTCCACTGATTCTTTGCACTTATACATACGCAGGTGTGCCAACTCAAAAGTCTGTAACAGGTATGCAGATGCTAACTCAACATTTCCCCTTGTATGTCTTAGACATCTCTAATTCAATGTGTTCAAGAGTGAACTCATCATTCGCCTCCCATGAACTTCCCACTCCTTCTCCCTTCCCTCAATTTAGCAATTTTGGTTGGGTTATGAAATGACTTCATAACCCAACCAAATGTCTAGCTAGAAATCTGGAAAGCATCCTTGATTTCCTCCTTTCTGATCATTCCACCATAGCAAACAAATCAACAAATCTTGTTGGGTCTATCTTCAAAATATATTCAATAACCAGCCATGCATCTCTGTCTCCATTGTCATAGTCTGGTTTAGATAACCATCATCTCTTGCCTGAAAGGCTATAATTGACTACTAGTTGGTTTCCCATCATTAGTGTAGGTCTTTACTAATCTCTTCTTTATACTGCAGCTAGAGGGAATCTTTAAAAAATCCGAATATGATCATGCACTCTCCTCACCTTTAAAACAATGATAAAGTCCAGACTCCTTAATATAGCTTACAATTCTGTTCATGAGCTACTTGTATTGACTATTTAGTCTCATATCTCACCACTTCAGCCAATACTTCAGCCAATCAAAATGTCTTTCAACTTTTCTTAATTGGCATCTCCCCACCCATTCTTGCCTTGCGGGAACTATGATTCCTAGACTAAATTAGTGGCCCAACCCTTCATAAGATACGTTATTATAATTACTTGTTTAATTCTTTGCTAAAGTATAAAGGCATGCATTGTGTCTGTCTTGCTCACCAATTTAGCTTTCTCCCTGTTCACCCCCAACTTCTTCTGCCAGCCACTATAGTGCCTTACTTAGTAATTGGTGTCTAATAGATTCACAGTAAGTATTTGTCAAATGATTTATCTTTCAGAGTTTTGTTATTTCTCTTACTGAACTCAATAATCTTGATTCTCCTATGGAGTCTCAGAAAATATAATCACAAAACTTTTTAAATCTCATGTCTGTGGTTAGAAAGGGAGATTAAGCTTGAATGTTGCCAGAATAACAAATGCTATGACACCTTAGTCATTAATCCTTAAGGCTTAAAGGTTTGTAATATTTACTACCCACTTTCACAAAGGATTTAGGCATTTAGAGAAACACCTTGTCTCCATATGAAGGTTATAGGAATGTTAACATATATATATATATGGCCATTTATGTATAAAAATATTTATGTATATCTGCCATTGGGAGGAAAAGAGTTTTCAGGGGTTTGGGGGAGTTGTTTGTTTTCTTGGAATAGAAATAATGCTTTAGACAAGATAATCTTTGGAAGTTCTAATACGGCCAACATCACTTCAAAACCATTTGTTGAATGCTTATTAGATATAATATGTCACCTGATAAATTCTGCAAGCACAGAGCCAGGAGGAACCTTTGCTGTCATTTTGGCATGCTTCCTAGACGCTGTCTGGGAATTTAGTCTACAGCATCTCTGACAATCATTACCTTACTTTGGCAGGAGAACTTTCAGGAATGGAATTCCATTGCTGATGAGCCCACCTGCCCCACTACTGGATGCTCTAGTGTCACGATATTTATTCTATTTCCCTTTCCCTTCTCTAACCTACCATCTCTCTTCCTGTCACTTTGACACATAAATCCTCTACTGTAACTAAATCCTCAACTTAAAAGCCTCCAAATACTAGAAAGGAAGAGGTAGTGCAGATGAGCACACAGTGTTTTGCAGGCCACATGGCAGGCACATTTTATGCTACCCCACTAACTCCCTAAGCAATCTAATACACTGAGCAGCGTTAATAGCATTATACTCAGAGGTAATTAAAACTTTCACTATTTAGTTAACTTTATGTCGAAATCCAGTTTTTTAGACCTCTAAACATTCTGAGTAAAGAGCCGGAGGTGCTAATTCACCCTGGCCAGCGTGCTCAGTTGGCCCACACACAAAATGGTCTCGGGTTCGATTTCCCGTCAAAGGCATGTACCTCTGTTGCAAGTTCCTTCACCAGCCCCAGATGGGGCACATGCAGGAGGCAACCAATCAATGCATCTCTCTCACATCCATGTTTCTCTCTCTATCCTCTCCCTACCTAATCCCCGCCATGCTCTCTAAAAAATCAATGGGAAAATATCTTCGGGTGAGGGTTAACAAAAAATAAATTTAAAAGGAACCTGGGTGCTAATTTATATCTGTTAATAGATAGCTGCAGGGAATGGGCTCCTCTTCACTATTCTAAAATCGGGAGCACACGCCTTGTTGTCCTAGGCAACATCACAAGGGATTTTTTGAAGAAAGTGTCTTCACCAGTCATGTTAATGAAAGTCTTTTTACTGCACAAACACATCATGGCTTTTGGAAATCACACCCAACAGAGCTCTGTTGCCCTTTTGAAGTGAGAACTTCTTTATTAGAAACTAGAGGCCTGGTGCACAGATATGTGCATGGGTGGGGTCCCTCAGCCTGGCCTGCGCGCCTTCTCGCAATCCAGGACCCCTCAGGGATGTAGCAGTGCTGAAGCGGCAGGCGGCCAAGGGGACCCTCAGCCAGGCCAAGTGCAGCTCTGCTGCCACTCATCCCGGCCCTGCTGCACCTGCCACTGATGCCGCTGCCACCACCACCACCACCGCTGCCACCACTGCCACTCAGTAGTGCTGCCGTGGAGGTGGGAGAAGCTCCAGCCGCCGCAGCTGCACTCGACAGCCATGAGCCTGGCTTCTGGCTGAGCAGTGCTCCTGCTGTGAGAGCACACTGACCACCAGGAGGCAGCTCCTGCATTGAGTTCCTGCCCTCTGGTGGTCAGTGCGCATCATAGCAACCAGTTGACCGGTCCTTCTGATTGTTCGGTCCTAATGGTCACTTAGGCTTTTATATATATACTAGAGGCCCGGTGCATGAAATTCATGCACAGGGTGGGGGATGTGTGTCCCTCAGCCCAGCCAGCCTGCACCCTCTACAATCTGGGGCCTCTCAGATCAGGCCTAAATGGGCAGTCGGACATCCCTCTCACAATCCAGGACTGCTGGCTCCCAACCGCTCACCTGCCTGCCTGCCTGATTGCCCTAACTGCTTCTGCCTGCCAGCCTGATCACCCCCTAACCACTCCCCTGCCAGCCTGATTGATGCCTAACTGCTTCCCTGCCAGCCCGATTGCCTCTAACTGCCCTCTCCTGCTGGCCTGGGTCCCCCCCAACTGCCCTCCCCTGCAGGCCTGGTCCCCCCCAACTACCCTCCCCTGCAGGCCTGTGTCCCTCCCAACTGTCCTCTCCTGCAGGTCTGGTCGCCCCCAACTGCCCTCCCCTGCTGGCCATCTTGTGGTGGCCATCTTGTGCCCACATGGGGGTGGCCATCTTGTGTTTGAGTGATGGTCAATTTGCATATTACCTCTTTATTATATAGGATAGATGATGCAGTCCTTGGGGAAATTCTGGCTTATTGTGTCCTTTCCAGACCTGTGAGAACATGTCTATGCTGGGGAGCAAACATTTCCATTGCAGCCGGAGAGCACTATCAACATTAAAGCAACCCCTAAACCACTGGGAGACTAAACAACCTGGACTAAAATAACATTGACATTCACGTTGAGACAGCCAGGAGTGATTTAGAGCCAGAGTCTGAGGATCAGCACAACAAAGTGTTTTAGAGGTTTACTAACATCCCAAAGTCTGTGTTTGGGAATTCTCAATGAGTAATCCACTGATAGAAGTCACTTGGACTAAAGTAATATTTTATACTATGTGTATAAATTTCGGTTTTGCAACATTTTAAGGTTTTTAATAGACTGGATTTTTTTTAAAAAAAAAATGCTTGACTTTTGAAATATCAAGTCACAAAGTAACTATTTTGAAAGTTTTCTCTTTTTTAATTAAATTTATGTATGAAGTTTAGACAAAAGAAATCTCAAAAATCACCTATATTTCAAGGTTTTTGGAAATGCTTTAACACAAGGTGAATTCTTTTGGGTTTCTATTATTTAACTCTGTCTGAGGAATTTTTTTTCTATTCTTTTATCAGGTTCTCCAAAGTACTTACTATTTATTGAATAAGCCATCACTACACACTACGTTCCCAATGCAATTTCCAATGATGATAACTGCCATTAAAATTCATTCAGACCTGGAAATCTGTGTGAAGCCAATAGGTAGGTATTTCTTTAAACTATTGTAAATGAAGCAAGAAACTCTACAAAACAATTATCCCTGGAAAAACCAACGGAAACATGTCATGATATTAAACAAGAGTTATCTTTGGATGGTGAGATAATGGATAACTTTTTTCCCTTTTCTTATTGTCTATTTTAAATGATGCATGTATATTGCTTTTACAATAAAGGAGCTTTACTTTTGAAAAAGCAGTAGTAGATAATAGTATCCACATATGTGACATGAGATCTCAGGTACAAGTGCAGGCAACAGAATCTAAACAGGGACACAGACACATCTACTGAGTATAGAAACAGATTGTAACGGGATAGCCCAGCCCACCTGGCTCTCCTGGGCTGGCTTCTTTGCAGATCACAAATATAACTCCGAACATGGTGACAGGATTTTGGGACCAGGTTATTTCTAACCCCTTGTGGAAGGTCAACAACTTCTCCATACAGCTTGGTGGAATAATTTTGGATTTAACCTGAGAAACGAAGCTGTTTGGTTCTAAGTAATAAATCTAATATTCAGCAACAAGAGTTCATAAGATTTAAAAAACGCCTGTATATACACAAAGGTAACCAAACTTGTCAGTTATCCAATCTTTACTTTTAATGGGGTTGACAGAGATTAGGGAAATCAGAGAAGTGCTGCCCCCAAATGTCCTGGAAGAGGTACCAAGTGCATATTATAAATTTAGGCAGATCCTAGTGAGTCCTACTGATGTTTGCTAAAACCTGATTTAAGTTAGTAAAACAAACTAAAAAATGACCTCTTAAAATTTATAGTTACACATTCAAGCAAATATATACATATTCAAAATCAAACTTTTTATAATTTTTCTTTTATTAATTTCTTTATCTATTCATTCACTCATTCCTTAATTTAGCGCATGCTTTTTTGATTAGCTTCCATGTCAGAGGCAAAAACGTAGGAGTTGGGGAATACACTAGGAGGGGGAAAAAAACCACAAAAATCCCCAAGTTCCTGGAATATGTTTATAGTGTTCAAGAAAATTTTTTAAAAACCCAAATAAACAAGTAAAATATATCATATGCCATTTGCAGATACATGTTAAGAAGAAAAATAAATCCAGGAAGTAAGGTCGAGCATGCCAGGTGGGAGCTGGGCATGGAGAAAGAGGTGTTGTTTTAACTGGGTGGTCAGGAAAGGCCTCCTGTAAGGTAACTTGGTTAATAAATGTAAGAGGGTGGGTCTCAGGCAACTTTAATATTTCCCTTTCTCAAATCATTTGAGCAGCCGAAGTGGGAGAATATTGATTCAGCGTGTCTGTTATATTTCATTGCACATGTGAAATAACCCTACTTTTTATGCTCTAAGAGTGGTACCTTCAGCGCACAAGAATATGGTTCTTACACAAAAACAATACACAGTAAACAAGTTTCCTCCAGAGTTACATGCCTGGTGAACAGACTCTCTCCAATGTCCCCTTTTGGTGGTCCCATTGACTTAGTACAACCGTTCATATGGACAGTGATCCCCCCCCCTATTTCTCACGTGTTTGCTTCCTGAAATTGACCATGAGCCCACTGAAAGCAGGGAAGGGACAGTGATTTGTCCTCTTCTCAGCCTCAATGCCTTGCCCAGGCCTTGAACATGTCGGATACTCAATGATTATCAGTTGCGTAAATAAATTTCAGGAGTAAATTAGGTCTTGACTTCAAGCAGTTCATAAGATGACGCCCCAAGGGCCACATTTACTTACAAAACTGTCCAACGTGGGTAATTATGTTACATCATGATGCCACCTGGACTTTTCCAAGCCCTATGCAGACCTGGCATCAAGAAGTCGCTCTGTAAAAAGCAACCGATGGAATGCCCCAACAGGGATCCTTTCAGCAGAAGCAGCTCTGAGAGGTCGTTTCCAATCCCATGTTCCCCGTGACAGTGCTGTGAAGTGAGACAGCTGTCAGGGCCACATTTTTCTCCTCATCTCTGCCACAGAGAATCAGTTTATAGCCTCTTTCTGAGATGGTGCGGAAGGGTGATATTTTCACATCATATTAGGGGCAAAATTAGGAGGGTTTATGATAACCATACTGGGGTGAATAGTAAAAAGATAAAAAAAAGGAACCCAAAAGCTTGATTTTATAATAGAGTCCTGATTCTAGGCCTTCATAATAATTGTGTGGTTTTGGACAAGTAGCTGAAACTCTGTGAATCCCATGACCTCATCTGTAAACTGAGAATAATAATTAACTACCTGACAGTAATATTATGAAGTTCAAGTTGTAAGTATATGTAAAAAATTTGGTATAATGCCTGGTATGTATGTAATGTGGGTGTTTAATAGATTGTATTTTCACTACTACTAATAGTAGTGTTGATGGAACATTGCTCAGCCCTAATGAAACTTGACCTTTTGTGGCAGCGTGACGGACCTAGGGATGATTATGCTAAGTGAAATAAGTTAACAGAGAAAGACAAATACCCTATGATTTCACTTATATGTAGAATCTAAAAAATAAATAAAATGAGCAAACAAAACAGAACCAAACTCATAGATACAGAGGACATTTTTGATGGTAGCCATGTGTGAGGGAGATTAGGGGAATGGGTGAAAAAGGGGAAGGGATTAAGGGGTAAAAGTTGCCAGTTGTAAAAACAATCACAGGGATGTACAGTCAATACAGCGAAGGGAATATAGTCAATATTATTTTAATAACTATGTGTGTTGTCAGATGGGTACCAGACTTACCTGAGTGATCACTTCACAAGGTATATACATGTCTAATCACTACGTTGTACACCTGAAACTAATATTATATTGTATGTCAACTATAATTGAAATTTTTTAATTTTAAGAAAAGGAATATATAATAGTGTTACTATTGGAGAACTTAAGCAAATAAGATTTCTCAACTTTTATACGATCACTGAGTATAATGCTCAGAAATATATTTGTAATTTAAAATTTATCTTCCTCTATATACTCAAAATATTAAACTAAGTAGTGTTTATAATATCCTTGGATGTTTTGTCACTTGAGAACATGAATAAAATGTTTCCCCAAAAATTTCAGCTGCAAAATGGGATGGTATTTTATAGAGAACGTCTCTGTGGTCTCAGAACATCATACATGATAAGGGATAGCTTAGCAAACATTTTGCCATCATTGCGGTTGATACTTTTCCTGTAGAAAGATACAGTTGATGAAAGCAATTAGCTTTTTGGGTAGGAAAGTGATGCTTGTATGGGGCCTGACCTCTGGTCTGATAACTTCATTTTTGTTTCTTTAGAGCCTTGAAGTATCACTAAGGACAGAGACCACCACGAGGCACAAACATCACCAACTTGCGTGATTATGGAGATGATCTGTGTGATGCTGAAAATGTCTCTAGTTTTTTGACAACGGCTAAATAACCATGGGGTCCAGTGGACTTGGGAAAGCAGCAACATTAGACGAACTGCTGAGCACTTGCATTGAGATGTTTGGTATGAGTCTTGTCTCCCCTTCGTATCTCTTGATACTATCACTTCCTCCTAGTCAGAGCCAAGTGTTGCTGAAGAGCAGAATTCAATCTTCATATCTTGGTGCTTACTAGTAAGGCCTTTTGATTGACCCCAGTCTGTCTCCCCAGTATCACTGCTCTCTGCATTTCCTTCCCTTTACTGCCCACAGCTAATACACTAGCCATACTGTCTGTATAATGATTCTGGAACATTCTCTGCATCTTTCTACCTGCATGCCTTTATCATACCCCGTTCACTGAAATTCTGCTTCAGGGTTCATTGCAGATATCATCTCCAATGTTCATAATACCATTCCTAATCTCCCCTGTCAGGATTGCTCCCTCCCACAGTCCTTTGTAACTTTCATATGGCACATGGCATATGCTGCTGTGGTCACTTCCTGGTCTTTGGCTTAGACAAGTGAGGGTAGCACAATCTGCTGCATTCTCTATTGCATCTGTGTCGCACATCTCCTACTGGGTTATAGATAGACTGTACAGCTGTATGCTTATGTTTATGGATCTACCTCAGCACTTTGGATTACTCTTTACCACAATAGAGTCACACTGGAGTTGTTTGTTGAATTGATTTTATAGGAAAAAGCTAAACCAGAATAGGGTTGCCAGATAAAATACAGGATGATCAGTGAAATTTGAATTTCAGATAAACCACAGTTTTAGTATAAGTATGTCCTAAATAATGCATGGGATATACTTATATTAGGAAATTATTTACCTTATTTCAGATTTAACTAAAGGTCCTGGATTTTCATTTGCTAAATTCTGGCAGCCCTAAACCAGAGTAAGGGTGAAACCTACCCACTTAACTTGCAAGAAAATAGCAGCAGAAGTAGGAGGAAAATGATAATTGAGTCTATGAGAAATTTTCGACACTAATGTTTCTCTACTGATATTAAGAAAAGAGAAGAGTAGTACTGTTACCTCCTCACCCCGCATCTCATTCTATTTTTTAACAGATGACAATGGAGAGCTGGATAATAGTTATTTGCCAAGGATAGTTCTACTGATGCACCGATGGTATTTATCTTCCACTGAACTGGCAGAAAAACTTCTCTGCATATATCTTTTCAACTACTGTATAATCATAAATCAAGTTATGTACTTATGTAGATAGAGTGTATAACCAAAGCCAGTAAATTAAGATGATAAATAATCTTCAGTCAGTTATCCAGCTGTTTTGTGAATATATTTAGACGTCTAGACAAAACACTGGGTGGTGGAGCAAATAGTTGCCTATCCATCTGGATGTTTTGGCTCTACTTGAACATAAGCACGAGATATAAAATGAAACAGGAGCTCTGGGCTGAATGTCTCTAACCTGCTTCAACATTTCTGCTGTGAGTACAATGAAAGAATATTTAACACTGATTCAGGATCTAGTTCATTCCTTTTAGCAGTGCAAAATGATGGACCAAGAGAATTTGATTTAGACATTTAGAAATGCCAGCCAAAGTAATATGATGTGGCTCAGGCACAAACACCACCTAAGATTTTACATCTTTCCTTACTGTCAAGATACAAAGAACATTCTAGCAGGTTTATTGTAATTTGTTGACTGATGTTAATTTCAGCTTTCCTTGTGACTTAAGAGGGGAAAAACAATACCATTCTAGAACGGTTTTTAGCAGTTCATCAGTTGTACATAATGCAGTCTTAAAAGATGGTTGAAAGTCAAGTGACTGAAAATGGCAAAATAGTCTCACATTTATAAGGACATTTCATTCCCCAATATCTAATGTTATCATATAATTGCTAATATTGGTTCCTATAGTCTCTGCCTGCTTCAAGCCCAGGGGCCCTGCAGATAAGAGGGAAGCCCTACAAGGCAGGGGAGCCCGAGAGGGGGTGGGCCCCTGGAGTGTCATCTGGGCCAAGTGGGGCTTCCACCTGCATACGTCCAGCTTCCTCCACTTTCCACTTCTTCCCTCCATCCTCCCACAGCCTCCAGGATGAAGGGGATGATAGAGAGGATAAGGGGACATTCACCCTGAGCAGAGGTCCCTGGAAGTGAACGGGATCCTGGTTCCAGGTGCCCCAAGTTTCCACGGGTCCCACTGCTGAGGGTAGCCCACAGGGAAGGATGGATGAAATTGTCTCAGTCTGGTCCCATCTCTCATCAGGGGCCTAACACTGTCCAAAGAATGTGCCCCCAACAGCATTCTCATCATTAGTATGCCCGCTGATAATATGAAACACACATTAAAATGGATATTTAGACACAGTACAGCCTAATGTCTGAAAATACAGATTGTATAACAATTGAAACTGCCTGTGAGCTGTCATTTCTTTAGATTTTCCTCCCTTTAGATCACTGGCTGCTGCGTACCCACAGTGCCTGGCCTATAGCAGGAGCTCAGTAAATATTTGTTAAAGACAGTGAATAAATAGACCAGAATAAATTGCAACACACCCTGTGTATTAATATGCCTGCCAATGATATTTTCAAGTACTAAAGACATTAAAATACATATATAAGACATTAATCCTAATTACAAAACTTTTTTTTTTTTTTTTGCCAAAATGGTGCTTCTATGTACTACCAATTTTAAATGATATCTAGTTGGTAGCATAGGTGTAATTATAGTTGGCAGTCATCACTTGGTAAGTGCTCAGGAAGGTAAAATTTTGTAAGTGATTTCTCTTCCCGGCCACAAAAGGACATCCCAGAGCAATAAACTATTCAGTGCTGACATCATCAGAACACACTTCTCTCCCCATTTGAGCACCCACATAAGCCAGAGGTCCCCAGTGTGGCCCTCTTATCAGGAATTCATCTACATTGATCAAAGCTGCAGGTGTCTGCAAAGGAAACCAATTGCAAGGAGCTTTTCTTTAACGAGTGCACGTATCGACATGCCAGTGGAGAAAGCTGTGATGAATTTCGATTAAAGATCTGCTACTTCATGAGGTAAATATACTTACAAATTTAATTGTCTTGTCGTTACTGCTTCTGGCGGACACTTTCCTTTCCCCCAAGAGGCAGACCTGGTTTGACAATGAAACTGATTCAGATTCCCCTTTATTGGTTTTGCTGAAATTGGCCCCCCTCTGTTCTTGGGGGTAGAATGTATCTTTCTTTGGAACTAGAGCTCACGCAGTGGTAAATGTGATTAGGGGATGAAAGCAGCCCTGAGAGTGAATGCTTTTATTCTACTCCCTCACCATGCACATTCCCACCTACTTGCCATGAGCCTAGAAGGGTTTCCTTCTGGAGAGAGTCAGAAAGAGGGGCTCAGCATGGGAGTGGATTTGGGTCTTTGATTGAAGGGAAAGGGTTAGACTCAATGTGATGGGTGGGGGATAGGAGATTGCTAATTGGGGTGTGGTCCTGGATTCTCTGTTGAATGTAATCTGTAAAATGATACTATTGTTTACACAGAGGCCCAGCTTGAAATCTTCTGGTTGTCAAAAATATGTGATGCCTTTCAGGTACTGGATTCTGAAATTTCCTGCAGAGTTTAATTTGGACCTTGGTTTGATCCGCATGACTGAAGAATTCCGGGAAGTGGCTAGTCAACTAGGATATGAAAAACACGTCAGCCTCATCGACATATCCAGCATGTAAGAGTGGTTCAAGCTTCTTTCAAACATGATGAGTCCTCTGTTCAAGGGAGGGACTAGTGACGACCCCACTAGACCTCAATCCATACCATTTCAGAATCAGGGTGTGCTTCTTTGAGAAAGTCTTGCTGCAGTGAGCACCATTGCACCTAGTTCATCTCTCCCAGCTTCCATTTCTTTATTTGTAAAATGGGGGTAGTACCTTTCTCATAGGGTTATCATGAGCATCCAGTCAGTAGATAAAATAGTAGGTAAAAGCATTTGGCACATATAAATGCTCAGTATTTTCTAAAACGTAGGGAATGCCCCCTGTGCCCTTGCAACTCATAGTGTGGTCTATGGATAGCCAGCATTGGCATCACGTGGAAGCTCAGTAGAAATGCTGATTCTCAGGCCTCACCCTAAACCTGCTGAATTGGAAACTGTACTTGAATAAGACCCCCAAGTGATTCATATGCTCATTCAAGTTTGAGAAGCCCTGTACCTTGGTGCTCCTGAGGCTGTACAAATGTTGACCAGAGTTGTGCCATGAACTAGTTAGCTCAGTTATTAAGAACGGGGTGCTAATTAGGATAGTGTTTTATATCAACCAGTTCACTTGCACAGAGAAAACTATTTTATGACCCTTAGTATGGGTTTCCATCTTGCAAATATGTGTTCTTCTGTCCCAGGCATTCTTACTCTAGCCTATTTTCCTACAATACTTCTTCGAGAGTGATCCAGGAATCATTCGGGATGTTGTTAAAAATCCAGACGATTCAGGTTCATTCCCAGTAAATCAGAATCTCTGGCAATGGAGACAGGCCTCTGTCTTTATAACAAACTTTTCCGATGATCCCTATCTTGCTGAAGTGTGAGAACCAGTTTCTAGTGATTCCCATGTGCCTTAAATCACTATCTATATATTGATTAACTCCCAAATGTATAGACCTAGTCCTGACCTCTCCCTTATGATCCAAACCTTACTGGCCACCAGAAAGACCAAGTGAGAGATTCTGGATGGATCAGTGCAAATCCACCCTGTCTGGGAAAACAACTCGAAGTTTATGTTCTACTGGCGATGGGTCAGTGGTTTTCTCTTCAAATACCCAGGACAACGTGTGTATTTTGCACATGCCCCTGGAGGCAGGCCAAGAGTTACAGAGTCAATAGGTTAATAACTTCCATTGAGGGAAACGGGCTTTCGGCACACTGACCAGACTCACTCCTCTTTTGTAGACCTTCCTACGATTGGATGAGAAGAGTCACACAGAGGAAAAAAGTATCCAAGAAGGGAAAAGCCTGTCTGCTGTTTGACCATCTGGAGCCCATTGAATTGGCTGAGCACCTCACTTTTCTGGAGCATAAATCTTTTCGAAGGATCGCGGTAAGAAATTTGACATTTATTCTTCCAAGGATAACAACCTCCATGCCAACTTTCCTAAGAGCCGCGTTTTCATACTCTGACGTGTTGGCAGCCTCTGTCACTGTGTTCTATTGGAAAAGTGCCCTTAATTCACAGGAACAATCCCTTTCCACCAAAAATAAATATTATCCTGTCTTTATTTTATGGCTCAGGAGCTATATTTCTGCTGCTGTATTTTCAATGTCCCCTTTCATAGGATGAAAGCATGACTTTCTGAATACCCAGTGCCGATAGAACCACTCAAGGTTTATTTAGGTCTGTTGGCTTCTCCCAAGTGAACATGTTTTGCTAGGCCCTTTGTTTGGGGGGAGAAATATTTATTTAGGTTGGGATTTGTATAAATGCCTACTTATGGGTGTAGGTTGAAAATAGGAATTGTAGGCTTTGAGGAGAATCTCAGCATCCAAGTGTTTGTTTCCCAGGGATGGAGATCCTGAATTAAACATTTCTTTCCTACTCTGTCTTGATAGCTTTCCTTTCCTCCCTTCTGACTGTGGTCTCTTACTAGCTACCTACTCACTGCCCACTTGTTATGATAATATTTCCACTACGGTTGGTTACAAGCAGCCTTTGTCTCTCTCACCAAGCTCTGGGGCGGTCACTTCTCCTCCTTCTTTCCCGAGATGCCAGGGAATTAATTACATTATTCCTTGCAAAGAAGAACATGAGGTTAGAAATATGGATTTCTGAAAGACCGATTCATTTCACTAAGCAATCCTACTTGGAGAGGCCGTCTTACTGACTCCCGGCAGGCAGGCTATAAGAGGAAACCCCCTACACTGTTTATATGACAGAAGGCTCATATGTAGGTGATGACATCCAAGCTGATTTTCTGAAAATGTGTCTGTTTACTAAAGAGCTGTCTTACTTCAATTACTATTTTTCTTCCTGGAAAAATAAAACATTGATAAAATTTGAAATCATTATGTTTATATGCATTTCTTCCTTTTTAATGTATGCCATTGTATCTCAAACTTGCCTGACCATTGGAATCACCAGTTGTGGGTGAAAAATGGAGATTCTGAGGTTCTTCCTCTGAAGATAATGACCCTTTAGGTCTGGGGAATTCCCAGAAACTTCTATTTTAGCAAATGCCTCAGGTGAATATTATGACCCAGCAATTTTAGGTTTTACTGGAATGTGACTTGAAGTCTTACCCCTTCCTCACCCCACCAACACTGTCATGTGTACTAGTAATGAGTGTATGTCTGTGTTGGGGAGTAAAATACAACCAAATAACATGTTAAAGCTACATGTGTGTTTAAACTTATAAGATGCCATTAAAATGTGAAATGGAAGAAATTGTTGTCTATAATAAAACAATATCTCACCTCTTTCATGCAACATTCTAAGTTCTGATTGTGCAAAGACTTCATTATAATTCAGAGTCTCTTTTACTAGTTTACTGATTATCAAAGCTATGTCATCCATGGCTGCCTGGAGAATAACCCGACCTTGGAGAGATCTATTGCTTTATTTAATGGAATCTCAAAATGGGTCCAGTTGATGGTTCTGAGCAAACCAACCCCCCAGCAAAGGGCAGAAGTCATCACAAAGTTTATCAATGTTGCCAAGGTACGTACATCTGGTCATGAGACTGGAGTTCTTAAAGCATTCTAGATGTCCATGCACTCTATTGAGAAAAGTCATTGGGGAAACTTGGGGTTCATGATATAAAGGGCAATTAGACTACTCGTAGATGTTTAATGAACAAATCATACTTCTCTCATGCAAGAAGATTGCTTTTAATTGCCAATACCTGAAAGCACTATTTTTCTGTGCAATGATGGATATATTTTCCTAATGGAATTTATTTGCACTTTACTTTAAATTATTTGTCCTAGGTCCTTGTTACTAAATTGTGTATGCATTTCACCTGTAATTCAGAAAGCTCAGAACAATTCAAAAATTGTTAGAAAGTATTGATGTTGACATTTTTTATTGCAGAAGCTCCTTCAGCTCAAAAACTTTAACACCCTGATGGCAGTGGTGGGAGGCCTTAGTCATAGTTCCATTTCACGCCTCAAAGAGACCCATTCTCATCTTTCTTCAGAAGTTACCAAGGTACAGTGGCTTGGATGCTAATCCCAAGTAAAAAATTCATTCTTAAACTATTTAGGGGTAGGATACTCTTAACAAATGTCACTGTGAGGGGAGTGTTTTCTTCCTAGACAATGGTGGGTTACACATGGGGGGTAAAATAGGAAGGGACTAGACATGCCACCTGGAAAACTGGTTGGAGGTAGCAGCAAGTGTCCGAATAAGAGTACCTTGAATACCATTACATACTGTAGTTGTAAATATTCAACAAGTATGTATTTGGTGCTTCCCATGTTATAGGCACTGTGATACAATCAGAGACTACAAGGCAAATAAGACAGAAATCATGCCTATCCTCCCCTCCTCAAAGGAAGTCATTGAACACCCACTCTACTCATGGCACTGTGTTCAACTCAGCAGAAGACGCAATGGAAGCGAGAGACATAGGCCTTGTCTAGAAACTCCTCAGATTTATTGCTGATTTTTCAGGAGGAAAAGTATATTTTTAAAAAATGATTATTTCCCAAATAATCTGTCATATTTATTTCCAGGCACCTATAATAATATTTTTCCTTATTGAACAAAAAGAAACATTTCCTTCTTATAAAGTTATTTTTTTGTAAGAGTATACTTTGTTGTATCAGTAAGGACACTTGCAGCTGTAAGTTTTTAAAACTCTTTAAATGCTTAAACAATAAGGAAATAGATCATCTTCTCACATACCTGGGAGACCAGAGGCAGGGCTGACTTCAGGCATGGTCTGATCAGAGCTCTGGCTGCTGTACTGCCTTCCTCTGAATATCATTTTTTACTTTGTTTTGTTTTATTGTTTCATCAATGCAGAAAATTAAAGTCTTGTTCATGAAAGGTGGAGACAGAGAACATTTCTTTCGCTCGCTCTGCCCCTGTGGAATTAAAGATCTTCTTTTTAGACAGATTGGACCATCTTAAGTCATATGTCTACTTCTGGACCAATAACAGTTGCCAGAGGAATACAATGTACTGATTGGCTTAACTCTGTGTTTCTGAACCAATCACAAACCAGAGGGGTGGGGTGATGATAACGGTAGATCAGAACCAATCCTTGGACCGGGGGGCTGGAAACAGCTCCCTCTGAGTCACATGGGCTGCTTTGGGAAAGAGTAGACTGATCAAAATCAGGGTCTATTAGGAAGGTCTGGTTGCTGTTAGGCAACCAACAATAGCTTGTCCATAGAAACAGGAGGACATAGACCACAGAGCACTGGTGTCTGACCTCAAGCACTGCACTCACTCCAAGTATGATAGGGCTCATTATGTGTTTCATTTTCCTTCAGCTTTGTACTGAATTTCAAATAAAGAGCAAAACACATTTTTTTTATTAAAAGTTTTTAATGTTGACATGATTGCAGAGTTTCCCCTGGTGAAGAATATGAATCCAACAGAGGCTCAAAGAGGCGAGGTACTACTAGTGTGTCTTAAAAGTTATTTATTTGAACTCCTCTTTCTTATAGAAAAGGGAACTGAGGCCCTAAAAGGTGAAGTGACTTGGTCAAGGTCACCCTGTGAGTGGCAGAGTGAGTGGCAGAGTTCAAAACCACAGCTGTCTCACGCCTCAGTGTGACATTTCCTACCCCATACTGTCCTAAATTAATCTTCAAGTAATATATCCCAAATGCAACTTTTTTTGGAATAACTAGGAAATTTTAATATACTAAATGCTTAAAGATAATACAATAATGCATATATTTGTGGACCATAATATTTTCATCAATTGTAAAATACGTATATAGACATGATATTTAACATCCCAGCTTCCCTAATAGGTAGGCGGAGGTGTGGGCTGTTTGCATGTTGTAGCAGACTGGAACAGGCTGTCCAACTCCTAGTACATTTTTCTTTCTTGTTCCTGTTTAATATTTCCTTGCATCAACATTGGTGCAATGGATACTCCCCTCAGGAGCCGAGGAATTTCCTAGCCACACACTGAGGGCCTGGGGATGGGCAGATGGGAAGGCTGTCTGAAAATCTTCTTTTCCATCTGTTCCCAGAACTGGAATGAAATGACAGAGCTGGTCTCCTCCAACGGCAATTACTGCAATTACCGCAAGGCCTTTGCCGACTGTGAGGGCTTCAAAATCCCCATCCTTGGCGTGCACTTGAAAGACTTGATAGCAGTCCATGTCATTTTCCCAGACTGGACGGAGGAGAACAAAGTGAACATTGTGAAAATGCACCAGCTCTCCGTCACCCTGAGTGAACTGGTCTCTCTGCAGAATGCCTCCCACCACTTAGAGCCCAACATGGATTTGATCAACCTGCTCACGGTGAGTCCAAGGGACTGGGGTGTGTCCTAATCACTCTTCTGCCCATTACGGCCCAGGGGATGCGGAAAGATCTGTGCCTGCAGTTCACTGGGGATGCAGAAGTTAGGGTTGAACTCCTGGTCAGTAGATAGGGAGAAGTCTCAAAAGATGAGGGGAGGGGATCCCATACCCATAACCACATGACTTAAGACCCAGTTTCTGCGCCTGCAGCTCTAGTTTCTAGCATTCTTAGAGGGGCCCTCCAGCCCCTCCCTCTCCTTCATCACAATCCTGTAATAAATCACCTCCCTCTCTATGCCCTTCACTCACTGCTTTTCTTATTCTCACGGCTGTTGGCGAGGCCTGGAGCAATGCAAGGACCTCCTTTGTGATCTGCCCTCACCACCAGTCTCCCCCAAACCCAAGATGCAGTTACCAGCCTGACACCGGAGGCCCTTCAGGACTCATGTTCTGACTCTCAGGCCAGCCTTGTTTGTTATCATGCGGTTCTGCATGAGGGATAGTGGACTTGTACTTTCCACCATGAACTGCTGCCTCTGCTTCCTGGCCTTGCACTTTCTTGAAAAACCCCTTCCCTACCCAACCCTGTGATTAGCCCCAATCCAAAAGTGTCTTATCTTTCTGGTGCATTCTCTGTTCCCCTCCAAAGCACTAATGCACCTGTCCCATGCGTTGCCCTTGCACTCTATGCCTTCTTACCTATAGGTGGTATCCCTTGGCATTAGACTTTCCCCCCGCCCCCCTGTTTACCCGACTTATACATCACATGTCCCCAGCACCTTGCACAAAACCTGGCATATTTAGGAGCTCAATAGGTGAATGAAATGCTGTACTTAGTAATAATGGAGGTCAGACGGAAGTTCACCTACCATTCATATTTTAGGGCATTTGTGACACATATCTTTAGCTGGTGTCTGGATCCTAGCACCTTTAGACACAACAGGTGTATAGAAGAGAACTTATCCCATTGGCTGCCTCTTGGTCAGGGGGACAAAGCAGAACCAAATTCTCTCACCCTTATTAAGCAACTTCCCTGTATAGGTTTTTAACACTGTAGCATCTGAAACTTGGCTGCGATGTTGAATTGACTCTTTTCCTTTAATTGGCCATGGAAAACAAAAACAATACCCGGTCTGAAGCTCTGAGAGCCTAAACCCCCTAGGACTGTGCCACTGGAATAGAGTGTGGTACCCAGACCGTCTCCGCAACTGTTCCTAGAGCACACAATTCATTTACCAAAGAGGAGAAACCCAAAGTGTACAAAGTGATGCCAGCCGCACCCTTAGTATAAAGCAGAAGTAGCCAACACACATCTCTTGGGGTTGAGTTTGTGTGACAAATAGTAAACACACAGACATTCTCTATTGGAGGAAGGGGGAAACCTCACCACAATCTAGGCACCTGCGTTTACTAGTATTAATCATTTGCCTTGCAAATCTGTTTCCATGAATAAGTGCCCAGACTGGCACCTTCCAACAGACTACAAACCCACAGACACAGGTGATGTCTGCAGACCGGCCTACGTTCCACATGTCCCTGTCTGAGTTGTCTTCATGAGGTGGAGGATGTCACAGAGCAGAGGCCTGCACTTAAGACAGTTTCTCATCCAGGCAAAAGATAATGATGGAGCCGGGAAATTACTTTTGAGTTATAATGCAGCAAGCAACATCACTACATCACAACAGACCTTTAGAGAAATATAGAAGGGTTTGTGAAAGAAACTTTGTGGATGCAAATCAAAAATCTGACCTGCAGAATTAAAAGCTAAGAAATAACTCCTTTTGCTAGGAAGAAAAGAAAAAACAAAAAGATGCCCCCCCCCCCCGCCCCACCGCCCTCTTTCTCTTTCTATTATGGAAGGAAAATTTGGATGCCAACATATACCGTATAACACTTAGTAATGGCAGTGTGATATAGTAGAGTGTCGCGGCAAGATCCTAGAAGGAAGATCTACCTTTGAGCCCTGCCTCCTTGCTAACAAGCCTTGACTTTGGATTTTCCCCAGAAGGATTTTGTGTTCATTTGTGAGGTCTCTCCCAGCTCTAAACTTCTAGAATTCTAGATGTGGGGAATGGTGGAGCCTTGAGAATAAGGAACCGAGTGTCAACGTGATTGAGTGATTCCAGCCCAGAGACTCGGTAGGGTAGATGGCACCGTCCCTCACGTGAACACACATCATCAAGCCAGGTTCTATTTAAAGCCAAGATCCTTTCTCTCTCTTCACAACCAAGTTCCATGAACTGGGATACACATTCATTCTTTCTGCCACAGGCGGATTAACCTCAGAATGAGGATCGAGGAGACTCCCACGTGTGTCCACTAGAGCCCAGTGAGCATTTCATGGAGCAGCTACCTGGTGGGACTAGATTTAGAACCATAGGACTGACTGCAGCTGCCCAAGTGCATGGGAGGTGCCTGAAAGTGCACCCTGTAGAGGGCGATTCATTTTGCCCCAAGAGTCTAGGTTCCATTTCTGCCTGAAGTGACTGCTTCTAAACATGGCTCCCAGTGAGGAAGCCAGTGTGACTGAGAGCCCTGGAAGATAGAAAGTGAAGTCCACAGTCACTAACTGCCTGCCCTGGGCAATAGGCTGCGTGGCGATGCGTGGACTTTCTCCAATAAGTGATTGCAGTTTTCACGGCACTTCACACACGTGTTCTTAGTACATTCTCACAAGCCCCCTGTGATGTAACATCACCCCTGCCCTTCCTCTTTTACAAATGAAGAAACTCAGATTTATGAAGGACAAAAGGCTTGCAAATGGCAAGCTTCTAAATCCCAACTCTCTCTCTCTCTCTCTCTCTCTCTCTCTCTCTCTCTCTCTCTCTCTCTCTCTCCCCTCTCCCACCCTCCCTCCTCCACCCCACCCCCACCCCTGGTAGGCATTTACTCTGTAATGTGTTGGCATTTATTTTATTTTGCATCTGTAAAAATTAAGAAATCTCTCTCTTTCTTCATGGACATATAAAAAGTTGATTACAGAACAAAGTCTGTGAGGGCAGGGACCTCTTATCACTGTCACCTTAGCCCCGAATGGCCCTGGACACATGAAGGAAGGAGGACCACATCACCGGACTGTTGGGGTTTCGACTGTTCTCCTCAGGGAAGAGCCGGAGAAGACATTTTTTATTGTCATCCCATTCGCATGCAAGGAGCTTTAAAAGCTGACGCTTCTTGTTTCGTGGCACATAAAATAGTCGGATGCTTTTCATAATATTTTTAGATCTGTCAGATACGTTTACCAGAGTCTATGCAAATCACTGGAAAGCCCCTATAGTTTTACAGTCTCATAAGAAAAAAAGAAGAAGAATTGCAAAAATGGTGAGTGGAGATAGTGTGATGATCCAGTGTGTCTGATGTTACAGTTCTCCAGTCCCAGCCATGCAGGTCCTCACGTCCAGACTGAATCCACAGCCACCTTTGCCGATTGGCTTGGGTGGAAATGCAGCCACCTGAAATGGTGACTCAGAACGTTTTTCAGAAACAACCAAACTTAAAAGATGTTCGACACAAGCACATATTCTTGAAATCCCATTGACAAGCTGCCTGTATTATAAACATGGGATAGGGAGTTGAACAGGTCTTTTCAGGGCCATGTACAGCCCTAGGAGATCCAAAAAGACAAACAGGACCATGGCTGGGAAAGCAGGGAGTCGGCAGGGGTATCCCAGAGGGCAGCGTCCGTCCACCGATGAGCACAGTGGCGTTTGGCTGCTGCACCGACTGGAAACCAAACCCTGCCGTTCCCACCTGTGAGGCTCTCTCAGCAAGCCCTGTCGGTCACATATTAGCTCATTTAACCTTCGCCACAGCCCTGGGAGGGAGCTATGATCTATGATTCCATTTTCTAGACCAGGGGACTGAGATTCAAGAAGATTAGTGACTTGCCTAGGTTCACACCACCCCTAATAAATGGGGAGCAAACACTGGGAGAAGAACAGAACACTTCCATCAGAAGTGCAGATATCTGTCCATTGGACATATGACAATAACCAAACATGTTCTGTGTCTTTCGAGAGAGCATCTCCCCTACTCGGTGTGTGGCTTATTTGAATTTCTGGTTGGATGTCTGGAACTGCTGTCAACTCCTCTCCAGCACCAGTCTTTAGAGGCAGAGTCAGGAGGACAGGAACATGCCCATCAAAGTCCCCATTAACTCTTTTTAAAAAATATATTTTATATTGAATTCATAGAGGAAGGGAGAGGGAGAGAGAGAAACATTAATGATGAGAGAGAATCATTGATTGGCTGCCTTCTGCACACCCCCTATTGGGGATTGAGCCAGCAACTCTGGTATGTGCCTTTGACCAGAATCGAACCCAGGATGCTTCAGTCCACAGGCTGACGCTCTATCCATTGAGCCAAACCAGCTAGGGCAACTCTTTTTTTTTTTTCTTTAATGATTAACTTAGTTTATTTTTTTTTCAATTACTGTTTACATTTGCTATTATTTTGTATTAGTTTCAGGTGTACAGCACAGTGGTTAGCCCAGGGGTGGGCAAACTTTTTGACTCGAGGGCCACAATGGGTTCTTAAACTGGACCGGAGGGCCGGAACAAAAGCATGGATGGAGTGTTTGTGTGAACTAATATAAATTCAAAGTAAACATCATTACATAGAAGGGTACGGTCTTTTTTTTTCAATAGTTTTATTCATTTCAAAAGGGCCGGATCCGGCCCAGGGGCCATAGTTTGCCCACGGCTGGGTTAGACAATCATATCTTTACAAAGCATTCCCCCTGGTATCCCATATAAAACTCCAGATTTCTGGCTCCTTTTGACAAATCAGAAGACATGGCAATTGCCAGGCTGACAACAGCTTGTCCTAGCTCAGTAGTGGCTGCCTCCCATTCGTCAGAGACCACACCATTCCCCATGGCTTCCTTACCCCAGAGATCCAGTGTCAGATTCTACTCATTAACACAAATTTTCCTTGTTGTCTACCGAACAAGAAAGACACCCAAATTGCCCTGGCAAAGACCTGTTTTCCAAATAAGATGCTATTATGCCAGTATTGCTGTCAAAATATTCCTTTCAGGCTCACCAAGTAGAATCATGGAGTTTATTTGGTTATTAATGGTTGTTGGCACACACTACGCAATATTAAATTGAATTATGGTACCAGATAAAATTATAGACGGGAATGAAGCTTGTGTGTCATCCATTATCATGTGTAATCAATACCTAATTTTATATCCTCTTGAAATAGAATCCCTTTCAGACATCCCACTTCACTCTTCTGCATAGTGGCTGGTTCCTTGTGGCATTAGTTTGTGCTGTGGGGATGGCGCCCTCCTGTAAAGTGGCAGAGCCCCTGGGGATGAGAGTGACTGTGGTTCCGGGGAAGGTGGGTATGGTGTACATTCTCTGTGAGCAGGGTGTCCATGATCTGGAATAATGCCGGGGCAATTTTATAGGAAAGTCAATTTTATAATGTTTAGGAAAAACCTTTAGGTGACAAAGTCTAGATAAAGCAATATTGATGCTGATGACCCTACAAAGTTTATTTTTCCTCTTTTTAATTTCATTTTCCACCTCTGCATGCCATCTTCCTGCTGTTCTGCTTTCACTCAGATTATTAGACATTGGCTTAACCATTCCGTTTGAAAAGTATATCGGCGATTCAAGTAAATAAATAAATATGAGCCAACATATTTATTTATCCATTCTAATTTCTTGTAGCTTTCACTGGACCTCTATCACACAGAAGATGATATTTATAAACTGTCACTGGTGCTGGAACCTAGAAATTCTAAATCGGTAGGTATTGCTTTCTCTCTCTGAGAATCAGTGCCCAGCACCGCGGTTTGTCATTTACAGTAACTGGCTGTTGTGATGGTGCTCTGTGATCTAAAGATTGAAGAATTTAAAAATCTCTGTTATTCCCTTTTAAGCAGTCACACAGCTTAGCCCTGACAGTTTGAGAACTATTTCCTTACATAGGCTAATAAAGAAGAACATCATTTGCAATTACTCTGTGTTACTATTGATCTTCTATGGGTTGTGTCTCCTCTAAGAACTCACCTACATCTAGGACCAAAAAAAGTGAATCGTAACTCATCTTAACGTTAAAGATCATTAAGATCCTTCCAGGCTTTAAAAGAAATCCCATTCAACATAAAATTACATTTAATACATTTTCAATACCCTGATCATCATCCATGAATTTTGCTAAGTCTAATAATGATTGACTCAGCTCAGAATTTTAATATTACATTGGATGGTGTCTTACTTAATTGATGGATGACTCTTAGTTAAGAAACAGTACATAATGAGATTGAGGAAAATGCATTACTGAATGAGCACTTCCCATCAGTTTTAACAAGTGGACTATATCTTAGGTGTGTTTTACACTGATTAAAAAAAAAAAAAAAAGACCTAGGTGAATTTGAAATTCACAATGAGGATGGTTTGCATGTTAAAGGAAAAAGTGTCTCTGTTTGCTGCTTATACCCATATCCTGAGGTCAGTTTGTTAATAAAGGTCCCATGCTCCTCTTCTCACCAGTTGAACTCTGTGGCACATTGCCAGCAACTCCAGCCCTAAGTCTGTCCATCTATAATACCTGCAGCGATTCCGCACCGTGAGGCCGGAAGAGGCAGAATGACTGTGAGCGCTGCTCTCCGGCTCTGGGAGGGCACGCACATGAGTCCGAGTCAGCTGGCCTGGTAGCATCTGTTCTTAAAATAGTGAGGGCGATGGTTCCATCCGCTCTTCACCCTGCTGTCCCCCGAGGCCCATCTCCTAGGGACCCTGCAGAATGGAGTCATGTGGGAAGACACAGCAGAGACAAAGGGAGGAGTGAGGACCCAGACTCTCCAAAGTTATCATGACTAAGAGACAGCTAGAGAGAAAGGCAAAGTTAATGTGGAGGGAGGAGGAGTTGGTCTGCCCCTTCCTCATTCCATAGCTTTCATGGGGTGAAGCTGGCCGTGGTGTAGTCGGCTGTACTGACCTGTGTACACGGCATTTCCACCTCCGACTCCTTCCTTTACCTATAACCAGGTACCTTCACTGCTATCTGTTGGTTGCTGGATGCCTGGCAGGCATCATATACATGTTATCTCATTAACCCTGTTAAGAAAACTGAGTCTGGTGAGCGTAGGTCTCTAGTAAAAAGGAGAACTGGGATTTGGCTTCATGCCCCTCTGTCTGCCCGTCTGTGCTTTTTCTACTGCGGACGCTGCCCGTCATGTTCCCACCAGCCCTTGTGGGAACAGGGGCGGGTCAACCATTCCAGCACGCTTGCCTGCTTTGTGCTCTTTAGATCTACTTTAGTTTCCTTTCAGGATTTCAAGTTGTTGCCGATTTGGGGAGTCATGTCCCTCAAACATTGAAAGGTCTTCTTGTAAAAGAAGAAACTTTCAAAGCCCCTTCCCCGTGCTAAAAGCCTGTGAGTCTATAAACCACATTTCCCAGTCCCTTTCTGTCTCTCCTCTTAATGGAATGCCACCCTACTGTGTGCTGAGTGTTTGACATGTGCTGATCACGGGAGAGCGAGGTGCAGACAGGACTGTGTTCCTGAGAGCCTCTGGCTTTGATGTGCTCACCGCCGGTGCTGGCCAACCTCGCCTACTGAACAGCCAGCTCCACTAAGAACCTTTTCCTGTTGTTCTTAGTGGGACCCTTCGTGCCTCACTGGATCTTTGTGTTTTACTTTGTGTCTCTGATTTTTCACACGACCTCGAGATCAACAAAATACTTAACAGTTCCACTTAGAGAATTAGTCCAAACAACTTAATAAATATTTATGTTCTAACAGCATAGTGCCCAATTGAAAAATAATACACATATATTGAAATAAAAACATTTTTTTTTATTTTATTCATAAATAACCTCAATTACTTACTAATGGATGTATGTGCCTCTTTGGCTCTGTACAAGTTCTTAAGTGTTGGAATCCGATTGGAAACTGCCACCCTTATTTCTTGTTCCACGTTGACGTTTTGCTTCAGGACCGGATATCACTGAAAGCAGTGTGGCACTGTCCAGTGGGTGGCCGGCGCACTAACTACTTCAAGCTGGTAGTTTGTGTGGGGTCTGACAGATAATGGGTATCACTGTATTTCCCTTGGAAGTTTGAAATATCTTTTGGTACCCCTCTGAGTTCTCTGCAGTACTGTGGGCAGGGTACCTTGCTATACAGTTTGGGAACTGTGGGCTCATCCTTGATCAGATCAACGAAATGAAAAGCTTGCTAGGAAGAGCCATAACGTGTGCAGATGTGTGTGAGTGACTGTCAGTGGGAGTGACCGTATCCAGGGGGCAGGTCATTTTTGGTCCCGTGGGTAGCCCACAGGATGCCACCAACACCCACCTCACAACATTCTTAGGGGCTTAAATCAGTACATTTACTCCTCAATTCCTCTTGCAAAAATGTTTATCCCCAATTTAGTCTCAAAAAAACAACAACACACCTGTTAGTACAAGTTTGCATGTGTGCAGCAGCCAAAATATTTACATTATGTGGGGTCCCAGGGAGAGGATGTAAACGGAACAGCTGGTCTCCCGATAGGATTGTGTTTTTCACTTGTGTTGTGTAAACATGTTATGCGTTATCGTCAACATCTTCACCACATTATTAAGTGAAAATGTCTTGCAAGAATATGGAAAAACCTGTGTAGAAAGCTCACAAAAGAGGGCTATACGGACCTAATAATTAGACAAACAGTCTAAGTGTATTAAGAGAGATGCCAGTATAAGGACATAAACTTGGCCAACCACTGGCAGCCATTTACTGCACACACCTACTAATTTGTCACTAGCACCAAGTATTAAAGAATTAGGTTTCTGGTGTTTCGTATATTTTGTATTATATAGAAATCTGTATGGATTGTTATATGGAAGTTTAAGGATGTTTTTGTAATATTTGGAGAACTTGGATAGGATTTTTGGATGGGCTGGGAGAGCAATTATCTTTTCCCATTTAAAATAATAGAATCTAGGTTCCTGCTAAACAGAATGCACTATTCCAACATGTATTTCGTTACAGATTAGATTCCATTGATCAAAGATGTTTGTTTTCAAAATATTTAAGTGTTGCATACATGTAAGTTTTTACTGGGATTATTAATATACAAAATGTATATGTCTTTCTCAGTGTCCCTCGTCCTAATTGTTCAAGGCCCCAGATAAAGTTGAACAATGTGTGTGTTTTCTGTCAGCAGCCTACCTCCCCTACAACGCCTACCAAGCCCGTGGTGCCCCTGGAGTGGGCATCAGGAGTGGTGCCAAAGCCAGACCCCACAGTCATCAACAAGCACATAAGGAAATTAGTTGAGGTAAGTCGATGAAGGAGTGTTAAGAGTGAGCACTAGAAGGCCCCTTTCTCTTTTCAGAATATTCTTTGATTGCCCAGGAATCAGCTGGAGTCCATGAAAACAGTACCCCCGCCCCAGCAGGTAGGAACAATTTAGCAGACACTTAGCTCAACCTGACATCAGCCTCTTAGGGCAGTCTCCAAGAAAGGCCCCCTTTCTCCTTCTTGTTAGTCTAGTCTCCTGTGCCCAGATACCCACAGCTACTTTCAGTTCCTTTCTTTCTCCAGCACTTGACACTTCTGTCATCGTCCCTGCAACTTGAGAAGCTGTTTGGAACAATCTACTCATTCAAAACCCACATGGGTCACAATAACATGTCCCGTACACTGGCTACCTGAGAGTAGGAAAAGATCCTGTAAGTTGGATAGCTGTTCTTGCTGTAGGCATCTGGGGGTCTGGGACACAGCAGCACAATGCCATTTAGGTAAGAAACATCACTTAATGAAGGGCAAGGCTCCGTCAGAGCTTTCCATACAGAAAGAGGAGTAGCAGCCCTAACCGGTTTGGCTCAGTGGATAGAGTGTCAGCCTGTGGACTGAAGAGTCCCAGATTTGATTCTGGTCAAGGGCACATGCCTGGGTTGCAGGCTCAATCCCCAATAGGGGGTGTGAAGGAGGCATCCAATCAATAATTCTCTCTCATCATTGATGTTTCTATCTCCCTCTCCCTTCCTTTCTGAAATCAATAAAAATCTTAATAAATAAATAAATAGCGGTGCCAGTGTAGGGAAAATGGAAACATTTGCTTGTGACATGACCAATTCTGTGTCCTCAAGTTCCACACCTGTTTCATCAACCTCTTTCTTTTCGCTCTCCTCTTGTACAGTTAGAGTCTGTTTTATTGAATGTTTGAGACAGCTTCACCTGGAACTCTGAATTTCTCAGCAGCTTCTAGCTGTGCTTGCTGAGATAAATCCTGGATCTCAGTTTCCCCCAAACTGTGTAGGTATCTGAAGCTGGGCTCTTATAGACATACTAGAGGCCCAGTGCAGGAATTCGTGCACAGGTGGGGTCAGCCGTGCACGATGGGGGCCCTTTGGGCCGAGTCAGCTGGGGGGAGAGGTTGTGGGTGGTTGGCCAGCCAGCCCCGCCCCTGATCAAGGTATTGGAGGCCGATTGGGGGTGGGGCCAGCCCCCAGGGGAAGGGGAACTGATTGGGGCCTGGATCAGGCTGGTTGGCTGCCATAGTATGCGTCATAGCCACTGGTCATTCCGTTCATTCTCGTCATTCTGCCAGTCCAGTCGGTGGGCTTTTATATATATAGATGGTTATGTGATGACAAAGAGGATATTCTTAGATTTCCAGACAGTGACCCTAGGATCCCCTGTAACCTGTTGAAGATCCCCTTTGGACATAGCCTTCCATGCCTTCTTTTCACGTTGCCTCTGTTTTGCTTTGCTGGCTGGTTCTCATGGATTTTAGCTGCTGCTGCCATCTGGGCTTGTTGTGTGGTGGCCTGTGTGGGATCTTGTTCCTCCAGCTCTGGTACTGATTCATCACTGCCAGCCTCTGTTCCAGACCCTGTCTCAGCCTGAGCTGTAGCAACTCCTGCTCTGTAGCAGGGAGGTTTCAGTGGCTTCACTGAACATCTTTGCGGGGACCCCAGAACCAAGATAGCCGCAGCCTCATTACTTCTCATCTTAAACAATTTTAGGCTGTTCTCAATGCCTTCACTTCTGTTTGAACTTCAGAATTAGTTTGTTCACTTAAAATGATTCCCACTGGGACTTTGATTGGAGCTGCATTCAAAGCATACTTTAAATTTTGAAAAGTTTCACATTTTATAGCTTTATTTTCTATTGTCGTGGTATTGGCATTTGTGAATTCAACCCTGAGGTATCAGTTTACACCTGTTTTCTCTGGGAAACCTTTTTAAGGCCACCTCTCCCACCCCATAGCACTGTTTTTATCATTAGCATTGCACTGATCTAGTTACATCATAAAGGCTCTTGATTTTTTTTAATCTCCCATGAGATTCTAAGCTTCTTGATGGAAAGAATAGTATGCTAGTTATCATTGCTTTCCCAATAAGAAGTTCAGAGCCTGACTTATAAGTGGTCATTCAATAAATATTTGTCTTTTCTTTGTAGTCTGTGTTTAGAAACTATGACCATGACCATGATGGGTACATCTCCCAAGAGGACTTTGAAAGTATAGCTGCCAATTTTCCCTTCTTGGATTCCTTCTGTGTGCTGGACAAAGATCAGTAAGTGTTGATTTTGTTATATTTTAATGCAACTTTCCTGAAGCAGAAAATTTTTATCAAAAGAGAACAAGGAAGTGGTTCGTCTACATCTTGACAGCTTCCATCCTAGTGCGTTGCTGAATCTAACATTTCCCTGAATTTTCTCTTGGTGGCCATGAACATGACTGGTTGGATGGAATCGCAGGACAGTTCACATCGTCAGTGCTGAGTACAAGCGCCCACTTGCAAGTTAGCCCAGCTCTCCATTTCCCACATTATTTCTACTGTTTAGCTAGTTCATCGACCCCGAAACCTCCATCAGAAAAAGTAGAGGAGAAATAGTGTTAGGGCTGGCCTGGTACAGTCCTCAGCATCAGCGAACCTGTAGGCAATCTATAAACTCACCAAGAAAGTAAGATTTTTATTTTTTACTTTTTGATTGTTTGTGGTTTTCATGAGAGCAGGTTATGGCTGCAGATAGCCAGACTACACCTATCCTTTTTTGTTTTTCCTTTGCAAGCTCAAAGGTTGTCTTGATAAACAACAACAAAAATTTTCTTTATCTTCAAATAATTCTTGAAAAATTAAATGAGTGTAGAGGCTAAAACCCAGCTCATTGAAAAAAAATGATTAAAAAATAATTTCCTAGAAAGCCTGGCATTAATAATTTGATTAATTTTTAATTATCTGAGATTAATTCATAGTTTAAAAACCATCCATAATGAAATGCTTGGTTTTATATTGGTGATATGTCCACATTATATCATATTAAATTCCTCTAATATTTTTGTTGGTGTAAGAAATTTTTAAAAATTAAAACTGTATGTAGTTCAACATACCAAGGAAAGCCTTGGTACTTTATCATAAATGTCTTAAAGACTTAATTCATCTGTATTGTATATCTAGAACAAATAATACTTTTAAATGAATTAAATTATTAAAAACAAAAACTTCCTTTATGAAAGTTAAGTTACCCACAAGCTGCCCACTTCTTCCCTTTGTTTGTTTCTATGAGTAGCACATACATAGGACATAAACTTAAAATCATTTCCCAGTCTTTATTTCTTGTTCTCTGCTGATATTTAGATGAAACTGAGACTTCCCAGCAGATATATAACATTTTTTCCCCAAAAAATGAAGATTTGAAGTATTCATAGCTTATATGATTTCTTTGGTGAGACAAAGATGTTTATTTTGAGAGGAAAGTGGACCATCCAGGAAGAGATTCTAGCAGGTTGCTGAAGATGTAGCACCAAGATCCAGGGGAACAGTCAGGGCTGGAGATGTAGAGTGTGATGTCTTCAGCCCAGTGGAGTAAGTTGGAGTCCCAGGCATAAGATCTGAGACGGGGCCCGAGAAATGTGATTTCGGGGGCTCCCTTCCCCTCATGTAGAAGCTAAAATGAAGAAGTGGTTCCTGCAGAAGAGCCATGGAAGGAGGATCATGAAAAGGGAAGGAAACACAGGCATCCCTGGAGGAGACACTGTCACATGCCGCCCACAGGTGAACAAGCTCAATGAATGAGAAAAGGCTACTTGAGGCTGTCATTGTGACAGTTTCAATAGAATGGTGAGGTTAGAAACCTGATCATATGGTGTAAAGAGTAATGAAAGGAATGGAAAAAATGTCTGATGAATACTCTTTTTGAAAAATTTTGGAATTTGAGAAGAAAGAGAGAAAAGACAAGTATAGGAGATGGCATCAGGACTGAGGAAAGACATTTTTAGGAAGGAAGTCCTGAGCATATCGGTAAACAGAGGAGGAGTGGGTGGAGAGAGGGAGCAGAACCTGGGGAGGCTGGAGAGGGGGGATGGGAGAAGGACTTCCTCTGAGAGAGGATGTCTCCAAGAGAAGGTTACCAATGGCAGTGGCTTGCATGGCATCACACTGAGTAAACATGAGAATGGTGGGTCCAATGATCAGTTCTCTGCCTTCCTCTTGCAGTCTGATTCTTGCAAACTCTGTTGCAAGGCAAGGGGTAGAAAGGAGATGTCCTCCTGGAAGCTCCTATTTAGTAATAAAGGAGACTTTCTGTGCTATGGTACATAGGACACACACACACACACACACACACACACACACACATCTGCTTACTAAGAAAGCCTTTGGCACTTCAAACCTATGAGAGGCCCTCTCCTCCTTTCAGACGTAACAGAGAAGTGAACCTTCCTCACCTGCTTTCAGCCACATAGATTTGGAGGAGTAAATGACTAAAGTATGACAACCACTTTGCAATATGGTATTCAAAGATCCCTCCCTTCTTTGATTCTTTTCACAGGGATGGCCTAATAAGTAAAGATGAAATGATGGCTTACTTCCTGAGAGCTAAGTCCCAACTACACTGTAAAATGGGACCAGGATTTATCCATAATTTTCAGGAGATGACCTATCTCAAGCCAACCTTCTGCGAACACTGTGCAGGATTTGTAAGTCTGTCTCCCATTGGTTCCTCTTGTCTGCAGTTATTTGTGCTGCATTCTGAGAAGGCTCACTAAACAGAACCCGTTGACTGCCTTGGATCAGAAGTTAAACATGGTGGCTCCCTAAAAATAAAACTTACATAAAAAAACAAAAGCAAGATCTGCAGGTTCAGTTATGTTCTTTCTAGGAATGCAGGGCTAGCCAAGATAGGGAAGACTGGTGAGCCTGTCAACTCGAGTGAGCAATTTCTCCTGCTTAATCCCTGCCAGGGAAACGTCCCACCCAATGAGCCCTGGCATTCATCACTAACACTCATAAGTGGTGCAATTAAGGAGGGTATTCATCTTAGCCAGTTCCTCCCAGTTCTTGTTTCATATGGTGTCAGTCACTAGAAATCCATCACGGCATGGCTCAGTAATTTATAACTCAAAAAGGAAAAAGACCTTTTTGGAGAGAGGATGGATATAACATTTACCCAGCACTTGAAATACTTCCGTAGACATTAGTGTAATTAATCCTCATTACTAGCTGTGACATGGGCATTTGACTCTCCCTATTTGCCTGTGAATGTTGGAGGTCCAGAGAGGGTAACCCGAGTTTCCCAGGATTGCACAGCCAGTAGTGACCGGAGCCGGGACTCAAATGTCTAAATGTCCAGCACCTAAATCCTGTGCTCTACCCACTCCACTGCAACAAATGAAGTTTACACACTTCATTTTCCCACGTTTGATAAGTCTTTGGGAAACTAAGGTCAGCTTTGATCCTGGTATTAAACAAAGACTTTTGTGCCCTGGACATCTTCTAGTTGATGCCCAAGTTATAATAAGATGGAAAATGGGGTCCCTCTACGTAAGAGTGGCCCAGCAGCCAAGTGAATATGATGATTGCTCCTGGCTCGGTTATGTTAGCTTCATTCAGCCGTCAAGTCCCACTGTTGACCTGTATTGAATTCACAGCTGATAGTATATGCTACTACTAAATTACATTTTCCCCATCCCATTCTTGAAGAACTAGCTTTGAGAGGCCCCAAAGGCAGGATTCTGTGTTTAAGCACATACCACTCTGACAATGGATAAATAAGAGGCAGTGGTTACCTCACAGATGGCCCCAACTGGTCACAGCAGTTGATGTTGTCAAGGGCAAGGCCAGCCTAACAAGCTCTCTGCCCCACCCCCCACCCCCAGGGAAAGAGAGCTTCTATGAGCTTCACCACTGGAATTGCATTCCCAGACCACTTTATCATAAAAGAAATCTGTCTCCTTTTTTGTGTTTCTCTTTTCTGGTGGGAATGTGTGCACATATGTATACCTGAAAAGTACTGAAGTGGGATGAGGCCATGTGTAGCTCTCAATTGCAGAGTGGGGCTCAGCGAACCTGTTAGGCCATGGCACAGACCAGCCGGAAGTCAGGTTGAGATGTCTGTCTTTTGGTGTGTTGTGAGAGTTGGAAGGCCCTTATCAAATCTCAGGAGCTTATCTCTGCTCTCCAGTCCTTCCGGATGTCTCTCCATGAAAAGGACTGTCACCAGTTCTGTGGAAACAACAAGGCAGTGTTTCTGGGGTGCATCCACACTCCTCTCCCCAACTCATCAGAGCAGATTTGCTGGCGCTAGGTTCTTGATGCGGCTGGGGTGAGGTAGAAAGCTCTGGACTTGGAGTCAGGAATCCTGGCTTTGAATCTCACCTCTGTCCCTTATATTAACCCTTTGTTCTTGACCAAGTTATTGACCATCTCTTTGTTTTTCTATCTGCAAAGGGGGTTAATACTTACCTGTCATGTTGTGTGTCACATAGCTCAGAGTAAATATATATTTTATATATTTTAGTGTTCCTTGATACTTTTGGTGTTTAATGGAAATTAAATCATTAAAATTGTAATGTCCCTATTTTATTTTTCAAAAGATATTTAATCATTGATACAATTTGATTTGATCTTTACTCACAAACATTTTTAAAAGCCCATTGGGTTCAAAGGGATTTGTAACCATAACTCTCACCCTGGCTGGTGTGACTTAGTTGGTTGAGCGTTGGCCTGTGTTCCAAAAGGTCTCTGGTTTGTTTCCCAGTCAGGGTACATGCCAGAGTTTTGGGCTCGATTCCCAGTAGGGAATGTACAGGAGGCAGCCAGTTGATGTTTCTCTTTCATATCAATGCTTCTCCCTCTCCCTTCCTCTCTCTCTAAAATCAATATAATCATATTTAAAATAAATAAAACTCTCTAGATATATCATTGAAAGGCTTTGTAGGGGAATGTAAGGAACCATTTATCAGTGACTGGACCACTGGCTTTCGAAATAAATTCCATTTTAAGGGTAAGAAAGATAAACAGACAGTACTTAAAATACACTTATTTTAAAATTAGAATTCCAGAACTGAAAGACATTTGCTAATTCCCTTATTTCAGGGTCTGGAGAGTTAAGTGACTTCCCTAAGGTCACATGGAACCTTAGCAGCAGGTCTGTGACTCATCTCCAGGTCTCCTGACTCCCGGTCCAGTGCTCCTTACATCACAACCAATCCCCCAAATGTTACAGCAGCCTGAGGTCTCCAATCAAAGGACTGTGGGAAGTGCTCCTACTCACTCATCTACATCAGGCCACCCTCTCCTTGTCCTTGGCTGGCTCACTACCCAGAGCCTCTTCCTGCCCAGTGTTGTCTCCTAGTTGCTAAGCAAGGAGGCAACAAGCAATACCCTGACTTCCCCTCCTGAGAGGACTCGGGCTTGCCTGTATCTCCTTCAGCAGTTCCTGCAGCTATGCTAACAACGTGTCATACCCGGATGGTAGGATGCTTCCTAACGCTTACCCTTTCTTGTCCTAAATCAGTGGCTTTTGGTCCCCACACAGGGCACCCAGGAGCAGCGGCTTCCTGTCTTTCTTCCAAGCGACACATTGTTCTTTCCCTGCTTACTAGCTATGAGGCCTGGCCAGCTGAATTCACCGCTCTGTAGCTCAGTCTCATCTGTAAAAATGAGGAAATTATTATTTCCTATCCCACAGGGAGACTGTGAGCATCAAATGAGTTAATACACATAAAGAGCTTAAAACTGTGCTTCTCCCATAGCAAGACTCCAATATACCTTAGCTATCCTTATTATTATTGTTAGTGCTATTACCAAGGACTCAATGAGGTAACAATTTCTTATCACTACAAAGTTTCCCAGACCTGGGACCTTGCAACTTATTTAATTTCCTGGATCATCACACTTACCTATTATAAAAAAGGAACAAAAGAGATTACCTTGATGGTCCTTATGGCTCTGACATGATGTCTCTGCTCTGACCACCCACTTGCTTTTGCTGTATTGTCTCCTCCCGCCCTTGCCCAGTCACCCTAGGTACCTGAGGCCTTGCCGCCAGGCAATTGTCATATATATATAAAAAATGATTTCAGAGAGGAAGGGAGAGGGAGAGAGAGGCAGTAGAAACATCAATGATGAGAGAATCACTGATGGGCTGCCTCTTGTACACCCCTCCCCCCCACTGGAGATTGAGCCCGCAACTCTGGCATGTGCCCTGACTGGGAATCAAACATTGAGCTGTGACCTCCTGGTTCATAGGTCATGCTCAACCACTGAGCCACACCAGCTGGGCCCCATCAGTTGTCTTAATAATCCTTCTTGTCCCCAAGGTAACAAGTTGCCCTGTCCCAGGAGTCATTTGCAACTTAATAATGTAATCTGAAGAACCAAATAACTTTTAAGGCTCAAAGGAATCACTCTCCACTGGAGGGATTTTCTTGTCAGAAGGAGGGTAAGGGAGCAGCCTTTAGAATGCCCTTGCATCACTTCACATTGGCGGCTACTTATTCCCGTCAGAGGGCCATAATGCCCACACTCAGGGCATTGTTCCCCTGTAGTGCATTGTGAGTGACATCTCCATCAGCCCCAGTAGGCCACCAGCCTGGCTTCTTTCAAAATTATTTTATTAAGTAGATATCAGTCACCTAACCTAACCAGTAAAAGGTTCGGGGTGAGCTTCCTCAGCTTAAGCTCAGCCCCTTTCATTCATCTATGTTCCTGGTGTCCCTGGTACCCACATGCAAGTGCTGTGACCGGCACAGAAAGAACATGGGAAAGCCCCTTCGTCACGGTTTCCAGTATGACACCACCAGGAAGATGCCCCGGAACTGCCTGGGCAAATGCTCCGTCGCTTCCTGCATCTCACTTCCTACTTGGTTGGCAGAATCTGAGCCTTTTCTGCATCCTTCATCCCTCACCCTCACCCTCAGCTCTGGCTCAGGCCAAACACTGAGCAAATGCGGAGAATGAATACACGAATAAATAGTAGATCCTTTCCTCTTCTGCTGAAGTACTAATGTTACTCAGAAAATAACCTGGCAAAATATAAATGCTTTAGTGGGATGTGCACTGCTTAGGTCGCTTAATTCCCTGCAACGGGCACCTAGAGCAGCATGAATAAGACGAAAGCCAAGGACAGAAAAAGTCTCCCCCGTGAATTTTGCTGAGAGCGCAGGTGCTAAAGTCCAATAAGTGCACCACCGTCAGTTTCCCATCCCAGCTCCCATTTGGCTCCCAGACAGAAAAGGGAAACAGAATTCCTGTTATCACCCAGCTGGAGCGGGCTGGGGGAGGGTTCTTCTATCTGACAGGAAGGGTGTCAGGGGCAGCTACATCCTGTTTGTGCTCCACTAGTCATCACGCTTCCCAGGACTTCCTTCTTCGGGGCCTTGTTTTCTTTCCAGATTTTTCTTCAGATTCCCTGACATCCCTTTGTCTTTTGTTACAGCTCTGGGGCATTATCAAGCAAGGATACAAATGCAAAGGTAAATACGTGTTACTGTGTTAACATTTTTTACAGGTGGCATCTGGGACAAGAATCAAATGTGTCTGATGAAACCACAAAAGCTCTTGGCATGAAGGAGAACTTGGGTCTTTGGGGCCACTGGCAACTGAGGAGTTAACGTGTTTGGGAAAGGACTCCCCGGAGTTTGGGGGAGCCCAGACTGGGTTTTCATAGCTTGTTAAAGAGGAAGCACACACTTCTATCAGCCTGCATACATCTAGTCCCCGCTTCTAAAATATCATGCTCATAATCGTGCTAAGTGAATAAGCCAGTCAGAGAAAGATAAATACCTCATGATCTCACTCATTTGTGGAATATAGAGAACAACATAGACTGATGAACAGGGACAGATCCAAAGACAGAGAAACAGCGATCAGACTATCAATCCCCAGAGGGAAAGTAGGGGAGGGTGGGGGCAAGGGGAAGAGATCAACCAAAGGACTTGTATGCATGCATATAAGCTAAACCAATGGACATGGACAACAGGGGGATGAGAGCATGAGTGTGGGGGGGGGAGGATAGGGGTTTAATGGGGGGGGGGGGCATGAGGACACATTTGTAATACCTTAACTAATAAAGAATTTTTAAAAAATAAAATAGCATGCTCATAATTATCAGCACACATCAAATAAGGTGGGAATTCTGAAGTGGGACAGGCCTTGCTGAACTGCATTGTATAAGAACTTTATCCCTCAAGGGGAAAAACACACACATAATCAATACATCTGCATTGCTTTCCACTCTCACACAGCTATTCCTTTCCCTAGAAAGTCACAGATATTGATGAGAAGAGAAACCTTAAAATGTACTTTTGTCCCTTTCAATGAGTTAATTCACATAGCTCCCCCATTTAGTTAAAATATATGAACTGAATAAATACATATGTGATGATTGTAAACACATGCAAATTACTAGGCATTTAGGACTGTGTTTGCTGTTTGTAACATGATTATTATACATGATTGATATTTGATTTAAGAAATGGCTGAATATTTTATGCAGACTCTTGGTACTGGTTCTTTTAAGAACCTGATCATGCTCTTGAAAAATATAATAAAACTGTTGGTGATGGTGGGAACGGCATCAGGTGCTAGACTGGTGGGGTCGGACCAGACCTGGGTTCAGCAACCTCGGTACTTGAGTTCTGGCCAGGAGGGAACTCAGAGCCAAGGCTCCAACTGTAAGAGAACATTTATGTGGAAAATCACAGAAGTAGGAGAAGTAATTCATAGAAGAAATGGGCTTAGGAAACAAGTTATAGAGACAAAAGAAGGGCCCTGGGAGCTTAGAAGTGAGGAAGGTAAAGGTGACTTGCCTGGGGGGAGGGGGAGGGGGGAGAGGAGGAAGGGCCAGGCTCCGCAGGGCCGCCAGAAGGGAGAGGGGGCTGGGTCCTCCATCTTAAGGGTTTAAGGGTGGAGATTTTAGGGGAGGTCCCAGGGGAAGATCTCAGAATATTCAGCAGCTTCCCAGGTGTGTCCTTTCAGGGTCGGGTTCTCCTTTGATTGATAGGTTGGCACCAGGGCAAAGGGGCCATTTTTCAATGCAGCTGGTCCTGAGGTCAGCCTTGGGGTCACTGGTCTGGTTTTGCTGCTTTTCTGGATGGAGCTGAAATACAACTGAGGCCAGGATGTGACCTCTAGGGAGGAAAGGCCAGGGGATCCAATGTGCTAGGGGAGGAAAGGTCACGCTGGGCACGAGGTCCCATCCTGGAATTGCCCTTTGCTAGGCACCCAGGGCCTTCCACCCTGGTGGCTTCTGTACCTGGCCCATTGTCCTGGCTCTGCTCACGTCTGTCTAACTGCCTCCCACGAAACAACAGAAAGAGACATCTTGATCACAGGATGCCTTCAGATTACTCTTGGTCCCTTGTGATGCTTTTTTCTCTAGTCATCTTTCGGTGTTTGGCCCTCATTTTGCGTGAACAGAACACTTCCCTGAATCTCAGTGGGAGCCACATTTTAGTGCTCAAAATTCTTCCCTTTAGTTCTTTGTATCAGTGTCTTAGTCTAACTTGGATTTTTACTTTCAAGCAGCAAAGATACTCCAGTATCTTACGCCCATTAGTTTTATCCTGGTTCTGTCCCTTGTACCCTAAAAGACAGACAGATACACACACACACACACACACACACACACACACAATTTTATGAAGATGAATATCAGTTAAACTCTTGGGTCATCTTTGTACGTATGGCATTTTCTCTTAAAGGCACAGAGAGTGAAAAAACTAAAATAGACTGAACATGTGTTTACAACTTGATCTTTCTGTGATGTCATTCATTACAAGACCATTTGAAATAAGACCATTTGGGGAAAATAGGTATTGGAAATCATTAGGTCCTCTGATGGTAAGAGAGAAATATACTCTTAAAAATTATCCTATCTGCTCAGTGAATCTAAGGGAAATGTAGGACTGGAATCAGATGAAAAATTTCTACACCAAGTAGCAATTAATATTCTGCTTTTTTAAAAAGTAAAGCATTCTAATGAGAAATTTCACAGACTCTACTTCTGGCCCCCATTCTGCCTCTCTGTGGGGAATCTATGGCCTGGGAAAGAACCCCAGGCTCACAGTACTTGCATTTAGTTTGGGGCAAAGGCAACTCCTCACCCAACCTAGCCCCTGCTTGTTGGCTCCCAGCACCTCAATGAACTGTGTAGAAAAAGAAGCTGAACAAATATAAGAGAACTACAGGAATTCCAGACTGGCAAGAGTCCCACTGGCCTTTTTCCAGCCCCTAGACATACCCTGTGAGCCTGAATCGGGCTCTGAGAGTCAACACAGAATCCAGGATGGTGGAGGGAGGGTGAACAGCTCAAGTGCAACCCTGGAAGCCCAGTCAGCACCAGAGGCACTTGGTTCTCACTAACCGTCTGCGATGCTTTGGGATTTTTCAGACTGCGGAGCCAATTGTCACAAGCAGTGCAAAGACCTCCTGGTTCTGGCCTGCAGGAGATTCGCCCGGGCCCCCTCCTTGGGCAGTGGTCATGGGTCGCTGCCTGGAAGCCCCTCATTGCCCCCAGGTAATGTCCTCTACTTTCTTTACTACCCCCGTTTCTCTCTGCTCCCCTTCCCACACCTGGACCTCAGTTGGGTTCTGGATCTAAACCTGGTCAGAGTCATTATAAACACCAAGGCATTCTTCAGGGTGAGCAGCAGTGGCTACGGCCTTGAGTTCCCTCACTTCTCTCTGCTTTCAGGTCTAGCATGCACTTCACCCGAAGCCAATTTCATTCTGCCTCTGGCCTCTTGCTCTGGGACCTGACCTGTCAGACTCCTGTTGTTTGTACCAACTTGGATGGTTTGCTACGAAGCAATCAGATGCCCAATAATCACAATAGTTTTCCCCTTGCAGTGCAGGATGAGGTGTTCGAGTTCCCTGACGTCGCTGCTGGACACCAGGACCTGGACAGCAGAGCCATCACTCTGGTTACAGGCTCTTCTCGCAAGATCTCCGTGAGGCTGCAGCGGGCCACCACCAGCCAGGCCACCCAGACTGAGCCTGTGTGGTCAGAGGCTGGCTGGGGAGATTCAGGGTCCCACACCTTCCCCAAAATGAAATCCAAGTTCCATGACAAAGCAGCAAAGGACAAAGGCTTTGCCAAGTGGGAAAATGAGAAGCCCAGGGTACAGGCTGGCGTGGATGTCGTTGACCGGGGCACCGAGTTTGAGCCTGACCAGGATGAAGCAGACATGGGCGAAGCCAGACAGGATGGTGAGGTCAGTGCTGGGTCAAACCACAAAGAAATCAGAGGAGAAGCTGGCAGGGCTGAGATGAGTGTTCCAGTGAGTTCAGGAGGCGGTTTGGTAGTTTTGAAAGCGGAATGGTCGGGAATCAAGACATGTCACATTTTGGTTTTCCCACTGGCTGGTTATGTGACCTTGGGCAACATAGTTTTTTCTCTTTGGTCCTGTTTCGTCACGTATAAAATTGAACTGGATGTGTCCTAAGCCTTAGTGAAGGTGGCCATGCCTGTGTACTGCGATGATGTCCCAGGGACCCATGAATGTTGCGTGCATTCATTATACCGGTGTGCTACACTAATCAGCTTAGTTTCCCAAGTTAGAATCAGGAGGTAGTGGAAGTGATAAAGGAGAGTTGGAAACTCTTACCCCTATTTTAAAAGGAGGCTTTGACCTGGCTGGTTTGGCTCAGTGGATAGAGCGTCGGCCTGCGGACTGAAGGGTCCCAGGTTTGATTCCCCAGGCTTGATCCCCAGTGGGGGACGTGCAGGAGGCAGCTGATCAATGATCCTCTCTCATCATTGATCTCTCTCTCCCTCTGCCTTCCTCTCTGAAATCAATAAAAATATTTTTAAAAATAAATGAAATAAATAAAAGGAGGCATTGACAGCCTCATGAAGAAGGGAGTGGTGAGAATGAGACATGGGGACCTCACGGTTCTCTAAGCCAGACTCTGCCTCCACACAAAAATTACACTCAGGTCATCCAAAGCAAATTGGGAAGCATCTGGAACTTGTTAGAACAAGCTGAAACTATAAATTGATTCAACATGGACTTAGATAAATGTATTAGTCAACAATTCATAGTGTATTAAGAAAAGGGATTTGGGGAAATTGGTGTCATATTCCTAACCTTCAAAGCAGTGCCATGGAGGGCAGCCATCGTCTCCCTATTGAATCGTCTCATAAACCGAATATTGGGTTAGGCAGAGATCCTATTGGGTCAAGCCAGTGCTCTTTATTCTTATGGGTGGCCCTCCACATTCTACACCCTTCAGGAGACCTAGACACATAGTCTCCGTAGTTTCCCAGGATAAGAAAAACTCCAATGACCTTTAATTAAAATTCTTCTAGTTCCTTCGTCACTGAAGACAATAAGGAGGCCACACATAGCTTCAGTCATATGAAGTTTATTGTAAGTTCCTGCTGAGCCATTTTGTTCCTTTCTTATAACACCAACTTTGTTTTAATATTTTTTATTGGTTTTGAGAGAGAGAGAGCAAGAGAGAAACATTGATGTGAGATTGATCAGCTGCCTTCTGCACACTCCCCACCAGGGATCAAGCTCGAAACCCAGGCATGTGCCCTGACCAGGAATCGAACCAGCAACCTTTCAGTGCATGGAATGATGCCCAAACAACTGAGCAACACTGGCCGGGGCTCTTATAACATCAACTTTAAAAAACAGCTTCACTGACATATAATTTACATACTATCAAATCTACCTATTTAAAGTGTATAATTCAATGGTTTTACGTATATTCACAATGTTGCACAACCATCACTACATTCTAATTTTAGAACATTTACATCATTAAAAAAAAAACACAAAAAAACACCCTGTGCCCATTAGAGGTCATTTCCCATCTCCCCACCTAACCCTGCCCTAGGTAACCAACTAATTTACTCCCTGTCTTTGTATATTTGCAATACCAACTTCATTTATTTTTATTTTTAATACATTTTTATTGATTTGAGAGAGAGGAAGGGAAAGGGAGAGAGAGAGAGAGAGAGAGAGAGAGAGAGAGAGAGAGAGAGAGACATTGATTGGCTGCCTCCTACACGTCCCCTGCTGGGGAGAGAGCCCAAAACCTGGGCATTTGCTGTGACCTGGTATGGAACCAGCAACCTCTCAGTGTATGGGACGATGCTAAAGCAACTGAGCCACACCAGCCAGAGCCCAACTTTATTGTTAATGTCCCCCTACTAATCACCTTGGCAAATATTTCAGTCCTATCCAGTATTTCTTTTAATGGTCTAACATAGTTAGCTTGGAATATAAAGGTGAATAGGAAAAAAATCATGATTTCATGATAGAGGGAGATATCGTAGGGCATGATCTTGGGGTCTAAAAAAGGCTTTGGGGAATTCAGGAAAGTGCATTATATTTATGTAAAATTATATATATGCACCTATGCTCACTTCGGGGCAGAGTTTCTTAAGAAGGTCTGCAATCCAAAAAGCAGCGAGGAATCAGTGTTAGATTTCAGATGGTGCCTGAAATTGTACTAGTCACTCCAAGTACCAATTCAGCCTGCAGAGGCCATTGCCATGAGCAATGTGGCTGTTACTGAACTCTCAGAAAAAGAGCTTCTATGGTAGAGTAATAGGATGCCCAGCCAGAGCTCTCATGGACCATCTTTGAATTCAGACGAGTACCTGTGTGTGTTTAACTAGCCATGCAGTCACTTCTATTGGCTAGCACCATTCCAGTTACTTAAACCTGGCTCTGGGTTAGGTGTAGAACAGCCACTTCCATGGGAAAGATTTCCTGATCTTCAGTCTCTATAAGGAAATAGAAATAAAGATCTTTATTTCATTCTTTAGATATTGGACCTTTATGTTCATGTGTTCCCTTACCCTTTCAATTTTTTTATCTCCTAAATCATAGAGATGGTTCACTGACCACTAGTACTTAATTTTATGTGTGCTAATTGAAGAAGACAGTATGTTCTTATGTAAAATGTATTGGTGTACAGTCTTACCCTCACCCAAACCAGCAACAAATAAGAAGACATTTACCCTTGTTTAGGGAAAAGGCAAGCAGGAAAAAATGTAACAAAATTACACCAAGAGTTAAATATGTAGGAGCTTTCAAATTTAAGAGTTTTTCTGTCGAGCAAGACCAATGAATGGCTTTAGAAGGAATGGTCTACACATTTATTATTTCGGTTCAGATGATATTTATGAGTCCGATAAGTAAAAATGTTGAACAGACAAAGAAAGTAGCTGGGTTTATGATCTGTGTTTTTCCTTCCGCGGAGTTCCAGGATTTACATTCATTTTGAAATATAAGGGTGTGAACATTTTCTGTGGTGGTGGATACCATTCCACCAATAAGCATTGAGCCCTTGGATGCCAAGAACAGGTCAAGATTACTCACTTGGCAGTAACAATATGCATATTTGCTTTATAATGCTTCTTTGTTTTTATTATCTTCTGCTAACTTAAAATAATTAAACATAGAAGGGCTAGGAAATGGTGGACTAAACAAAGTTAAATATGTTTATAAACCTGTAAATATCGGTATAGATATAGATCTTTTTCCTTTATAAATTTTCTCAGTATCCTTATACTAATGTACTGTATATTATGAATTTCCAAAAGGGAAACCTTTCCCTGGCCAATTTTTCTCAGTGGTTAGATTAGAGTGTCAGCCCTCAGACTGAAGGGTCACAGGTTTGATTCTGGTCAAGGCCACATACCTTGGTTTCAGGCTCGATTCCAGGCCCCAGTCGGGACGTGTATATGCGACAACCAATTAATGTGTCTCTCTCATATCAATGTTTCTCTCTCGCCTTCCTCCTTCCCTTCCATGCTCTCTCTCAAAAAAAAAAAAAAAAATCAAAAAAAAAATCAATGGAAAAAAATATCCTTGGGTGAGGACTATAAATAAATAAATAAATAAAATAACAGGGAAACCTCCACAAGGGATATTTCAGGGACCGAGTACCCTTTAGGCAGAAGTGTCCTTCTTGGCAAGCATCCTTATTGGGTGGGAGCCTCTGTATGGACGCCTTTAAGATTTCATGTGCTGGGTGGATACATGATCTTTTAATTCTCTCTAAATCTTTTTTTTAAAATATATTTTATTGATTTTTTACAGAGAGGAAGGGAGAGAGATGGAGAGTTAGAAACGTCAATGAGAGAGAAACATCGATCAGCTGCCTCCTGCACATCTCCTACTGGGGATGTGCCCGCAACCCAGGTACATGCCCTTGACCGGAATCGAACCTGGGACCTTTCAGTCCGCAGGCCGACGCTCTATCCACTGAGCCAAACCGGTTTCGGCAAATTCTCTCTAAATCTTGAGAGTACAGATTCTGATCACTTGAGATGGTCCTTCAAATAAACAGCATTCTAGGAACACTCTTATTTTGTTCAATGAGACACAGCCATGCAGCAGGTTCTGATTTGTATTGCAGGATGGCTGACTTCGGGCTGAAGACACCGGAGGCAATCACGTGGCATTTGGAAGGAGCAAGATGAGAAACGCGGAAGAACAGTCCAGCTCTCAGGAACTTACCTGAAAAGATATGTGGACGTTTACTGCCTAGTGACCCCGTGGGATCTCCCTGACTGGACTGTGGGACAGAGGATTTGCCCTATGAACTATTTATTTCCTCCCCCTGCCCCTGGTTAGGTGCCGCAAAGACTGTGTTATGTAGTTGGTGGTTTTCCCATGTATCTTTCTCTAGAGCCATTCATATACGGGTGAAATGAAAGCTTTTGTGCATGTACTTGATACTTACTCTCTAACTCAGACTTTGCTTTTTTGTGAGAATATTATTTCAGTATTTTTATATACTTCTGGGGGAGGGAGGGGGTTTTAATGAGGAGTTGATCTTGAGGGTTTTTTGTGTGCTTTTTGGATGGGACCAGGACTTAACATTTTCTTGAGGGACAGGATGCTATTCAGATCCTGGAAGGCAGTGATTCTTCTAAATGACCATCTGATGCAAGGAGAAGCTGTTTACATTTTGTTTTTTGTTTTTTTTATCACATGGTTGCTATTAGGATGTGTAATAAGTCACACATTTATATATCACATAAGTCTTACCAATTCTTCATCACTAGGAAGCTCCGACACAGCCATGAAAACTCTCCTAACAAAAAAAAACAACTCTCCTAATATTTACAATTGCCATAAATTACGAATATTGTAATTTAAAAATTAATTCTTCTTGTCCTACCTGACTAGGGTTAGTCATCTTTATTAAGACTTCTATTAAAACTGCTATTAAGAAATGTGAACCACAAAAAAAATCAGTTCACATCTTTGGGGATAACATTTAGAAGAAACACAAACCACTTAGTGAAATATAAAACAACCATCAATTTTTAAAAACTCAAAGTAGTTCTAAGTATTTCATTTGTTAAAAGAGAGAATTTTGGGTTGTAAAAGAGACCTAAGAAATTACCATCCATAATTAAAGAGCGTCATAGGAAGCAAATCACCATCCAGCTTTGATGAACAACATTTCGTTTAAAATTTTATTGTCAACATTTTATATATCTTTGACCCAAGATAACTCTCCGTGGGCCTGTTTGTTACATGATGAGAGGAGAAAGCACTTGGTTTAAGATGTTCAAAAGTAGAGATGGGATTGAGCCTGGGGATGAGGGCAATGACCTGCTACCAAGTGATCAGTTAGAAACTGTACCCACAGAGGTTCACTGGTCTACATGTGGGAGTTTAAGTGTATATATAGTCCATGTAAGGTTGAATTCATTTCTATTTGGGGCAGTTACTTCAGTAAAAAATTGCCTTTCTTCTCTTTTCCCATTAGGTCATTGAGGACAGTTTTGCTCAGCAAACGTTTGTTGAGCACCTGCTCTCGGCATTTCCTATGCTAGATGCACAGAGACAAGCAATGCTTGGTCTCTACCCTCAGGAGCTGAGAGCCTATGGGCATTAAGGCAAGGTGGTTGCTTAAAATACAGTTTCAAATTTGCTAGAACTGGCATAATTGTGCAATTCGGAGATGGATTTGCAGAGATATTGAAAATTAAACGAAGTTATTAGTTGAAGGAGCCGTGACTAAGCCAAGTAATGAGAGAATTCACCATATGGAAACACCTCAGGAGGTAAACAGCTACCCCCAAGTGCTGGTTTTATGTATATATGCTATCTATTCTTATTCATAAATGCAATGAAATACATGCTAACAAAATTAAAAACAGAAAATTGCAGTTTAAGTACAAGCAACCTTTCTTGTGTTATTGTTGTTTTTTTTAATTTAAGAAAATTCAGGAAGAAACTTGTTACTAAATGTTAGACTCTTCTTTTTCTTTTCAGAACAATTATATTCTTGCCACTCAGTATGGGCTACTTTTGAGTAAAAAACAAACACAAACAAAATAAAATAAAACAAACATATGTGTGTACTTATGTATAAACCAGGTGTGTATGTATATAAATATGTACATACACTATACTATTTGTAGAAATTTGAGTCCATAATGAGCAACTTAATAATTATGATTATATCATTTACTCACAACCAATGGCAATTGTGATGTTTCCAATCTATCAATGTCTCATAATCAGCAAAATAAACAAAATAGGCAAACCCATGGTGGAGCAGAAGGATATCCCTTCAGACCTTCCTTTAGTGGTTTTGGTGATCATGGTCACCTTTTAGGTGGGAAGAAAAAACAGAACTCTTAACAGCGAATATTATTAGGTATCAGGAGAGGATATGCTAGATGATGCAACTGAGTCTTCATTGAAGGACATACTAATTGGGTTGAGGCATTTTTATATCTGCCTAAACCAGAGGATGGCCCTAATGGTATTTGAACCAATTAGGTTGAGTGGCTGCTTTTCAGAGCAATAATGTCCCCAGATTTCTATGGGAATAGAGTCTCTCCAAAAGTCAGAGGGGTTTGGTATTTAATAATGCAGGACTCCTACAGCAGAGAACTGTTATTAATGGTAGGAGTGTAATATTCCTAAGATAAACACATTGATTTTGCCAAAATATACAAGACTCTAAACCAGCGGTCGCCAACCGGTGGTCCATGGACCACTAGTGGTCTGTGAGGTCTGAAAAGTTGGCGGCTGCTGCTCTAAACGACTGAGGAGGTAATTTCAGTCAAATGAGATTACAATATACCTTTGGTATGCAATCCACAACCAGCTTTAAATCCCATCTTTCTCCCTTAGAGCCATGAGATCCTATTTGAGCCTCACTTTCATTATTTGAAAAAGAGAGTTTTCACCACCTTCCTCAACTACCTTATAGAGTTGTTATAAAGATCAAGTCAAATAATATTTGTAAAAATACACTGTAAAGACCTTTTAAATTAGCAAATACTATTTTTTCAATTAAGCAGGGTTCTCTAAAATTGTCTTCAAGATCTCAGACTCTATGTGGTACAGGGCTGTGTACTTTGGAGGCTCTAAATACATCATTTAACTAAATTTTGTGTCACCGGACCGACATGGCTTAATGGTTGGGCTTGACCCTATAAACCAGGAAGTCACGATCTGATTCCATGGTCAGGGCACTTGACAGGCACGGTGGGGGGCAGGAGGCAGCCAATCAATGACTCTCTCATCATTGATGCTTCTACCTCTCTCTTCCTCTCCCTCTCTGAAATCAATAAAATATATATTAAAAAAACAACTAACTTTTATGTCAAATAAGGCTTATCCAAGCAAAGAAGTATAAATAAAAAAGATTCAAAGTTTTTCTTATTCCTGGCACTGTGAGTGTGTAGAGTTAGTTTTTGTCCGTTTTCTAAGATCAGTTATTCTTGGTCTGTTTGAAAATAAGTAGGCAAGATAAAGAAACCAAACGGGTAAAATGTAAATGAGTTTAGAGAAAAATAGGGCAAAATATAAACCTGGTTAAGAGGCTAGCTCTCAAGAGAACTACAGGGAGACAAGAAACAAAAACTAACTTTTAAAATAAAAAGTATGCCCGGTGGGCATGGTTCAGTGGTTGACCATAGACCTATGAACCAGGAGGTCACAGTTTGATTCCTGGTCAGGGCACATGCTGGGGTTGTGGGCTTGATCCCCAGTGTGGGCGTACAGGCAGCCAATCAATGATTCTCTCATCATTGATGTTTCTCTCTCCCTCTCCCTTCCTCTCTGAAATCAATAAAAATATATTTAATAAAATACAAAGTACATCATTTACTTTCCAACCATTCATTCGAAGTGGTGATGATAGGAAGCTACTTGGAAGTTAACGCTCCTCAGGAAATACCTTTCTCCAGCTGCATCCAAAACTTGCCTGCTGAAGTCTAGAGAGTACTTGGACCTCAAACCAAAATTTTAATTTTCTTTTTAAAATGTTAATGGCGAGCACGTTGGCATTCACATTCAGTGACTTGCCGTTTATATACAATAGCATAAGAGAAGCATGACCACAGCAGCTGGCCTAAGTCCTTCAAAAATAAATTGTCATAAAAAACAGAAAAAGGAGGGGGAGAACAGTTTTGGATCAGATAAAACACATGAAGCAAATGAAACACAACCCACCAAATACAATGTTGTAAACCTTGATTGGACCCTGGATCCAAAAACAAATAAAGCAGATGTTTTCAGGGAGCAACCGGGGAATATGGACCTTATATTAAACGATGTATTGAGTGAATGCTCATTCACTTGAGTTGATAGTGATTTTAGGGTTTTCAGGAGAATGTCTTTATATTTAGAAGATGCCTGTTGATGTAGTTAGGGATAAAAAATCAATATCTGAAATTTACTTTCAAATTGTTAGGTCGAAAAAAAGTTTTTGCATAAAGAGATACAGCAAATGTGGCAAGATGGTAACAATTGTTGAATCTAGGCCCATGTATATGCATTGTACTATTTTTTAAACTTTTCTGAAGGTTTGTAGTTTAAAAAAAAGTTGGGCTAAATGGTATGGACCCTCTTAGAGTCTGTGTCACAGAGGAACAAATTGAGGAAAGGTGAACAGGGGTGACAAATGCTTTTTTGTAGCAAATTCCCAAGGAAGGGAATGACTGCAGAGAAATGCAGTCACACTGAAATAATTACCTATGGCCTAGCCGCTTTGGCTCAGTGGATAGAGCGTCGGCCTGCAGATTGAAGGGTTCCGTGTTCGAGTACAGTCAAGGGCACATGCCTGGTGCTGTGGGCCCGATCCCCAGTAGGGGGTGTGCAAGAGGCAGCCAATCAATGATTCTCTCTCATCATTGATGTTTCTATCTCTCTTTCCCTCTTCCTTCCTCCCTGAAATCAATATATATATATGTAATAATTACCTATGAAACGGAAAAAAAATCACAGAACTATTTGTTGGCAGAACGGAGACAAGAACCCATTTTTTAAAACTCCTAATACAATCCTCTTTCCAGGAATTTCTGCATTGCTCTTATTTTTCCCTATAGCTAAGATGATTTCAAAGGTGATGTTCTGTACACTCATAAGGTAGCAGAGGTAAGAGGGGGTTGGCTGGTGTACAATATGCAGAGATCTCTCTGGTCTAGGACAGTGGATACATAATGTGTGTCCCTCAGACACACATGAGACATTTACCAGGTAGTGATCTGTAAGCCTTTCTGTTCACTACACACTTTAAATATATATATATATATATATATATATATATATATATATATATATATATATATATATATATAATTGATTTTTTACAGAGAGGAAGGGAGAGGGACAGAGAGTTAGAAACATCAATGAGAGAGAAACATTGATCAGCTGCCTCCTGCACACTCCCTACTGGGGATGTGCCCGTAACCAAGGTACATGCCCTTGACCAAAATCGAACCTGGGACCCTTGAGTCCACAGGCCAATGCTCTATCCACTGAGCCAAACCGGTTAGGGCACTACCCACTTTTAAATTTATACAGTAAACCCTCGATTTTGCAGACCTCGATTTAACAGACAAAATTTCTGGTCTGTGGGGAGCCCATATAGGGTTAAGCCTCGGACTGACCTGCTGGCAAAGTCACAAACAAGTCCCACCTTAGAGGCCACAGTCCTCTTAGCATAATTAGGCTTGACCTTATGATGCTCCCTAGATCTTACCTGGGAAGCTAATGGGCTGAGGGAAGTGCAACAAGAACAAAAACAAGTGAAACTCACAAGAACAGTGTAACTTTGGTATCCACTACCTTGTTTACGTCTGACTGTAAAATAAAGGCTCAGTTTGCCTCTGGATCTTTCTCTGTGGCCTCAGCCAGGCACAGGAAGATCCATGGAAACTAAAGAGAGCTAGAGAGTTCTGAAGGCTGTGTCTGTGTAAAACATTCTTCGCCCACTCCATCCACACCTTTAGGGAACCCCTGGACCACTGGGGCTGGACCCCAGCACTGGTCTGTATTCATATGTGCAAATTAACACCCTGTTCATTTTAAAATGCTTTTAACAAAGATTTGCTTATAATTAACAGGTTATTTTTTTTGTTATTAATTCACTGTGTGTGTGTGTTTTTAACAAACTTTAGGGAACAGGACATATGTTGAAAAAAACACTGTAATAATTTTGCCAACGTAAATAAATATTCCATATCTACACCTATAGCCTACCTATTGAAAGCCGAGTCACCGCTTGTAAACAATGTTCAGCTAATGACTAGCACGTGATCACACCGCATCCCCAGCGGTAACTGGTTCTGTTGCCCGTGGCGTGACCTTCTGCGGCAGCTTTCACAGGTGCGGGTGGTGTTCCCACGTGCGTGCGCCAAGCCACGCCTGTCCTGGGCCTCTGTTCCCTCGCGGTGACTGCGGGGACTGGTGAGTGCACGCATTTACTAGACGTTTCCGTATAAATTTAAAATTATAGTAATGTACGTAGGAAACTTCTGTGAAATTGCGCTTTTCATACATGCTTAATTTTCATTACACAAACGTGGAGTAAAAAGAGGTCAACTAATTTGTCAATTTCTTAACATACGCATTGGGAAAAGCTACTTCATTATATGACAGACTTTCAGCTTTAACGGACACCCCCCTCCTCTGAATTAGCCCATCATATTGAGGTTTTACTGTATTCAAACTATTTTATCATAAATGTAAGAAAGTTTATTATTTGCTGTGAAATGAAATGAGCAGCCACTGTGATTGGAGTATCTCATGACAGGATCTGATAAGTTTTAGCCATCTTATTGCATAAAGACCCCTGAATCTGAAAGAAGTCATTTAACATTTGATCTGTGAGTTTTATTATCCAAGTGCTTTAATAGATTTAATTTTTGTCAAACAGTTGTATTTAAAAGACGTCATATAGCCTGGCCGGCATGGCTAGCGGTTGAGCATTGACCTATGAACCAGGAGGTCACCGTTGGATTCTTGGTCAGGACATATGCTTGGATTGTGGGTTCTATCCCCAGTGTGGGGTGTGCAGGAGGCGGCCGATCAATGCTTCTCTCTCATCATTGATGTTTCTATCTCTCTCTCCCTCTACCTTGCTCTCTGAAATTAATTTTTAAAATATATTTGTAATTTGTTTTTAAAAAATAATAAATAAAAGACACTGTATAACTAAGACATACTGTTTTGGTTGCTCTGAACTCAGACTGTCCTAAGGCCAATTTGATCATTAAGGGAAGTAAGCCGAAGGAGATTTAAAGGGCTAGCATGCTTTGTGTTAAAGGAGGCTTCCTTGAACCAATATTTGGTATTGTCTACTTGGCACCTTGAGGATCCTACACTCTGGGGCAATTCACAAGAGAAAGATCTGAGATTTGTTTGTGGGTGTTTTTGTTTTGGTGTTTTTCCCTTTGTGTTTTTGTTTTGTTTGTTTTCTGTTTTTTTAATTTATCTTTATTGTTGAAAGTATTACAGATGGCCCCCCCCCCTTTGACCCCTTCTACCCCGCCCCACCTTCTACCCCAGACCTTCACCACGCTATTGTTTGTGTCCATGGGTTATGCATGTATGCATGTAAGTTCTTTGGTTAATCTCTTCCCACCCCCTCCTTCCCTCTGAGATTCATCAGTCTGTTCCATGTTTCTATGTCTCTGGATCTGTTTTGTTCATCAGTTTATTTTGTTCTTTAGATTCCACATATGAGTGAGATAATGTGGTACTTGTCTTTCTCTGACTGACTTATTCCTCTAGGTCCCTCCATGCTGTCTCAAAGGGTAAGAGATTCTTCTTTTTTACAGCAGCATAGTATTCCATGGTATATATGTACCACAGCTTTTTTATCCACTCATCTGCTGATGGGCACCTGGGCTGTTTCCAGATCTTAGCTATTGTAAATTGTGTTGCTATAAACATAGGGGTGCATACATTCTTTCTGATTGGTATGTTTGGGTTTCTTAGGATATATTCCTAGAAGTGGGATCACCTGGTCAAATGGCAGGTCCATATTTAATTTTTTGAGGAAACTCCATGCTGTTTTCCATAGTGGCTGCACCAGTCTGCTTACCACCAAAAGTGTACTAGGGTTCCCTTTTCTCCACATTCTCCCCAGCACTTGTCATTTGTTGATGGTAGCCATTCTGACAGGTGTAAGGTGGTGCCTTGTTGTCGTTTTAATTTGCTTCTCTCAGATGATCAGTGACTTTGAGCATTTTTCACATCTCTTGTCCATCTGTGTGTCCACTTTGGAGAAGTGGCTAGTTAGGTCCTTTGCCCATTATTTTAATTGGATTGTTTTCCTTTTGTTGTTGTATGAGTTCATTCTATATTTTGGGTATTAACCCCTTACCAGATGTATCATTGGCAAATGTGTTCTCCCCTACAGTGGGCTCCCTTTTCATTTTGTTGATGTTTCTTTTGCTATGCAGAAGCTTTTTATTTGGATATAGTCCCATTCGTCTATTTTCTCCTTTGTTTCCCTTGCCCTCAGAGACGTACAGTGGGGCCTTGACTTATGAGTGTCCCGACTAACGAGTTTTTTGAGATACCAGCTGTCTCTCGGCTGATTTTTTGCATTGAGTTGACAGAGTAATTTGAGTTAACGAGCTCCTTAACGAGCTCCGTCCCTAAACGAATTAAACTCGTAAGTCAAGGCCCCACTGTATTAGCAAATATATTGCTATGAGAAATGTCTGAAATTTTGCTGCCTATATTTTCTTTTAGGATTTTTATGTTTTCACGACTTACATTTAAGACTTTGATCCACTTTGAGCTTATTCCTGTGTATGGTGTAAGTTGGTAGTCTAGTTCCAAAGCTGGTGTTATCAAATACACACTAAATGCAATGAAAAAGATTCTCATATTTGAAAAAAACCTTGGAATTTAAAAGCAAAAGGATGCATAACATTGTCCATCGTCGCTTCTGTATTGTGGGGCAATCGGGATATTTTAGGCTGTTTTGAAGTTGTACAGACTGAATCCTATGCACTTTGCAACATTTGTTCCAAACTTGAGTCGGGAAGGGAAGTGAGAGACTCTCCCTAAGATTCTGTTTGAGGTATTCCTGAGTAGTAATTGCCTCTGTATTGACAGTAACTAAACAGTGAGTGCATATTTTGTATCACACATTGTGGTAGGCATTTACAGATCATCACACTTAATCTGTACAGCTACTCTATGAAGGTGGGAATTACTGCCACATTTTACAGTTGGAAGATTATGGTTTAGCTAGGCTAAATAACTTGCTCAAGGTCACATAGCTCATGCTCCCAAGTTCTGAGTCCTGGTCACCTGCCTCCTGGTGTTCTAAATGAATCCTTAGTATTTGTTACAGAGTAAGTTCCTCTGCCGTGGTCGGCAAACTGCGGCTCTCGAGCCACATGCGGCTCTTTGGCCCCTTGAGTGTGGCTCTTCCTCAGCCTTAGGAGTACCCTAATTAAGTTAATCACAATGTACCTACCTATATAGTTTAAGTTTAAAAAATCTGGCTCTCAAAAGAAATTTCAATCGTTGTCCTGTTGATATTTGGCTCTGTTGACTAATGAGTTTGCCGACCACTGCTCTAGGGAAAACACGCTATTCCTTTGTTTTCCATAGTAAGCACTAAAATATCTGGGTAAGAAGTTAAATTGATAGAGAACAGTTTCACAAGACTCAAAACCATTATATTTCATCAGATGGTAAATAAGATACTAAGCCCAGCTGGCGTGGCTCAGTGGTTGAGCGTTGACCTTTGAACCAGGAGGTCACGATTTGATTCCTTGTCAGAGCACATGCCTGGGTTGCAGACTCGACCCCCAGGGTGGGGTGTGCTGATCGGTGATTCTCTCTCATTATTGATGTTTCTATCTCCCTTCATCTCTGAAATCAATAAAATATCTATATATCTATATAGATATATATAGATATAGGTATATAGAAGCCTAAGCGACCATTATGACAGCATGACCGGAACAAACGGTCACTGTGACGGGCACTCGATGCAGGAGCTGCCCCCAGCCTGCAGGCCCTGATCGCCCAGTCAGGGCTGGGCCCCCGGGGCTGGGATGGGGAACTGGGGGTGGGTAGCAGTGGATGTGGGCAGCAAGGGAAGGAAGGGGGGAGGTGGGGAACCTGATCAGCTCTGATCACTGGCCAGGCCTAGGGATCCCACCTGTGCATGAATTTCATGTACCGGGCCTCCAGTATATTAAAAATGCATATGTACTAAAATAGCCCTCACTCATCTTTTAGGTTGGGATTAACTTTCTATTTGTTTCATTTGATTTTTTTTCATTAGTTTCTGATAATTGAGAATAAGTTAGAACGAAACTGATTTCTCTGTAGTCCCACATTAGTGTAGCTGACTTATGACTGGTCTTCTATCCCACGTGAACTGGTCTCTGTTGAGATAAAGGATTCTGAAGCGCCTAAGGCCTTAGGAGACAGAGACCTTAGAGATGGTATTAGCGAAGGCCTTGCTTAAGTGCTGGGAGCTATGTACAACTGGGAGTAAATGTATCTGCTCAGAAGACTTGATAGTACTTTTCATACCTTTCTCTAAGAAAATCTGATCTCAATCATCTTGTAATTGCCTCATTCAAAAATAGCATTGATACTGATTGCTAGATAAAAATAATTTTTAATAGGTTGTAATCATTCAGTCCCCCTATACCTCTCCCCCTTCTCCTAAATTTGGTTACAATTAACGTTATTGCCACCCAATTACAAAACAAAGAAACCCGGAGTCATACTAAATTTCTTATTCTTATGCCAATTAATAAGTGCAGTGGTCTTACCTATGTCATTTCCTGAATTTGTCCCTTCTCCATCCCTATTATACATTAGTTTAAGCTCTGTGTTTGCCATTCAAATCTTTGCCAGTGGTTCTCAACCTTCCTAATGCTGTGACCCTTTAATACAGTTCCTCATGTTGTGGTGACCCCCAATTTCATTGTTACAAATTGAACATAATTAAAGCATAGTGATTAATCACAAAAACAATATGTAATTATATATGTGTTTTCCGATGGCCTTAGGCGACCCCTTGTGAAAGGGTCGTTTGACCCCCAAAGGGGTCGCGACTCAAAGGTTGAGAACTGCTGCTTTAGCCAATGATTTATACAGAATCCATTATCCATGCCTTGGCATATGGTCCATAAACTAGGTCCAAGTAACACTAAATTTAGAAAGGTATGTAGAGCCCTCTATTACCTGGCACCTGAACCCTTTCCAACTTTTCCTGCCAATTTCCACCTCACCTCATGCCAGCAATACTGAAGACTGTGCCATTCTAATACTCTGGGATCTTTCATTTTAAAAGCCATAGTATACTGCAAGCTGTTTCTGCATCTGCTACTGGACATTTCCCAAGGCAGGGACTTGCTCACTTATCTTTGTGCTTCAAATGCCCACCACAGTGCCTGGACGATGGCAGGCACCCAAGAGTTTATTGAACTGAACTGCAGGCCTTTTTCGTCTTGAAGAAAGTGTAACAATTTAACACATACTGGTCATTGTAATATTTTTTTTCTTTGAGAATGTCCCTCCAATTCCAAACTTTTTCATTGATACGTAGTGGACATGATTTACTGTGGAAGTTCTCATGCCAACAGTTGTTTATGCAACGCTTTTTATCAGCCTGATTTTGCAGGCAACTAAAAGGTGAAGAAATGAGTCCCAACACTGGCGTGCATACCCGCTTCAATCAGTCATTCCTGAAATGTGGAAATGCAGTGCTGAACAACAAAAGGAACATTTTTAGTGATTAGAATCACATTAGTGAAGAAGAGAAAAAGACAAGCACCAGGAAAAGTTTTATATAACTGTACTTTGTGATGAATGTTTAGCAAAACCTAAATTTTCACAAGGCAAAGTATCCAGAAAACCTAAAAAAAATAAACATCTAAGTATAAGATGCAATATAATAAAAGGCTAATATGCAAATCAACCAAAAGGTAGAATGACCGGTCGCTATGACACACATTGACCACCAGGGGACAGATGCTCAACGCAGGAGCTGCCCCCTGGTGTTCAGTGTGCTCCCACAGGGGGAGTGCCGCTCAGCCAGAAGCTGGGTTCGGGGCTGGCCAGCACAACAGTGGTGGTGGGAGCCTCTCCTGCCTCTGCAGCAGCGCTAAGGATGTCCGACTGCTGTCAGGTATCCTCTGAGGGCTCCTGGACTGCAGAGGGCACAGGTTGGGCTGAGGGACCGCCCCGGCCCCCCCCCCCCCCCGCCCCCACTGTGTGAATTTTGTGCACCGGGCCTCTAGTTATATATAAGTGAATTGGGGAGTGGGAAAATAGTTAAGTACATACAGAGAAATGACTTCAAATGCTTTCTTTCCCTCAGCAGGAATATAATGTATTCTGTGCCCACAGTTGGACACTAGCTCAATTTTGGGATCTAGAGCAAGAAAAGAACATGACAGGGCTGTATCTTTGACAATTTCCATAGTGTTGACATCCTGTTCTCGTTCCTGGAATAGGGAGTAAACAAAGCACTAACAAAAGGTACTGTTTGTCTCTAGGAGACAATATTTTGAAATTTCAGGTAAAAAATTTCCTCCTAATTTTTGTTTCTCCACAGAATTCCCACATACCCTATTATTTACTACAAGTTAAGGTTAAGAATGTAAGATAAACAGACTTGCTCTATTAAGAAATCTAGTAACTTTATTATTTTAATATAACCAAACTAGTGGTTTGAAATATCCTATTTCTAGATAATGTAATCTACATCAGAGAAACTAAAAGACCGTTTTTATAGTTTCATAATGTGAAAAAATTCTAGTTTGAAGCAGAAAATGAAAATTTTAGAATCATCATGGAGAAATACGTCATTTACTTTCTAATATGCTCATATTTGAAGAGCAATCTATTAAACATAAAAATGAAATGATATGTCAAAAGAATGCAGCATAGTCATTAGTTATATTCTGAGGCTAGGTAAAACAGATTACTAAATGTAATATTTTAAGATAGGAAACCTTGACAATCTTATTTTTAATAAGAAACTCCTGCCCTAGCCGATTTGACTCAGTGGATAGAGCACTGGCCTGCAGACTGAAGGTTCCTGGGTTTGATTCTGGTCAAGGGCACATGCCCATTGTTGCAGGTTTGATCCCCAGTAGGGGCATGCAGGAGGCAGCCAATCAATGATTCTTATCATTGATGTTTCTCTCTCTCTCCCTTCCTCTGTGAAATCAATGAAAATATATTTTAAAAAACAACTCATAATTATACTAAGTTTTATAATAGCAGAGACCAAAACTTAAAACTTTTAAGACAGAACTCAGGTAGCCAAAAAAATCTAACGAACAGGTAAAGTTAACAAAAAGATCAAGGGAGACTTTAAAAAATGTTTAGTTATCAAAGCAATGTGCTTATCTCAACAGCAAATAGGATATTTTTAATGGCAAGACAAGTTGATTCCTTACTCTAAAAAACCAATTTAGTAGAAACAGGAAATACTATTTATCTTTTTTACAAACATATTTATATTTTCAATCTCTTCCATTTAAGAAAAATGTTCCTCATTATTAGGAAGAATGGAGAAGATAAAATCCCTAAAAGATGGGGCCATAATTTACCTGTGCCTAATACACTGTGTAGCAATAGCTACACCCAGTGGCCACATATGAGTAATGACATTTTCTAGCTATAACATAGTAAAAGGTAAATTTGGAAACAGCTCTTTTTCAATTTATTTAAGGTTCTAGGGTGAACATTATCTTTCACTACAAATTGTTTTAAGAGAACACTCAGCAATCTCCGGGTGTGGGTGGGGATGGGGGTGTGGAGAAGGGTGGCGAACATAGGCCTTAGTTCATAAGCTTGAAGCAATTATGCAGAATAATTCCTTTTAAAAAGTAGCTAAAATAAAACTCAAACACCAGAGAGAACGTACAGATACTTTATTGCTCACCTTTCACACAAAGCACACCTCCAGCCATTTTCTTTCACAGCTTGACAATGTTTAAGTATACAAAAACCCAGCAAGAAGCGTCGTGTAGGTTTCAGTAAAGGAGAATGTAAAACATCAGCTCAGCCAGGCTTTTGTTTTCTGCAGCAATAATAAAGGGCCTCCTGCACTAAGCAAAAATCTGTCCTCTTTCTCTGTAGTGCATTTCTTAACGTTACAAAAAAAAAAAAGTCTCCTGCTCAAAGCAAACTAAATTGTATTTGCTGAGCCAGTGGTATTAACTCGTGCATAAAACAAATTTCAGTTTGCTGTTTCTTCTAGCAGATTTCAAGTAAAAATAGGGTTGAAGGAGGAACTTGTTTTGAATGAATGCAGGTCAGTTTGAATTGCTATACTTCACTAAATGCCTACATGTACAATAGACTCACAACTTAGTCTGCTTTTATAATCTTGACGGATTTTGGCCGCGTTCAAGGTTTTCTGAGTTCCGCTTGTGGTATAATATTCCATCAAGAGGATAAGGCTACTGAATGTGCTATCTGCAGAAGAGCTCAGTTAATAGGAACTGACCTAAAAGTTCTATCAGGAAGCAAATGTGGCATAACCTCTCCAAATAAAAAGCCAACCAGGGTGGAAACTGTGCTTGCAAAACAGACATTAGAATAGTATAAGGAAAACACATATAAATGGGTTGTTAATATGAGGAAGGCTTCCTAGTTGTAAATCTAAAAAAATCTAGGAGAATCCTCATTTTCAAAACTGTATATTGAAAACTACTTATTCAAGTAATTTCTTCAAAAAAGTATGCATGTTGACTGTGGAATTAGTCTACTGGTCAATTAAAGGCAATTTTAATTACCTTTAAAAAAATTCTTCATACAAAGGAGCGATGTACGTGTTTCTCAAATAAACAGCATTACGTAAGCCCATTAAAAAAAAAAATCCAACAGAATTGGATTCTGCCACCTGTGGTCTCACGTTCAAAATCCACACTGGACTCAGGATTCTTAAACTAAGTTTCTATTACTTGAGCTCTAGCAAAATGTAAGGTTCTGTAGCCTCAACTAGTGTAATGTCTTCCTTGTCCAAATCCAGAGTGATTATACTGATAACCACCATGCTGGAAGTGCTGTTCAAACTGTCCCCCTTGGTGATAATTCTGGCTCCCCCTCCCTCCCCAACCTCCTCCCTGGCCTCCGCGTCCGCCTCGGCCTCCACGCCCACCTCTCCCTCCACGACCACTGCCTCGATCACCATGGTGCCCACCATCTTGGTATCTATTGTCCTGCTGGTATCCACCACCCTGGTATCCACTTGCTGTATAAGTAGTTGTTTGGAAGCCACTATAACCACCACCTTGATAGCCACCACCGTGGCCACCATGGTAGCCACCTGGCTGGAAGCCCGAATCTCGATAACCACCATCTTGGTAGCCACCTCCTCCTCCACTCCCTCCATCTGTCCAGCCTCCTTGATGCTTATTTCCTCTTCCTCCCCCTCGGCCACCGTGGTCGTAGCCACCACGGTCGTAGCCTCCACGGTCATAGCCACCACGTCCACCTCTCCCTCCTTGTTCATGACCTCCTCGTCCTCCGTATGAGGAATGTTCATAACCACCTCTCCCTCCGCCTCGGCCTCCTGCTTGCTGCTGGGGGCCATCCTGCCTTTTCTGCCACGGTGGCATCTCCGGGGGCGGAGGCTCAATTTCATTGGGTCTACCGCCTCTGTCAGGCACCCTGCCCATCAACACCTGAGGGAGAAAAAAGGCATTTTAAACCATTTTATTTTGTAAACAGAAATACCTGTACTGGAAAAAAAGATAAAGGTACTCTAATTACCTTATTGATGGCACAGGCAGACTTTTCTCTTACAGAACCACTGCTTGTCCTTAGAATCTTGGACAAGTCTTGTCTTGCAGCCAAAAGGTGAGCAACAGAAATAGTACTTTTAGAAGATAAGACTGAACGTTTTGGTTGGTAAACCTTTGCTAATTTCTCTGTGTGACTCTGTTGGAAGAAAATGTTCAAAGAAAATGTCAGTTTTCAAAATGAATATAAACACTCATATTCAGTAAGTTAAAAGATTTCCAAAATGTCTGGTAATAATATTTATGAGGCTCAAGGGGAAAAGTTATATACTTATCATTGCTCCTACCTAGTCACGAACTCTATTACAGTACAGCAAGAAATGATTATGTATATTTTGGGGGTAAAGAAGAGGTACCCAGGGGGTAGAGGGGTAATTTGGGACTATGAAGGTCACCCCTGCCATTGGTCTAAGTTAGTTGCTTTTTAATATTCCCATATTTGCTTATTATGAGATAAAAAATGTTATCTGTGACTAATTATGCTAACACAACATGATACATTTCTTACAAAAGCGATCCCTTCCTATTTAATATTTTCCTCTGGTATAAATAATAAATAAGGAGAAAGGGTCTATCTTAACCATTAGTAGAAGTGTAAGTAATGATTAAGGTTGTTAGATCTAAGGAGAAAGACAAATCACTGGGAAATTAGAAAACAACTTTTCTATCTATTTCAAACACCAGACCACTAAAGATGAATTAAAAATATAAAGACAAAATTCACACAAGAGAATGTAAGTTCAAACAAATATAAAACACTTTCAATAAATGCAAATTAGAGTAATCTAAATTTTGGGAAACAGCAACAATCCCTATCTATTAAATTACAGAAGCAACAGCTACAACTACAATACACAGCAAGTCAGCACAAGAACAAAAATAATTGGTATGCCTTTTGGTTATATGCAGGTACTCAAATATTGATGTAAATATTTGGATTACATTATATAACAAAATAGAATGTAAAAAGGTAATTTACTATGATTAAACATGAACAAAGAAAGATACTAAAAATGCAAACAACTATTGTAGTTAAGACAATGAGATGATCTGACTTTTATTTTTAAAGATTTAATAATGAAAAGAATAAAAAAATTGTCATTCCATAGTTTGGGGAATGTTTCCTGAATATCTTATATTTATTTTTCTTAGAGTCACTATTGTACCTAAATAAGTACTCAATCAATGTTTATTGTATGGAAACAAATGCCTTTGAGAAAACGTTTCAAATAAAACTGATTTAAAGTGCAATTTCAAAGTGAGATATAAGTGCACAAATTTTATTTCATATGAAATAAAAGTTCACTTTGTACATATTAAAGTAATTTCTACAAAGTAATTTAAAACGAAGTTTCGAAATGAGGTATCAGTACATAAATTCCATTAAATGAAAAAGTAGATTTGTGCAAGTTAAATAATTTGTATAGGCCTTCCTTATTCTCAACATATTTATATATTTCATACAATCATTGTGTATTATAGTTCAACAGAATCTTAAATATCACCTAGATTAAACCCAGCACTTTAAAGATTAAATGAGAGTAAACGGAAGCTCAGAGTATCAGGCTGCCCACTGTCAAGTCCACTGATGGCTACCCAAGACTAAACCACAGAATCAATGTCTCCGTCAGTGCACTTCTATCAATCATCGTATTTCTCTAGCTGAAAGTTGTAGATTACTTATTTACTTAAATTATATCTACTATGCTGAGGGTGAAATGATTACTTTTATCAAAGGTAATTTAAGGAAGGACTTGTATTTCTTAAACAGCAACCGCAGAAGAGAACAATTTACTCCTGATACTACTGACTTGCTGTGAGATATTAAGCAGGCTCCCATTTATCTAGGTTGCCATCTTGTTTTAGTTGCAAAATGAGGGGAGTTAAGACTGATCTCTAAGACCTCCTTCCAATACTAAAATGCTATAACCCAACAGATATCTACCCCTACAATTTAGTCAAATAGGACTTTGCTAAGGTTTCAAGATTTTTGTGAAACTAACATATTAGCAAGATTATTGGAGAACTAAATAAAAGCACTAAGTCAATTCACTAAAATTCAGAGAAAAATCTATTTTTAAAAATGAATGCATTGCCCAGCTGGTGTGGCTCAGTGGTTGAGCATTGATCTATGAACTAGGAGGTCATGGTTCCATTCTTGATCAGGGCACATGCCTGGGTTGCGGATTCAATCCCCAGTGGGGGGGCGTGCATGAGGCAGCCGATCAATTATTCTCTCATCACTGATGTTTCTTTCTCTCACTCTCCCTTCCTCTCTCAAATCAATAAAAATATATTTTAAAAAAATTGAATGCACTATTAAGGGAACATCTCATACTAACATTTGGACCAACCTCCACAAAAATTCAAGATTTAGTTCCATTTCAGGGTTTTAAGGTTAAATTAATCAATCGTTAATTCCCACTTAATGATCATATAGCAGTTATTTAATAAATATCTACTGTTGAATGACTAAGACCTTTAACTGGATTATCTCATTTAAGCTAAAATAAGTCTTATTCTCTAATTCTATAGATCATAATATTTGGTCTTTCTAAATCCAATGAAATTAAATTGTCAAATAATTTTAAAAATTATTATTTTAGTAATTTTCAGAAACTCTCTCCATTTCTCTCACATATGAGTACTTCACTTCAAGAAGGGTCTATTACATACCGGTTTGCTGAACAATATTGAAAAGAAAGGTTCCTGCGTGTTTCCTACGTATTTCTCTTGTAGTTTCCACTGTATCTAAACTGTACTAGGAATGCTTAAGGATCAAGTCTATAAATACTCTGCTCTTTTAAATTATTTACTGTGTACCTTAGCTCGGTCAGACCAACCAAAAGACTGGACAGTGACATCCAAACGTTTTATTAGCAGCTTTCTCCGAACTTCATATTCATTGGCTATGGCTTGGTTAATTGCTTCTATCTTTTCCTGAAACAAAACATTTTTAAGAAGTTAGAATTTAAAAAAATAATAATAAAAATAAAAAAAGAAGTTAGAATTTAAACCTGCTTGACCCTTGTTTCAAAAGGGCAGAAACTATCTGTTTCATTCATACCTGAATCCCAGCACTTAGCACAAAATAGTTATTCAATAAATATAATAAAAGTTATAAATTAAGGAAATGATATGCAAAATAATGTCTCAAAACATAATAACAGATATGTACAGTACCAAAGTATGATTTAGCTTTCCGATAATCCATTGTGTGAAGCTCAGCCCAATGAAGTTTTTGGCTTCAAGGCAACCCATTTGGCAATTAGAAACATGCATCATACTGAACTTCTATTCATTTTAATCAGCTGTATGAAACATTTACAAATTATAAGTGTTTCTAATCTTAAATTATTTGCTGCACAAATCTTAAGATTCACAAATGATTCTAAGAATGTCCATCTAGGAAACTACATATTAGAAAAAATAACTTAAAAAGCACCCACTGTAGGATCAACATAAATGTCATAGATAGATGGATGATTCCTTGCCAATTCACTCCACAGATGATCGCTACTCACCCAGTGGGCCGGTCCCAATGACTTCTTCAATAAAGGCTTTCCCACATGATTAGGTGGAACTTTTGCTAATGTTTCCTTTAACTGACACAAAAAACATAAATGAATGAATAAACAAATGTAAAAGTAACACATATCCTCCTCATCTTCCTAAGTCCCATCATATCTTGCCATCAAAAGAAGATTCCTGACAGAGGGAAAGGCGGAGGATGTTTTGAAATGTACAAGACCCACACAATAAAGACACTCGCTGGCCCACTCCTCTCGTGCCTATGGAAGCATGATTCCTTCACTGCATCTACGACAGTGCCTGACAACGGCAGGCACTGAATGGGTATTTCCTGAAGGAATGAATGAACACACAGAAAAATAGGGACTATGGATACACTGCTGCTCCCCTGTAGAGTTCAGCCAGATTTGTGCATCATGGTGTCCATCTGCCCCATAATGCTAATGTACCAATTCTTAAGAGTCCAACAGATATGCATACAGAGAGTAACTCTGCTATAACAAATATCATCCTCTTTTATTCATTAATTTTTTAAAACCCCTTCATGTGTGGCATAAATTATTTTCACGTACTAGATTGTTAGCAGTCAAGAAATCTAAATCGCCAATTGAAACTTTGTAAGACTCGAAGTGAGTGGATTAAAAACAAGAACATTAACATCCTTTTCTGTCTAGTCAATGGGGAGGGTGGTAACATTTAATGATAAAGACTTTAAAACTTAATTGCATTAAAGTTCAATTATAAAATAATTTTTAAAGGACTTAATTCTTTTTACATTATATCTAGCTTATTTCAGCTTAAAAATCCAAGTGTCAGTTTTCTTTTTGAAAAAGAAACATGCTAACAAGTTAAAAAAAAAACACACTAAAATACTGATTTCTCTTTAAGGCATCTAGGATTTAAAACCCAAAACTCATTTAGTAACAATTACTTAATAATATGCACATTAGGTTCCCATTAAGAGAAATTAACTTGCTTCATTTCAAACAAATGTAGGACTATGCCTTTAATACACTACAATCTGGTACTAAAGGTCTTACTTTTTTTTCAATCCCGCTGAAGAATTGGAACATAGTTATATTGGCTGGAGGTTTGGACATTCCTAGAGCAATACATATGCCTTTCAACTCTTGAAAGACCTCACTACCGCCTCCTTCTTGAGCTTTTTTTGGAGGAGTATTCACACAGAGCATTCTGGCAGCTTCTAGTTCTGAGATGAGGTATGCTGAAGTAAACAAAATAAGATTTCAAAATGAGATACAGCTACAGTTAATAGTCATAAGTCTGGAGTCACAACTCTATAGACCTAATGATATGTAACTTTTAAAGCTGCAAGAATGGATAAAAACAAGAAAGGAAAACCATATTTACCTCAAGTGACATGGCATATAAAACTGATTCTGTAACACAGGTATTTAATCAATATATATTTAAAGGCTAATTTAAAAATAAGTGATTCTTCTTTGAAACCAAAGGATCAAGGTAGCTGACATCTAAAAATCTGGATTCTTGCATTCTACTGTTAAGGAATCTACAGAACAGGGGTTGGCATCTGTTGACAAATTTGCAAAAGGTGGCAGGTGGCAAACTTTCAGTGACAATTAAAAAGGTTATTTTTTTACTTCTCACCACTGACATGCACCAGTGATCCTATATAATAAAAGGCTAATATGCAAAGTGACTGAACGGCGGAACCACCAGACACTATAACGCGCACTGACCACTAGGGGGCAAACGCTCAATGCAGGAGCTGTCCCCTGGTGGTCAGTGTGCTCCCACAGGGGGAGGCCGCTCAGCCAGAAGCCGGGCTTGCTACTCCTGAGCACTGCCTTGGAGGCCGGAGAGGGCTCCCGCCACTGCCGCCGAGCTCACAGCTGGCAAGCGCAGCAGTGGCAGCGCTAAGGACCCCTCAGGGTATGTCCACCAAGGGGTCCCGGACTGCAAGAGGGTGAATGTCCAAAAGGGCGAATGTCGTGCACTGGGCCTCTAGTATAATTATATGTTCCTCTAACCATACAATACTTAGGAAGTCTGTTTAGAATTGGTGTGAAACAACATTTTTAAGTAATCAAAGTTTAATGTACAGGAGAAGGGGGAAGGCACCAAACTCCCAAAAGTTCCTTTCTAATGGTGTCCAGTAGCCTAATGTCACGTTCTGGCTGTTCAAAATAAACCTCCCTCTTCCATCTATATTCTTCTCAGTATTCCCTTCCCCCTACTCTCCTCATTCTCATCCCCTCCCGTGAAAACAAAAGTTTCAAATCCTTTCTTGGCAGAGTCCTGTATCAGTATCATCCTGTGTGTGTTGATTTCAGTCATGGATAATGAGGGCTGCAATCTACTTCAGGTAATTAAGGTGAAGATAAAATTTTCAATCTTATTCCTTTAACCTTCCATTTATGTTTTTATAAAACGATTAGTAATCATGTGGATTTCAGGACTTCAGGAATGTGACCAAATGAGAACCTCCTGATAATATGAGAAAAATGGTTTTGAAAAAAAGCCATTTGGGGGGCTCTTAAGTTTAGAAGGACAGAGGAATGATAGCCTGAATATCTTATGTCCTATACCCAAGGTGTAATGTTAGAAGTAGAGGGATCATAATTTTGGCAGATCATTTCTGAAAAGCTGCCAACTCCTATTCTAGGACAATATATACAGCTGAGTTTCTGGAAAGGTAGTTCTAAATGGGTTTGATCAAATCTTAACATGTTCCATACAGCAAACTGTATGAGTTAAAAGATCAAAACAGTAAAACTCCCCACTGTCATGAAAATAATCACTTTTTATAAATAAGGTGTTACTGGAACACTGCCACATTCCGTTTCGTATCGCCTCCAGCTGCTTACACGCTATACAGCAGCACAGTTAAGAGTTGTGACAGAGATGCTCTGGTCCACAAAGCTGAAATGCTTATTACCTGGACCTTTAAGAAAGAGTTTGCCAACCCTTGTTCTAGAAAATCATGTTATATGATTTAATAAATTTGTTCTCTAAATTTAGGACAAAGTAGCACAGGTATTCACAAAATTAGTTCCCCAATACAATTACCATCAAAAAGCATTAACTGTAGCTGGTGTGTTCAAAGTACTAGGAAAGGCACTGACTGGATATTTAATGCAAAACAAACAAAAAAGATTACCTCTACTGACAATCTAGTGAGGAATAAAGAATAAATGCATAAAAAGATGAATAGTTTTTCATCTATTAGAAACTTAGAAATGACTTATTTTACCTAAGGGAAATGTTCTGACAACCCGAAAGGCCAACGAACAGTTAAAATAGTTCTTAATCTGACACAGGAGAGTTTTTTAGCCACTCATTCGAAGACTATTTTATTTTACTAACAATTCCAATGAGGTTAGTTTATTTTTTACCCCTCAAAACACAATATATTCAAAGATTCAAATCAATAAGGTAAGGGTGCTGGAAGAAGTAGATCAAATTATAGCATCAACATGTAACAACTGATACTTGGGAAAGACACAAAATATACGGAGCAAGCAGAGAATGAGTACATGTACATAAACATTAGCATGAAAGAGAAAACAAACTGAGGGGAATATTTCAGAAAAGGGGAAACAGCAAAAGCAAAGATAAGGAGGGAGGTGAGTAGTGTGTATGTGTGAAGAACACAAAGAGCAGAGTAAACTTTAGCTGACTCAGTCATTCAGTTGAGCAAATAGTTGCATATTCTTGAAAAGCTTTTGAGGTGATAGCACATTAAAACAGTCTATTAATATTGACCCAAAATGATCATGTTCTGTGCAGTCTGCTTAAGAAAGAGGAAAGAGTTAAAGGTATTTTATAAAGATTTATATTCAACGTGGTTTTCATAAATATCAGCACTAAAAAGGCCAAACTCTGAGCTCTTTGAAAGAATTAGCTACTCAGGGTTATTACTAACCTTTTCACACAGCTGTTGTCCTGCTATGTAAGATAACATGTTCTAAGTGCCAAATATTAGGTGTTGGTAACGATAAACAGTGCTGCCAAAGAATCACTGAGCACACTGTGGCTGAGCCAGTTACAGAAACTATATGATTTGAAGATTACTGCATGCATGCACAGAACTACTGCAACAATATCAGTACCTAAAGCAGTATCTAATCTTAAGGGCATATCCCCCAGTAACAATCATTTGGCAAAGGGGAAGGTAAGAAAGTGATTCTGATGCTCACTTCGGCAGCACATATACTAAAACTGGAACAATACGGGGATTAGCATGGCTCCTGTGCAAGGATGACATGCAAATTCATGAAACATTCCAAATTTTTTTTTTTAAAGTGATTCTGGAATAATTAGTGTTCAGTATAATGGCTATGAACACTTTTTTTTTTAAAAATTGTACTTTCAAAATTAGAGTTATAGCATTTTCTAGAAAACATAGTACAGTTGTAAAGACAAATATTTAAAAAATACTCTTATTTGTGTTCATCATAGTAAGAACTGTACTACTCAGCTAACCGAAGCTTAATCTAAATGTGTCTCAGAATGCTACAACAATTCCGAGTTAATACTATTCACTGAATTTATTGGAGAGTTTAAGACAGCAAAATTTGTGAGTCTACTTACTGTTTTTCAGGGTGAAGAGAGAGATAGTAGTTAGTATAGACAAAACATGGAAGGAAAGAACTTTTTATAATAATTTATTTCCCTCAATGATAGGTAAGTACAGGAACAAAGCAAATATTATTGCAGAAAATTTTACATTTACAAACAAAACCAACACCCTTAACCAATTACCCAACAAAGAAACATCAAGAAAATATTTTAATTTAAAAAACAAAACTTCATTATTCCCACACTGTTTTCCCAGTCTATTTTAAAATGTGCTTCCAGTCTAGAACGCTAAGGTTTAATGATCACACATTGAACAACACTCCAGCACTACCTTTGGTCACAGTAGGTGAAGCACAACGATAAATGAGTAGCAATTACAAAACAACTCTGCTACCAGCACACAGACCCAATAGCTTCTAAGCTGGAAATTTAATCAAGGTTTCTTTAAAATAAGTATTCTGAATTAAATCCACAATAAAACAAAACAGTAACAACTAGTTTATTAGTCTTGGAAAACATAAACAGAAAATAATAGCTACATTCTAGTAGCCATGAACTTACTGAGCAAAAGGAGGCAGTTCTTCTGAACGAGAAGGCGCTTGGTCACATCCCCAGAAGTCAGTGAAAGGTATGGACAGTTCATCTCCCCTAGTAGCCCACTCACCTCAAGCTGGAATTCTTCAGCTTCATTCGGGCCTTTGAAGAATTAAAATCATCTTATTTAATAAAAATGTTTTTCCCATTAGCATACACACATATATAAATTGAAATTCTTAATAAGATTTTCCTAACAAAAGTTCCTTTTTCTTCTAATTCATCCTTTCTCACGCCACTGACAATTTCTTCCTTAAATACTTTCATTAGGTTATTCCCTTATTTAAGAACCTTTAATGGCTAATCTCTACCTCATCTAATCGACTTTTTCTTTCTTTGTTTTAATCCTCACCCGAGGATATTTTCCATTGATTTTTAGACAGAGTGGAAGAGAGCGGAAAAGACAAAGAAACATCTATGTGAGAGAAACACATCAACTGGTTGCCTCCTGAATGAGCCCAACCAGGGCACCGGGGTGGGGAGGAGCCTGCAACCGAGGTAACGTCCCCTGACTGGAATCGAACCCAGGACCCTTCAGTCCACAAGCTGACGCTCTATCCACTGACCCACACCAGCTAGGCCAAATTTTTCTGTCTTTAAAGCATAGCCTCTCTACTTTGCCCTTCCCAGATTATGTTTCTAATAGTTACCTACTACTTCCACAAATATTTCCTCTACTTGTGCCAGGCTAGTCTCCTCAATGCCATAGGTCAGTCTAATTTCCACATCTGTGCCTTCATTTCAGTTATTCCATCAAAGTCCAGTGGTCTTGCTCCTTGATGAAACTTTACCCAGATGCTATAGCACTAACTGATTTCCTCCCACTGTGAACCACAAAGTGAAGCATGTAATTACTACTGATATCCAGTTGTTTCAATTGTGCCAGATATTTCTAGTTTCTAGACTAAGTGTGAAGGTAGTAAACATGACTTGTAGTTCTGTATTCCTATAACATGCAAAGTATAGAGTATACTGGGTGAACCAAGGAAAAACAATGCTCTTCATTCTTTACTATTTTGATGGCTCTCTATTCAATATCACAGTGGGGAAAAAATTAACAACTGTGAGAGTCACTTGACCTGAGACCTTTTTCTCATCTATAAAATGGGAAGACTGTTTATCAATTGTTTTGCAAACTGTGTCTGTGAGGTCCAGAGTTGCACAGACTTCCTTACAGGCAGCGGGGACGATGAGGAGAGAGCTGTGCTAAAAGTATTCCCTCTCAACTTCAACTACAACAGCTACCCTTTACCTGTTTTATGTGTTGGCTTCTATAAAATGTTTTCATATAAACAAAGGGGATCCGGGTTATAAATATAGTTACCATATAGCACAGGTGTTTGTTCAGAAGTTCTTACAATCTCTGAAATGTTAGGTTAAGAGGCAATGTTAAGAGTAATGGCTCCCAAATTTGACTGCTGGGATTGAATCCTGGCTTTATCACTTACTGGTTGTGTGACCTTAGGTCAGTGATGGCAAACTTTTTGAGCTTGGCGTGTCAGCATTTTGAAAAACCCTAACTTTACTCTGGTGCCGTGTCACATATAGAAATTTTTTGATAGTTGCAACCATAGTAAAACAAAGACTTATCTTTTATTTTATATATTTAAATGCCATTTAACAAAGAAAAATCAACCAAAAAAATGAGTTCGCGTGTCACCTCTGACACGCATGTCATAGGTTCGCCATCACTGCCTTAGGTGATTATTTAACCTCATTGTGTTTCCTTGTTTAATGGATAGCTGCTGCTATCATTACTATTGTACTATACTCTCCTTAAAAATTGGAATTGGGCCCACTCGGTATGGCTCAGCGGTTGAACGCTGACCCATGAACCAGGAGGTCACTGGTTTGATTCCCAGTCAGGGCATATGCCCAGGTTATGGGCTCAATTCCCAGTAGGGAGGCAGGCCAGGAGGCTGCGGATTGGTGATGTTTCTCTCTCAACCCTCTTTCTGTCTATCTATCCCTCTCCCTTCCTCTCTCTCAAAATCAATGAAGGGAAAATTTTTTCTTAATTAGAGTTAAGTGCAATTAATATGTACAAATTAAATATATTAAACATAAAAGAGTGAGCTCTTCACAATGGAATTCTGTGAAAAAGAAAATGGGATTATGTGTATAGTTCTCTGTAAGAGTGGATTAGTAGGTGGGCATTCTTCTTTTGTCTATTATATTATAGGTTTACCTATGGTAGGAGGGAAACCAGATGGTGGAGTCTCAGGTTCTAAGCCTTTGGACAGCTCTTTTGCAGAATCAACAAAACAGTAGTTGTTATTGCTAAAACCATAACAAAACTGGCAAATATAAAACAGCTCTCAATGCTATAAATCTGATGGTGTTGGATTTGATTTTGATAAAGCTAGTGATACATTCTTATACAGAAAACTTAATAAAGCGCTCTCTTTCTCCCTACATATACTAATTACAGAGCATTTACTTTACATATGTACTTGTAGAATCTGGTAGTACAAAAAGAAAAATATCCTAATTTCTAGTGCTAGCCACCAATTTATGATCTCACAAGTCAAGTTTTACAGAGAATAAAAAGTTCACATATGCTATATTTCTCTCCATTTTTCTATATCTTAGTAATAGGGTCTTTTCACCTTCCATAACATTTGAATGACTATATTTAGTTTTTTTTCAACTTCTGAATCATTTTTCTCTAAAAACAATGGAGGCAGAGTATTCTGTTGCTTTACAAATTTTTTTTTTTTTATATTTACAAAGAACTTGAAATTTTAGCTTTAGTATTGATAATGTTCAATTGACAATACCCAAATTTTATTTTTTATATTTTGCACCTAGAACTGATATTTACTTACTGTTAGTTGCTTGCACATTTTCTTCCAGTTTACAGAGCACTCTTAATTCAGACACCAGCCAAGCACAGAGTTTGGTAAACTCAGGGGAACTGGCTCCAGCAGAGACCGCCTGAGACAGAGCGCCATCTTCTAACAATGGACCCTTGTAACTGGTGAGTTAAGAAATCATACTTCATAAGAATATAGAATCACACCTAATATATTAGACGCAATATACACTACTTATGTATTATTTCTATAATTGATAGTTTAAAAAAGATCTTATGATGACCAGTTTCTAAACTTACAAATATAAAAATCTGAACTGTACTAAATCATTAGAAAAATAAGCTAAATGTTAACTGCATTTCATCCCTTCAAAATATAGGTGAATATTTATGTCTACTTCTACACACTAACTGAAAGCTCTTACTGTATAAAGATTTATTTTCTTACTCTAACTGAACTGAGTATTAAAACCAGATTAATAAGTGATAGCTAATTATACTATATTTTACTAGTTTAGAAATAAAACTTAGGTTATTTTTTCTTGAGATTTTTCCAGAAATCAATTAGGTTAGGGTTTTAATGACTTTCTTTAAAAGCAAAACTTTCCAATTAATCATTTATTTCCTTTTTCTATATTTAATGACGGTTAAGACCAGTAAGACTTGCTAGTACCAAAGAAATTTCAAGTTTAATTTAATAATTGCTTGTGAGTTATTGTTTGGGTGAACTGGTACAAGTGAAACCTAATCCTTTGCAAGTGATTCAAATGTAATTTTAAAAAATTACTTAATGTTCAAACATTCATAAAAGGCAATAGTAATAATGAACCCCAATCTAGGATATAGCTATAATGAAAGATTTCGTCATTCTCAAAGGAATTTTAAAATGTATTTTCTTCAGAAGATTATTTTTTCGCAAAGAAAATATTAATAAAAATAATAAGTACGCTTAAGATAATTTGATGTTTAGTGGTATAGAAATGTTAGAGTAATTACAATACTTGATCCTTTTAAAATACAATTACACTGAGTGGCCAGATTATTATGACCACCCCATCAGTACAATGAAGTGAATTAGTTATGCGAATAATAATAATAAAACCTTGAGAGTATCTGCTTAGGAAGTTTTCAATATTCAGTATTTTTGGAAGTGTCAGTTAAGTACTGATGGGGTGGTCATAATAATCTGGCCACTCAGTGTATATGTGTATACATGAATGGAATGGAAAAAGTGTTACACAAAATGAGGTTATAGATCTCTGGCATCTAGATTTAAAAGCACACATTAGACACTGGAGTAAAGAGACGAGGCCTAGAAACTTCTTGTGTTTCACTTTTAGGTTTTGCTCTTTTATTTTACAAGTAGAGTTACTGAATTCCTACCGTGTGCCAAATTAGAGATAAAAGATAGTCATTTAATTCTAGCATTCCTCAGTGAATCCTTTAAGAGTACACACCCATCAATGAAGACTAAATTTTCATGATCGAATGCCACCAAACTAAGTAGTTGTGGCTAACAGTTATAGCCAAGTTTTCAGGAAATCCCACGGCTTACATTACAACCCATCCTAACTAAATAACGTGGTTACAATGACTACTTTGAGAGTCCCCAAGAGCACCGTTAAAAGAAGGTAAGAGAACAATAATGGGAAGAAACATCACCCCTCACCCCCTGTTCGGTGACCCCTTCCGGTGCAGAATGACTGCATTTGAAGGTCTGCCTCGTCCTCTCATCCCACAGCTTCCAACACTACTCTTCAGGGTCGCTTCTTAGAAGCTCCTACAGTGGTGGCGAACCTATGACACGCGTGTCAGAGGTGACACGCGAACTCGTTTTTTTGGTTGATTTTTCTTTGTTAAATGGCATTTAAATAGATAAAATAAATACCAAAAATATAAGTCTTTGTTTTACTATGGTTTCTAATATCAAAAAATGTCTACATGTGACACGGCACCAGAGTTAAGTTAGGGTTTTTCAAAATGCTGACACGCCGAGCTCAAAAGGTTCGCCATCACTGGCCTAGGACCCGATTTCCTTTGGCAGCAAAGGGACCCTCCTCACACCTCCGCACAGCACATCCGGGTGGCGTGCACTGCTCTTCCAACTCGCTGGGTACCATCCCTGCGCTGCCCAACACTGCCCGGAGCAAGTGTTCCTCAAAAACTGTTCACTGAATGAATGGCTTCAGGTGCGAGCGTGCAATTCCGTGTGAGAGGTCTACCGAAACAGCCCGTTTTGCTGCACCACTTTTATGTCTACCCTATTCCAAGAAATAAGCCCCCTAAAGTTTAGGATATTCATTATATATATATAAAGGGCAGTGGTCATCCACTTGGACAAAGAAAGGCGATCAGCACTGCCACTTCCTTTACTAAAAATTTCTCCCCGGACAGCAAGTTTACTCAAGTGGACAGACTCTGGGAACCGCACAGGGTCCTTTCTTCAAGGAGAACACAGTTTCCCCTCAAATGGTTTCCACGTGAATCCAAAAGCCCAGGGGGAGGTTTTGATAAAGAACCTGTTTTTTTTATATAAATACAGTTACCTAAATCTGTGTAAAAAAAAAAAATTGACATTGTACCTCTAGCCAAATATTGAATCATACGATTTGTTTCTGAAACCACAGTGACCCCAAGGTTCTGAGTTTTCAGGTCTTAACAGAGTCTTCTGACCCGGGAAACCGGGGAGACAAGCAGCCTCACTGCCCACCTCTAGGTGAGCCGACTACGGGTTCGCTAGCTGTCAGGAGGGGAGACAATGGGCACCACACAGGCGTAGGGATGTGGTGCGTGCAGACCACCCCGAGGGTAAGTCAGGGCGAGCGGTGGCTCCGAGGCGTGTCAGACGCGGGAGGAACTGCCCGCGGTTCCCACGGAGGTGGCGGCAGGTGAGGGGCGCCGCGAGCGAGCGGCGCGGATGCGGCGCACAGACTTGTGGCTCCGGGAAGCCCGGTGCCTGCGGAGATGACTGGGCAAAGATGTCCTGAGACCAACGGGGTGGGGTAGGCGTGGGGGCTCACGGCGGGGAGTTCGGAGGACAAGGAGGAAAACCCGAGAATCAACTTTGGCAACCTCTGAAGTGAGTGGGTCCCGCCGGAGGATGGGGAGCGGGAGAGGCGCTCCGAGAGGGGGTGGGCGAGAACCGGTGCCCAGACAATGACACGCTAGACCGGCAAACAGCGCGGGGACCTCGGCTGCAAGGAGCACGGGGCAGGCCTCGAGGCGTCGCAGGCGGAGGGCCCCGAGCGAGTTGGGCAGAGACAGCGGACGTGGCATTGGGGTCCCGGAGCCTGAGGGGAGGCGACAGCCAGGCGCCGCGGGGTGCGGCGTGGAGAGCCAGGTGTCTCCGTCTGGGACTCCGGAGGTGTGCCCCGGGGACCGGCCGCGTGGGGACCGGGAGACCGTGCTCTGGGACTCTTACCCCAGGTCTTCCAGCGACTCCAAGATGTCAGTCTCCATGAGGTCGCACTCCATGCTAGTGGTATTCAAATTTCCGAGTCCTGAGGCTCCTCTCTTCGCCGGCAACGCGTACGCTAGCGCATGCGCTGCCTCCCCGGAACTTCCAAGTCGACGTCTGGCGCCTCAGCCCCTGCACTGCGCATGTCCCGAGCGTGCGCAAGAAACGTGGTCCCGCCCATAGCTCCGCCCCTGCCGGCCGAGGGATGGCCAGGAGGCAGAGGTTGGCACATGCGTGTTACTGAGTAGTGAAGCCGGCAGCCCAAAGAAGGGCAGGCGGACTGGCTGCGTGGCAGCCGGGCGTGAGGACCAGGCGACGGGGGGAGGGGGGAGGTCAGGAGGGGTAGCGTTCTAGTTTCTCTTAACTTGCTTTACGAAAATGTGAATCTTGGGGCGAAGCGGACGGGGGAGGAGTCGGGGGAGTCTCTAGATTCGGGTGGGTGTTGTCTGTGAAACAATGTTGGACCTCAGGGAGTGGAGGGAGGGGTTGTCCGCGCTCCGCCAGCGTGTGCTCGCCTTAGCTGCGGGCCATGGAGAAGGGGAAAATTCTTAAGCTTCGGAGACATAACCGGGACAAGTGCCGAGAATGGCATATTCAGTAAATGCGTTTTGATTGCCTTGTGGTTGCAGGAGACGTGTTTTGAGGAGCAGGGAGCAGGAAACGTTCCTGTGTCGTGGTCATATTCAGAAAGTTGTTGCACTCCCCGCTTTGCATTCTCTGAATTAAGACCTTCAGACACTAAGAATCTTATTTTAAAGGGTGGGGCAGAGAAGGGCTTCACTGCATAACAAAAAGAATAGAATATATTTAAATCCATGCACTTTAGACAGTGAATACACTTTTTTCCTGTCATGCAATTGCCTTTCATATTATTTGCCTGGGTGTAACATTCAATTCCCGGTGGGTTATGATTTCTTGATAGTTATTGGTTGGGTATATGTTTAGAAATTATTGAAAAAAATGAAATAAAAAAGTTTTCAAGATGATGACATATTTAGAAAATTATATTAAAGCATAAATTGGTATAATATTGCATTGTGTAGGCATTTAATTAAAGAGTTTTCTAATTGGTACCAGGGTGTGTGTGTTTTTGTAATCTTCAAACATTTTTGTGTCTAATGGATAAAAATCCCCTATGCCTTAAGTTCCTGAATTTTCATCATCTGGAGGAGGGGGTGAGGAATTAACATTTATTATGCTTGACATAGTATTACTTCCTTGATCCATATTATTTTACTCAGTCATCATAAGGCTGTGTAAGTATTACTCCCATTATACAGATGACACTAAGGCTCGCTCAGTAGCTTTATGATCAGGTAAAATGATAAGACCAATAAGAAATGTATTTTGAGGCATATCTGAATCCATATTCCTTTCTACTTGACTTCAAATAAGGATTTATAGGCTAGATGTGAAAAGATAGGAATATCGAGCTATTTGAATTTATGTAAGCTTGTATATGTTGTACATGATTACCTTATAATAAAAATGGCATAATAATTTATTCTCATAGGGTTGTAGAAGGTGCCAAATAAAAAGTAATGCTTAATGCAAAATCAGTTTGGGAAAAAAAGTTTCATTCTTGACTCAATTTTCCACGTAAATTGTAACACTATTAGTGAGCAAGTGATGAGTCCCCTAAATTTATTTTTCTAATACAAATTGTTAGGTTAAAGGGAAGGTAACCAACACAAAGGGATTTTTAAAATATATTATTTAAAATAAGTCTGTAATACATCTTGCTGCAATAAAAACAATGCTTCTAAAAGTAAATATTGTCTCAATAGCCCTAACCGGTTTGGCTCAGTGGATAGAGTGCCAGCCTGCGGACTCAAGGGTCCCAGGTTCGATTCTGGTCAGGGCATGTACTTTGGTTGCGGGCACATCCCCAGTAGGGAGTGTGCAGGAGGCAGCTGGTCAATGTTTCTCTCTCATTGATGTTTCTGACTCTCTATCCCTCTCCCTTCTTCTCTGTAAAAAATCAATGAAATATATTTTTTTAAAAAAATATTGTCTCAATAGAAAAGGGAAAAAAGTAAATATTTCAATCATTTTTATAGGATCTACTAGAAATCTTTTGCAGTTTATTTTGCATTTGTTTGTATTTATATTGTAACTAGGATATCTAAAGACCTCATTCAAACCGAAATTTAACAGAATGAAAAGAACACTGATTTGGGAATTATTGAGCCCTGGTTTTTGATTCAGATCATTATAAGAAAGAGACGGGGAAAATGAGACACTTTCGGGGGGCTAGCAACCTGAATTAGTCCCAGTAACCTGCTTTCTACTGCACTCTCTTGCTAGCTGATAATTAACTCCATCTGTGAAAGAATGGGGAGACTGGTCTGGTCCATCCTTAGTTCCTCCCATGCCAGGTGTCTCCTGGGTATCTGAGCTATGCTGTGCTCAAGGCTGCAAGCTTTCTATAAGCTATCTGCTAAGCACAATAAATCTTCCTCTGCCCTGTTTGGTTCTCTTTAACCCCTTTAATATATAGAAAGAAAATCTCATTGTCCAGGCAGTTCAGGATCTGGATCTTAGAGTCCCCTGAACTAGCAGTGCTGCTTTAATTAAAGGCTCTTTCCCGAACCTCAGTGTCCGACTGTCACTTCCGTGCCAGTTTCATAAATTCCACCTTCCACAACAAAAGGATTTTCTAACACAGTTGTCTAAAGTCCATCAGGTATCTTTAAGAGATGAATTCTCTGTGTAGAAGGTGTTCAACTTGAAATTATGAATGACCTTAGTTTAAAGACCAGCCTTTCCAGATCTTCTTGAAAAAAGTAAAAGAGAAATCATATTTTATACTTATAAGAAAAATGTACTGGGGAAAATTGAAATGAAAACTGGTATCAATTTTCAGAGGAACATCTTTTTATGTATAACCTTAAATAGTATTATAAGGGAAATTTTAAATTATGTAGTAGTTAAAAATTTATGCAGCCCTAGCCGGCTTGGCTCAGTGGATAGAGCTTCAGCCTGCGGACTGAAGGGTCCCAGGTTCGATTCTGGCCAAGGGCGCATACCTGGGTTGCAGGCTCGATCCCCAGTAGGGGGCGTGCAGGAGGCAGCTGATCAATGATTCTCTCTCATCATTGATGTTTCTATCTCTCTCTCCTCCCTTCCTCTCTGAAATCAATAAAGAAATATATATTTAAAAAAATGTATGCGGCTGAGATTCTTAAGAAAGTTACTTCTCTCCTGGCCAGCATGGTTCAGTGGTTAGAGCATCGGCCTGTGCAATGAAGGGTCATGGTTTCCATTCTTAGTCAAGGGCATGTACCTGAGTTGCAGGTTCAATCCCCCGGCCTGGTGGGGGGGTGCATATGGGAGGCAACCAATACTGTGTCTCTCTCATCTCTCTCTCTCTCTCTCTCTCTCTCTCTCTCTCTCTCTCTCTCTCTCTCTCCTTTCTCTCCCCCCACCCCCCCCCTCAGGATTAACAAAAGAAAAAAAAGTTACTTCTAAAATCTATAGAAGGGAAATTTTTTATTTTATTTTTTAATTGAATTTATTGGGATGACTTTCTTCTACCTCCCCCAACTTCCCTTTCCCTCTGATAATCACCATACTGTTGCCTGTGTCTATGAGTTGTTTTTTCCCCTTAATTTCTTCTCCTTTGTCACCCAGTCCCCCAAACCCTGCCCCCCACACCTGTCAGTCTGTTCTTTATCTATGAGTCTGTTTTTATTTTGTTTGTTAATTTATTTTGTTCATTAGATTCTACATATGAGTAAAATCATATGGTATTTGTCTTTCTCTGACTGACTTATTTCACTTAGCAAAATGCTCTCCAGGTCAATCCATGCTGTCTCAAAGGGTAAGATTTCCTTATTTTTAACGGCCAAAGTAGTATTTCATTGTGTAAATGTACCCATCTTTTTATCCACTCAGCTACTGGTGGACACTTGGGCTGCTTTCAAATCTTGGCTATTGTAAATAACACTGCAGTGAACATGGGAGTACATATAGTCTTTCGAATTAGTGTTTCGGGTTTCTTTGGATATATTCCCAGCAGTGGAATCACTGGGTCATAAGGCAGTTCCATTTTTAATTTTTTTAGGTAACTGCATACTGCTTTGCACAGTGGCCGCACCAATCTGCATTCAAGGACTCTTCACATGACCTTCCATGCACACATGTGACAAGTGTGTTGGGCGGAGCCTGGCTCACTCCTAGTTCTTTCACTTCTTGGGTGGAGTTGGTTTGAGTTGACATAGTGAACCAAACAGACACTGGTCTAATTGGATGTAGTAAGGGTTTATTAGACTCTATCCCAAAGGTGATAAACTGGTATCCATATCAGGCCAAGAGGTGTGTTTTATCTGGCCTACGTGATACAGTCAAAGAATGTTGAGTCCTCATTTAAAAGTTTGGAGATGTTATTGGGGTTTCTTTTTTTTTTAAAGGTATTTTATTGATTTTTTACAGAGAGGAGGGGAGAGGGATAGAGAGTTAGAAACATCGATGGGAGAGAAACATCAGTCAGCTGCCTCCTGCACACCCCCTACTGGGGATATGCCTGCAACCAAGGTACATGCCCTTGACCAGAATCGAACCTGGGACCTTTCAGTCCGTAGGCTGACGCTCTATCCACTGAGCCAAGCCGGTTAGGGCATTATTGGGTTTTCTTGAAAAAATAAATCAGTGGACTTGGTAGCACTGAACTCTTATTGCCCATCAAGGCAAGGAGTGCCTTAGGTTGAGAAGGCTGCCGGTTCAGTTTTCTTAAAACCACCTCAGATGGTTTTATAATTAGTCTTTCATCATTTAACATTAATGTTATAATTTTATGTTGTTTTTAAAATATGTTCTGACCTTTTCTATCCAGTTGCTATAAAAGGATGCATTTTCTACATGTTGCTTAGTACATTGATGCATATACAATTGGCATAAAAAATGTTGATTAGTTGATTGACAAGGAAGTTTTCCCTTTCTCCTAACCAGACTTGGCTTTCTTCTGAAAGAATAAAGCGATTCTTTACAGGGAATGAATAACTGTACAACAATGAGTTCTGCTCTGAGCTCTTGGATCATCCTGGAACGTAGTCAATGCCTATTTAAAACGAGGCTATTTTGGTAGGATGATATGTTCTCTGCTGACTTAGATTGTTATTAGCAACTTTGTATTTTATTCTAGTGCAGTGATCCTTTATGGTGGGGAGTTAGAACCCTCAAGGAGACTTTTCAAGCTCTCCACCTCCCAAAGGTCTCCCATGAGAATTGCAGCATTGTGTGATGAGAGATGCTACTGATTGGGAGTGTGCTGTGAGATAAACAGGGCTTGAGCAGAATAAAGGCTGTAAATCACTCTTCTAGGGAGAGCTTGTCAATATGACCATAATAATTAGCTGATTTTTAAGAATATATATGTTTTTATTGATTTCAGAGAGAGGAAGGTAGAGGGAGAGATAGAAACTGTTAGGTTAGGTGGCTCAGGAGGCGGCGCAAGAAATAGAGTCCAGTGAATCAGAAAAGAAAGGAAAGGAAAAGGTTTATTCTGCGTCCCGGGAGACCCACGTACCCCCAGGACAGGGCACGTGGATTCACGCCAACAGGGAGGGGGGCGCTTTTTTTATACTGCAGTTGGGTGAGGGGCGGGGACATGAGCTGAGGAATTCTCTGCCTCAGGGGATGGGCGGGGGTATTCAGAAGAAGTCTGTATCTGTGTGGGGGTATGTGGATTCAGGGAGAAGAAGCTGGTATCTGTGTCTGGCACGTTGATCTGTGAGAAATCCCAGGGGAAGTCCATTGTCTCATCACATGTCTCTGATCCTGGGCTCTCTCCGACCTAACAGTAACTATGTATTTGTTCACTTATGTATTTTAATTTTTATGCCCATGGCAACCCCCTGTGTCCCCTAGCAGTCCTACCTATGACTGTGACTATCCCCTCTAGGGCCAAACCTGGAAGTAACCCAGGGGCCTGACGCTGAGGCCAGAGGGCCTGCACATGCTCAGTGTGCCTCACGGGCACCTGCCTCAGGACCCCTAGGCCTGTGAACTGGGGCAGCCCCAGCTCAGCGTCTTCTTGGAGCTACCAGTTACCCCTCGCTGCACTCCGGATGCGAAGCCGGGAAGGTTTTAGGACTCAGATCCCTTGTGGCCTGGGCTGGGAAGGGAATACATATGCATCCCAGGTGTCTCTCCTTGGGGGACTTCCCAGCTGTGGCCCTGATGACAAGGTTAAGGCGTTCCCATGAGATCTGGCTTCAGGGAAACAGGCAATTCTGTTTGGAATGGGTGAACTTTGGCATGGTGGTGTGTCCCACCAGAAATTGCTGCTGGTGGCCAGGTCTATCTCTATAAGTCTCGGTCCCAGAACACGTCCCAGGGTGTCTGGATGCTGAGTCACATGGCCTGCAATGTGCAATTCACTGCTGTGCAGCTGCCCTCGCACAAGGTCCCCATGGCCTGCTGGACGGGGTCTGGCCCCCCACCAGGGCTCCTCCTGGGGCTGTTGTCGTGATGAGGAGGTTTGACTGATGGATACCATCAGACCCCATATGGCCCTGCTGTTCTTAGGGGTCTAGGGGCCTATGTGGTAATCGTTGTTGTTTTTAATCCAAAGCTATTATGGTATGTGACAATGCTTCTTTGATTGTGAGGTGCAATTTATTTTAAGATACTCTATCAGTATAATAATAAAACTTTGGGAAAGCAAACTGCCAAGTGACATACACATGAATTTTTCTTTCATATGAAAAATACACACTAGAACAGTGGTTCTCAACCTGTGGGTCACGACCCCTTTGGGGGTCAAATGACCCTTTCACAGAGGTCGCCTAAGACCATCTGAAAACACATATATAATTATATATTGTTTTTGTGATTAATCACTATGCTTTAATTATGTTCAATTTGTAACAATGAAACTGGGGGTCACCACAACATGAGGAACTGTATTAAAGGGTCACGGCATTAGGAAGGTTGAGAACCACTGCACTAGAAGATCACAAAGTTTGAGTTTAATCTCTTTTTACATTTAGAACCTAAGTATTCTTTTGGGTCACTTTTTGCCCTTGACAGACTTGCACAGCATCACGGTGACATTGACATGGCTTGGATAGGATGATTGAGCAATATTGGGGGATGACCTTTGTGTGATGGAATCGAGGGTGATGCCTTCTACTTGCTTCAGGGAGCCATGGAAAGAGGCCAGATTTGTGGAATAAGATCATGAGATGAGTTTTGGACATGTGGAGACATTTTGGAACATTCTATTTGACACAACTTTTTGGAGAGCCCTGCTGTTTGTTAGAGGGGGTACTGCCCGACTCATGCCAGCTCCCCAGAAGGCCTGGTTGTCTCTGTATAGATGCCTTGAGATTGGTCTCCAGCTTCCTGGAAGTCACCTTACTAAGGAGCCAACGCATCTACTTTCTCCTCAGAAGTGACATTCTTTAGTAATTTCGTTCACACCAAGAAAAACCGAAACAAGGGCACAGCTCCCATCTCAGATCACCATGTGCCTGTTACCTCTCCCCAACTTGGCCAGTCCTTTCCTAGTTAAAGCCCGCTCTGCTGTTTACATTTTAACATGTTTGTTCGTTTTTTTCTTACAACTCTACGTCAGGGTCCATCTTAGTGTTAAAACAGCTTGATTGCTTCATTCTGCCAAAGTAAAGAAAACCAAGGCATTGATTCATTAATGTGTTTGACAAATATTTACTGAGTACACACTATGTGTTGTAATATTTAATGAAGATTCAGGGCCTGAGCTACTCCAGGCTCCACTCCCTAGCTGTTTACTGGAGGAGGCCAATTATTATTTATAAATTAGGGGGTAGTGTTTGGGGCTTGAGATATACATATTTTTAAAAATCTATCCCAATAAATGTTCCATGTTCATATTGTCCTTGAGACCTCACACTGTAGTATTCTGAAGTGACTAAAATTCTCAAACTTGTTTGAATATTTTTGACTTTTCCTTTTGCATTTAATTTTATGGAATTTAATTTTTTTTATTTCAATGTTACAAAAAAGGATACCTCAGAATTTATTTAGTATTGAGAATGATAAAGAAAACTTAGAAGCATTTTTTTTCTAAACGTCTAAGTGCTAAGATATTTTGATCAAAGTTTTATAAAATATTTTATTGTTAGCCCTCAACTATTGATCATTGCCTGTCCTCCTCACCTTCCCATCTATTGAAATTTTCTCTGCTGACGCCAAACCGACAACAAAAAACAAGGCCTTGTGTCCTCCCACATCAGTTGTAGTTGATGTGTGAGATGAGAATACGTGACTTTAGAATAATGTGTCGTCGTTCCCCCCCCCCCCCCCCCCCGCCCACACACACACATCTATGGCCTCACGGGAAAAGATGAGCTGGACTAAGCGTTTCCTCCTTTGTGAATTTGGAATTGGGAAACTGGAGCACTAAGGCGGAGCCAGTGGCCAGAGGGACAGTGGTGAAAAGGATGCATGGAGGGCAGCTGTGATATAACATGGCCAGGGCTCCTCAAGGTAGGAGAGAGAAGTGAGAAAGCCACTCAGAAACCCTGAAGAGTGCAGGCATTTTCTGGTCTTTACGAATGAAGCAGCGGCTCAGAGCGCTATCCAAACATGTAGAGCTAATGAAGGTAAATTGTATTCACAACTTGCTCTTCTTATCCTTTCTCCCTTCATATAAAAGTAAAAAGCAAAACAAACAAACAAACACAAAAACAAAGCAAAACAAAAACTTGGGTAGTATCAATGAAATAAAATTCTAGGAGAGGGCTCCATCTCACTTTGCCTATGATCTCTCTATGTCTCAAAATGCTTAGAAGTGATGTACACATATTAGGGGTTTTCTGATTTGTATTTCACCCAAAGTAAACTTAAAATTTACAATCTAGTTGCAAAAAACATAAAAAAACAAACAAGAGTGATGTTATATTCTCATTATTTCACTGTTAATAGGACTCTGTCCATTTCTACCAGTAAATTGGTATCTATAGCCTGCTTTTTGCTTAGAATTCTAGTGAGTGCAAGTCTTTCTATTTAATGACGAGGCTGAAAGAGAGGAGAAGGAGAGGTCCTCTCTGCCCTGGAGCTTCTGAGGAAGAGAGAACGTTCTGTGCCATCAACAGGGTCAAATAATCTAGTTTGATAAACCATTGGAAACCTTCATTAGACTCTCAGTCTTGCTTTTCTGTGCAATAAAGAGATTTTTGTGACTATTTATCATTGTTGCTAACTTGTTTCCTGCTAATATAAATCTGCTCGTGGAAGCAAAATGGAAACAAAGGGAAATTATAAGATTCCAAAGACCTCAGAAAATAGTGCCATGTCCTGCAAAAATAATCTTCGAGGAGAAAGATGTAATTTGGCTCTGTCGGACAGCCTGATTAACACTTGTCCGTTCCTTCCTTCAGGGATGCCCTTCCTGGCATAGATCCTCCCAAAGGCTGTTGTGGGTGTCCTGTTGTTGGTATACGTTCCCCTATAGTGATTCCACTGTAGGGATCTTGACATCTTTTCCTGCTCGTGGACTATTGTCTAAGCGACACTGATCTACCCAGGTCACGTGGGGCTTCACATATCTTTCCTCCCAGGGGCTTGGGCTCCTTAAGCAAAGTGCTCAATCTCCCCTCCTGAGTATTGCGTACAAAGGCGTCTTAGGTGGGAACCTTTATCATGCCCTATAGGATTCAGTTACTTTCTTCCCAAGGACCTGGCTGCTTGCCTGTCTTTTACTTGCAACACTAAAAAATAGACCATTCGAATGATAGCTCAGTTAAGATAGGCTGCCCCTATCCCTGGCACCCTGACTCGGTTGGTTGGAGTGTCATCCTTACACCAAAAGATTGCAAGTTCGATTCCTCTTCAGGGCATAGACCTGGGTTTCGGGTTTGACCCCTGATTACAAGTATGGAGGCAAGCAATCGGTGTTCCTCTCTCACATAATGTCTCTCTCTCTCTCAAATCAGTAAAGCATATCCTCGGTTCAGGATTAAATAAATAAATAAGTAAATTATTAAAAAAGACAATCTTCCCCTAGATAAGTTGTGCCTCGAGGAGCTGCCATAATTTAAAACTTTTCCTCATTTTAAACTCCAAACACCTATTCAAGGCCATGTGCTGCCAAAAGTAAGGCAACGAAGAATTTCAGGGCATACCAAAAGGAGGTGAGTTTTTAAATCTGCATATGTTCATAGTGTTGAATAAAAATCCCTGTGTGTACCCCAAAATGAATTAGACTTCTGTCTGAAAAATTTAGGGAGGAGGAAAAAAAACATGTCCTCTCTAAAACAAACTCCTGCAAATTAAACTGACAAAAGATGCATTAGCAAGAGAAAAGACAGTTTACTCACAAATGCAACATGAATATACATGGGAGTTCTTAGTGAAGAAAAACTCCAAGGGGTGGTTAGAATTGGGGGCTTATATACCACTAGAGGCCTGGTGCTCAAAATTCCTACATGGGTAGAGTCCGTAGGCCTGGCACGCACTCAGGGCCGACCAGGTTCCCCGCCTCCCCGTTTCCTCCTTCCCTCGCTGCACATGCCACCCCGTGGTTCCCCCACTCCCACTCCCTGCCTCGCTGCCTCCCCATCTCCTCCTTCCCTTGCTCCCTCAGTACCCAGCCACCACCGCTGGTCTACCACCATGTTCTGCGCCGCCTCCTGGTGGTCAGTGCACATCATAGTGAACAATCAAACTCCTGGTCTCACGGTCAAACTCCCAAGGGGACACTTTGCATATTGGCCTTTTATATATATAGATCTTAATAGGTGAAAGGAAAGGGGAGAAAGGCAATGGAAAAACAAATGACTTCTTAGAAGGGGTGGGAGAAAAGACATTAATGGAAGACAAATGACTCCTTTGAGAAGATAAATGGACTCTTGGGAGAATATATGGGAGCTATGATAGTCTTGAATGTCTGTTTGGATGTGGTGCCTACTTGAGTCCTAGTCTCCAAGATTAAAGTTGTTCCCATGGAAGGGATTTATGACAATTGAATTGTTTTGGGAGTGTCTGCAATTAATTTACATAGGAAGATGAGGGATTTCAGGAACTCAACCTTCATCTCAAAATAATTTCAGCACCACAGTGGCATATTTGGGCATGGCATGTCTTTATCCCCTTCAAAAACGACCAAATCATTTGAACATTATAAAATACTAGAGGCCCAGGACATGAAATTCGTGCATGGGTAGGGTCCCTAGGCCTGGCCAAAAGGCCCTTCCTGGCCAAAAGGCCCTTCCTGGCCAAAAGGCCCCTCGGTGTCTGTCTGTCTGTCTGTCTGTCTGTCTCTCTCTCTCATCCGGAATCAAACCACCAGCCCTTCAATCCCCAGGCCAGCACTCTATCCACTGAGCCATACCAATCTACACTCTTCCCCTCTCTCTCTCTTTTTTTTTTTAGGCCATAAGGCAGGGGGTTTTGAATCCGTACCAAAAGGAGGAATACTTGGACACAGAGCAGTCCAAGTAAGACCCCCGAGGCTTGAAATAGTGTACAAGTTGGGGAATTATGATGTGTTCCAACCATAAAGTGAAAAAAGGATGGAAGGAGATGTGGTTGGAGAACGGGCTCCCAGGCTGTCCTCACATGGAAGTCATTACAAAACCTCTCTTTCCCACACTCCCTCCTCACTTTCTTTCTCCCTTTCACCAGGTTCATTTTTAAAATAACCCCTCAATTGAAAACAATTCTTTTTGAGATTGTTTTTTCTCCCTTCTAAACAGCCCTGACTGGTTTGGCTCAGTGGATAGAGTGTCGGCCTGCGGACTGAAGGGTCCCAGGTTTGATTCCAGCCAAGGGCATGTCCCTTTCACCAGGTTCACTTATTTGCTTTAAAATAACCCCTAAATTGAAAATTGAAAACAATTCAGGCCTTACTCAGGATTTTCATCTTTATCCTGAGAATAATAGGAAACCATTTGGCAGACTTAATTAAATGAGTGGTCAGAGCAGGTTTTCTTTTTAAGTTTATTCTCGTTGCTGCATTGAGAATGGTCTGAGAAGGAATGGACAGGAAAGATTTGGGCAGAGCAGTCAGGTGGTGATAGATAAGAGAGATCATGGTGAACTGAAGTGGTGGGAGCAATAAGATAGAAGGAGTATTGGACAGCTGTGGAAAGTATTTCCAGGGTAGAATGGATAGGTCTTCCTGATGGGTTGAATGATCACTTACCCTCTCTGCATCCACCCTGTTGGGCATTTAACTTTGAAGTGTCCTCTGCCTCTGTCTCTGGACTTGACCATGTGCCTGGCTTTGGGTAATAGAATGAAGCAGAAGTGCAAGTATGGTGCTGCTAAGTCTACAACTCGAGAGGCCTTGCTCTTTCTTGTGTTTCTGTCATCCCAATGAGGACATTCCTGAGGTAGCCTACTGGCATGAACAGATACATGTCAGAGACTTGACGTGCCCAGTCAGCCCAGTTGAGACTCGTCTAGATGAGTGGTCGGCAAACTCATTAGTCAACAGAGCCAAATATCAACAGGACAACGATTGAAATTTCTTTTGAGAGCAAAATTTTTTAAACTTAAACTATATAGGTAGGTACATTGTTATTAACTTAATTAGGGTACTCCTAAGGCTTAGGAAGAGCCACACTCAAGGGACCAAAGAGCCACATATGGCTCACGAGCCGCAGTTTGCCAACCATGGCTCTAACCAACTGAGCTACCCGGCCAGGGGCTGCAATATAAATTAAAAAAAAATAAACTTTACTTTTATTATTATTTTTAAAATTGATTTGTTTTAGAGAGAGGAAGGGAGAGAAACATCGATGTGAGAGAAACATTGATTGGCTGCCTCTCACAAGTGCCCCTATTGGGGATCAAACCCACAACCCAATCCTACCACATATGTATTGTGCATTCCTATGGAAACACTGAGATGAGTAACTCAAAGGGGTGGGTAGAACTTGGGCTTATATAACATCTTAAAAGAATAATACATTTTTAGGGAAGTGACAAGACAAAGGAAAAGGAATTTTGAGTTTCTAGATTGGCAAGTTATTGTGGGAAGGCAAATCTATGGGGAAATTAATGGAAGGTAAAGGCTAGTGTTAGCAAGATTTGTTATGTAGACTTCTCTAGTGTAGACTACAATAGTCTCGGATGATTAACTTCTGTCCTGGGTAGAAATTTCTGTCCTGTTTTTACAAATTGATGTCCTTTTTTAAGGGAGGGCAGAGAACTTTTATTGAACTACTTCTTTTTAACTACTTTTAGCTCAAAATAATTCTTAGGCAAAAGTGGCTTAATAATATTCTATTTTAAGGCTTAATAATATTTCATTGCATGTATATATCACATGTTGTTTGCCCATCTGTCAGTGGACACTTGGGTTGTTTCCGTCTTATGGCCATTGTGAATAATGCTGCTGTGAACCTGGATGTACAAATGGCTCTTCTAATTTCTGCTTTTGGTGGAGTTGCTGAATCGTATGGCTCTCACTTGTTTTTAATTTTGAAATCCTATTGGTGGGATGTTAGAATTCTTAGATTGATTCTCTAATTTTCTTATCTTTTTTCCTCATTCTCTTTGACTTTCCTTTTTATGCTACTTTTTGGAAGTTTCCTTTATCGTGGTTTTCAACTCTTCTCTCCTTCTAATTTTCTTCCTCTTTCTCTCTTTTTTTTCTATTGTTCCTTCTTCCCTTCTTTTTTTCCTTCCTTTCCTCCCTCCCTCTCTTTCTTGGACTTTAGCTATATGTCTTACATGGAACAAGCACTGATTTGGAGTTAAATCATGAAGCAATTTTATTATTGTCTATTAGTCTCCTTTTATTATTACATAGGACTAGTGTTTTCTTTGCCTGTGAATGAAATGTGAAGGGAAAGAAGGAGAAGAAATCAGAGACCTGGATAGTAAAGTCAAGGTGTGTAGTTTCTTATAGGTAATACTTTTCTACATGATTTTTATAAGAAAACATAGCCAGCCTAAGTGCCCATCAGTAGATGAATGGATTAGAAAACTGTGGTACATCTACATGATGGAATACTATGTTGCTCTAAAAAGGAAGGAACTCTTACCATTTGCAACGGCATGGATGGAACTGGAGAGCATTATGCTAAGTGAAATAAGCCAGTCAATGAAGGAAAAATACCACATGATCTCACTCATTCATGGGTAATAGAGACCATTATAAACTTTTGAACAATAATAGATACAGAGGCAGAGCTGCCTCAAACCGATTGTCAAACTGCAGCGGGAAGGCCGGGGAGGGTTGGGGGCAGGAGGTAGGGGGGTAAGAGATCAACTAAAGGACTTGTATGCATGAATATAAGCATAACCAATGGACATAAGACACTGGGGGGTAGGGGAGGATAGGGGACTGTCTAGGGCGGGGGAAAAAAAATGGACACATATGTAATATCCTTTGTAATACTTTAAGCAATAAATAAATAAAAAAAAGAAAACATAGCCACTATTTTTTAATTAAGTAGTTTGTATTTTTACAACCTCATTAGCAGATATAAAATGTTAATATTTAATACAGATGTAATACATAATTTCAATTACGTTGAAACATCTCCACAACCCCACCTGTCTCCAAAAGGGTTGACTCATCCACATCCTCTGCCACAGCTTGTACTTCTGTTTTATTCATAACAGACTGTATCGCAATCATTTGTTTGCTTGTCTGTTTCCCTTCCAGACAATAAGCTACTTGAGGGGTCTCATTGTCTCTCCAGTGCTTGGAGTATAGTGTTATTAAACAAATTTCTGTTGAATTAAACTGACAATTCAAAGGGTAAAAAATCAAAGATTCAGCAAAAGAATCCAAAGCAAGTGCTGATTCCAGAAGACAGGCTGTTTGTCTACTTGGAAAGAAATATCTCTCACTCATGATTATGACCTCTGGTTTCATCCTTTCCTCCTCCTTCATTGAGTAGGGGAGGGGCTAACAATTTTTTCTACTGTCAGTTCAGGGCTGCCTCCACCCAGCATTAGACAACAGGGCCAAGAATATTTTTCTCCTAAAAAGGAAATTCTGATTACAGTGATCATGTTCAAATACCTAAAGGTTTGCTGGAATCTGACCCTCAGTTACCCTGGGAATTACCATATTTTGGGAAAAAAATTACTCTGAAATAAGATAATGAGAGGCTTATCCTATATAATAAAAGTATAATATCTAAATCGACTGAATGGCTGAACAACTGGTCGGCAGGGGGTGGGGCCGGCGAGCAGGTGGCACCAGGCCAGCCAAGGTATGTGCCAGCTGGCAGAGGGAGGGGACAGCAATCGGGGGTGATGGTGACCAGCAGTGGCGAAGGGGCGATCAGGGTGCGGGGGCGGGGGGAGCGGGGGCAGCTGCTCACTGGTCAGCACCTTCCCCAGATTGGCCCGTCAGTCACCTCCTGTAGAGGGAGGCCGGACTGTGACTTAGGCCAGCTCCCAGTGGGACATCCCCTGAGGGCTCCCAGACTGTGAGAAGGCAGAGGCTGGGCTGAGGGGACACCCCCGCCCCCAGTGCACTAATTTTCATGCACCAGGCCTCTAGTTTGTAAATATTTGGCTCACCTTTATGAGAGACATATCTTTACACTATACAAGTGTAGAGTATGTTTTATGGGTTTTATTTTCCTTCATAGCTCTGTAAAATCAGAGCTTTATTGGTGTAAGCCCTCTGTGCGAAATAAATGATAGATAAACAGATGATCATTTTATTTCATGATCGAGACAAAATGTGCTCGGCTTTACTGCACCTGATCTCCCACTGAAAGAAGAGTTTTAAAGTGCATAGTAGTTAATTTTCTTTGGCAGGATATGAGCTGTAAACATGTTTGCAATTGCTTTTTCTCTTTATTAAATTAGAAATTTTCAGTGATTATAATTTTTTACTTCTCTGTGGGGAACCTGGAAATAATTTGTTATATCTGTGTTTTCTATTTTTCAGATGCAATTGCAATGTTACCTGGAGTGACATGGGATACAATTTTAATAATTAGTTTTAGCATATTACTACCATGGTATAGTAATATTGACTAGTATAGGACAGAAACTTAATTTTATCTTTTATACCAAGTCTGACAAGTAATGTTTGGCTCTGTGGACTATTGATCTTAGAATGTGATGAGGCTGCATTGAGACTCAATAGGAAACAGTGCTACACCTGGTTAGAGATGGCTTCCTAGGTTCAGGAGTCGGATCCTAGTCATATGATTAGAGTAGATAAGTGGGAAGGGGGTTGGAGACCACTCCTGAACCCATTGGGAATGGGCTTCGGTTTCACTGACAGATCCCTTCATTGCTCCCTTCTGCATTTCTCTAAGCCTTCTCCTATACCTGGAATCAATTGATATATCTTCTTCAATTAGCATAATGATTTTAGGGTTTATCCATATTGTAGCATGTATTGCTTCCTCATTTACCTCATTTTGTCTATCCACTCATAAGTTGATGGACATTTGAGTTATTTCCACTTTCTGACTGTTATGAATGATGCTGTTAAACACATTTGTGAACACATTTTTTGTGGACATGTGCTTTTATTTCTCTTGGGTATATAATCAAGAGGAGCATTTCTGATGTGTAACTCTATGTTTAACATTTTGGGAAACTGCCAATCTGTTTTTCAGAGTGGGTGCACCATCTTACAATCCTTCCAGTAGTGTAGAGGGATTCCCATTTCCTTACATCTTCACCATCACTTGTTATTGTCTGTGCTGTTTAAATTTTAGCTCATAATGGGTGTGAGGTGGTAGCTCATAGGGTTTGATTTGCATTTCCCTGATGGCTAATATGCTGAGTATCTTTTCTATCATGCTGTTTTAAGAATCTATTTCTGTGCCAGTCATCAATGCCTACTGTGTGCAAGGTACCTAAGCACAGGTGCATTAATGGAACTGAGTCCAATTTATTTGTAAATTAGGGATATAATATTTATTTCATGGAATTATTATAAGGACCAAACAGTGGTTCACAGCTCAGACATTAATCAGCTAAAATTCTAATCCAGGATCTGTCTCTTACTATCTGTAACTTCATATATAATTTAGTGTTTCTTAGCTTTAGTTTCTTCATTAAGAAAAGGTTATCTCTCCTTCCATACTGCTGTGAGGATTGAATGAGAAAATGCAAGCATATTTCTGAGCACACTGCCTGCCACATAATCACTGAAAGAGAGGCAGCTCTTCCTTCAGAGGTGTCAGTTCCTGAAGTAGCCAGTGGAGCCCTCCCAGACCCCTTTACTATGCCCCTGCCCATGAGGGTTGACTTCTTAGAGCTCACTGCTGGTCTCTTTTTCCAGAGAATGGCCCTGGGGCTTAGCCCTACATTCCCCCACTGGCGGGGGGGGGGGGGGGGGGCAGAGGACAACAGACAGCTAATGACTGACTGATTCCTTATTCAAAAGTCTGGTCCCTGGCCTCAAAGCAGACCTACTCTTGGGTGCAGTTTCTGCTCCGCAGCTCTCTCCCTGTGAATCAGGCCAAAGTCAGTCTTTGCCCAAGACCACATCCTTGTTTGCTCTTCCTCCTTACTTTCCAGCTCCACCCTCCCCCTACCTGCTTTTTCTGAGTACACCCTTCAACAAATTACAGACCCAAAACCCAGTCCCACTTTGCCTCTTGGGAGCCTACCCAAGACAGTGCCCTACCCAGCGAGAGCCCAGCATGACCCTCCTTCAGCACCGTCCTTCGCTTCACCATCATCCCCTCTCCCCTTACTGCCTCCCCACCACACCCTCACCCACATTCTCCTGCAAAGAGAAGAGGAGAGGCATGTTAGGAAAGTGTGAAGGAGATAGAAATAATACAAGAAAAAGAAGCTGGAACTGTGAGGAAGAAAACGAGGAATGAATGAAGTGCCGGAGAGAGGAGAAATGTAGCCATACACGGGGGCTATGAGCGACATAAATTCCACAATAAAATTTATGGCTGTGGTATGACAGAAAAAAATTCCTTCTTTACAGCCCTCGCAGAAACTCCTCTCTAAGAAGGATGTGTCCTAAAAATGGATCTTTGTTTTAAGAGGTTAGCTGATACTTGCGAAGATGAGAAGCAGAAGGGAGATAAATTACTCTGTATAGAATGGGAAGGCTGGGGTGGCAGGAGGCTGGAGGAAGCACCTGAGGTGAGGAGGGGAGGGTGGAGAGGAATAGGTGTGGATAGTGACAGGACTAAATCAGAGATCCTTAGGAATGATTTTATTTTCATTTTAATGAAGGTTGTTTTTTTTTAAACCACAGGTGTCCAATGTAAACCCAGCTTCCAGCCTTTTTTCAAGAAATCATTAATAAAGATCCATTTCTCACTGATGTGCTGGGGCGGGGGTAGGGGCTGCGGGGGTGTGTTGAACTATTTTTAGAACAGTGAGTCCTGATTCCGAAGCAGATGTAGGGGGAATAGTTGACTAGGCACTGTCTCCTGGGAGCCAGTCTCCGGGAGTCACAGTGGTATACCTACCCTGCTTCTAAAGGAAAATCCTGAGAAAAAGAAAGGACAAACTAGGAGCTTGTGCATATATATGTATTTCTTTTTCCGACAGATTTTATTCACTAAAATAGAGCTGAGGCCAGAGGGGGATGGCGACAGAGAGGCAAGGGGCAATGCAGTAAAAATCCCCCAAGCACATCCTTGGGTGTTGCACTGAGCTGCTCTAGGAAACCTGGAAATTTCCATGAATGGGGGCTCTGGTGTGGTTCCATGACTTGTGTCTATTTCTGGGATTTTAGTGATTTCAGTGGCTTCTAAGTAATTACAGTTCTTTTGTTTGTACCTCGATTTCTCAACTCCTGTTATACACCAGCGTGAAGCATCTGTCCTCAGAGTCCCTGCAGGAGCCCTGCTGCTACAGGAAGGAAGGAGGAGGGTGGCATGGGCACGAAGTCTGTTTCTCTCAGAAAGTCCTCCTGCAGCTCCGCTGAGCCATTTGCTTCTATCTTGTAGGTGAGAGCGGGGTCCCTCAGCCAGCCTGCGTGTGGGGGTTATGAGAAGGCAGGCGTTCTAGCTGTCCAGCCTCCTTCGTAGAGGACACAGGCGAGAAGCAAGATGTGAGTGGCCTTTGGCTGGCCAAGCTGTTTCATCTGCCAGAAAACAGTATAAAAATCGGGAAAGTGAATAAATGTGCAACATCTGACACACTAGCAAGGACCCTGCAGCGTAGGCACCCTGAGAGAGGATGGCCCCTGTCAAGGATAAGGAGAATTCTCACACGCACAAGGTTGAAGTATCAGAATTTAGAGAGACCAGGCACTGCACGGGTGGCGGTGTGGGGAAAAGCTGAAGAGGAGGCATTGGTGGAAATACATATACCAAACAAACTGTCAAGTTTCCTCCCCATGCCCCCTACACACAGAAAATAGTTTAGTCTCCTGAGACCTGTGAGACAATGTGGAGACCACGTGAAGATGGCATTCGGAATCTTGTCCCCCTCTTAACCCTGTGAGCCAGGTGGATATACCTCAGAAAGGAAATGGAAGGATTCTTCCCTAGGGAAATTAAGAGCCCGGGAGAAAAATCTTTAGAAATAGACACTGACATTTGGCTTTTAATCTCTCTATAGCCAGGCAAAATCTGAGTCACTGCTCCGAAGCTGGGATTAAGAGCAGTTGCATCTTCTCAGTGTGAATCCCCCACTTTAAGTGATGAGGAAAATAAGACCTTTTTTTTGAAGCAGGGGTGGGGGTGGGTTGGGGGGGAGGGGGGGCTAGCAGCCTGACTCTGTACCTAGTTAATCAGTATCCCTAATGCACATTCTTCTTAGCTTATAATCAAGTCACTGCCCCTTCCTTAATTATCTGGTCTTGCAAGACCTGTTTACCTAAATACTCCCATTTTCCAGAGGTCATAAACCATGAGCCATACACAACCTCCAGAGGGGGTTATTGGCGCTGGTGCCAGGCCAGGCCTTTAGGTGTGGTTTCACGGCCCCATCCCAACACACGGGGCTTTTTGCAAAGCCCATGAAAAGCCCAGAAGTCTGGTCCATATTTGGGAGACAAAGAAACCAAAGGGTATAAAGAAAAAGCTTCCTCCATATTGGCTTGCTCAGGATTTGGAAACAGGCTCCCCTGAGTCATGGTACTAGTACATCTGGAAATACATGGGTTTTTTCCTGTATCTCTGAGTACTCCTGTGTGTATCTTCCGGTCACCTGGTAAATTCTATAACTTAAGAGCTGTGTGCTGGCAGAGGCAGTAGCTTGGTAGCATGGTCTTGGTTTGCCTTTCCTGACATAGAACTGCAACTCCAGGAGTGGGTGAGGGAGATTGTGACCCAGTATTCTCAGCTGCTATGCTTGGGGTAGAGCCTTCACCCTATGAATCGGGGCTGGGTGAACCTAGAATCATGTCTCTGCACAGGGAGCAAGTAACGCTCCCAGATATCATAGATTCCAGAGCCTCTGACTAGGCAGTGGGGGACAGCCTTACATTCTTGACTACTCCCACCCGGAGTGTAACTTTCCTCACGCTGAGCTGGGGGATGAAGGAGGGAGCAGGTCAAGGCTCTAATGCCGAAGACTCTCCCTGTGCTTACCAAGAAATAGCAGATTTTGCCCTAACCGGTTTGGCTCAATGGATAGCGCGTTGGCCTGCGGACTGAAAGGTCCCAGGTTCGATTCCGGTCAAGGGCATGTACCTTGGTTGCGGGCACATCCCCAGTAGGAGGTGTGTAGGAGGCAGCTGATAGATGTTTCTCTCTCATCGATGTTTCTAACTCTCAATCCCTCTCCCTTCCTCTCTGTAAAAAAAAAATCAATAAAATATATTTTAAAAAAAAGATTTAGCAGATTTTTTGAGTAAATGTTTCTTTACTTTGCTGTATGCCCTTAGAGCAATTTTAAGAGATTTTAAATGGTTGTATCTTTATAATTTTCACATTAAATGTTTGTTCTGCTGGAGGGCAGGTCTGGAACTCGTGTTGTGCTCCATTTTGATTGTTGGTGGGAATGTTGGAGGGATAGAGCATCCATAGCTCCACAACTGTTGTGGAAGAGATATGATAGAGGCCGTTTACTTTTATGGAGGAGATAGGAAACTCTAAACCTGTGTTCCTTTCCCTCTCTTCGGACTTAGGAGTCATTGGGCAGATAGTGTGGATGCTATAATCCAGCCACATACTATAAATGAATGTGGTCGGATCAAGATTTATTAATAGAGAATGAGTGTTCATTCTTCTCTCACTCTTTTACTAGCTAAAGCAGGGGTGGGCAATGTCTGGCCCGCGGGCCATGTAAGGCCTGCAAAATCATTTGGTCTGGCCCTGCCATGGCAACTGCAGGTGGGACTTGAAATGCAATAAATCTAGGAGCTTTTTTCATAGCGACATATATTAAGTGAATCATAATAATAACATAAATTTTGAGGGACAAGCAAGGAACATCCATTATGGGATAGACAGGACACATATGAGTACATGATGGACAGACACATAAGCTTCTTGTTGGCTGCCTGTGGCCCCTCTGCTTATATTGGGGTGACTCAGAGGATAATCAGTGCTAGGCAGGCTGGAAGTGTACATGTTTCGAAAGTGTTAATACACTGTGGTGAGACTATGGAAATCTGGTGAGAGGAGATACGATGAGATGATTCCTCATGATGTTGATGACCTTGCCTCCAATGATTGATGACAATGTTGTCAAGTTCTTTTTTGACACAGAGGATAACTCCAACCCAACCTTTATCCATACGTCCACGATTAACAATCCTTGCAAAAATTGAATCTCAGATGAAGATTAAGAACATTACTATACATTACAGAAAAGACATCAAGAGTCAAGGCCATTCCCTTCTGAACTGTAGACTTTCTGGTGAGAAATCAGGTGTCAGCCTTATGGGAACTACTTATGGGAACAGTTTGCTTTTTCCCTTGCTGCTTTTAAGATTCTCTTTTTGTCTTTAATTTTTGGCATTTTAATTATGGGTGTGGGCCTATTTGGGTTCTTCTTGCTTGGGGTTCTCTGTGCCTACTGTACTTGTGTGACTTTTTCCTTTACCAAATTAGGGAAGTTTTCTGTCATTATTTCTTCAAGCACGTTCTCTATCCCTTTCTCTCTTGCTGCATCTTCTGGCACACCTGCTATTCGAATATAGTGTCATTTCATGTTGTCCCACAACTCCCTTAAGCCGTCCTCCTGTTTTTTAATTGCGTTTTCTTTTTGGTTTTCTGATTGAGGGATTTTTTTTTTCCAACCCTGTCTTCTAATACACTGATTCAGTCCTCAGCTTCTCCTAATCTGCTTATATTCCTTTCAATGTGTTCTTTATTTGTGCTATGCCATTCTTTATTTTTGACTGTTCTTTTTTCATAGTTACTGTATTTTTTCTCATGCTGTTGAGCATCTTTACCATCATTACTCTGAACTCTGTTTCAGATAAGTTTCTTATCTCCATTTCATTTATATATTCTTCTGGAGAATTCTCTGGTTCTTTCATTTGTGGGTTCTTTGTTTCCTCATTTTGGCTGCCTGTTTGGGTTTGTGACTATGTATTAGGTAGATCTGCTACTCCTCTCAGCCAATAGTGCAGGACAGTGTCAAATGCTGTTTCTGACTATTAGATCAGGCAAAGACTCAAAGCCTTCAGAGACCACCTCTGGCTATAGACTGTTAGGATTCCTCTTGATCTTCCCTCAAGCAATCGTCCACAGGTGTGGCAAGAGTTTTTTTCAACAGGTTGGGGTAATTGTTTCTGCCTGGAGGCTAATTGTTATTCTCAGTGTCTTAAGGGGCAAGGTGTTTTCCAATAGGGTGGATCAGCTCTCTTCTCCCCACCTCCCCCTACCGCAATGCCACCTGTATAGCAATTGTTTATGTGAGAAAGATTACCTCTGCTATGCATTGGCCCTTTAAGAGGGTGCCTGAATTTCCAGCCATCTCTCCCTGGCAGATAGCTACCCCACTGCTTTTCACAGCCAGATATTATGTGGGTACCCTTCTCAGTTCTGGTGCTCTCTCCTGGGGGGCCCAGCTTGGGAATTAGACCCCTGAGTTCTCAGTGGAAATCCCCCACAGCTGAGATATTACTCTGGAACTTCAACCCCCTCAAAGCTGAGATATCTCTCTGGAACTTCAGCTGCTTTCTGTGGGGGCCTGGTCAGCGCCCTTTCATGCCTCCACCCTTCCTACCGGCCTCTATGCAGTCTCCACTTTTGGTCCTCGGTTATCAGGGTTCTCTCCAATGAGTCTGGATTATTCAGTAAGTTTTTTTGTATTTTATAATTGTAATTCCAGTTTGGACCTGGAAGCGTGTCCGTGCAGCATCCACTTACTCTGCCACCATTTTTAATCTCCACTTTTTTGACTCTGGATTTTGGGGGTGAAGTCTCTCAATAGCATACAAGGATCTGATTGTATAAATGTACCTGCTGCATAAGTCTCTGCCTGTAGCTTCAGATTGGTGGTTTTTGCCCTTGGAATGGAAACACCAGACCTTGGCCCACTCTCTGTGATACATACAGGGCATTTATTTCATTTAGATTTCCCTCCATGACGTCAGTAAACTATCATGTTAGGTCAATTTATGCCAAACAAGATCATGACAGTTCCGAGGTTGCTAAGGTTTGTTGTGTGTTTGATGAAAGGGAATTGATTTCAGATTCTTAGATGAGATTTCTCTCTGTGGGATGGAATCAGGTGAAGATGGGTAGGGAGGCAGCTTGGGGTGCAGGTTTAAAAAAAATAGTCAAAATGAATGTTCCAAAGAGGTGATTTCTAGGATGTCAAAGGGCCCAGGGCTAGAGCAGTCAGTAATAGTTGAAGCAGGTTACCTGGAAAATAAGTGTGAGAGCTTCATGGATGCGGTCGGCTTCTGGGTTGCTGGTAGACATAAAATTTGCACACTATCCCATACCTGGTTGAGTATTTTAAAATTATAAGCATAGGATTTTATATTTGGGGTGAAGAAATTATCTGGCACGTGGTACTTTTTTTTTTAAATGTCAAATTTCAGTCTTAATAACTTTTATAAAAAATAAAAACATAAAGACACCTCATATCTACTGTGTGACCCTCCTGAAATGATGGCCATCTACTAGTATTCTATGGAAATCAATGGCTTTTCAAATGTGGTTAAGTGGGGTTGAGAAAATAGACGTATGACTTCCTTGGCGTTTTGCCTTCTTTAAGGAGCCCAGTTGCTTTGGAAAAGCCAAGAAAATCATCAAGATTATTTTTAGGGGTTATTGTACTGGGGATTTTAAGAATAAGATAAGGTCTTGGGTTATTTCTAGGTCAGGGGAATGTGGAAAGGTATGCAGTTTGTGAAGTGCTTCGTTGTAGCTAATTAATCCATAAGGGGAACGTAGACTGTAGACATAAGTACAAACCTAGTGCAACTTTCTGTATGTTGTTGGGGTAATAAAGTTTCATAGAGCAAGCACATCACCTCCCTGATTTCACAATGCCTTTATTAGTATCTGTATTAGCCCTTAATTTTGTCGAAGTTTTTCCCCCCTCTTCCTCTTGAAAAATAAGTTCCAAAATATAGTTTCCGGAATCTTCCATCATTTAAATGTTTGCCCTTTCTTCACTACGGGCAGTTCACACAAGGCAAAGCTATTAAACAGTTGGTTTTAGTATGGTGTGTAACTTTGCTGAATATTAAACTAATTTTTACAAGGTCTTATCTTAAACCTCAAATCATGTAATTAATAATTTGCCTGTTTTATTTATACCTAATTGTAATTCTTTTATTAATAAAAGATAATGGAAAATGATCCTTTATTAAGCTGATGGCTAGAACTACATTTAATTTTCCTGCAGTATATGAAGTATTATATCAGAGTATTAAAAGATATGTAATATTTTATTGATAAATCTATCCTTTAAAAGGAATACCTTTTAGGATGTCATCATTCTGATTTGAATCATTAAATGTTGATAATATGCACTGTTTATTATACATTTAGTGTTTCCAGAGATTCACTTAATTGTCTTTTTGCCCACGTATATTATATAGTCTATTTGCAATTGTTTTTAAAAAGTGACATTAAAAGAATAGTTTATGTAGAGAAACATTAGTAGATGTTAATTGTCCCCCCACCTACATTTATGGGTGTTAGTTTAACTGCTTTGCTAGCTGCAAAGCTGTATTGCCAGAGTACAAGTGTGTTTGTAAACTATATGGGAACTAAAAATCAGGAATAAAACCATTTTCTTAAAAAAAAAAAAAAAAAGAGTCGATGATGAGAACATTGGATGTGTTCCAAACTCAAGATGGCAACTACAAAGTAAAGTCGATGCAGTGTCGATCTTTCCAAGAGAAAGGGACAAATGATTGTTGTCGATGTCAAAGGCAAACCTGTATGCCTAGGTTGTGGTGATGTATTAGCAGTAATGAAAAAAGCCAATCTGAACCATCATTACATCTCAAAAAATGCTAAACTCATTGAATTGTTCTTAATACAGTTTAATAAATGGACACTAAATATACCTCTCCCCTGCTTTCTTATTAGATTTTTGCCAGTAGTATTGAGTATGGAGAATGCTGATCTTTATATCAGAGGCAGGAGAAATGGGAGAGACTCAAACTCTGTTTTAAGAAAAGCATCTGTTTGGCCTATGATTCTTTTTTCTCAGTTAAAAGATATAAAACTTGTAAAACATATGTATTTTTATTTGATTTACATATTCAATTCCATGGTTATATAATGTGTGCTTCATTAACAGCTGTTTAAACTGAGGTTCTGAGCCCTGGCTGGTTTGGCTTGGTGGTTACAGTGTTGGCTCGAGGAGGGTCTGGGTTTGATTCCTGGTCAAGGGCATGTACCTGGGTTGCAGACAGGATTCTGGCCCAGGTTGGGTTGTGAGCAGGAGGCAACCGATCAATGTGTCTCTCTCATATGGATGTTTCTCTCTCCCTTCCCTTCCTTCCACTCTCTCTAAAAATCAATGGAAAAAATATCCTCAGGTGAGGATTATAAAAAAAAAACAAAAGAGAAAAACCGAGATTCTTCCAGCTAAGAGAATGCTAAACAAAAGTATATGAAATGGCATTCCACCCATACTCCTCAAAAGAGTAAATGGAGAGTTTTTCACTGGCTGATGTCACAATTGGTGGAAGGGGTAACAGCTGTGCAGGACTCCTCCCGTTTCACAACTTAGATAACTGAGGATGGTGTTATTTCAACAAGGTATGACTGTAGGAGAGGAGCATTTTAGGGAGGTAGAAGAAATGATGTTTGGGGGTTGGCTGCCTATGCCTGTGGGACACCTAGCTGGATATTTAGTGGACAGGTAAATAAATAGATTTGGACTTTGGAGATGCTTGAGTGAATGATACTGATTTTGAAATCAGTAACATAATAATAGCAGAAACATACGAGGGAATAAATATGATGATCAAGTTAGGAAGTGAATTTGTGGTAGAGGAGTCTTATGGGCAGAAGACAGAAAGGGGTGAGATGCTAGAGTTTGGAGAAAGGAAGAGGATCAAGCATCAGGAACTGAAAAGCTGTAAATAGAGCAAAGTATTTCAGGAACTCTGGGAGGTGAGAAATTTTAGAGGGAAAGAAAGTGGACAATCTTATCTAATCCCGAAGCAAGGCTAAATAAACACTAAAACAGAAAAGTATTCTGGCCATTCAGACCTTTATTGAGTATTGCGTAAATGGATTTGGTAGCCAGGAGGTGGTTATCTGTCTTCCCAAGTTAGGGGGCAGTGGAGGGGACGGAAGGTTGCTGCAGGCTGCGGAGTGAATTGAAGGCAAGGAAGCTGGCAGAGGGAATGTAATCTACGACTTCAAAACCTTGAAAGAAAAGGAAGGAAAACCTGGCCCATAAGCTTACCTACAGGAATGCAGGCTCCAAGCTGTTATCCTAAAAAATGAAGTAACCAGTTATCATACCAGCAAAATGGGTTTAGTCAGGAATAGCAGATAACTGAATTTTGGGACAAGCATACTATAGCCAAAACTATAGGCATGTGCAAAGATCAAAGGAGAGGAACTTCACTGAGAAAAAGGAGGAAGTAGGGAGGAATTGTTTTGAAAGAAACTCCAAAAGTGCCGGGTGATGAAGGTTTCTCATTGGCTGAGTTGCTGGGCAAGGAAGGAACTCTTCCTTCTGGGGAGTAAAGCAGTATCCACTCGCAAGGTGTCTCTTGGTCTTGAGGTGTAATGGACAATTCCTCCTGAGGATCTCATTGACTTTGCCTGCTTCAGGGTGAGAGCTCCCCCTTCTGGCCTCCTGACTTCATTCTAAACGAGGCTTTCCTTTATTTTCACAAAGGGAATAGGGTTAAACATTTTTTTTTTCATTTTTATTGAAAAATGAAGTCCCCAAACCCAATATATCTGACCTAGTTACATAAGGACTTAAAGGAAAGAAAAGTCAAGGGGTCAGGGAGTTGAGGGTACCAGCAGGAGAGTAGTTGAAAGTCTGTTCTCCTCCCTCTTTTCTCATTTCCTCAGCTCAAACCCTTGCTTGATTCTACTATACCTAGCAGACACCAACTAGATAGTGGATCTGTTGGTTGTCGCCAGCCTGTTGCCTGTAAGTGATGGGTTCAGAAAAATTTTCAAGGTAAATGTTGAGAGTACCATGGATCTACCCTCCCATCATCAAATGGATCATTCCTTTTTTTGTATCTATATGAAGTGATGGATGGTAAGTTTCATTTCATTATACATGTAAGTCAAATAATTATGCTATACACCTTAAACTTATACACCGATGTATGTCAATTATATCTCAGTAAAACTGGAGAAAATGGAACAGTTGGGAACATCCTCAGAATGCAGTTGTTGTATTTATCTTGAATTGATACATTGCTTAGAAGAAGCTGAGCTCCTGGGACAAGGCGTTCTTACCTGAATAGATCTTTAGACCCCTGAATCCCTGCTGTCTTCTGGATATCCTTATACCATTCCACCTCTGTTCAATGCTATACTATTCCACCTCCACGTCAATGCTATTCAAACTTTAAATCTTTTCCCCCCCAAAGCCATGTTTTCAAGTGAAATTCCACGTAGATTCAGATAAAAGTGTACTTGTTCTCATTGAGGCAGGGATGTGGGAGGTTTTCTCTCCTGACTAGTGGCTCCTTCCAGAAACACCGATTGAAAGCCTCCCCTTTAGGATGGTTGCAGCAATATAAAGGACCTAAGAGTAGTTCGGCCCACCAGCATGACCAGGTCACTTTCACTGAATAGTTGTGAAGGATTTCAATATCAAATGGTACCCGAGGCTATGAGATGGGAAATCTCAGCTTTGCGCCCTCAGAAGAATGGAACGAAAGAAGTGAGAGACTGATTTTCCCATAAATGTCTCATTTACAGAGATCGAGATTTATCTTCTGACCAGTGAACATCTGCCAAGAATCTCTTCCCACTTTCAAGCCAATGAACGTCCTGGTTAAACTCTTAACTTTCTCCATACATACAGCCTACCCTGAATCCTGGACAGACTCTCCTGTAGCTTGCCACAGCCTGTGTCTCCTGAATTGCAATTCCTCTGCCATTCCTGAATAAACTCAATTACTGGTAGTTCAAGCTTGCCTCAGTTTACCTCTTTATTTAGGTTGGCTTAGTCAAGGCTATGGAAGCCAACCCATTCAGTGCGAATGCTTGATGTCGGAGAAACATCAAAGAAAGGAGGAAAGAACAAGAGATGTAGGGGAGAGTATCCAGGATAGTGAGGAGATTGAAACATCACCTCGTGGGAGAAATAGTTGAAAGAACTGGCAATGATTAGCCTGGAGGGAAAAAGTGTGATGTTTTGCAATATTTTTAAGACTGTCGCATATAAGCAGGAATGAATTAGTTCTGTGAGGCTGCAGAAAGTAGAACACGAACCATTGGGTGGTGGGATGCTTCAGGGGAAAAGAAAAGCTTTTGTGGCTCCATTTAAGAAGTAAGTTTGTAATGTTATAATGGGTTGCCTCAGGACTTTGCAGGTTTCCAGTCCCTGGAGATGTTGAGCCATTGCTTTGATGACGGTGATTATTTATTTCCTCCATCCCTTTCTTCCTTTCTCATCCATTCAGTTTGAAGATTCATTTTAATTTAAGGAAGACTATAACTTTCATCAAATAAAATTTGAGTACCTACTATATGTCACACGAGCGGTTCCTAACTACAGTGCTGACAGAGAGCTGTATCACAATTAGCTGTGAAGTATGTCACAAAAATTAATTTCTATTGATAAATTATTGAAGTTTGCAAATGATTTGTTTTAAAATTAATGCCAAATGAGAATGGGTTCAGTGTTGTGCCTATACTAACCATAGTATTAGTATTCTTTCATTCTTCTGGATTCTGTGATCATATTTGAGTGGGAGAAAGGGATGTGGGTTATTAGCTAAAATGTCTAAAATTAATTATAACATATGTCATATCACATTTAAGGTAACCTAGAGTAAGTGGCTGATACCAATTTACCATGAAAAGTGTGGCGCAATGTAAGTTACCATATTGTTGATGTAAGAACATCCAAAACTACAGAGAACATTTGTAAGAGTTTATTTGAGCCAAACTAATGACATGCTGGGAAGCAAGATCTCAACTAACTGCTCCAGAGAATTCATTTTATAGCTTCATTGATGCGTTTGAAATTAAGGAGGGAAGTAAGGAAGATACATAGAAGTTGGAAAAAGCAAGGTGGCGATTGGATTATAGGGTAGTTACCAGATTATGTGCTTTCCTGAGGGTGGTTAACAGTTTATTTCAAAGGTGTGTGAATCTAGATGCACAGAAACAATGGCTGGGGCTTCCTCCAGGCAAAGATAAACCTTTTACTAAAAGGTTATAGACTTATCGGTAGAGAGCAGGCTGGCAGCGGTGGGGGAGACAGGGGAGGCATGACTGTGTGGTGGGGGTGGAGGGGTTGAGAAAAAAAAAAGAGGAAAGCCCTAACCGGTTTGGCTCAGTGGATAGAGCGTCAGCCTGCGGACTGAAGGATCCCAGGTTCGATTCCGGTCAAGGGCATGTACCTTGGTTGTGGGCACATCCCTAGTAGGGGGTGTGCAGGAGGCAGCTGATCGATGTTTCTCTCTCCTCAATGTTTCTGACTCTCAATCCCTCTCCCTCTCTGTAAAAAAAAATCAATAAAATATATTTTTTAAAAAAAGAGGAAAAAGCTCATGGACATAGACAACAGTGTGGTGATTGCCAGTGGGAATTGGGGGTGGAGGGAGATAGAGGACACTATATGGCAGTGATTCTCAACCTGTGGGTCGCGACCCCTTTGGGGGTCGAAAGACCCTTTCACAGGGGTCGCCTAAGACCATCGGAAAACACATATATAATTACATATTGTTTTTGTGATTAATCACTATGCTTTAATTATGTTCAATTTGTAACAATGAAAATTCATTCTGCATATCAGATATTTACATTACGATTCATAACAGTAGCAAAATCACAGTTATGAAGTAGCAACGAAAATAATTTTATGGTTGGGGGTCACCACAACATGAGGAACTGTATTAAAGGGTCCTGGCATTAGGAAGGTTGAGAACCACTGCTATAGGGGAATAAATGGGGATGAAGGGAGACTTGACTTGGGGTGGTGAACTCACAATATAGTGTACAGATGATGTGTTGTAGAATTGTGCACCTGAAACCTGAATAATTTTGTTAACCAGTGTCACTCCAATAAATTCAATAAAAAGGAAAAAACCTATCACTGTTTATAGTGACAAAAATATTTTTTCTTGTGATGAGAACTTTCAGCAACTTTCAAATATGCAATACAATACACTATTACATACTAATTAAAAAAATTAAAAAGTATTAGTAGTTATAGTTGTCACGGTGTACACACACAAAAAGATCACATGCGTGGGGCGTGACTACCCATCGTGACCTGCTCAGTTAGGAATTTATGATCAGATTACCCTGTGAGGTTATTTTCCATAGAACCCCCTTGTTTTGTCCACAGTATCTTTGTGTGCTGTTTGTTTTACTTGCCAGTAAATATTTTTGCATTAAGAGCCCCATGGGAGTGTGTCCTCCATATGAATATCCTCTGTTATAGGACACACCTCAGGGTCACTGCCTCTACTAGGGGGGAAGTGTTATTGGTGGGGTGCTCTGTGTCCCCACCTATTGCTGGGGGAAGTGAGTTTCTTGGGGTGCCACAGGAATAGGAATTTCCTGAGATCCTCATGGGAGGATGAGGTATCGTGGAAAGCTTTGCTTCTGTGGAATTAAGCCCCTAAGTTTCCAAGGTCCCATCTCCCTCCGTCCTGCCACGGAAAAAGCCCCATTTTGTCTTCGGCAGGGCTGAGACCAAAGCCTCGTCCAGAGTGTCCACTCCTTATTAAACCACAATCCAGTCCAGCATCTGGCTAGGTTAGCTTGTGTTTCCAGCTGTAGTCCATTGGGTGTAGGATCCACATGGCCATGGGTCATGCGGCTTCTAGGGCCACATGGCTATGGAGGGAGCCGAGGTGAGTGCAAGGAAGCAGGAGTGAAGCAAGAGGAACAAGAGAGAGAGAATTCCTTTGTCTGAGGATTCTGTAGCCCCCAATTTTTACAGGCTTGCTTTGGGGTCCACCCTCCTAGTCAGTGATTTTGGTTCCCAGGTTAGACTGACAGGCAGGCCCCTTCCCAGTGTCACTCTGACTTCCCCGCACATGCACCCATTTCCCTTCCTCCTGTGATTTTCAGGGAATGGATGTGGAGGGTGTGAAGTTGCAGTTTCCTGGTGAAGCTGCCCAGATGACCATGCTTATGTCTGGCCTCCCCTTTGCTCCTTTCCTATTACAGTGGGGCCTTGACTTACGAGTTTAATTCGTTCCGTGATGGAGCTCGTAACTCAAATTACTCGTATGTCAAATCAAAAGTGAAGGAGTGAGACACGTGATGCTGGGCTAATGTTGTGGAGTTCACTGTGACGTTTGCTGCGCCAACTAGCGGTGGGTATCTGAAGCTGGCTTGTAACCCGAATTTTAGCTCGCAACTCAAAGCGAAAAATCGGCCGAGAGATGGCTCGTATCTCGAAAAACTCGTTAGTCGGGACACTCGTAAATCAAGGCCCCACTGTATTAATATTAGATAGCTAGTTACAATGGTAACAGGAGGGGTGGCAGTTGATAGAGCTTTGGAATTGGACATGTCTCCTGATGACACAGCACTGACATTTTCTTTTCTTTTTTTTTAAACTTTATTTTTCAATTACAGTTTATATTGAGCATTATTTTGTATGAGTTCCAGGTGTACAGCATAATGGTTAGACCAGCCGTGGGCAAACTACGGCCTGTGGGCCAGATCCGGCCCGTTTGAAATGAATAAAACTAAAAAAAAAAAAGACCGTACCCTTTTATGTAATGATGTTTACTTTGAATTTATATTAGTTCACACAAACACTCCATCCATGCTTTTGTTCCGGCCCTCCAGTCCAGTTTAAGAACCCATTGTGGCCCTCGAGTCAAAAAGTTTGCCCACCCCTGGGTTAGACAATCATACACTTTACAGCAAGCATGTCAAACTCGTGGCATGCTTGCTTTATAGTGTTCTCCTTGATAATTCCTGTATGCACCTGACACCATACATAGTTATTATACTACTAGTGGCCCGGTGCATGAAGTTTATGCGGGAGGGGGGCGGGTGTCCCTCAGCTTGGCCTGCACCCTCTCCAATCTGGGACCCCTCGGGGGATGTCCGACTGCCGGTTTAGGCCCGCTCCCTAAACCGGCAGTCAGACATCCCTCTCGTAATCCGGGACTGCTGGCTCCTGACCACTCACCTGCCTGCCTGCCTGATTGCCTCTAACCACATATAAGTTAAATCATATGGTATTTGTCTCTCTCTGATTATTTCACTTAGCATAATACCCTCTAGGCCCATCTGTGCTGTTGCAAATGGTAAGATATTATTATTTTTTATGGCTGAGTAATATTCCATTGTATATATATACCACAGCTTTTTTATGCACTTGTCTATTGATGGGAATTTAGGTTGCTTTCATACCTTGGCTATTATAAATAACTAGAGGCCCGGTGCACAAAAATTTGTGCACTCGGGGAGGAGAGGGGGGCCCCTCAGCCCGGCCTGTGCCCTCTCGCAGTCTGGGACCCCTCAGGAGATAACGACCTGCTGGCTTAGGCCTGCTCCTGGGTGGCAGAGGGCAGGCCCAATCCCTAGGCGCAGCCCATGGTCGGGCTCAGAGCAGGGCCGATTGGGGAGTTGGGGCGCTGCCCCCTGTCATGCACAGAGCAGGGCGGATCGGGAGGTTGCGATGCCACCCTCAGTCATGCTCAGAGCAGGGCTGATTGGGGGGTTGGGGCACCGCCCCTGTCACACTCAAGGCAGGGTTGATGTGGAGGTTGCGGCGCCACCCCCTGTCACGCAGAGAGCAGGGCCCATCAGGGGGTTGGGGAGCTGCCCCCTGTCACGCACAGAGCAGGGCGGATCAGGGGGTTGGGGCACCGCCACTGTCACACTCAGGGCAGGGCCGATGGGGAGGTTATGGCTGTACCCCATCACACACAGAGCAGGGCCTGTGGGGCGCGGGGTTGGGGCGCCACACCCTGTCACACACAGAGCAGGCTGATCAGGGGGTTGGGAGGTCCCCCCTATCAGGCACAGAGCAGGGCTGATCAGGGGGTTGGGGCGCCTTCCCCTGTCATGAACAGAGCAGGGCCGATAGGGAGGTTGTGGCCCCGCCCCCTGTCACACACAGAGCCGCAGGGCGATCAGGGGGTTTGGGCGCTGCCCCCTGTCACACTGATCCCGGTGCCGGGAGGCCTCGCGGCTCTGCTGATCCCGGTGCTGGGAGGCATATTACCCTTTTACTATATAGGATAGAGGCCTGGTGCACGGGTGGGGGCCGGCTGGTTTGCCCTGAAGGGTGTCCTGGATCAGGGTGGGGGTCCCCACTGGGGTGCCTGGCCAGCCTGGGTGAGGGGATGATGGCTGTTTGCAGCTGGTCACACACCCTTCAGGGTGGGGGTCCCCACTGGGGTGCCTGGCCAGTCTGGGTGAGGGTCTGAGGGCTGTTTTCAGGCTGGTGGGTGACTGAAGCTTCCAACTGCTCCTTTTTTTCTTTTTCTTTTTTTTTATTTTGGGCCAGCTTTAGCTCTGGCTCCAGCTCTGAGGCCTCTGCTGCTGAAAGCAGGTATCTGGTTTGTTTGGGTTCTATTATCAAAACACTGTATCAACTCCAGCTCTGAGATCCCGGCTGGCTGAAAGCAGGTTTCTGGAGTTTTGTTTAGCTTCTATATTTGTTACAATGTTTCTTAAACTGCAAGTTCAGAGGCCAGCAAGGCAGGCGGGGAACATTGGAGTCCTCCGTCACTGAAGCAAGCAAGCCTCATGTTAGTTTCAAGCTGCCTGGCTGCCGGCCGCCATCTTGGCTGGCAGTTAATTTGCATATCTCGCTGATTAGCCAATGGGAAGGGTAGCAGTCGTACGCCAATTACCATGTTTCTCTTTTATTAGATAGGATGCTGCAATGAACATAGGGGTGCATAAATATTTTTTTGAAGTAGTGTTTTGAGTTTCTTTGAATATAGTTCTGTGGAAAAAAATAATTGCATAGACAATTGCTATTGTTTGAACTAGTTCATGAAGAAAAGCTGTTTTCTGAACTACATAAGTTTTTTTAAAAATATATTTTTAATGGATTAAAAAACTTTGGCACATCTACACAATGGAATACTATGCTGCTGTAAAAAGGAAGGAACTCCTACCATTTGCAACAGCATGGATGGAGCTGGAGAGCATTATGCTAAGTGAAATAAGCCAGTCAGAGAAAGATAAATACCACATGCTCTCACTCATTTGTGGATTATAATGAACAACGTAAACCGATGAACAAAAACAGATGTAGAGACAGCGAAGCATCGATCAGATGCTCAGAACTCAGAGGGAAAGCGGGGGAGGTGGGGGTAAGGGGGAAAGATCAACCAAAGGACTTGTATGCATGCATATAAGCATAAGTGATGGAAGTGGACAACAGGGGGTGAGGGTGAGGGCAGGAATGGGGGATGAGGGGACATTGGGGGGATAAGGACACATTTGTAATATCTTATTCAATAAAGGGAAAAATATATTTTTATTGATTTCAGAGAGGAAGGGTTAGGGAGAGAGAGATAGAAACATCAATGATGAGAGAGAATCACTGATTGGCTGCCTCCTGTATGCCCCACACTGGGGATCAAGCCCACAGCCTGGGCATGTGCCCTGACTTGGAACTGAACCGTGACCTCCTGGTTCACAGGTCAATGCTCAACCACTGAGCCACGCTAGTCAGGCTGAATTACATAAGTTTTTATTTTGACCATTTGCTTATTTTCTTGTGAGGTTTTACTATTTCAAAACAAAATCTACATTTGAATATTAGATCTAACCATCAGGAAGTTATCAGCAAAATATAGGACTGCAGAAAACATTTTTTTTTCTTCTAAAATTCCAATATAAGTTATTGGCTATATGTTAAACAGTGGCTGGTTATATTGGGCCTTGTTGGTGAAACTTTAAAATAATTAAAAGGCTTTGAAAAGATTTGACTATTTTTACATGTGTCAATTTGATGATTTCTATAGAGTGTAACTGGCATGAGTGGCCTCACTAGACTGTCATTACAGGGTGGGAAATATTTAATGTCCACTTAACCCCAACTCTGAATGGCACCCAACCTCTTTGGCTCTAGCAACAGGGCCAGGATGAGGGTGAGGCAATAATGCCCTTTTATAAATTAAAAGTTGCAATAGTTGGAAATTATGACCATATGTTTAGCTGGCCCTTAAGGAGAATAAGCTAATATATTAGCAGAGGAAGAATTATTTTGGGAACTCCAACAAGAATTATTTGAGTGGCACAGGCTGGTCTGAGGATTGTAAAGCTATTCTATTGCTAAACAATTTCAGAGCCTATTGAGAGGGAGCCCTGCTTGTGTCTGGTGATTATCTATTTGTCAATCTATCTGTCTATCATCTATCTATCTATCTATCTATCTATCTATCTATCTATCTATCTATCTATCTACCTACCTACCTACCTACCATTATTCATCTATATTCCTGTCATCTCCTTGCCTGTCAGCGTTAACTCATTAATTTAACCTATATGGCAGGATATTATTTAGACTCTGAAGTGCAATTTGAAAAGAGATTTATTCAGAATGCCAGCCTATCTTGCCAATGTACTATTAGAAAATAAAATTTAAGTCCTTTCTTGCCTATGGAGTCATATTAAAACTCATCCATTAAAGGGGGATTTGGAGGATATTTTGTTCAAGTGTCATCTCTGTGAAAAATCATCCTCTGCGGATGCAATACTAAAAAGCTTTAGGAGCAAGTGTCCACATAGAACATCCCTCATGCACTCCTGCAATGGTTGGGAATGCTTCTTCTTTACACCCCTCAGTAAGCTAAATGTCTCAGAGACTTTTTTTAAAAAGGGCTTGTGACAAAGAACCATCGATGGTCCATTGTGTGATGACTTATAGATGAGTTTATAGTACTGCTGTGAGGTTGGAGGCACTGGTAGCCACAGTAGTGAAGACGGTTGCCTGGGGACATGGTTACTCAGAAAATGACTATTTTGTTCTTTGATTTAATAATTAATTTTGCAGGAAATCAGCCAAGTTATACTACTTTGAGATTCCGCCCCATATTTATCAAAACTGACTTTATGAGACAGATGCAGATGATGAAAAATCAGTGGTGATTAGAAACTGTTTCAAAAAGGGAGTTTTCAGCAATTAAGACTTATACACTACTGTATTCCTCACACCTGCATCATCTACATGTACAAATAGAGTACTTTATAATTCAAAGAGAAGGTTAAATTCTATCAATTTTATGTCATGTAGTAAGCCTCTGAACTTGGGTCAAAGAGAAGTATTGTTAGTTTTGAACCAGGTTTCCTGTCACTCCTCTACGAGGCCGTACTTGATCCTCTACTGGAAAGCTTATCGCACCATCATCTCTGCAATCACTATACCTTGTCTAAACCTCTTTGGTTGTACTTGTTTATAGTTTTTGTTTATTTGACTTTCCAATGACACTTTGATCTCCTTAAGGTCAGGGCATCTATCTTATTCACGTTTGTTTCCCTAGGATAAATGCATTCACACTGGTTGCTCAGTAACTGATCATTCCATGAATATATCTGCAGCCTTATTGGACCATCATTCTAGTGTCCTGAAATTGTCACAGTTAGGATATTGCTCTTTTGGAATACCCCATGCTGTAGTTTGGACAACAGGAACTTAAGAAAACTTAATGAATGACATCCTTGTTTTATATCCCTCAGACTAGCTGCCCTAGGTCTTATCAAATAAAACTTCATGGTGAGCTCTCTAATTCTTTCAACTATTCTTCTGGGAGATGTCTGCTCAGATACTTTTGTTGAGGATGTAGGATGTCTACTAAATATATATACAACAAAACCTTTTTTAAAAAAAGAAACATACTTTACCTGAATCAGAACATAGAATTTACTAGTTTCCTGTATTATAGCTGAAAATCCACTAGATGGTACCATTACATAAGTGATCATACTTGGAACAACACACTGACATTTTCTTCTCCATTAAACAAGTGCTCACGGATTTTATTTTTCAACGCAAGCTAAGCCAGCTTCACTAATAATGTTGTTTTAGTTTAGAGTGAGGAAGTAAATTGTCATTATTAAGATTTATGGTAATTTCCTTGCAAAATAAATGAGTAAGGTAATTAATTAGTGGTCTTCTGGTAGTTTGTAATGCATGGAAAATTGTGAACCAGAACATGCTGTATTTGAAAACCAAGGTTACTTTCAGAAAACCGTTTCGGTGCTTAGCAGAAGGGAACTGCATTTGGTATGCATTTAAAATCTCCTGCTTTGGAGATGGTCATTCATTGACTATTGGGTGTTTACAAAGTGTTGCCAGGAAATCAGCCACTAGTCTGGGAAAGTCTAAACATTGCACACTATTCAATTAGAAGCAGATTTGACTCAGGGAAGCAGCTTCATGGGAGCTTCCTTGTAATCCTTTCCATGAAGCTCGTATTCTGGATTTCCTTTGGAGTTGGGGCCATTTGGAAGCAAGCCATTTGATACCTAAGTATCCTTGGAAGTAATCCAAGATGAACCTGCTTCACACAGAATTCACTTCAGAGTATCGTTATAGTAGAGACTCCCAATCACCAAAGTAATGGATTACATATGGAGAATTCAAAGACTTGACTAGAAAGGATAATACATATTTCTATTAAAAGCAGCAATTACATATGTCAGCACTAAAGTTACTACACTTATTTTAACACTGGGAAATGTTCTCTAAGTGACATATAACAAAGTGAGTAAGCTAATATTACGGGTTTTTCCCCCCCTTAAGCCATTAAATCCATTTAACTCAGGACATCTTAACCTGGCCCATGGGCCTCCTATGTGTTCAGGGGTGGAAAATTGGGTCCAGGAACTTTGAGTGGAAGAATCACATCTACCTGAAATTTAGTGTTTTATTTACAAATTAGAGGCCCGATGCACGAAATTCGTGCAAGAGGCTCAGCCCTCACAGCCGCGGCGGCTTGCCTCGGCTTTGTCCGGAAGGTCTTCCGGAAGGATGTCCGGTCTAATTAGCATATTATGCATTTATTATTATAGATGTAGACAACAACCATGGACGTATTATCAGTACCTGTGTTTTTGAATCATCAGAAATCACAGGTATTTTCATAGCACATTCCAGTTGTTTCAACATCTTGAAATATCTTTCTTGTGCATCACTACTTCAAAGTTATGGTGGTTATTAGACTCATTGCTGGTTCTTCTTATTAAGTTGTTAATAAAGAAATAAATGTGTCAATGCTATAATAATTTAGAAGTATTTCGATGATCATACTTCAGTATAATTAGTTTCCTTTATAATCCAATACATTTGACTTTATGTATTTAGGGAGGAATATTATTCTGACAAGGGGTTCATAAGTTTTACAGCAGGCCACCAAAGGGGTCCATAATACAATAACGTTTAGAAACCCTGCTCCAAGCTGTGCTTTGAGATAGAACATTGTGGCAAAGCTGCACATTGCTTCTCTTCCTAAAAAAAAAAAAAAATTATCATTCCTTAAACTGTACTATTTAAGGGCATTGAATGACCCAGAGGGTAAATAACACTAAATAAAATTTAGGATTACCCTTCCATGTAGCTATTTCAAGTAAGAGAATATTCAGGATTTCCAAATCTATCAAAAAATAACCTTTAAAGTACAGAGCAGTAGACTCTACTTTCTGTAGCAAAGGGGATGGAGAATTGAAATAAATAGGCAGAACCTTGTTTCTTAGTATTCACTTCCCCAAAGCAATTCAAAGGTTGGGGAACTAGTCTCATGTTCATTTAACTTCCAGAAATTAAGAAACATTAAGTAAGTTTCTACCAGGAAGAGAAAAAAGAAAAGGAAAAATATAATACAATAGCCTAAAGATATAAAAAGGAAACAGGATAAAGCCAAACTATATTCAAACTACTTGAATTTGGTAGACTCATCAGTAAATATTATGTCTGCAGTTACAATTCAAATACACATAGTAACTATTAGCAATGACTAATACCTTAAATATATTTTATTGCAAATTACCCACATCTCATTTCCATTTAACTGAATCTTGGCAAAGGTTTATGTCACTCATAAGTCCAGTATGTTTTGGTTCTCTCTATTTCTTGCTAAAAATGCCAGTTTAGAAATAGTGTATTTGAAGTGAACTTTAAGAACTCAGGGGAATCGAGAGAGGAAAGAAGAAGATTAAGGATAAATCTTCTTGGTCGAAAACACTACAGCACTTTTTTTCTTGGTCTCATAAGGGCTTTTACATTTCATTGATTCATTAAGTGTGAGTGATTGTCCCTGTGTCCAAAGAAAGGCTGACGGTGCCAAGGGCTCCTCGGTCTGCACAGTTCTTCCGTGCGAGAGTTAGAGCTTCTGGCTGGGGGTCCGTGCCCTTCATCCGGGAGGATTTGCCACTGGAGGAATCAGGCCTGGAGGCCTGAGTGCGAGCTCGCGCCTGTTTTAATGTCCGTTCATCTGCATGTGGAGGCCCCCCAGGTCTGCTGCGAGGGCCCTGAAGGCTCTCCTGTTCAGCTAATGGTCACTTACGGGGCAGATCTGTTTCTTCTGCTCCCTCAAGCTTTTCCTTGGTTTCTCTTAGAAGCTCAGTCTTTAGGTCTTGATTAGATAGTATTTTTTTCTCTGTTTTTCTTTTTACCTCCTAGACTATATTGTCCCATTAGTTCTCCAGTCCCTGGTCATTTCTGACCTTGTTTGATCTATATAATGTGGCTATAGACCAATGAAACAGATTTTCCTTTGTGGCTTCTAGAATTCAATCTTCCCCCATTAGCTTCGAGTCACACTATACATCATTTTCACTCCATTAATTTCTTTTCCCCTTCATTCAGCACTAAATGCAATGCTAGCCATCTTGATTGTTACTGAATTTATGTCATTTTAATCCCTTAAATCCTTCGGTGGTTCCCTATTTCCCCCTTCATTATCAATGCTGTCGTTGCAGTCAGCGTTTTGTCTATATTATTTCCCTCATATCCTAAGATACACTTTACTATTCTTTCTGCACCCCCAAGAAGTCTTTCATTTACAAGCCATTGTTCATACTTTCTGTAATATATCCCTTCCATAAGGCTCTAGAAACATGGCCTCATATTCCAGATTTCAATCCATGCCCTTTATAAAGTCTTTCTCAATTTCATATTTAGAAGAAAATGCAGGCTAAATAGCCTCAACCAGTAGTGTATCTCCCTTCAGGGCTAACAATTCTGTTACAACAAATGGATATTGATAATTACAAACAATTCAAGAAAGAATTAAGCCACCTATATCTGTTTCAGTGGTGGATTTGTTATGTACAATCTACCTTATGAAATATTTTATCAAAAAATGCAAAGGTGGTTATATGTTGCCGAGTTGAGTTACAGACTACATCCCTGGGTTGGCCAATAATGAATTATTCTTTTCATAGACTCATAATTTCCCCTGGAGCTCTAGTGCTGACAGGAGAAGGAGCCTGGGAGGCATTGTGGCCGTGGACAAGTCCCAAGCACCTGTGAGGGTCCACACTCATCCAACACCTATCCCTGTGCCCAAGGGACTGTGACGGGAAGTAGCAAAAAGAATGCACTATGACAGGTCAAGAGAGACTGAAGAAGAACAGGGCACGAGTAGCAGCTTCTCTACATCCAGTCAGACAAATAATTCAACAAGAAAAAGAAAAAGAAAAGTTTTGGAATGTTTTTGAAAACATTTTGGTTAAGGTGTACATTCAGGGCTGGTGTCTTAGCCCAGACTGCTATCACAAAATGTAGACTAGGTGGCTTAAAAATCAGACATTAATTCCTCACATTCTAGAGGCTGGGAAGTGCAAGGTCAAGGTGCTAGCAGATTTGGTTCCCGGTAAGAACAGGCTTCCTGGCTTATGGACAATCGCTTATGGACCATCATCTCACTGTGTGCTCACATGGTCTTTTTCTCCTTCCTCTTATAAGGACACTAATCCCATCAGGAAGGCAGGACCTAATTTAAACCTAATCACCTCCCAAAGGCTGCCTCTCTCCAAATACCACCCCAGGGGAGGTTAGGGCTTCAACATATGGATTTCCAGAAGACACAAGCCTTCCTTATGGCTACACCTTCTGAAGGACCCAGTGCAAGACAAAAATGTGGGGCCCTTCTTTAAAAGCAAGAAGGAAGCGCCAGTGATGGTGCTAAAATACAGGGTGGGCCAAAGTAGGTTTACAGCTGTTTGTATGGAAACTAATACAATAATTAATAAATACAAAAATAAACAGTACAAAAATAAACTGTTCCCTGTACTCACAACTCTAAACCTACTTTTGCCAACTCCTTTATAAAACTTTGCCTCTCCTTCTTCAGTCTCTCTTGACCTGTCATAGTGCATTCTTCTTGCTACCTCCTGTCACAGTCCCTTGGGCACTGGGATACGTGTTGGATGAGTGTGGACCCTCACAGGTGCTTGGGACTTGTCCACGGCCACAATGCCTCCCAGGCTCCTTCTCCTGTCAGCACTAGAGCTCCATGGGAATTCATTCCCCCTTTCTATGGGATTGCTGTCTTAATCAGTAGTGGACAGGTGATCCCCACTGGGATGGGCAAGGTACCTGGATCAGAGGCAGGTGAAAAGTTTGCCCTGGCCAAGCCCTCTACTAAATAAGTATGCCGTGGCACTGCCAGCCTTGAAAGGGATGGCCACCACCATGCCCCTCACTGATACACATCACCCTGACACTCCCCAGGCCCACACTGCAGGGGGCGGAGGGTGGTAGAGGTAGCTGGATTGGGTGGGGATGGGAGGTTGAGTGGGGCTTGCCTGCAGCAACATGGAGTCAGGACCGACTAGGCAGCTGAGAACCCAACCCAGGGAGGCAGCGGGAGGCAGGCCTATTTCCCAACCAAGGCTCCAGCCCCTGGCACATGCTCCACTGTCTCACCGGACAAATTCAAAGATAAAATTATTAAGAATTCTAAGACAAAGACGGCAGTTCATTAAACTCTAAGCACAGGGCTCTTCTGAGCGTGAGGCCCTGTGTGGCTGTACTGGCCACACGCCCACATTGCCAGCCTTCCCTGCAATCTCTGAGCCGTGGCTGTTAGTACAGCATTTCAGACCAAGCCTGTGAATCCCCCAAGAGTAGGGAAGGCAGCATAACATGGTGTCACTCCTCATGAGTAGCTGTGCCACGTATTCATAGTCTCTGAGCCCACAGTGTGCTCTATAGTAGCATATATGAAAAGGTGATTCACCGAATGTTTATACATCAAAGCAGTGAACCAACAACAGGGTTGAATCCACAATTAAAATACTGCTTCAATGAACATTTATTTGGCAGGATAATTTATACTTTACACACACGCACACATATGCTCCCAAATCTGAGAATCTCTTCACAAAGGTGCCAGTAGATTCTTTTTCCTCTAGTACATTGATCAGTGTTTAGGTAGGAGCAGCATTCACTGACACAGTCCTCAAGGAGGAGCTCTGAACTCATTTCAACATCAGGATTTGAGGTTTCTATCTCAAGAGTGCATCCATGGAGAGTAGGATTGCCTCCAAGTATAATTAGTTCCAAGGCAGAATTTTATCAGCTGAGTCTATAGGGAGCTGTAACGTAAACACATTAAAAATGTGGTGGTGGGAGGGGGCACACTTCTGCATAAGTCAAATTAGACAGATGCAAATAAAAACAAAAGCTTCATGCCCTCTGGGATGGTTTGTTCCTTGGTTGAAGACATACGTCTATCATATGGTGGATGTGAAGAGGCAGCAAGGAAAATGTAAGGATGTTTTTGCAGTTTTCAAATAGCTCTGACAAATAGAGATATAAACAGTACAGCTCACAGAATCTAGTATTTTTCCCAGGGCATGTTTAGGGGAAAAAAGAGCTATTGTGTTGTGTTTCCATATACAGGCAGTCCTTGGGTTACGTTGGGCTCGACGTACGTTGTTTTGTGGTTACATCACCATCTCCCATTTATTTATAAAAAAAAAGTTTCGTCATTTTGACGTATGTACGTATGTGCTTTATGTTTTTTATTATTTACTTACCACAAGTAAAGGTCAGGAATTGTTATCTTTCCTTTAAATTTTTTTACTGTTTCACTTCATTACTGCTGTGTGTGTAATCCATGTGAGTGACGTAGGTGCTTATGTAGGGGGCTTCCCACTTACTGCGAAAATCGCGTTATGTCGCGCAGTAGGAACGGATCTCCGACGTAACCCGAGGACCTACTGTATTAAGTTCTCATGTCAGGAAAACCTGAATTAAAGTGTATTGTGGGCTGTCTTATACAAATATACATAAATTGATAAAAAAAAAACCCCCAGCATATTGTAAATAGGTGAGACAAAGCAATAGAAATGAAGGCTTATAAGATGTATTGATTATTTTTCTGCCTCTATTTTTTTTACCTATGTAAAGCCATTTAGTTTCTTGAGGCAGCTGGAGAAATGAAAAGTGAGTGTCATTTTGAATCAGGTGTATGTTGGGATAAGACCTACATACTTTGTAAAAATTGGCAAGCTCTTCTTGGTGTGGCTAAATATTTAAGACTTGGTTGACTCTACACAGCTGCAGAGTTTTGGGAGATTATTTTTACCCTGTAGTTAGGTTAGTAGAAATGAATTGGGAAGGAGTTGTGTTGATCAATTTTGTCATAGTTTCATCATATATATCAATAAACAAATAGAATGTTTTGTATTTCACATGTGAGTGAATTTAATTTAAATAACTAGAGGTCCAGTGCACAAAATTCATGCACTGGAGGGGGGCGGTGTTCCTCAGCCTGGCCTGCGCCCTCTTGCAGTCCGGGAGCCCTTGGGGGATATCCAACTGACGGCTTAGGCCCACTCCCTGCAGGAGCCATCAGTCAGACATCCTTAGCGCTGCCACGGAGGCGGGAGAGGCTCCTGCCACTGCCACTGCTCTCACCAGCCATGAGCCCCGGTTCTGGCTGAGCAGTGCAGCCCCTGTGGGAGCACACTGACCACCGGGGGGCAGAGGGGGGAGGGCAGCTCCTGCATTGAGCGTCTGCCCCCTGGTGGTGAGTGTGCATCATAGCCACTGGTTATTCTGCTGTTGGGCCGAAACCAGCTCTTTGACATCCCCTGAGGGTCCTGGATTGCAAGAGGGTGCAGGCTAGGCTGAGGGACCCCACTGCTGCACAATCAGGTCTGGGGAGGGACCAGGAGGTTGGCCAGTTGGGAAAGGACCATGGGAGGGCTCCAGTGCATGTCCAGCCTGTTTCGCTAGGTCCCGATCAGCCAGACCCCAGCAGCAAGCTAACCTACTGGTCAGAATGTCTACCCCCTGGTGGTCAGTGCACATCATAGCGAGTGGTTGAGCGGCCTTAGCATATCATTAGCATATTATGCTTTGATTGGTTGAACGGCTGACCCAATGATCGGACACTTAGCATGTTAGGCTTTTATTATATAGGATGGCTTTCTAAAGATTTTACCTCTCTATGTGTAAATATTTTCTTCCTCATTTTCTTAGATGTCAGGACAAAAAGTCCATATAAAGGAGATTCCATTCTTCCAAGCAACGTTTTACAAGGGACACTGCTCTGTCTTTGGACCACTGCTTACAGCAATGCCTTCCGTGGGCCTAAGGCCTCTTGTCCTTTAGTGGCTTTTCAAGTATTTATTGAGAGTGTTTGAGCAATAGTTCAGCTAAGAAACTAGGTGCTATGTACTTTAGTAAACATTACCTGAAATATAGCCTCAGGAATGGTTAACTCCTAATGAATATAATTGAGAGTCAGACAGACAGTCACTTTAAGAGAACTGGGAAAGGAAAATGCCAACATTCTTTTCTTCTTCTTCTTCTTTTTTTTTTTTTTTTTTTTACTACAAGTGTCCTGAATCAACATACTAAGATTTGGGGGTGTTAAGTGTTAATACATAGAATAATACTTTTTCTTCCGTCACTGCTACCTCCTTTCCACTTCATTTTAATTTCCTTGATAAGAGAAGCTCTACCTTATATTTTGCTTTGTGGAATTTCTAGCCAGTATTGCACACTTCACAGTGTTCAATGTATATTTTTGATGTGAAATTTGAAAAAAGAATCAGCTGCAAATGGAAATAACTGTGAGTAAGCAAAAGACCTAATAAGACAAATAAGCCATACATTTAGTAAACAGAGCATGAATTGAAAGGGTAGTTTATGGTGTTTTGTATGGACATTTTAAAGCTGCATGGGTCAGTATAATAAACAATCATTAGAAATATTTTACATTGTTTAGCCAATATATATATATATATTTTATATATATTTTATTTTTTACAGAGAGGAAGGGAGAGGGATAGAGAGTCAGAAATATAGATGAGAGAGAAACATCGGTCAGCTGCCTCCTGCACACCCCCTACTGGGGATGTGCTTGCAACCAAGGTACATGCCCTTGACCGGAATCGAACCTGGGACCCTTGAGTCCGCAGGCCGATGCTCTATCCACTAAGCCAAGCCGGTTAGGGCTAGCCAATATATTTTTAGTGTAACATGTAGCTAGGTTTAACTATAGGACTGTCAAGTGTTTACACTTGGAATCTATATTCTTGTATTCATCTAAATAAAAATTCATGATGCCAGGATAGCATTATTTTGCTTCATTCATATTCCCCAGTGATGATCAACACCGTCTTTCCTCAGCTGAATAGCAAAAACCAGGTTCTTTGTTCTGTCTCGAAAGGTAGTATGGAAAGAAGGAACTCAGCCTGCCTTTGTTTGTCTATATCCCATGCTGTATTAGTCTTATTGAATAATAAAAAGTTGAGACAGGCTCTCCTTTCCAGCTCTTGGTGGTGCTGACACACACAGAAACACAATATTTTACACTTTACAAGTGTAAGAGATACTACATGTTATACAACCTCATAAAAATAAGGTAATACAAATATGCAATAAGTTAAACAATGTTAACATGGAGGTGATTAAGATATAGATAGCAGCACCAAACTGGTAGGCTTACTGCTATCGTTTATTTTTTTAACTGATGCAAAATGTAAAGTACCCACTTTGCATGTCATTGGATTCTATCCTACTATAATTCTCCCTCCCCCCCCCCCCCAGTTTCATCAGGTACAGTTTGATCCAATTACACCTTTGGACTGATGAGAGAAAATCAGTGATGTAAATAAAACTCTCTTTTGCGCAAATTTTCATAAAAAGCAAGTCTCAAAGCTACAGCAGATGAAAGGCTATTTAAATGTAGCTTTTCCCTTTATTTCTATATTTACTTTTTCACTGGTGAGAAATAAGAAAGATTTAAAAAACATAAGCGTGTTTAAACTGATTTTCCTCTATCTACTCTAGTAAAATTAAAAAAAAATAAAAAAACCCCCAAGATATCCAGGATCACAAAGGGATGACAAGACTTGGTGTCTCCTAAGCCAGTGGTCGGCAAACTGCGGCTCAGGAGCCACGTGCGGCTCTTTGGCCTCTTGAGTGTGGCTCTTCCACAAATTACCACGTGTGGGTGCACACGTACGGTGCGATTGAAACTTCGTGGCCCATGCGCAGAAGTCGGTTTTCAGCCTGGGCGAGTCTATTTTGAAGAAGTACTGTTGATATTTGGCTCTGTTGACTAATGAGTTTGCCGACCACTGTCCTAAGCCAAAGAGAATATGAAAGGGCCTGGTGATGTAACTTAAGATCAGGAAGGAGACAGATGCTTTTTTAATATAATATGATCTGGGAGAACACTTCTAGAATAGTGGAGTAAGAAAATCTACTCCTCTATAAAAGCAATGAGAACATTGACAAAAATTGTCAAAATCAACATTTCCAGAACTCTGGAAATTAAATTAAAGGCTTGCAATAATTTGAGAAGCATTTATTTATTCAAGAAGAATATTTAAGTCTTGGTACCAGTGAGCTTTGTGGTGTTTTAATTTGCCTAATCCTACTTCCTTCTCACCAGCCTTGAAATAATGATACCCAAGAAAATCAGTAGTCTTATAGCCATGAAGAGGTAGAATGGCTTTGGAGATCCTTAAAAAGCCCCAATTCTTAGACAGTTATTATTATTTAGCTTGTGTGTTAGTTCCTTGAAAACCCCATTGTGAGGTCATGTCTTTATTTGACCTGACTGGCTCAGTGCTAACAGCTTTTCCCCCTGAGGCATTTGTTGAAAATAATCAGTGGCAATTATTTAGCATTGCAGCTGCCTGAGGTGGTGATGATATTTGGGCCACACAAGAAGCTGGCCAAAAACTTAAAAGCTGGGTAATGAGATGTTCTTCAGGGTTTTGAAAAACTGTGATATATTCTTGGGAATCTAGAAGGCCATGCACATGTGTAAAAGCTGTGTTCATGTCTAGAAATAGCCTGAGAAGGCTCTTATCTCTTACTTCTTACTGACCTGAAGTTCTGTTCAGGCAGAAGGTGGAGACTAAGGCGATGTAGTAAACTGCTGAAGGCATAACCCATGCAGAACCCCTTTGCAAATGCTGGGAGATTTCTTGGTTCTAGATATTTAAGGAAATCTCTCTCCAGTTATTAGCTGACTCAAAGCTAACTGAGTAGACATCAGTGGCCACATGTAACAAAGAATAAAGGTTTTATAAAATTCATTCAGAAAAGCCATTAAACAAATAACCAGAAACAACAGCAAACCTTCAGTGGAAGATCTGATTTCTAGAGTTGCCATATTATCTATACTAATAAAAGGGTAACATGCTAATTAGACTGGATTGACCAGACGTCTTCCGGATGTCCAACATCCTTCTGGACAAAGCCATGGTGGCAGGGGGCCAGGCAGAGGCGGTTAGGGTGATTAGGTTGGCAGGGGAGCAGTTAGGGGCATCAGGCTGGCAGGCAGGCAGAGTGGTTAGGGGCAATCAGGCAGGTAGGCAGGTGAGCAATTAGGAGCCAGCTGTCCCAGATTGTGAGAGGAATGTCTGACTGGCAGTTGGACATTCCTCAAGGGGTCCCAGATTAGAGAGGGTGCAGGCCAGGCTGAGACACCTGCTCATGCATGAATTTTGTGCACCAGGCCTCTAGTTTAAAATATTTAGTTTTTGACTAAAAGTTCAAAGTTCAAGGCATGCAAAGAAACAAAGTTTTTTCCCATGCACAGTGGAAAAATAAAAAGCCAATAAAAACTGACCCTGAGGAAGTCCAAATATTATTAGAATACCATAAATTACTAGGCAGATCTTAAATCAGCTGTTATAAATATGTTCAAAACACTAAAGGAAACCATGTCTACAGAACTAAAGGAAGGCATGGGAGCAATGCCACATCACATAGAGAATATCAATAAAAATATAAAAATTATAAGAATCAAATAGAGTATCTGGAGTTATAAAGTACAACTGAAAAGGAAAAAAAATTTACTTGTGTAGCCCAACTGCAGCAGATTTGACTGGCAGAAGGAAGAATCAAGGATTCCTTTCTTTCTTTCTTTTTAAAATTTAAATTCATTATTGTTGAAAGTATTATATATATAATACTTTATTCCCCCATTGACCTCTCCTGGGCCGCTCCCACCCTCCAGGATATGCCCTCACCCCCCTACTGTCTGTGTCCATTGGTTATGCATATATGCATGCATACAAGTCCTTTGGTTGATAAGGATTCTTTTCTTAGGTCTCAGGCAGAAAGACAAGAGAGCAGATGGGTCTTCATAAACATTTTTTTATCAACTGACCATTGATTTCACTCAGGGTAAATTAGAGGCCTCTTTGTTACAGCAGGTTTTTATATCAGAAAAAGAAAGACAGCATAAATAAAGTAAAAATATGAAATATTTGGGAGTGAGCAAATGGCCAGTTATTCCTCAATTTTGGGGTCTATTTCATTTGAGTATGGAGAGAATAGATATTCTGGAAATCCAAATTAAATCATGCAGTCTGTATTATAGATTCTAAAAGACCCTGAAAAACTAACTGGAATTCATAACCAATTCCCTGCATACAATTCTTGCTCTGTTATTATTTTACTGTTGGAAATGGACTAAAATAACCTACTAATCTTAGGTAGAATTGCTAATTTTCTAGGACAGTGAAATCATTAAATAGTTTTTTTTCAAATATATATTTTATTGATTTTACAGAGAGGAAGGGAGAGGGATAGAAAGTTAGAAACATCGATCAGCTGCCTCCTGCATGCCCCCTACCGGGATCAAGCCCACAACCAAGGTACATGCCCTTGACCAGAATTGAACCCAGGATCCTCCAGTCTGTGGGCCAACGCTCTATCCACTAAGCCAAACCGGTTATGGCAATAGTTGTTTTTATCAGAGGGATTTATTTGTGCTCCTCTGTGGAATAGTGTAAACAAAGATCTAATTTACGCTAACAAAACACTTTACAAAGCTGAGCAAATGACAGTGTCAATAAACACTTGAAGATTTGCTTCCAATTCATTGTGAATAATTGAGGTGGCAAAAATCTTATATCAATAGTTCCTTCCTGAATTAAAGCTTTGGATGAAGTAAAAATGTACTAGCAGGCTCTTTTGGCCTCTATCTTCTTGCATCCCAATTTCTCCCCATTCTGCCCCTGTAGTAGCAATGTGACATTCAGCAACACCAAGGTTGGCAGGGGTTAGAGAAGGACAGGGCATCAGTGTTTGGTTATGCAGTTGGATGTTCACCAACACCTCACATCGGACTACTTTATAAAAAGCACCTTCCATCAGGCAGATCATCCCAAGCGAGAGGCACAGAGAGGTCACGGAGGGATGGACCTTCCCTGTTAAAGCAACATTTTTAAGGACCAAGAAGGAAAGGCTTCAGTGTGGACTGACACAGAGGATTTCCTTTGTTCTATGAAATAGTCAGATGTGCAGGAATGATTCTTTATTTACACAGGAAGCTTCTAACAATAGATTCTGATTCTGCTATCAGGGCTCCTCTTTCTCATTTACTCTAAGAGAACTTGAAATTCAGAGAGGAAAGAGAAGGACTGTGAAAAAGCAGGATGTCTTGAATATGCCATTGATGTAAAGATTAACAGGGCATCTACTATGGGACAGCTCCATGCCCCAAAGTCTGTTTACAAAAGAAGGCATTAATCAAGACATATGAATCCATTTATAATGCCTTTGCACTGTTACTAACTCTAACTCCGGAGTGAGCTAGTGAGTGAGATGGCTGGAACCTGACAGCTAATTTAAACCCAAGGTCTTCACTGTCCAGAGATTTATCAGACAGTCAAGCAGCCAGGATCTTTTATGGCTTGTACCTTCTCCTTTTTGAGAGGTAGTAAATGAAAAGACTGAAAAAGAAGGTGCCATCTACTGCAGCTGTGTAAAACCACATAAACACCTGTGCCCTGGGCTTTCATTATAACACCTCCTTCTTAGCTAATTATTGTCAGCATTAAATTACAGAGGCAGGAGGCCCCACTCGATACCAATTCATTCATTCCACGTCACGGTTTGGCAGAAAACCTGTAGTGAAAGGCCAAACCCTGGTCCACTAAGCCTTTTATTTGTGACTAAACAAAAGTCTCGACAAGTAGTATAATTTGCCCCAAGCAAACTACACCCAAGGCTTATTAATCGTTTTGTTTTGTCTGTTTTTTTTTTAAATAAAAATTGGCTCTAGCCTCTAGTCCACTTGACAAGGACTTAAATATCAAAAGGTACAGAGGTGGTAGACTATTTTCTTCCCAGTTCAAGCATTGTATCTTCTAGCGTTATCAAGCTTACAAATGAGTAACATGCTTTTTTGACAAAATAAGCTCAACATTTTAGACCCATCAGATCTGTGTGGTTGTTTTTTTAATACTGTGCTGGAGAAGCGAACTTTTTTGGTGGCATTGGGTTTCATAACACGTTGATGGGAGAAATTCACTATCTTCACCCTGATAAATTTCATTATTGTACAGTCCAGCATGCAGGTGGGCAGATCAAAATGCGTTCTGAAGGAATGCAGAGTGTTTCTATCTGCTAGGAATTCCTGGGATATAAAAGTAAATGCGGGTACTAACTTTCTGGAAGGTTTGATTTTCTTTTTTTACTATCTAGCTATCATTCTTTAAACAACTTTACTTAGGAAAAAGAAATAAGGTGTACTAAAACCTAGTATACATGGTCAAAACAGTTTTATATAGTTTCTTAAATACACTGACTTTCTGATCATATAGAAATGAGATTGAGGTGAGAAATTCACAATCAGCATATCTTAAACTTATTTAGGGTAGAGTGATAATATTAACCCATAGAATCCATTTCTTCTGATCTGGGGTGGTTGGGTTTTAGGACATAAGGAAAATGCTTTTGGTGAAAACAGTTGTTGCTTTGAATGAAGAGTTGTGTGGCCTCAGTGACGTCAGGGCCTGGACTAGGCACCTTCTCACATATGACGTAGTTATTTAATTCTCACAATGAGAAGTTAGGAATAATCACGATCTTATAGTTGATCTGTCTCCCACCCCTAGAATCTAAGCTCCAAGGATAGTTTCTGTCTTGTTCATTATTGCATCCCCTGCACTCAAAGCGGTGCTGTCACATAGTAGATACTCAATCAATATTTGACAAATGAATAAATAAAAATTAAACTTAAGAGAATGGATATCAGGCCTTAGCTCAGTGGATAGAGCATCTCCCCATGGACTGAAAGGTCCTGGGTTTGATTCCTGTCAAGGGTATGTACCTCGGGGGCAGGCTCAATCCCCCACCCTGGTCGGGGTGAGTGTGGGAGGAAACCAATTGGTGAGTCTCTCTTACATCGTCGTTTTCTCTTTTTCTGTTTCTCCCCCTCCCTTCCACTCTCTCTAAAAATCAATGGAAAAATATCCTTGGGTGAGGATTAACAAAACAAAAAAAGAGGGAGAAAGAGAGAATGGATGTCAGGAGAGTTAGAATTTTTTAAGTGAGAGATCCTGAGGAATTCCTATCTTTTGCCTTTGACCCTGATAAAACTCAAGTCCAGGAAAAGGGTTCGTGTTTCATCACTTATCTACAGTGTTCAGTCCCCCACAGAGAACTACTGGAGAGTATCTCTTGATCATGTAAGATGGATAGGCCTCTGGTAAGAGCTAAACTCTTCGATCTCCCATTGAGTATCATTTTCCCCCCTCAGGGAGGTTTGAGGGCTTTTATTATCCTAAAAGAAAACTATCTTAGAGGAACATAAATTATCTATTAAAGAGATTTTTTGGAATTTTAGCATAAAAATCATGAGTAGAATTTGTGCAGAATCGACAAGCTACACTTCCATTTTCTTTCCAATAGAAACAAACCAAAACATGTAGTAATTTTCAAGTGTAAAGGCAAAAAGGCACTTAGCACAGCTTGAAGATTCAAATTACTCTGGAAACAACGCTGCTGTACTTGGCTCTAATTTGAATTTCAGCTCTTGGAGGCAGATTTAGAGTCTACTCTAGCCTCATGACCACTGCTGACTTCACAAGGACCTGTGAATGCTGAGATTTGGGAGCCAGAGCTCGTGTCCCTTCCCTTCCCCTTCCTCTGCCCGCGTCATCCCTGTCGCTGGACCTTATACGGTGATCCAGGCCAGGAAGTACTCACTGTGTTTGTTCCAGAAGAATGGGAGGAATCTTCGGAAGTCATTTATTCAAATCCTTGTCACTGGCTGGAAATAAATGGACATCGTTCCATATACTAGTACAGTCACTCTTATTCATATTTAAATATTTAGATTCTTTACTAGGATGTTGGGTTCTCTGATTCAATTAAGAGAGAACAGACAGCAAAGCATTTGGGTAGTGATTAAAGGCCCTGACAATTCATAGGACAGGTCTGCAGTATCTTCAAGCAACAACAGAGAAAGTAAGAAATTGCAGGTTAGAGTGGGGCCAACGTGTATGCAGATTTGGCTTTACTAAAGGAAATCCTATTCAGTGATTAGAGAAGCTTAAGGGAGAAATGGAGTGTCTCGGGACATGGTGAATGCTTAGTCGCCTAGGTGTTCCAGGTGTTGCAACTCTGTCAAAGGAGATTCATAAAGAATTCAAGAAACAGAAGCAAGATGGTCTTTACGGGTCCTCGCAGCCTTAAAGTTCTACACTTGATCTTAACCAAAAGGCAGAGAGGCAATGCAGCCTTCACATTCTATAAGCATAGAGGTGGCTCTCCATGATATTGGGTCACGAGGTAGTTGTTGCCATAAATACTATGTTTTTTTATAATTATGTTTGTTATTCACTTTAAATCCAAGCTTTCCTTTGGACTTCCCCATCCTCCTAGTCACTTAAATCTGAAAATCTGATTCATTTATATATTAGTCCGTTTCTTTCTTTCTCATACAAACCGCTTCATCCGCAGCCTGTTAATTATTTATTTTTTAAAAATATGTTTTTATTGATTTCAGAGGAAGGTAGAAGGAGAGAGATATAGAAACATCAATGATGAGGGAGAATCTTTGATTGGCTGCCTCCTGCATGCCCCACACTGGGGATTAAGCCCACAACCTGGGCATTTGCTCTGACTAAGAATCTAACCATGACCTCCTAGTTCATAGGTTGACGCTCAACCACTGAGCCACACCGGCCAGGCTCTTCATTTTTGAAATTAAAATAGTCTTTTATTCAGTTTTTTTTAAAAAAATATATTTTATTGATTTTTTACAGAGAGGAAGGGAGAGAGATAGAGAGTCAGAAACATCGATGAGAGAGAAACATCGGAGATGTGCCTGCAACCCAGGTACATGCCCTTGACCGGAATCAAACCTGGGACCTTTCAGTCCGCAGGCCAACGCTCTATCCACTGAGCCAAACCGGTTTCGGCCAGTTTTTATTTTTATTATAGTTATACGTACACACAGTTTCAGTCAAATGGTTTATAAGATTTATGAAAACAGCTGTCTCCTATGCCCTTCATTTCCTCTTCTCTTTAGGCAACTGCTTTAAGCATTTTTGGCTATTTCATTTGGTACATATTACGAAGAGTTCTGGATAGAAGGTTCATATTTCTAGTTCTCAGTTTTTCAGATTTAGGAATGATTTATTGACTTTCCACTAGGAAGATGAAATTTGGTTCTTTTTCATCACTTTCCTCACCTTCTTTCTCATCCCCTCCTCCATTATAACTCAGGTTAAAGAATTATTCTGTCTTATATTAATTTGACTATTTACAGTGAAGTCCCCAGTATGTATTTTCCTTCCAAACTTTTTGTTTTCCTGAGTTAGTAATTGTTTTTTTTTGTTAGAAAATAAAAATGTGTGTTTTCTATGTACATACTAGTACTCATCATTAATTCAACTCAAAACTCTCCTTCATTTTTCCAAGTCTCTTCTCAGTTCTTTATTTAGATGCATCAGGTGATTTATGAGTGTCATCTTTTGAAGAAATACATTCCTGGATTCTTTGGCTTGTTTTGGTTAACACATTCTGGACTGGTTGACCGGTCGACTGTCTGCCCCCTGGTGGTTAGTGCATGTCATAGTGAGCAGTTGAGTGGCTTTAGCATATCATTAGCATATTATGCTTTGATTGGTTGAACGGCCAACTGGTTGACTGGACACTTAACATATTAGGCTTTTTTGTTTGTTTTTGTTTTTTTAATCCTCACCAGAGGACATTTTTCCATTGATTTTTAGTGAGAGTGGAAGACAGAGAGAAATACCGATGTGAGAGAAACACTTCGATTGGTTGCCTCCTGCATGTGCCCTGACCAGGGCCTGGGCTAGGAAGGAGCCTGCAACCAAGGTACGTGCCCTTGACTGGAATGGAACCTGGGACTCTTTTGTCTGCAAGCTGATGCTCTATGCACTGAGCCACACCGTCTAGGGCTAGGCTTTTATTATATAGGATAAGTATTACTATTTTTTAAAACGTATTTTTATTGATTTCAGAAAGGATAGGAGAGGGAGAGAGAGAGAGAAACATTAATGATAAAAGAGAATCATTGATTGGCTGCCTCCTGCACGACCCCCCTGGGGACCGAGTCCACAACCCGAACATATGCCCTGACCAGGAGTTGTGACCTCCTGGTCAATAGGTTGACACTCAACCACTGAGCCATGCCAGCCAGGCTATCATTATTATTATGCTTATGATTTCTTTAGCCCTCATGTTAACTTCCACAAATTTCTTTATTTGTAGAAAAGGAGAACTAGGTCAGACATATCAGCTAATGATCTAATCAGCGCCATTATAATGAGCTGGATTCTATGGTATGTCTGCTGGACCACTTCCAGATATCCCACATGTGTTTGCAGAAACTTCTTCCTTACTTAGTATATAGCTCAGTATTTGTACTCATTGAACCTTAATGAGTCATTACGTATAAGAAATTACTTAATAAATGTGAAGGTTAATTCTTGAAAGCATACATGATTCATCACCAAGATCTCTGTGAAGTTCAATAAAACACATTTGATAGGAAATTTTGGAAAGTGACTAACAGATGTTTCTGGTTCATAGACTCCAAATACTCTAAGACCCCTAAAATAGTGAAATCTATCACCTCACCAATGTGAAGGATTCTGAAGCACTTGCTAGTGCTTTCCTAGATGATTAAAAAGGACTTTCATTTATTCATCTTTTTTTTAAAAAATATATATTTTATTGATTTTTTATAGAGAGGAAGGGAGAGGGATAGAGAGTTAGAAACATCAATGAGAGAGAAACATGCCCTTGACTGGAATCGAACCTGGGACCTTTCAGTCTGCAGGCCGATGCTCTCTCCACTGAGCCAAACCGGTTAGGGCTCATTTATTCATCTTTTGAGAGTAAATTAATATTCAGAAAATATCAATAATGAGGGACAGTTACTCCCACATTGATCTTTTTTTTTTATTTTTATTTTTTGCTTCATGGTATATGTCTCTCAGCAAGTAGAAAAACATTATATCCAATCCATTTGAGTGGCATATCTACCCCAAAGTTCAATTTCACCTAACTTGGAATCAAATTTGTCAAGTACATTTTACAAAAATGATATACTTTATTTTTTTATTCTTCATCAGATTCATCATTCAAAACTGAGCTCAAATGTCACACCCCATGTCCTGATTCCTTCCTTCCTTCTGCCTGGCAGAATCACGCTCTCTCCTCCAGGCTCAAGGAGCCCCTTCTCCCCTTTCCTCTAAAATAGAACTTATAACACAATATTGTAAATTTTTGGTTTCCTTGAGGTTAATTTTTTTTCTATTACTCCTCTTTGAACCCCCTATGCCCACCAGAGTTCTTGGCCCATAGCAGGAGCTCAGCACGTTTGTTGAATGAATAATGCAATTTCCCCCAAAGCACCTGAATTCATTTCATGCTGGAATATTTCATGTTCAAACATGTGTTAGCTAGTTTCTCTAACAAACGCCAACATTTCAGAGGCTTACCCAAATAAGACTTTATTTTTATTGATGTAACAGCAATGTGGTTGTTCCTGGTCAATGGGTGGGTGGCTTTTAAGGACTCATACTCATTTCTTATAAAGCTCTGCCTTTCTCCCAGGCCACAGAGACCTAAATTCATGATGCTCTCTGTCTTTGTGATAGAAATTCCTGGACATACTTTTATATAATACAATGTATGCTGCCTTAGGTAAACCACTTGTCTCTCATTAATTTAGCAAACTAATATTTATTTTGATAGTTACTATGTGCAAGACAATGTTCTAGGAACTTAATATGGAACAATGAACAAAACAAAAATCCCTGCCCTTGTGGAACTTACATTTTATTGCAGATAGACAATAACTAGTAAATTAAATAAATGAAATAATATAGTATGTTAGTAGGTGATAAGTGCTAGGGAAAAAGAAAAGGTAGAGCAAGGTAAAGGAGGTCAGGAATATTTAGAAGGCTTGTTGTAAGCTGACTTGACAAGGATTCAGGGGGTTGTTTGAAGTCAGATGAGATAGAACATTGTGAAACCTTTGTCAGCCATAAGCAGCGAACAAATATGTACTTACTGCACACACACGTTCAAAGAGCTCATCATCTAGTCTTCATCACTAGTCTTTTTCTAGCTTCCTATTCACTGGACCAAGCTAACACATGGATGCAGGCTCCAGACTCCAAAGCTATCTTCTTTTCCAATCACTGTTTCTTACACTCTACTGTCTATTTCCCCTAGCTTAAGATATGAAAACAATTTTTAATTTTTTGCTATGCCAAGTGTTGAGCTTGTGGGTTGGGTCTCCTCATCCACTAGACCAGGGGTGGGCAAACTTTTTGACTCGAGGGCCACAATGGGTTCTTAAACTGGACCGGAGGGCCGGAACAAAAGCATGGATGGAGTGTTTGTGTGAACTAATATAAATTCAAAGTAAACATCATTACATAAAAGGGTACGGTCTTTTTTTTTTAGTTTTATTCATTTCAAACGGTCCGGATCCGGCCCCCGGGCCGTAGTTTGCCCACGGCTGCACTAGACCATACGTTCTGCCAGCAGAGTGACTTTTTGGTCTGCCACTTTTTTCTTCTGGGCAGCAACCCCTTCCCCTTACAGAACCTCTCTGCCTTGTGCTCATCTTCTTGGATAAGTTTCAGAGATGCCATCAACTTTCTCTCAGTTTCAAACTTTCGATACTATTTCTCTTTGCTCCCCAACAGAGCCTCACTGCTCCAGGCAAACCTATTGGCCTATCTCCCCCCTATCCCATTTCTTTCACTGGAAATACCTCACCCTACATTCAGTTTTTCTTTTAAGGTTTAGTTCAAACGTCCCTTGTTTTAAGACTCTGACCACCTCTAGCCCACTATTATCACTCCATCATTTATTTGTCTTTTCAGTCCCTACATATGCTTATGTGTTGCTTTGTAGCTATTGTTGCTACCACTCTTATCCTCCTTTAAACACCACTTCAATCATGGTCATCTTCTCCCTTTCCCCTACTGCTTTCAGTTGAAAACTCAATTTCCCTGGAGGCTTTCACCACTTCAGACCCCCAGCAGCATGGACTCACAACGATTTGTTCCCTCCCTTGGAACAATTTGGTATACTGTCCTTACCTGAATCTGTAGGTTCTGCCCATCCATGTCTACCACCCACCTTGAAAACTTCTTTGATTTACAAATTTGCTGTTTGAACTTGGGAGCCAGAGGGCTACTTGTTCTCCCTTCTGCACTGGTTTTGTCTTTGAACTCTTGCTCAGAAGAAAGAAAGAAGAAAGAAAGAAAGAAAGAAAGACAAAAAGAAAGAAAGAAAGAAAGAAAGAAAGAAAGAAAGAAAGAAAGAAAGAAAGAAAGAAAGACAAAAAGAAAGAAAGAAAGGAAGAAAGGAAGAAAGAAAGAAAGAAAGGGAGGAAGGAAGAAAGAAAGGAAGAAAGACAGAAAGAAAGAAAGGAAGGGAGGAAGGAAGAAAGAAAGGAAGAAAGAAAGGAAGAAAGAAAGAAAGAAAGAAAGAAAGAAAGAAAGAAAGAAAGAGAAAGAAAGAAACCACTTAATTCTACATTGCTGTACATTGTTAGTGCTTTAGCTATTGTGTTTACTTCCCAATTCGCTTGTAAACTTCTTAAATTACAGTATTTCTGCATTCTCCACAAAGTCACCACTCCCCTAACTGACTCCAGGAGTCTGTCCTCTGCTTGTATATGAGGGGCAGTACTGGAATCATTCTGAAAAGAGTGGTTAGGGAAGTGATTTATGTTGTGAAATTGAGATCTGCTGTCTTCCTCTTTGATGGTGAGTGTTGGAGTGGGACCTAGGAATATCAGTCAGAAACTTAGTCCATTTATTCATTCAACAAATGTGTATGGAAGACCAGGGCTTAGGTCCTCAAGATAAAGTGATGACTAAAACTAGCCCTGGCCCTCAAGGAGCTGCCATTCAAGTGCTGGGGGAGACAGACAATAAACACATACATGCACTGACAAATAAAGTACATAAGGGACTGATGAGTGCAGTGGATTAGCTATAATAGGATCATGGGCTAGAGAGTGACTGAGGGGCAGGAGGTACTCCTTTATTTTATTTTTTTTAAATATACATATTTTATTGATTTTTTTACAGAGAGGAAGGGAGAGGGAGAGAGAGTTAGAAACATCGATGGGAGAGAAACATCGATCAGCTGCCTCCTGCACACCTCCTACTGGGGATGTGCCCACAACCAAGGTACATGCCCTTGACTGGAATCGAGCCTGGGACCTTTCAGTCTGCAGGCTGACGCTCTGTCCACTGAGCCAAACTAGTTAGGGCAGGAGGTACTCCTTTAGTGGCAGTTGGAGAAGACCTTTCTGGAGGAAATGACATTTGAGTTGAGATCTTTAAGAAAGAGGAGGCAGCCATATTGAAGTCAGGGAAAAGTGTTCCTGAAGAGCAACAAGTAAAATATCAGAATGCTTTCCAAGTTTGAGGGAGCGGGGTAAAAGGCATTAGAGTGTAGAGACTGAGAGAAGAATAGGGAGAAATGAGAGAGGAAGGCAGGGGGCAGGCTGTGAGACCCTGGCGTCTTGGCAAGTGATAACGGTGGCTTGTTTAATAGGGTTATCATAGTAGAGAGGCTGAGAAGGGGATGGATTCAGAATATTTTCTAACTGCATGATCTCAGTTAAGTTACAGAACCTTTTTGGTGCTCAGTTTACCCATCTGGGGGTTAAAAATAGCACCTACCACACAGCACTGCCATGAAGATTGGATGAGTATTTGTAGAGTGCTTAGAATGTACCTATCACAGATTAAGTGCTATATGAGTATTTATTAAATAAAAATGAAAATAAATATCTTGGAGGTATGGCTAGTTGAAGGTGCTGATGGATTGGATATGCAATGTGAAGGAAGGAGAAGAAATCAAGATGACACAGCCCGGACAGTGTGGCACAGTGGTTGAGCATCGACCTATGAAATCAGGAGGTCATGGTTTGATTCCCTGTCAGGCCACATGCCTGGGTTGCAGGCTCTATCTCCAGTAGGGGGCATGCAGGAGGCAGCCTATTGAAGAGTCTCTCTCATCATTGATGTATCTATCTTTCCCTTTCCCTTCCTCTCTGAAATCAATAAACATATATTTGAAAAATGACAGATTTTTTTTTTTAACTTGGGCAACTGCACGAATAATCATGTTATTGGTTTGAGGAAGGCTTGTTGGTGGAAATGGGGGTGTATTTACAGGATAGTGGCAAGAGTTCTATTTTGGCCACACACATTACTGAATAGCTGTCAAGTAGGCAGTATACTTGAGGAATCTGCAACTTATGGGAGAGGACTGAGCCTGAGATAGAAGCTTGAGAGTCATCAGTGTGTGGTTTTAACTTACAACTATGAAAATGTATGAGATCTCTTAGGGAGTAAAGTTATATTGGAAGAGGGAGAGGCCTGAAGACTGATCCCAAGAAATATGCCAACATTCAGAGATTTATAGAGGGGCAGAGCCTTCACGAGAGTGAGAAGGAGTGTCCGGTGTTGCAGAAGGAAAAGCAGGGGAAGGTATGAGTTCAGGAACCTGGTGCAGAAAGAGTTTCGGGGAGCGTGTGGACAATCACATCAAATGTTGCTGAGAGAATAAGATAAAGACAGAATTGTCCATGGCTTTGGAAAAAAGGAGCCAGTTCTGTGGGATGGGGGGGGGGGAGGGGGGAGAGGGAAGCCTGGGTGAAGGAGGGAGGGGAGGAAGGAGTGGGGATAGTGAGCACACGACATTCCCAAGGAGGTTTGCTGTGAAAGGGAGCAGAGGAGTGGGATGGTAGCTGGTTGTCTATATATTTGGGCAAGGGAGGTGGTTTAGTTTTCCTTTTTCTTTCTTTTTCCTTCTCTTTTTAATTAAAAAAAGATGGGTGTGATATTAAGACACATGTGCTGCCAGATGGGATGATCTTATTGGCTAATTCTCTAGGTTCATTTATGCTGTAGATTTAGGGGCTTCTCTGGATAGACAATGAGAAGTTATAACGTATGCAGTGGTCACCGGGCTTGCTCATTCTGTCTTTTCCCTCACTGTTTTCCAGTTCTTCTGGGTCCCCATGTCTGACTAGATGGTGCTTTGCTATTATAGAACATGTACTTTGCCCATTATGGCACATACAACATTTTATTTTTAGATACATTTTCTTGGTCTTTTACTGAACTGAAAACTCTAAGGATAGCAAACATATTATCTTTCTCTCCATTGTACCCCCTAGCACCTGGCACAGCCTGGCACCTAATAAACACAATTATAGGGATAGGATTGGCGTGCAGCAGACACTGAATGCATACATTTGTCCAAAGAATAAATTAATGAGATTGTGTGTGCAAGTGTTCAAATTTAAATTAACTACCTTTCATATGTCTCCAGCAAGATCCCAGGAAATCCTATTCTAATTCAATGAGAGGTAGAGATGTTTGTGGAGAGGAGTATTTAATGGTATCCACCCAGACACCCATTTTTCTTCTTGCATTGTTCCAGAACAATCTGTATTAGATTATGGCTAAAAATATAATTGTATTACATATAAGTGAATTTAGTGACACAAATTTGTTAATAAAATGTCTTACTCGTGTGTAATAGATGCCAATTTTCTTTATAATATTCAGGAAATAATTTTACCATTTTATATTTATTTTAAATCCTCACCTGAAGATATTTTTGCCGGAAGCCGGTCCATCCTTGCTGTTTCAAGGGACCTGGCATATATGGCATACGGTTCTTAATATGTTTGCTCACCTTCTTGGCGCTGTGTTTTAACCAAGGTCACCTCTCCGAGAAGGGTTGAATCCCCAGGTAGGGATTTTCCCCTGGAGTTAGGGAGGGAATAAAACCCCTCAACTAAGTGCCAGGCGGGTAATTAATCCCTTTAACTACGAATAATCATGCTTAAACTACATAATCTTTTCTCCCTGGAATGGAGATAAGAAACGCCCTAACCTTTGTAATAGAGATTGATAGGATTGAATCAACTGGTATAAATACAGTTGTAACAAGACAGAAAGACTCAGAACTTAGAACAGAATCAAGAAGACAGAACCTACACGGAGCCTAGAGACAGAAGAACTTCGCTGGAGAGAGCATGCCGGAGGATCCTGGAGAGGGACTGGCCTCAGAGCCTAGAGACAGAGCCTAGCGGGAGAACATGGCAATAGACCCTGGACTGAACCTGACTACAGAACATGGCAAGAGAACCTGACTAGAACCTGAAGACCGAACCTGGCTGGAGATCTCAGGCAGAACCTGGCTGGATCTCCGAAGCAGAACCTCTCTGGAGATCCAGACCAGAACTTGGCTGGAGATCCTGGCTAGAGATCCTGGCTAGGCTGCTGATCAACTGAACTCAGTATTCGTGTCATTCCTTCTTCGCCGACTCCGTCCACGCCTTTGGGGACCCCTGGACCCGCTGGGGCTGGACCCCGGCATATTTTTCCATTGATTTTTAGAGAGAGTGGAAGGGAGCGAGAGAGAAAGAGAGAAACATCGATGTGAGAGAGACGCGTCAATTGGTTGCCTCCCACATGCACCCCAACCAGGCCCAGGAACATGCAACCAAGGTACATGCCCTTGACCAGAATGTGCTTTTGATTGGAATCAAACCCGGGACCCTCCAGTCCATAGGCTTCTGCTCTATCCACTGAGCCAAACCATGTAGGGCAATTTTACCATTTTAGAGAGTGACTTTATTGGAACTGGGATTAAACCCTACGTGTCCAAATTGGCGAGAAGTCCAGTGTTAATTCTTTCTAGGTGTCTCCAGACTTGCTTGTACTATCATTGCTGTGGGCTTCTGTCATGCTGACAAGACGTCCCACAACCTCCAGATTCTTGGATGGGGCAAATCCCTGTTCCTAGGCCAGCGTTGTACTATGGTTATTATTCCTTTTGGACCCATGATTCTGTGGCCTGGGGCCTGGCCGCATTTGTGGACCCAGCATGGCCATTTTATGTCTTCAAATCCAGGTCCTCACTCAGGATCTGCGGACACTCCACATGAAAGCATGTAGGGTAGGCATCCCAGGCTGGGTCGCCTGTGTCCACCCTCTATCCTTCATGGGCCTGACACCACAGAGGCCCTGCCCCCGAGCAGCCGCAAGTCTTGTTCTTAGTCCCAGTTCTGTGTTATCCAGCGGAGCAATGCCCCCTCCTCCCCTTTCAGTCTCCCCAATACAGAAAAGGCCCATCCCGCCCTTTCCACAATGGGGCTTGAGGAAGCACAGGATGGCCCAGAGTGCCTGGTCTCAGGCCCACCACAAACCAACCTCTTTTCTTTCCTGAGAGTGAGAAAGACTTACGTTAGGAATGCAGAGGCTTGATTCCTTCCTTTCAGATGCATCCATAGCAACAGGAAACAAAGCACAAATTAATTTCCCAACCGGTCACCCCACTATCTCATGTTCTCAATAAATCACATCGTAAACACTCGATCCGTGTTGGCCCAGTGCCCTGGATTCTAACATTATGGGAGAAATAAGCAAGCTTCCCTTTAACGCACAGGTAACATTTTGATGAGCACTTTGCATAAACGGTTGGGCTTACAGGGCTTACAAATATGTGTTCTCAGGAGTAAATTAGCCCTAACTGGTTTGGCTCAGTGGATAGAGCATCAGCCTGCAGACTGAAAGGTCCCAAGTTCGATTCCGGTCAAGGGCATGTACCACCTTGGTTGTGGGCACGTTCCCAGTGGGAGGTGTGCAGGAGGCGGCTGATCGATGTTTCTAACTCTCTCTCCCTCTCCCTTCCTCTCTGTAAAAAAAAATCAATAAAATATATTAGAAAAAGTAAATTAAACATTATCTTTAACCCCGCTGTCTTTATTTATATTTTTAATTGTATCTTTATTGTTGAAAGTATTACAGATGCTCCCTTCCCCCCCCCCACATTGACCCTTTCTAGCCCGCACCTGCCCCCCACCCCAGGCCTTCACAACATTGCTGTCTTCAATATTTTTTATTTGTTTGAAAAAATTTCTCCATAAAACTGGAAAAAATATATATTCCTATATGCCTGACAAAAGATATTAAGCTAATGTAGGATCCAGCTGTTGACATTTTATCTTCTCTAACTTGCGAGTGGAAAGATTTATTTTAGTAGCCTGAAACATATACTTACAGTCTCATATTTTGGGGTTTGTAAGCATTGTGTTTGCAGACAAAGAATGATCAAGTTCTTTCATGTCTTTTTGTTCCTCCCTGGCATTTATCGTCAAAAGCCTATGCTTCTCTGGTCACAGTATTGCTTGGTTGGTCTGGACTGTGTGGCAGGCTATTCTCCTCGATTTCTGGGACTAGAATGACCAGAAACACATTCTGTCTCCCAGGATACAAGCCCACTGAGGTTGCTGGGGAATGCGCACAATTAGGATCAGCTCATTAACTGCAGTGGTTTTCAATGCATCACATGGAGCACGTGTGCCTGTGCAGTCAGAAGCATTGCCCGTTAGCCTGCACCTGGGCCATCACCTTTCCATTCAGTTTCTGTGGAAAATTTCACACTCTCTATAACGGAAGCAAGGGAGTAGAACACCTTTAATGAGAAGCTAGAATTAATACACTGACTCAGTGTATAGTCGTGTATATACTAGTATTAGTGTATGTGTTTGTAATCATGTTTAATTTTGATATTTCTTTATCTTTCAGTTAGCACTTTTCGAAGAGAATTTCATGAATGTATTTGAGAAGCCATAGTCCTGGTTCAATGCAGATTCAAGGGAAACAAGAGAGATATTTCTCAGCCCGCCCCATGACCAGCTGAATGGCCTCAGGTACCGAGGGGTAGTCAGGGGCTGGGTTAAATCAGTACTTCTTCGTGGCTGAAGAGGCCTCTAGGGAGCTTTTAAAAATACCAATTCTCAGGCACTACCCTGGATCAATTGAATCAGATATTGTCATGTGGGATCTGGCATTATTATTACTAACATTATTTAGCAGCGTCTGCATCAGCATCAGAATCGAGAACCACTGGACTGGACAATCTATACCTGTTATGCTAACTTTCGAAGTCTATGAATTAGTTTGTGTTTCTAGGGAAGGAACTTTTTGTTAGACATCTGTGTCCTTATTAAAATTATTAATGGCACTTTCCTTTTCCAATTTGACATTTAAGTATTAGTTAGGCAACTTGAAGAAATAAACATCAAGATATTACACTTTTGTGATCTCTAACAATATATAGTTAGAGAGACGGGCAGTTTTGGTATTAGTGGGGCTGCCTGTGGATATGCAAATGAGAGGCAGTCCTGCTTACCAGTCAGTTACTTAGCTAGTGTGTCTGCGGACCCCAGGGCCTGGCTGACTCCTTCAGGGGGATTCCTGCCTCAGCACGGAGATCCGGACCAAGAGTCAGGAAACAACCGAACAGCATCCTTATGTGCAAGTAGGAAACCAGCTGGTAGAAGCCCAGATAGGAAGGCTGTTAGGTGCTACTAATGTGTTACTGGGATGGGAAACATTGATCTAACAAAACTCCTTATAAAAGCAAAGTTTTGATCTGTAATATGAGCTAACCACAGTAGCTTTTAATTGGAATGTAGGGGCACTTGGTTGAGCTAATTCACGCAAAGAGCTTAGCTTAGTGTCTGGCACATGGCAATCACTTCAACATGTTATTTATTGTTACTGCTGCTGCTGTTATTGTTGTTATTTTTATGATTGATCTCTGGCCAAGGACGGCTCCAGGTAAATTCTCAGTGATAACCTTATCTGCTTGCCTGTCATTCCTTGGGACCCACACTTGCCTGGAGGCGGCAGGCTCTGGAGAGGTTGGGGATTGAGCAGTGCAGCCATGTGCTAACCTTTAGCCTTTCTTCTCTTCTGCTTTATACATCTCTACTTTCTCTCAGGCCATGCGCCCCTGGGATGAGTACCAGGGTCCTGACTCAAAGGCCTTCATATACTCATTCATTTATAAGTTCCCTCATTCATTTATTTATTTAGTCCCTCATTCCAAGTAATACTTAGGAGTTAAATATTCTGAAGTGTGTTTTTTCCCCCCAGAGGCAGAAATCAAGCCTGTAAACACAGCTGCTTCACTCTCTGCTGTGTCGAGTGTGAGAGCATGTTTTTAAAAGAAATAGGAAAAGACCTCCCACAGAGAAAACTGCATGTTGCTTCCGAGGTCCTGAAAGCCACGCTCTCATGCCCAAAGTCACGTGTGCAGGAGGCATTTCCCTCCTGGATGCTAGGAGAGGCTGTCGGAGACTAGACTGCAGACCCAGCCTTCTGTCCAGCACAGAGGGTAACGGTCCTTCTTTCTACCTTATATCTGTATTGATCTACCACCTTTTTCTACTTCATTGGTGGACAGGTGGCACGTGCTCAATACAATTGACTTATCTGTTTGGCAGTATGACCAGGGGATTGACATTCTGAGGAAAAAATGTTATTTCCACAGAAGCAAAGGATGAAGAAATAATTGCATGTTCAATTTGGTCAATTTGTTCATTTTTTATGAACTTGCTCCTTCCTGCTTTGCTGATTTTAAGAACGGATTCCAAGTGTATTGCCTTATTTAATTTGGATGTTGTGTTTCTGTAGCTCTCTGAGGCACACCGTCTGTTTTCGCCTCGTGCTTTTGAGTACTAGGAGTGTAGTTTCCATCTCTCCCTTGGGGGACCTGAATGGAGCTGTAATTTAGGAAGGATGCCTGCCTGTTGGCACACTCGTTGCATTCAAGGGTTGGGTGTGAAAAATTGGTTTGCCTTAAAAATAACTTTCCCACTTTCTATCACAGAATATATATTTATTGCCAAGGTTTTTGAAACTAGAAGAAATTATATTAAGGGAAATAAAATTACTTTCAATCTATGTGTGTGTAAACATACATAACTATCATCCTCTTTAACCCCTCTTGCCTAGATCCATTTAACAAAGTTATATTTTATTTATTCAGCATTATATCTGAAATTTTATCATGTCATTACACTCTTCCCCTCAGTTTCATTCAATATAATTGCCATACAACACTGTATAAGTTTAAGGCAGGGGCGGGGAACATCTGTCCGGCCTACGGGCTGTATAAGGCCCAGAAAATCATTTGGTCTGGCCCTGCCAAAACATTAGGGCTGAGTTAATTAAATGTTTGACCAAATATAGCAGGCTGATTTTTAAGTTGATAATTTTGTATGACCCACAAATGATATTATAAATATCCAAATGGCCTTTGGCAGAAAAGGGTTTCCTACCCCTGGTTTAAGGGACACAGTATAATACCTTGACTTACATATGTTGTAAAATGATTACCTCAATATGTTTAGTTATCATCTATCTATCACCTCATATACTTACAAAAAAAGAAAAGGACAAAAATTTTTTTCCTTGTGATGAGAACTCTTAGGATCTACTCTCTTAGCAACTTTCAAATATACCACATAACAATGCTAACTATAATCATCATGTCATTACACCTTTTTAAAGAATTATATTTAGTGGTCGCATAATATTCTGTTCTTTGGATGTTTAACTTACTTATATATTCCCATATGGTTGGTCATGTAGGTTGTTCCTGAATTTTCAATTACTAGTAATGGCATGAATAGAAAATATGTCCAGATATGATTTTTTAGGTGATACTGACAATACTCTCAGATGTTGGTTCTAATCTGGATCAGGCCCAAGTTTGGTAGCGTGGTTTGGAGATTATTAATAAGCTTATGCGCCCTACCTGGTTTGGCTCAGTGGATATAGCATTGGCCTACGGACTGAAGGGTCCCAGGTTTGATTCCAGTCAAGGGCACATGCCTGGGTTGCAGGCTTGATCCCCATTGGGGGGTATGCAGGAGGCAGCTGATCAGTGAATTCTCTTTTTTCACTGATGTTTCTATCTCTCTCCCTCTTCCTTCCTCTCTAAAATCAATACAAAAAAATAAGCTTATGCAACAATCAAATTTTAGAACATTTTCCTACCCACAAAGGAAACTCTATACCCATTAGCAATCACTGTCTATTCTTCCCAGTCACCAGCCCCTGGCAATCACTAATCTTTCTGTCTCTATGGATTTACCCATCCTGGGCATTTCATATAAACAGAATAGTACAATGTGTGGCATTTTGACGATATGCCTGTCTAACTTCTTTCACTTACGTTTTCAAGGTTCATCCACTTTGTAGCATGCATCAGTTCTCCATTTCTTTTTATGGCGAAATATATTGCGTTGTATGCATGCAGCACATTTTGACTATCTATTCATCAATTAATGAACATTCGGGTTACTTCCATTTTTGACTGTTAAGAATAACGCTGATATGAAGATAGAGGTTTAATACGGTCAGTAATTTGTTCATTGTCATGCAATAGGTGGAAAGATCTTAAATGCAAAGACTTAAGATGATTCAGAGTATGAACTTGTGACAACTATTTTATGTTGCTACTTGGCAACAAACTCTGACTTCATGAAATCTCACATCTTTATGCAACCTCTTGGTCCAGAAGTTGGCTTCTTATTGCTGAGACCCAGAGTGGTTATAACCATGTACGTGGCCTTCTCTTTGCAGAATTTTGCCCAAACAACATACATTACTGGCTGGAAAAGTAACATGTTACAGATTTCCATATTTTAGCTCAAAGAAGGGAGTTGAGGGGAGATCCCTCTAGCTTTCCCTGTTTACTGGCTCAATCCTAAACCATCTACTTCTCAGTATCCAAAATGATATTTTTTGGCTTCTTCTGCAGTTTCACAAAGTTTAATACCTTGTGTCAGTCTTTCTCTCTTGTGTTGCAGAAGGGACTGAAAATAAAATCAAGAAAATAAGCACCCCCCTCCCAAAAAAATAACCCCCCACAAAAATGATAAAGCCAGAGGAAGATGGTTTGAGGGCTTCTGTTGTTTTACTGCTTGTGTCAAATTTCTCCTTTTACACTATCCAACTGTGCAAAGGCCCGCAGCTCCTACAAGTACGAGGCAGCGTGGAGAACAGCAAAGCAGCAAGGAGACCATCCAGTTTCACTCCTTGGAAGCTAGCTACTGCCTGGAGTTCCACCCAATGTAAACAAGAGTCTCACAATGCAGAGGGGAAGCCCTGTACCTTTCCCCTCTTTACAGCTCCAGTTAACCAATATTTAACCATTCAGCAAGGGAACATACACGCTTCATCCCAGTAACAGCTTCTTTTACACGGTGCTTTGTTAGGGAGAGCGTAAAAAGGGGAGCACGTTTGAGTTGAGCCGAGTTACTTGAAACAAAGCACACCATGCCAGCTGGCTGGTAGGAAGGCCGACTTCCCCTGGGCACGATTCAAGCAGGGGCAGCAAGCAAAGGTGAAGTCTAGAGTTCATATTTCCATTAAACACAGGGATTATGACTTCGATCCTGCTGTTCAATGTCCTCTCCCTCTTTCTTTCCAATTGAAAAATCCCCAGTCTGTCCAGAATAAAATTTAAAAAGAACTTTCCTGACTCCCTGCAGCAGGGCCACATAGCTCAGCCGTACATTAAAGCTCCGTTCAGCACTGGGCGCTAGGAACCCTTTGCTCTCATTCCAGGGGGTTATGTGATCTGGGCAAACCGCTTGCTTAACTTCCCAGCGTCTGAATTCTAACTTGTGAAATGAGCAAAAGAGACTTACCCACAGGGGTTTAAGGAAACTAATTAAGGTTTATAAAGATCTACTTGGATGAAAGACAATGTGATTGTTATCATAAATGACTACACATTTTCATGGCATCCTCCCACCCCCACCCCACAGGACCCAATATACTTCATGCACATGAATCTGTTTAAATGTCACAGTTCCCCATGAGGGAGAAAGAGGAGGATCTCAGCACTCACATTCTACAAGGGGAAACTGAGGACCTCCGAGGTTAGATTGAGTGCTCACATTCTTGTTGCCTGACTCCCAGGGGGATGCATTTCTCACAAGTTCATATTGTATTTTAGGTAAGAGCACGGAGAAAACTTGATTATATGATTCAGATTTGTCTCCCAAGAGAGCTGTGTGAATATTTTCACTATTCAGCAATTTATGGAAGAGGAAAAGAGCGTGCTGACGTACTTGCTCCATGATGTCCTAACATAATAGATGAAGTGGAGAAAACAAACATTGAAAGAAAAATAAATAAAGAAGGAAAAGAACAATTCCACAAAACAGTTTGGTAATGACTGGTACATTTCTGTCCCACTCAGACACCAACACACACACACACACACACACACACACACACTCAGCCTTTGGGGAATGACTAAGGCTGTATATTCATATAGAATGAAAATAAATTACTTTTCAAATGGCAGTTTAACTTATCTTAATGAAGTATTACCAGTATTAAAATAGTCCTATAAATTACTCAGCTGGCTTGTATAATACTGACCTGTCCAACTTTAAATATGTAGGAAGTTATATTCTGCTTCTATTTGGACCTGATACAACAGCCTAGAAGGAATACATTGCTCACTTTGAGGAAATATAATGACTCTTCTGGGCAGTTTGGGTGCTACTTAGTACATTGGATGAGGTGATTGCCTAAATGGTATCCTAGAATTAATGCACCTTTGAAAGAGAATCATTTACTCTTTCCAGACTTTACAATGGGATGCAATGGCTAAATGTAATGAAAGCACTAGTCATGTGATGTTTTATTTATGCTTGCTCAGTCCCAGTAGTGGAAGATAACCCGAGTAAGGCTTCCTCTGCAGCGGCTCCAAGGTCCTGATGGCTCTGGTCTGTGTCATTTACGTTTGAATTAAAGATTCCACTAATTCTAGTTCTTTCCTGAACACGCCATGGAATTCTAGAGCCAATGGAGCTGTAGCCTTTGGGGAGATTTATTTGAGTCCCCTTTACCTTTTCTTCTACCTTACTCTGTGGGATCTGGTAGTTACAATATCTTCAAGCTGTAATATGTAGTACATCTCTAAGTTAGAATGAAGAGAGATGGACTGAGAAGGTACGTTGCCATTCTGTGAGCCAGGGGCCAGTGTGTGTGTGGGGGTGCGGGAGGATGTTGACACAAGGAAGAAATGGGGTGAAGGACTAGACTATAGTCTAGCTTGGTATATGTTCCATGGGTCCTGGAAAAGAATGTGTATTCTGTTGTTAGATGGAGTGTTCTACTAATATTGATTAGATCCTGTTTTTGATGTTGTATTTGATTTCCTTGTTGATCGATGTTGTATTTGATTATATCCTTGCTGTTGATTTTTTAAAACATTAAGTTTGACATTTCTCTAGTTTGTTGTATGGTCTATGATTTTTTACTTAAGCCCAGATATTTTGGGTAATATAGTATAAGACTCTGGATTTTATTGAAAGCTTCTGATACTGCTCTGGCAGGGGAAGAGGGAGATGCCATCTTATTGCTACCGGGTAGGGGTAAGAGCCCAGCTGCTTCGCTCAACCTCTGTTGACACCTGAGAAGGGAGACTTGACTCATCACTGCTTGGTGGGCGTGGTAGTTCCAGATCCTTGCTAGGCCTCTACTGCTCTCTCTCTCTGGCTGGGAGGAGGAGGAGGACTGAATTGGTAATGCTATTCAAAGGGCCTCCGCTGACACCATGGGGCTTGGCCACTGAGCAGTGGTAAAGGTCCTGACTCTGTTCTAGGCCCAATCTGATACGACCCCACTGGGGAAGGAGAGGGATACCTAATTACTGCCACCTGCTGGTGGAAGTCCAGGCTCCACTGACCATGAGAGAGGAGCTCTTTCCACCTGGTGGGGATGGAGGTCCCCCTTTCCTCCCTGGCAGGAGTGTTGGGGTATTGGTTTCCTGACATTCTCTTGAGGGCAGTCTAGCTGTCTAGCTTACTAGGCCTTTGCTGGCATGAGTGACTGGAGGGCCACAGTTCTTTCTGTGGTGTTTGGCTTGCACAGAGCAGTTACTTCTAAAACTTTTGTCTTGCTAACTTGTCTCTTTCCTGGCCCTTTGGCCAGAGAAAGCAGGCTTTTCTTGGGGATATTTTTGGTCTGTGCCTTTTAGTGTTTCTTTGCTGGCTCCTTAGTGTCCAGCCTGGGATATATGTGGCAAAAACAAAACTCAAGGAGTTTACTACTTAGTTATTCCTCAGATCATGTATCTTCCCGCTTCTCTACACCTTTCAGAGTCTTCTTATGTTTGTTTTATAATGTATAGGGGTTTTATTTATTTTTATTTTTTGAAGGACTTGGGTATAATTTTTTTTTAAAATTTTGTTTTATTGCTTAAAGTATTACAAAGAGTATTACATATGTCTCCCTCCCCCCCCCCTTGACCTTCCCTCGGTCTCCCCTAACCCCCAATCAGTGTCTTGTGTCCATTGGTTATGATTATATTCTTGCATACAAGTCCTTCGGTTGATCTCTTACCCTCTCATCTCCACAACCCTCCCCAGCCTTCCTGCTGTAGTTTGACAGTCTGTTTGATGCTGCTCTGCCTCTGTATCTATTTTTGTTCATCAGTTTATAATGGTCTTTATTATCCATAAATGAGTGAGATCATGTGGTATTTTTCTTTCATTGACTGGCTTATTTCACTTAGCATAATGCTCTCCAGTTCCATCCATGCTGTTGCAAATGGTAAGAATTCCTTCTTTTTTACAGCAGCATAGTATTCCATTGTGTAGATGTACCACAGTTTTCTAATCCATTCATCTGCTGATGGGCACTTAGGCTGTTTCCAGATCTTAGCTATGGTAAATTGTGCTGCTATGAACCTAGGGATGCATATATCCTTTCTGATTGGTGTTTCTGGTTTATTGGGATATATTCCTAGAAGTGGGATCACTGGGTCAAATGGGAGTTCCATTTTTAACTTTTTAAGGAAACTCATACTGTCTTCCATAGTGGCTGCACCAGTCTGCATTCCCACCAGCAGTGCACGAGGGTTCCTTTTTCTCTCATCCTCTCCAGCACTTGTCATTTGTTGATTTGTTGATGATAGCCATTCTGACAGGTGTGAGATGGTACCTCATTGTTGTTTTGATTTGCATCTCTCAGATGATTAGTGACTTTGAGCATGTTTTCATATGTCTCTTGGCTTTCTGAATGTCCTCTTTTGAAAAGTGTCTATTTAGGTCCTTTGCCCATTTTTTGATTGGATTGTTTATCTTCCTTTTGTTAAGTTGTATGAGTTCCCTATAAATGTTGTAGATTGCTGGGGTCCAACCCCAGCAGGTCCAGGGGTCCCCAAAGGTGAGGACGGAGTCAGCGAAGACTATCCACCCTCTTCCTACGGTGGAGTCCTATCCATCCAGAGAATGGGGCTTACCTAAGGGTCCCTGTTCGGGCGCCAGATGCTGGGGTCCAACCCCAGCAGGTCCAGGGGTCCCCAAAGGTGTGGACGGAGTCGGCGAAGAAGGAATGACATGGAGACAGCGTTCAGTTGATCAGCAGCTAGCCAGGATCTCTAGCCAGGATCTCCAGCCAAGTTCTGTTCAGGTTCTCCAGTCAGGTTCAGTCACCAGGTTCTAGTCAGGTTCTCTTGCCATGTTCTATAGTCAGGTTCAGTCCAGGATCTTTTGCCATGTTCTCTCGCTAGGTTCTGTCTCTAGGTTCTGAGGCCAGTTTCTGTGCAGGATCTTTTGCCATGTTCTCTCCAGCGAAGTTCTTCTGTCTCTAGAGAACGTTCTGTGTAGGTTCTGTCTTCTGAGTTCTGTCTCTTTCTGTCTTGTTACATCTGTATTTATACCAGTTGATTCAATCCTATCAATCTCTATTACAAAGGTTAGGGCGTTTCTTATCTCCATTCCAGGGAGTAAAGATTATGCAGCTTAAGCATGATTGTTTGTAGTTAAAGTGATTAATTACCCGCCTGGCACTTAGTTAAGGGGTTTTATTCCCTCCCTGACTTCAGGGAAAAATTCCTACCTGGGGAAACAACCTTTCTAGGAGACCTTGGTTAAAACACATAGTGCCAAGAAGGTGAGCAAACATTTTAAGAACAGTATGCCATATATGCCAGGTCCCTTGAAACAGCAAGCATGGACCGGCTCCCGGCAGTAGATTAAACCCTTATTGGTGATAACATTGGCAAATATGTTCTCCCATGCAGTGGGCTTTCTTGTTGTTTTGTTGATGGTTTTTTTTTTTTTGCTCTGTAGAAGCTTTTTATTTTGATGTAGTCCCATTTGTTTATTTTCTCTTTAGTTTCCAATGCCTGAGGAGCTGTATCAGTGAAAAAATTGCTTCGGCATATGTCCGAGATTTTGTTGCCTTTGGATTCCTCTAGTATTTTTATAATGTGTAGGGGTTTTAGTTGTACTTACTGAGAGGAATAGGAAATGTATGTCTACCTCATCTTTCTGTGGATCACAGACTTTATAAATTGTAAGGAACATTATACCTATAGGCAACAATACTGTGCTGTACACTTAAAACTTTGTGAGGAGGGTGGATCTCATGTTAAGTGTTCCTACCACACACACAAAGATATTTAAGTCCAGTTGCATGTGTTGCAGATGGACTTCTCAATGTTAACTGTGTTCTCAAGACTTCCTAGTTAGTTCTTGGTAGAAAACTAGACTAAAAGGGAAGTATCCTACTTCTTAACCTGCTGTAATTCATGATGCAGCACACTGCATCGTTACTAGCTACTAAAATATGATTTTTGAAGCATGAAGGAGAATTACATCAAGCCAGTTGTACCAGCCCCCCCAAAAAACAAACAAACAAACAAACAAACAAACAACAACCCAGCACATTTTCTTTCAAGGAGCAATAAAACAAGGAAAGGAGAACAAATTAATATCCGTGTAAAAAGTAATGGCTAAAAAAAGGTTAAGAGTACTCTGGGACAATAGGCGATAGCTCATCAATTAGATCCTGCGCCTCTTAGGTTAAATCAGTGTGCTAAAAACAAACAAGCAAACATACATACAACCAACAAACCTGAGAATTTATTGTAACATAATATTCTCTGTTATACGCCATGTTTTTCAAATGTGAATTTGTTAATAATAGCATAATAACATTTTTTGGTTCTTGTGTAACTTTTTCTCCCAAAATAATATTTTGAAGTCATCAGACTTTCTCATAATTAGAGAAAAAAAACCTAGGTGATACAAATAGCCCTAAAAAAGACCCCATTTTAAATCTTGTAAATCTATTTTCTTTGAGTGCAAAAATAAAATAGTTGCCCAACTGGTGTGGCTCAGTGGTTGAGCATCTATCCATGAACCAGGAGGTCACGGTTTGATTCCTGGTCAGGGCACATGCCGGGGTTTTGGGTTTGTTCCCCAGTAGGTGATGTGCAGGAGAACAGCCAATGGATATTTCTCGCTTTCCCTCTCCCTCTCTCTCTAAAATCAATTTAAAATAGCATATTAAAAAAGAGGTGTGTGTGTGGGGAGACTATATTGGATTATCCTGGTGATCTCAATGTAATCAAAAGAGTTCTTACAAACAAAAGTGGGAGGCAGGAGGATCACAATCAGAAATACTTAAAGATACAAGTCTATTGGCTTTGAGGATGAAGGAGAGGACCATGAGCCAAGGAATACATACAGCGTTTAGATGCTGGAAAAGGCAAGGAAACAGATTCTCTCCTGGAGCCTTTAGGAAGAGCGCAGGCCTGCCAACGCCTTGACATTAGTTATCCCAGTGAAATCCACTTTGCATTTCTGACATACAGAATGTAAGACAGTGACTTTGTGTGGTTTAAAGCTCCAAGTGTGTGAATGCACCACCAAGCCAACCATCCAAAGAAAATTAAGGAGAGAAAGAAATATCCCAGAATTCATGGTAAAAGGGACTGGCAGTGAACATTGAATGCCTTTGAATATGGAATTAAGACAAACTAATTCCAGAGGCTATGGTTTCAGAATAGATAATGAATGTATAGTCTATTAATGGACTTGTTAGATGGAGCCTATAGATAGAATCCAGATAAAACGCTGTAAAAATAAACCTCAAAATGAATTGGCTTAAATGAAACAGAAATCTATTGCATTGTTACACAAAAGTGTGCGTAGACAATCCAGGGCTGGTTTGGTGGCAGAAGCTGTTGGAGACCCAGGCTACTACTACTTTGCTGTTCTGCATTATTAACATGTGGCTTTCATATCCTATTCCCATGTGGATGTTTCAGCTGCCACCATCATGTCTGCGTTCTAGCCTGTGGCTGGTGGAGAAGAGACAGAGGCAGGGCCATGCTCTTTCTCTGTAAATGCATGGTCCCAAAATTGCATTCATCCCTTCTTCAACATTATGTTGACCGGAATTTGGTCAGATGGCTACACCTACCTTCAGAAGTGGTAGGGCACTGTAGTCTTTAGCAGGGGTATCTTTCTTTCTTTCTTTCTTTCTTTCTCTTTCTTTCTTTCTTTCTTTCTTTCTTTCTTTCTTTCTTTCTTTCTTTCTTTCTTTCTTTCTTTCTTTCTCTTTTTCTTTCTTTCTTTCTTTCTTTCTTTCTTTCTTTCTTTCTTTCTTTCTTTCCTTCCTTCCTTCCTTCCTTCCTTCCTTCCTTCCTTCCTTCCTTCCTTCCTTCCTTCCTTCCTTCCTTCCTTCCTTCCTTCCTTCCTTCCTTCCTTCCTTTCCTTCTTTCTTTTTCTAAAGCAGAGATTGTCAGGGCCAGCCTGACAGGGTTGAGCCAGGCTGAGGCAGGGAGGTGGGAATTGAGAAAAGAAAGACAGGAAAGCGGGGTCGGGAGGACCCCAGTTCTCTTGATGAACTGAAGTGAGTTTATTAGCTATACAATCCTATTTATACACAACACACTGAATCAGAGGTCTGTCAAGAGGAATGTATTCTTTGTTCCTCTTAATCTCTAAGGGAGAGATACAGCAGAAGGACAAGTTCTCAGTACAGCATATCTCAGTAAATAGTTACAGACTTCTTGGTAAGCTATGAAAGGCTGTTCTCATTCTACAAATGTTACTCCCATTCTACTGATAATCGCCATCCAAACAAGTCTGGGAAACCTGTGTGGGTAAGGGTCCCAGCCTTGCTAGCCCCTTCAGGTGCAAGGACCTTGCCAGCTTACATCTGGCCCCCAACAAGAGATAGCTTACACTCAGCTAAAACTTGCATTATAATTGAGAAAGGAGAAAACAGATTGGGGAAGAAGAAGCAGTATTTGCCACACTTGATAATTTAAAAATAATGATAAAATCTGAGTTAAGAGTGAGGAGGAAGGGAGAGGGTGAAGTGACCTGCTTCTTCCCTCAAGGTTTTATAGCAGATGTCAGTCTACCAGAGGTGTCTAAATTTGAAACATTAGTTAAAATTCATCTTGAAGCTTTTCATACTCACCTTTTTGACCTAAGAGTGATCTTTTAGGAAATAGTTCCTATGGTAGAGAAATATTTCATATACAGCAATTACTTCAATTTTACTTCAGTTTTTTTTTTTTGGTTAAATAAAATTAAAAGTTTTTTAAAGTTAAAATAACATGCATCCCATTTTAATGAAAGTCAATCTACCTTTCTGGATATATGAATAGACAGGCAACTATACTAATACTTAATGCTAATTATGGGCAGTAGGATTTTAGGCATTTTTTTCTTTCTTTTTTAGACTTCTCTGCATCAGTTTAATTTTTATAATGAGCACGTCATTTTTAACACAATGATAAAGTCATTTTTAACAAAATGCAGTCATTATTAATGTGAGGAGGAGTGGATTTTAAAAATGTTATAAGAAGTATCATGGAGTGTCTTTAATTAGTGTAATATACAAACTTTAATTTTGAAAAATCTCTAACAACCTTTCTTAACATATTAATTATGTTTGCTATTTTACATACCTCCGTTCTGTTTTCCTGTCATGATTAGCAATAAACCCTTCAAACTCAAAATGAAGGGTAGATGTTTTCACTCTAGGAATCTTGTGTAGGCAAGGATCTCCAAGGAGCAGAGGAGGCGATGACAGCTGTGAAGAGACTAGCACGCAGACTAAATTCTACAGATTGTGTAAAGAAAGAGACAAACCATAACCCAGCCTGGGATTGATAGGAGACTGCACCAGACAGGCCAAGTGTGTCACCCTCTCAGAACCACACCCTTATCCCAGAGCTGCTGCTGCCCCCCAAATGGTGTACATGACCTCATCTTCCTTCGACTGGGTCACAGCTTATTGGACCAGGATTGGACACTTACTAGTAAGCTAGGGAAGCAGTATTTCAGTTGGCTGGTCACGACCTACATAATTTGGCTTGAAGATATGATGTGTGCAACCTCTGAGTTACATTCATGTCACTGATGGGTTTCCCATGAAGCAGACTCTGAGATGGAGACATCCAGGGGCGCTCTTAAGATCATCATCTGGGGAAGGGAAAGGGAAGGAAGGGGAAGGAGGCAGAAATGGCAGAGGGAGCAGTTGAATGGTGATGTGGTCTCAATGCAGGGAGTTCTGGAGCTAGAATGACCATTCAGAGATGTCTCGAATCAGGACAAGAGGACTAGTTCTTTGTTCTCTCTATCTCTCAGCCCCAGCTGCCCAGGAAGGGCAGCGAGGGTGGTGGTGGTGGGGTGGGGGTAGGGGGGAGTGCCTTGAGTGAGACAGCTCTCTTCAGTGCAGTAGTCTCTAGAGTGAAGCTGAATGAACTTTTGTGGCTGAGCCTTTAGAGACACCTCCAGCTCCAGTGTGGTTCTTGATTTCCTATATATAAACATTTTCTATACATAAAAATGTCCTTTTCCACCTGTATTCTTCTTTAGATAGCAGCTCAAAGATCTGAAATTCTTTGGGTCCCTAAGTGTACACAATTCCATGTGGCTTGATCTACATAAATGTAAGGAACTCAGAACAAGGTACACAGTCATCCTGTTTTGGGGTTATTTACCTACAGGGTGGGTCCAAAGTAGGTTTATAGTTGTGAGTATGTGAAACAGAGTTTATTCTTGTATTATTATTTAACTACTAGAGGCCCAGTGCATGAAATTTGTGCACAGGTAGGGTCCCTAGGCCTGGCTGGCGATCACGGCCAATTGGGGCCTTCTGGCTGCCCGCCGGGGCCTTCCTTTGTTCCCCCCCCCCACCACCCCCCGCCCCCAGTGGCCAGTGCACATTATAGTGAGCAATCGGTCTCCTGGTTGAACTCCCACAGGGACAATTTGCATATTAGGCTTTTATATAGAGAGACTGTATTATTTTCCAGATGAACAACTGTACAATTACTTTTGCCCCACCCTGTAGATCAGCATTGCCATGATAACATGATCCCAGTGATGCAGGATGATGAGAGGTATAGGTCTACATTTAATGGCCATTTATGACATTGGTCTAGTGCCGCCTCTGTGTTCTTGTCCCACGCCATTCATTCTTACGTTTCATTGTATGCTGAAACAAAATATTCCTACACTGGATATTTAGTTAATAAGTACACTGAGAGTATTTTGTTAAATAAGTGAGGTGGAGCATTATTTATTATTGACCTTCTTAATAACATTTATCAACATTTATTGTGTACCTATTACATGTCAGCAGCTGTGCAAAGGACTTTATATTCATTATTTCAGTTAACACTCAAATGTCATATGATGGATAGTTTTTTTTATCCCCTTTTTACAGATAAGGAAACTGATGCTTGGGGGAATAAATATTTGCCAAAGGTCACAAGGCTGGTAGAGTCAGGACTTAAACCAGGCAGCTTGCCTTTGGACTATGCACTTACCTATACACTGTTCTGTGCCATAGAACTAAAGGAATATAATCCTGACACCACGCTGCTGGGCTTTTGACAGATGCTTGGATGGTGGTCTGGCGAGCTCTGTTCTCCTCACCCAGGGGCTGCTCTGCCTGAGGTTCAACCCTTTGAGGTCCCCTCTTCAGACTCCTCTCTCAACTGCCTTCTTTAAAGGGGCAACAATATTATAGGATGCCAACTCCCTTGAACTAGTTATCCCAAGATGTTATTGGGTTGTTGAAACAGTTTAATCCTATAAAACCAGTCTCAGATAATGGATGTCTGGGAGTCTAGGACATGCTGATTAAAGGGGACAAAGTTGAAGCCACCAAAGAAAATTCCCCTTGGGGGCATTTTCCCTTCCCTGTTGACCCTGTTTAAGGACAAGCTGGAGTGTAGGATATCCTTTTTAGTGCAGAGAAGGTAACACAGGTATGCAGAGATGCCAGCTGAATTTTAAAATTTGGATACAACCCAAATAAGGTTTATTTTACTTGTTTTGTAAATCAACATCTTCTAATTGATAAAACATGCTCAATTTGGGTAGAATAGTGGTGGTTCTAACTATATTTCAACTCCTCACTGTCAGTTTTCTTTCCGTGAATTAAGCAAACCTTCACCTCTTTGTTATCTTGAATGCTAAAGCCTGTGCTAGGTGGTTGCCTAGCAACCCTTGTCTCTTTTGTATTCTTTTGTAAGAAGGTATTTTTGTATAGTACAGCGCAAAATTTTCTATTTGTATATATTGGTGATACAAAATAAGATTTCTGCTTGTGTGTTAGAATACAAAAAATTCCATGTGGTCCATCAAACCTCTGGGTAATAATTATGAGACAGTGAAGCCTTATTTGCTGAAACCATAAGCAGTAACAACTCCACTATCATGAAGGCATTTCAAAATCCTGCTGGAAAGCATAAAGGACTGAAAGACTGCTCTATGTCTAATAGAACTGCAAGTTTTCTTATGAAAGGTTGCTTTAAAAATATTTTTTAAAATGTTTACTTTGAAATAATTTTAGATTTACAGAAAGCTTGAATAGATAGTCCAAGAGCGTTACCATATGCCCTATATCTAGTTTCCCCTAATGTTAACATCCTGTATAACCTGGATACATTTGTTAAAACTAAGAAACCAACATTGGTAGAATGCTATCAACTAAACCCTACACTTCATTCAGATTTCACAAGCTTTTCCACTCACATCCTTTTCTGTTTCAGGATCCCGGCTGGGATACCACATTCCATTGGGTCACCTGTTCTCCTGAGTCTCCTCTAGCCTGTGGCCGTTTCTTTGCTTGTTTTCCACAACTTGATAATTGTCAGGAGCACTGGTCAGGTATTTTGAAGAATGTCCCTCAGTTTGGGTTTGTCTGTTGTTTTCTCGTGATTAGGCTGGAATGATGGATTCGGGGAGGAAGACCACAGAGATGAAATGCCCTCTTCATTGCATTGCATCAGAGATCCATGACATCTGCATGACTTATTACTGTAATGTTGTCCTTGATCACTTGATTAAGGTGGTGTCTCCCAGTTGTCTCCACTGTCGTTACTATTTTTCCCCTTCCCTGCTCTACTCTTTGGGAGTGAGTCACTAAGCTCAGACTATACTTAGTAGAAGAGAGGAGAAGGTTAAATTTCATATTCTAGAGGAAGTAATATCTACACATTATTTTTTATTGTTGACAGTATTACAGATGCCCCCCATTCTACCCCCCTTAGCCCACTTCCACCCAGCCTCTACCCCATCCCAGGCCTTCACCACACTACTGTGTCCAGGGGCTATGCATATATGCATATAAGTTCTTTGGTTAATTTCTTTTCATCTCCTCTATTCCCTTACCCTCTGAGATTTGTCAGTCTGTTCCAGGCATCTATGCCTCTGTGGAATCTACTGAACAAAATAAACTGATGAAATGCTGCTTTTCAAATACATATATTATTAGTGCTCTCATGGGCTAAATGTACTTTTATTGAAGATATCTTAAAGTTGCTAAGCACTCAAAGTTATAGTAATAAGAAAGATGCAAAAACAATATAAAACATATGTAGAATATTTTTCACTATTTTTCTCCCAGAACTTATGAACATGATAATTTGCCTTTTAAAGATGAGGAAGCCCTGGGGCTTTCATGTGATTTACATTCTAATTTTCCTCTTTGAACTTGGCTTTCCTTAATCTCTCTCAAGGGTTCTGAAGGGTGATATCCAGAAGGCTTGACAAGGGAACTTCTATAAGTATTCATGGCAAAAATCATTATCTTAAAGTCTGAGGGCATTAAATTCTGATACGGAAACATGATCTTATGGCAAATATTTAGTTGCCCCAAACATAGAAGCTAAGTTTATGTAAACAGTGAAACCAAATATAGAGTTGCGGTGGAATTTAATGTCTTCTTCACCCATGCAGACGATTTCTAATTAAGTAATGTCAGGATCAAAGAGAAGATGCAAAAATCCCAGTTTTCTGTAATCCTCACTGGCTCATTAAAATAAAGTCTTGTTTAGAATGAAAGGAAGAGTACATTGGAATTTCCTTAATTCAATCTCCTTTGTATTTAGAACAAAGATGTGGGTTTGTAGGGTAAGATATAGGGTTGTGGCCCAATGCCCAGGTTTTCTTTAGGAATTTGTCAGTGCCTTAATCAGTGATTGTAAGCAACCATTTTACTTGGCCATTCGGTGCCTCTTATTGTCTCTTTATGGAATTGGAAACTTTAAATATCATGATTTTTGTAACCTACAGAGGTTGTGATGATTCATGAGATAAAATAAGTTCACCAGATGTCTTCATCCATGAATAAAGCACAGCATTCTGCATATTAGTGTTTGGCTAGAATTTCTGATTGCTTTATTATTAGTAATGAACCCGGATATCTGTATCCTGCTGATGGTCAGTCCAAAAGGAAGTTGCAGCTTTTTCCAGAAAAAATTGAATGACAAAGTGGTGTGGAAATGAACATTTACGGTTAAGATATTATATTCTTTTTAAGGTAACATATTTTGGCCAGACTAGGTTCATTTAAACAAGTAAACTAAAGGATTCTTGGTACATTTTTTATTTGTTCTCATGTCCATGCTTCATATGCATTTTTTTCAGTTTAAGTTTTCATGTCGCTCAGTGATGGAAGTATTATTCTGGACTTCCAATTGAAGTCTGAATTCATAATAATCAGAAATTAAAGCAATTTTTATGTGTATACTTTTTAAAATTTATTTTTACTGCTGAGGATATTACAGAAGTCCCCCATTACCTCCCACACTTTGCCCCCCACCGTCTGGCCCCTGCCCCACCTTAGGGCCTTCACTGCACTATCGAGTGTGTCCATGGGCTATGCATAGTTGCATATAAGATCTTTGGGCAATCTCTTCCTGCACCACCCCTCTCCTCCTGAGATCTGGCAGTCTGTTCCATGTTTCCATGTCTCTGAACTCATTTGTTCATCAGTTTATTTTATTCATTGGATTCCACATATGAGTGAGATCATGTGATACTTGCCTTTCTCTGACTGGCTTAGCATAATACTCTCCAGGTCCCTCCATGCTGTCTCAAAGAGAAAGAGATCCTGCTTTTTTACTGCTGCATAGTATAGAATCTGTATCTGTATCCTGCTGTATTCCATGGTGTAGAATACCACAGCTTTGTTATTCACTCATCTACTGATGGACACTTGAGCTGTTTCCAGATCTTAGCTATTGTAAATAGTGCTGCTATGAATATAGGGGTGCATACGTTCTGATTGGTGTTTCAGGGATTCTTAGGATATTCCCAGAAGTGGGATCACTGGGTCAAATGGCAGTTCCAATTTTTAAAATTTTTGAGTAATCTCCATGCTGTTTTCCATAGTGGCTTGCACCAGTCTGCATCCCCACCAGCAGTGTACTAGCAGCGTTCCCTTTTCTTCACATCCTCACCAGCACTTGTTGTTTGTTGATTTATTGATGGTAGCCATTCTGGCAGGTGTGAGGTGATACCTCATTGTAGTTTTACTTTGTATCTCTCTGATGATTAGTGATGTGTTTGTTTTTAAGTTATGTTTTTTTTATTTTCACTTAAGAATTACAATCTTTTACTAGATGCTCTCTCTCCCTGGAATGCTTTCATCTTAGGATCATACCTGGCTGGTTCCTTATTGTCATTTAGATCTTAGAGAGACTCTTCTTGACAATCCATATAAAATAGCTACTGATCAATTCCTTTCACTTCTATTTCAGATCTTTGCATAGCACTAAGGTCATTGGCTATTCCCCTTCTATTTTGTTCTTTCCCCTTCCCTTCCATTCTCTTCTCTTCCTTTCCTCCTTCTCCCTAGTTTTAGATCTGTCCCCCAGCTGCTCACAAGACTTTGTTAACTCCACAGGAGCAGGAACCTTGTCTGTCAGGGTTACCTCTTACTTTCTACAACAGGACCCAGCATAGGTGCACCATGAAACATTATATAATTTAATGAAGGAATGAATTAGAAATTCCCTTACATTTTAATGAACACAGTATTGAAGGAATTAAAATTAGTGTACATTCCATAAAGCATCATTTAACATTTAAATGAGTGTCCAAATGAATAAACTGCTACATCCTTAGGGGAGAGGTGCTTCCTTGTTCGATCCCTTGTGTTTTTAATAAATTCCGTCTCATTGAGATTGTCTGCTTTTTCCAAACTCATGGATCTTCTCTTGTTCCCATGCTTGAGTCCATGCTGAGCTCAATTCCTGCTCTTCTTCTAATTTTAACTGGGCACATCTAAAAATAGTAGATGTGAGTCTTCTCATATAACAGGAGGAAGTAACTTAAAACAATGGATAATTAATGAAATATCTTTTGAGGTTTGGATTGCATTATATGATTTCAGCAATTCACACATGAGGTGATGCATTCATGTTTACTATGTGGCGGGCACTGGGAATATAAAGGTGAGAGGTGAAAAGGTCTTACTCCTGAGGAGCTTATATTGTTGGGGAGGATTGACTTATTCATACATAATTTGATGGGTTCAAAAAGGTGGCATAGGACATACATATTATTTCTTGAAAATTTCATGGGGGTTTTCCGGGAAAGTAAGGAAAAGAAGAACATTTGCAAGCATGTGCCCATTGGCCTCTTGGGCACCAGGTTCTATCCACCTCCAAGTCATTCTCCACATGGATACTTACCAGGACAAGTATTTCTAAACATGGGGATGCTACTTGGCAGTGTCTGGCATATGCCACACACTCAAAAAACACAGTAAATAAATGAATAACTTTGCCCTTTGGATAACAAGGATTCACCAAAAGTTTTCTAGTGGGATACACACAAGTAATGTTTCTCTAAAATTGTTCACACTGACATCGGGGAGAAAGACTAAGGGGAGATCTGGTGCCTGCGAGGCTTGCTGGGATAATCCAGTGACTCTAGATCTCGTTGCAACATCCAAGCAAGAGCATCAGCAGAACAAATGCAAAGCAGGAGGGGTGCTGGATTCAGGAAAAAGAAATATAGACACGATTCGAAGAAGGGCAAGGACTCTTCTATTGATGGACAATTGGGCACTGCAAATCATCTTCCCAAGTTACTCAGAAGTGTTCAGCAGGAAATACCTTTTGAATTTGAATCACTGGATTGTTATTCTTACTCGAAGTTACAACTTCCAACAGGAAATCTTTTGCTGTTTCCCCCTAAGACTTGATATTTGTCAAACTCAGCTCCTGCTTTAAGAGGCAATTTGGCTTTTTCATTTTTTTTTCCCTAAGAAAGAAAGGCACTGCCAGCCCTCCCTCAATAAGAACTTGTCTGTGATGGAAAAGTCTCTCCCACATTGACAGAGATTGAACTCAGGGCCGAATTTATTTGTCGAGACAAGTGTGGAGAACAGACTCTCACTCTTGAGGCTGCCATTGAAGTCCCTCTCAATATCTAAGCTTCTGTGGCGGTGCTTAGAATATGACATAGCTTCCTGAATCTCACTCAGGTAAAACCTCTCACATTTACGTGCTACCTGTACGATTGCTGATGTTTTTCATTAGATAAACTTTGAATTAAGTAAAGCATTAAAAAATCAGGCTGATCCTAAGCAGTCACATTCGTGGATCACAGATTTTGTGTGTGGCTTCTTTTCCCTAATACACATTAAGGTCAATTCATAGCCCATAAAACATGTTTATTCATAACAAATAAAATGATCTTGTGTCTTCCTAATGAGATAGGACGTCTACACTGGAAAGCTCTGGGGTAGTTTCTAAGCTTGCTGGGGCACAAAGCTTTGTGAGCTGCAGCTCAAGGCTAAAATCTGGAGGTGGGTAAAGAATAGAGGAGGGACCTGGTGCCTCTCACCACTGACTGCTGACTCAGTCTATTGAGGGGAAGTGTGAGGGTCTTGGTGAATGAGGAGCCAAGAGTGCTCATTTTTCTTCCCAGCTTTGGGGTGGCCAAAAATGAAATGATACTAGAGATGAGAGATCTGCTGTGTCTCTCTTGTACAGGAGATGGTGTTACTGTCCTGCAGGTGTGACAATCCAGGAGGAGCTCCTGATGGAGGAGATCCTGTATTTTTTCTGGAACCTTGGCCCCTTGTTGGATCTTGGCTGCTGGGAGTGACCAGATCTCCAGATAACTGGGGCTTACATACTCATGTTGACCAAAAGCTCCTGTTCAGATGAAGAATCCAGATTCTCATTAACGAAGGCAAAACTCTGTTAAAGGTATTTGGCAATTGAGAAGCTAAGTGAAGAGAGGCTTCTGCTCTGAGCAGCAACTCCAGAAAGAATTGAGGATGTCAGAAATGCAGGTACAGTGGCACTTCGATTAATAAAACCCATGGGAAACATGCCCGTTTGCAAGAAAATCATGTTTGAGAAAATACAAAACAAAATGACTATAAATAACAAAGTAGCTGTACTGCCTTTAGTTGACTGAAAAAAGCCACAGCAACAAATAAAAAAAATCCAAACAATCAACCCCAAACCTCTGTTTTACAGCTTGTGTTGTGTCTTCACAGTTTGAAGTGAATAACGAATTCTTTGAGTGAATTTATTTTTAGCCTCCTGTCTCATCTTTCTGCACCTTCCCCACCATACAGCCCGCATACTCCATCATACCACCTTCTGAATCCCATGGTCCTCCCCGCCACTCCCCTTCCCGCTTCCCTCAATGTTCAGGACCTTTTTAAATTTCTTTTTCTTTCCCATTAAAATAATCCAGAAACCCAAACCATTTATCCTTACTGATTATCAACTGATTATACTTTAACTTATCATATCTGTGAGTATGCTCCATGGACAAGTTTTTCAGATGCCAACGAGTGCTATGTAACTAAAAAAAAGAAGAAGTTACATGTCATGAAGTTTGGAAAATTCAGGGTTGAACAACTTGAATATGTTTCATTACTGTGGTACTTCTCAGAAACTTTAATGTAGATATGAAATGATAAATCACGAGGAAGATATATAACTTTCAGTGATTCCTAAACTTATTTGACCATTGTAAAATTTTATTTTGAGCATCTTCAGGAACTTATGTTTGTCTAAGACTGTGGAGAATGCTGTTTTACCTGAAAGTCATCAAAATGTGCCTAAGCAAAGTGTATATAAGCAACCTATTTACATTTTATGACTATAGTAGGTTGAGCCATGGATCCCTGATATTTGTGAATGTACCGTTATTTGGAAATAGGGTCTTTGCTGATGTAATTAAATTAAGAATCTGCCCTGACCAGTTTGGCTCAGTGGATAGAGCGTCGGCCTACAGACTCAAGGGTCTGAGGTTCAATTCCAGTCAAGGGCATGTACCTTGGTTGCGGGCACATCCCCAGTGGGGAGTGTGCAGGAGGCAGCTGATCGATGTTTCTCTCTCATCAATGTTTCTAACTCTCTATCCCTCTCCCTTCCTCTCTGTAAGGAATCAATAAAATATATTTAAAAAAAAATTAAGAATCTTAAATTGAGATCATCCTGGGTTTAGGGTGGGCCCTAATCTAATGATAGTGTCCATATAAGAGACAGAAAAAGAGAGTACACAGGGAGATACACAGGGAGGAGGCCACACAAAGGAAGCAGAGATGGGAGTTTTGCTACCATAGCCAGATGGCCAGGAGCCAAGAGAACCTGGAGAAGACAAGGAAGGAATCGCCATCAGAACCTTTGAAGCCAAGGAGGATGGCTCTGCCGACACTTTGATTTCCGATTTCTGGCCTCCAAAGTTGCAAGAGAATACATCCCTCGCATTATAAGCTACCTGGTTTCTGGCCATTTGTGGAGTGAGCTCTAGGAAAGTAGAAAAGTGCCCTTCATTCCTAACTGTGGAGTGTGGTGACTTAGGCTTTGACTTGTTATTTATTTATTGATTGAATCATTGTAAATGATTTGGTATCACTGAGCAGTGGGCAGATATTTTTGAGGCCGGAAGCCTGATTCCACTTTTGGTTACTGAAAATAAAGTTGATTTCATTTTTTAGAGTTGACTGTGGAGAGAGGTGGTTAGATATATTAGAAGAAATAGAGCCATGGTTTCTACCCAAAAAGTAATTCCCTCCCTTTTGGACCCCTTTCCAGTGTTTTCCTGTCTTAGTGAGGGGCTCCTCTATCCCTCCTGTCTTAGTCACTTTCCATTCTTGATCAATTGCAAGTCCTGATAATGTTAACTTCTAAATCTTGCTCCAGACTCTCATCTTGTTCATCTATTTACTGCAGCACCTGAGTCCAGGCTTTCCCAGTTGTTGCCTGGGCTACTAGAACCTCCTAACTGTCCTCCATGTATGTACTCTTGCTCTTCTCCAAAACATTTTGCACCCAGAGTCTGTTATCTGTCCCTTTCTTTCCCATTATTTAATATACTATCTTGGCCTTTCACCTCTTTTAGGTAAAGACCATTATCCTTAATATGTGCTTCAAGGCCTGCCATGGTCTGATCTCTACTAACTCCCCAAACTCATTTCACACCCTGTTTCATTCTGCTCTCTTCTCCCTACCCTAGAGCATAGAGGAAGTTCATATTGTTGAACCCATACATCATTTCCTTTCCTGCCTCCATGGCCACCTTGTTCACGATTCCAATGACCAAGCATGGGTTGGCAGGGGAAAGAGGCTAACAACTGTATATAGAAAGCCTCCTACCTAGCGTAGGCTGTTTGGTCATCACTCCAAATCTCCTTTTCCTGGACCCCGAAAGAAACTTGACCCTTTCAAATTCCTAACAACCCGACTGAACCATTAACCACTGTCTATGAATTGATAAAAATTCTTACCTCATGTCTTCTCTGCTTCTAGGCCAAATGGCCCACAGGAAGAACTGCTCAAAGTCTCCCTCACTGCAGCAGTCCACTTCTGGTGTCAGCATATTTAATAACATTATCTGTAAGTCAGGCTACAGTGTCCTCATAGTTAAGTATTCACAGATAACTTCTCTCTGAACTTTAAAAGTAGGTTGACAGAGAGGTGGTTACATAGCCTTTAGGAATGAGACACCAGGAGAGTGAGCCCATCTGCTTATGCCTTTAGGACGGGTTTAAGCCTGATTTCATAAATACCAGTCCACTTGATAATGAGGTGCCTCTGAGCATACTTATCTTTATGGCTTGTTAAATTCAAATAGTGCCTAGTTTCCATGTCTCCTGGTTTTCCATTTTGACATTCTGTCTCTACCAGGGCTCAATGGGCTGTTTCTAAAAGTGAGAATAGTTATTTAACAAAGGGTGCATGATTTTACTACAAAACCTTTGAGGCCACTCTCCCCAGTGGGATAGGTTTTGTTTCCGTACAATTTTCTATTAGCTGCAGACAACCTAAGCATCACTGGATCCTCTATGTCACAACTGCAGGCGGATGGCCCTGCGTCCCACTCACTGTAGTCTTTGGGCGATCCCAGTTGATGGCCTCGGGAAAATTCTGCTAAGGGTTTTTTTCTCCCTCTTCATATCCTGCTGCTTTCCCTCCCCTTTGTCTTTCTACTTTCTTTCACATTCACATTGAGCTTTTTCTACTCAAGTCTGCCCTGCCTGACCACAGAAAGACCCTGGCTCCTTCTCACTTCTCAAACTTAATGCAATCCTTGCCCTTTTCTCCCTATACCCCCAAGACTTTCAGATATAACTTCTATAATTCTGACATTTTTGACATAATAATAGCATTTAATTCATTTTTTAGTGCTGCAACTATTCCTTACTCTGGAGTCCTGAGCACATCACTAAGTCTCCTATACCGTTTGACCTTTGTCAAAAACTTCCTAAGTAGAAGAAATGTGTTGAAGCCACATGTCATTTTGCTAATAGAAGTGCCATATATTATGTTGAATTTGCCTTGGGATTTGGGCCGCTGCTGAAAGTGGGTCTTGGGACATGTGATAACTGTAGGGAGCCAGGATTTCTGCTTCATCCTTTTTGGAGAGATAGTCCCTCTGAGAGTAGGACGTACATTTCCTCCTACCATAAATAAGCCTTTTCTCAGGAAGGGCCTGATAGGTCGTTTGGTCCATGGCACCAATATGGCCACATAGCAGGAGGTAGGACAGTGTCCAGCATCTGATCCCAGCTGATTTAAAGGCCTGGAGACATGGACTTGCCCTTGCTCCCCGGGTAGCATTAGATTCATAGTCTCACTCTTCATGGGTCTACCAGGTTATTACACTTCATTTCTCTTTTTTAAAATCCCTCCTCTTTCTTCATTTCTGTTCAGACAAAATGCCATTCCCCACTACACATCATTTTCACTATTTATGGACTAATTTCAAATGCTTCCATTTTTTATGAACCACTCAGCTGCCCTTGTTTCTCTCCCTGGGAATTATCATTTTCTTTATTATATTTCTTTTATTTCTTGCCACTTATTCCCTTCACTATAGACATAACTCTGTGACCTTCTGAGTCCCCTACTTGGTGCATCATCCTTAGAGCAACCTCAGGAGAGTCACGCTATTTTGTTCTGTGTTGTTTTGCTCAGTGGAATCAGAGAATTCGGTACATGTAGCTAAGCAGTGGTGTTTATTCTTCTCCCTAGCCAAGCTCATAACACAAACATTTTTTTTAATCTGCTATTCTTGCTTACTTGTTGATGTCTCTGACCATTACTAGATCCCTATTTCCTCCAGTCTTTTGGGCGTGGCAAGCTTCTCCATTGGAGGAATTAGCATTTTTCACATTGAGTTCATATAGGTATATCTTGCCTAGGTTTCCAAGCTTATTTTATGTTTTCATAGTATTTTATCTGTGCTCAATGATATTTGTAACAACTGGCAGGTTAGTCACATCAGGAAAATCTCATTACCTTGCTGATCACTCTTTCTCCAAGTTCTTTTTTAAAAATATATTTGTATTGATTTCAGAGAAGAAGGGAGAGGGAGGGAGGGAGGGAGAGAGAGAGAGAGAGAGAGAGAGAGAGAGAGAGAGAGAGAGAGAGAGGGAGAGGGAGAGAGAGAGAGAGGGAGAGAGAGAGAGAGAGGGGGAGAGAGAGAGAGAGAAACATTAGTGATGAGTGAGAATCATTGATCGGCTGCCTCCTGCACGCCCCCTGCTGGGGATCCAGCCCACAACCCAGGCATGTGCCCTTGACTGGAATCAAACCCGGGACCCTTCAGTATGCAGGCTGATGCTCTATCCACTGAGCCAAACCAGCTAGGGCCTCTCCCAGTTCTTTATCCTATACAATAAAAATGTAGTATATGTAGTATGCAAATTGTCCCCTTGACTGAGGGGTCATCTGGGAGTTCGACCAGGGGGCAGGGCTGGCCCATGGAAGGAAGGGAGGCCCTGGCAGTGGCAGGCGGCAGGGGGAAAGCAGGGAGTACCTGGCCAGTAGCCCAGTAGCCGGCAGCCGCTAGGGACCCTACCAGTGCACGAATTTCAGGCACTGGGCCTCTAGTTAAGATATAAAGATTTAACACACATTTCTCAGCACTCTACTAGTCATTTTGGTTTCACACAAGCCTTTGTGGCAGAATTAGAAGGGACCCTGTAGGTGTGTCTGTCAGTTCTATTAATACTTTACCATGGATGCTATCTGGATCTGTTAATTTATACATGCTCCTTAGGTTTCCCAACTCTCCCTTCACTTTTACTTTTCTCTAAGAAGTTCTTTTTATAAAATCACCATCATTTATTAATTGCCCATACTTAGAGTCTTTTAAAGATTGACTCCCTTATCTCCATAAGTTGTTGTGGGGGTGGGGTGGTTAACCAACATTTGAGTTCTTATATGTTTCAATATGTTAGTACTAGAGGCCTGGTGCATGAAATTCGTGCATGGGGAAGGGGGCGGTTCCTCAGCCCAGCCTGCACCCTCTCTCAATCCGGGACTGCTCTCCTGCCTGCCTGCCTGATTACCCCTAACCACTCTGCCTGCCTGCCCGATCAACCCTAACCCCTCTGCCTGCCTGCCTGATCAACCCTAACCCCTCTGCCTGCCTGCCTGATCGCCCCTAACCACTCTGCCTATCTGTCTGATTGTCCCTAACCACTCGCCTGCTTGCCTGATCACCCCTAACTGCTCGCCTGCCTGCCTGATTGCCTCTAACTGCTTCTGTCCCATCCTCCACATAGTGGCTTCATCCGGAAGAATGCCTGGAAGGTTGTTTGGTTGTCTGGTATAATTAGCATATTGCGCTTTTATTATTATAGATTATTTCATTCAGTAGGCAGCATGCATATGTAAGGAGGTTTTAACAGTATAACTTCCTTTCTGTAGACGTTGAAGTTGAAGTGCAGTGAGGTTAAGTATGCTTATTCTTGGTACCTGATGAAGCAGTGGCTGGGCTGGGATTTCAGTGTGCGTCTCTCAGGCAGCATCCAGTGCACCAACTGTCTGTAGAGGGTCAGTCAGACAGGCAGCATCATGGTCTGGGAGCCATTGGCTTTTTGCCAAGGATTTTGGTGTTTCAGGTGAAATCTGAGAGAAAGCATCTAGTGAGGAAGGTAATCCAGGCATCACTGAGGATGAAGTGACCACAGTGTGCTCTGGGAATGATTTCAGGAATCTCACGGGAGAGGTGATGTCTAAAGCTGGTCTGAAAAGCACCCATGTGGCTACCTCCTCCCTTTGTGACCTCTTACCATCCTGCCGCAATTTATCCCACACTTTCTGACTGTGCGAGAGACTCCCTTGCCTGCTGCAGGAAACTTTTAGCTTGTTTAGCACAGTGCCGCCTTGGGAATATGGTACTGTTCTTTTAAGGATCATGAATCTCTTTTCCCACCACTGTCTCTGGTGGGGCATGAATTTGAAAGGACGTTGCTATTTCATTTTCCCAGGAGAAAGCTAACATAGATGAGTGTAAAGAAAGGCACAGAGAAGAGTCACGGTAAGTGCATAAAAGATTGACTTTAGTGAACTCCAGGGAGGGATTTTGTTCAAATGCGCTTACTGCCTCCAACTCCCCCACCCTCTTGTTGGTTTGGCTTCAGCTGTGCTATGAGATTCTCTTAGTCACACACACTCTCCTGCCGTAGGTCTCTATTTGACCAGTTGGTGACATTCTGTTTGCCTGGGGCCTGGAACTTGTTCCCTTCAGTCTCAGCATTGGAACCAGCTCTTCTAACTTCCATGCTCCACTCCAAATGCCTGAGACTAACACCGCCCAGGTCAGATTCCTGCCTATCCCACTAACCCTGAGCAGAGGTCAGGTGGATCGGGGCTTGGTCACTTGGAAGAGGGAGGGACCAAAGGCCAACTTCTGGTGAGGTTGTGTTCTGTAATAGCTATTCTCAAGTTTATCTAGATTAAATTATAGCAGCTTAACTAATCAGCATAGCCAGTTGAGGCTCACTATCCTGGAGTCTTATGCTGGGCATTCAAAGTGATCTAGGAGCCCCAAACAGGGCTGCCGGATTTAGTAAATAAAAACACCAAACTTCTAGTTAATTTGAATTTCAGATAAACAATAACTTTTTAGGATATGTTATAAATATCACATGGAAACCTTTTCTAGATTGCCTGGAAACCATGGGAGGTGTTTAGCACAATTGCAGCCGAAATCTTCTACCTCGGGTCTACTTGAAATATTGCATGGCATATACTAGTACTTACACTAAAAAAATTATCTGTTGTTTATCTAACATTAAAATTTAGCTGGATAGCCTGTATTTTATTTGGCAACCTTACACCCAAGGGAAGATGCCCAACTAAGTAGCAAACATTCCTTGGGAAGATAGACCCCTGCAAAGACCTGCAGCAGCACCGGAGGCTCATCACAAGGACCCAATGAATGCCATGGACAATGAGCTCAGAAACAAGACTTCTGCTAGATTAAAAGAATTTGAAGGAGTTCACCAGAGAGAGATAAATTTGTATGGAGTGGGGAGTGGGTTTTAGGTTGGTGAAGGGATCTAAGCAAAAGGATGGAGGTGGGAAAGCATAAGACATTGCAAGGGGACAATGAGTAGAGCTGGGTTGGAGAGTAATTAGAGATGAATCGAAGAGGAAACCAATTTTGAACTCTGTTCTGCTGTCAGCATAGAGCCATTAAAATTTTTAACCATGGGGGTGAGACACTGTGAGTCATGTTTTAGGGAGATTATTGTTTCCCAGAAGAGGAACCTGAGGCAAAGAGAGGTTCTGTAATTTGCCCAACACCCGATTTTAATGGAGAAAGGAGAAAGTAGAAAGGAGAAAGCCCACGTGGATACAGTCAACTTTAAGCAACTAAGAAAACCTGACCCTTGGGCTTCTGGTTTTCTTGGTACTATTTTCTTAGATTGCATTGCAACTATGTAAGTGGTAGAGCTGTGAGCTGGCAAGTTATACCCTGGATGAACTTGGCCTCTTGATATTTGGAGACTAAGAAACAAAATTTAGTAGCTACTGAGAGTATTACTCTCCATGTGCTGGGATGGCAGCAAGGGAGGACATGTTCACCTGCGTTATGTTGACACAAGCTGGGGAGTTATCCAGGAGGGGCTGTGGTCACCTTAACTACTGCAAAAGAGTCACGCTTAATCTACTCAATTGTCATGGACAGTGTAGACCCTTCCCTGCCCATCTGCCTCTCTCTAGTGCAATTAGAATGTGGCCTATTGTCTCAGAACTGTTTGCAATCTGTAAATTCTATAGGAATTATGCCATTTCTGCATAAGCATGAGGTCAGACTTTTCAGAGAAGCCCCATCCTGTGGGAATAGTCTAATGCTTTGCTTCTGTCCTTTTGTTTAGGCCACCTGAAAATTTATGTGTCAAATTAACATTGGGAAAGCACAAGAAAATCTCCAGCCTTGTAATTTTCTGGGTGACTGAGATTGCTTTCGCATAAATGCTTATAATTTTGTTTCTCATTCGTAGGTTTATATTTTCTCCTTTCTTCATTAACTAAAAGTGCTGTTTTCTGGTAGTGCGAGACTAGAATATACCACATGTCAAAAGTGCTGTGGTCGAGATTCAGGCATTACAGGCAATGGTGGACTAAATGACTTTTAAGAACGCTTCCATTTATAAGATTCTGTTCATCTATTTCCTTGGTGACTCAAAATTATATACTGATTTTCTCAGATACTCAAAATTTGTATTTGACAGAAAAAATGGCTTACAAATATTGATTGATCACATATCCTCTCTTTTGTTTAGTTATGATCAAGTGATATATTACTGAGATTTGTCTTTTGATAACAATGATTTAATTGCTTTGCAACTATTTATATAATGTTGTCCAGTGAAAAATTCAAATGATTCCCCATGCTTTAGGCTGTTAGAACAATGAGTTGGTCTAAAACAATAGCATCAGGACTAACAAAGAATAGGAGTTTTCAGAGTAAAATATGACAGAGAAGTCATTCCTCAGAATCATCTAGAATGCTTAAAAAACAAAACGAAACAGGTTTCCAGACCTCACCTTGGAAATTCTGATTCACTATATCTGGGGTATGACATGGGAATCCTCTACTCCCCCAGGGAAAGCTGGGCTCTGTCCTTCTACCTGCTTAACAAAAACTGACCACTCCCCACAGGTGCTCCATTGTCTGTGAGCGTGCACGTGAGCCGAGGTTATCCTGGGCAGCAACCATTTCTCAAAATATGACTTGGGACAACTCCTTCTCCCTACTGCCCTCCAATTCCCTTAGGTTTATCTAACAGCCCTCCCTCACTGTGCCAAACCTCATGCATCTCAAACGCTGCTTACGATGCCCTCTCACTGCTCATGCATCAGTAAAATCAAGAAATCTAGCCATTAAAAGAATTCCCCCTGCCATAACTTCCTTCCTGAACCTATTCTCATAAGTAAGCCTAAAGATGGCAGATAGGATCCTGAAGAAAAAGGTTAACTTACTGTTTTAGTTCATTTGGGCTGGTATAACTATATCACAGACTGGATGGCTTATAAATAGCTCATAGTTCTGGAGGCTGGAGGTCTAAGGTCCAGGTGCAAGTAAAGTGGGTGAGGGCTCTCTTTTGGTTGGCAGACTATCTTCATATTGCAGAGGGGGCTAATGAGCTCTGTGAGGTCTCTTTGCTAAGCACCAGTCCCATTTATGAGGGCTCTAGCTTTAGGACCTAAACACCTCCCAAAGACGCCACCTACAAATACCATCGTCTTGGGGGTTAGGATTTCAATGTACACATTTTGGGGGAACACAAACATTCAGAACATAGTACTTACCAAAAAATACTGCCAAACTGGGAGTGTTTCCTTGCTGTATTTATTTCATTAGCTTTGCAGAGTTACAGAATAGCATGTCTTTTCCTTTTAGTGTTTGGCCAGTAGGTCGTTCACATTGTTTGCAGATTGAAATTAGTGAGTAAAGATTTTTTTATTTTCAGTATGAACCCTCCCCACAATACAGAATTCACTGCTGCCATCATACATTCTGTTTCTAAAGGAAGAGACAATTACTTGCCTCGCTTAAGTTACTTTAACGTAGAAGGTGTATGAGGGCTTACGTTGACTTGTTTTTCTTTTGGTTCAGGTTTCAATTCTTCCTTAGTAATTGCTTTTGGAAAAGACACTTAACAGAAAACAAACTGTTGCCCCCAAAGATTGATTATACCTTTTCTTCTCTTTCTCTGTTCTTATCAATTTTATGTGACATATGGGAAAGTCAATATAATGCCCATTTTTCATGACTACACGAACAAAATTCTCAGCTATGAGAACCTTTAAAAAATCAGAGACTTTCCCTTTGCACCCATAAATCACTATTAAACATAATGCTTACCCTTAATATTTTCTAATGTACACATGCATATTTTGAAAGTGTTTTTTCTCTTCCTTTGAATAGTTTGTGTGATTATTTTAGAAAATGTAGAAAAAAGTTTATTAAGAAAATAAACATTTTAAATCTCACCATCTAGAAAAAATTATTATTAGGTTTTTTTTTGCAATCACTGATACATTATATGCTGGCATGCACATAGAATTTATATTCTCTTTTTTGACACAAATAATAGCATACTCACAATTCTACATTTATATGAATTTATAAGTATATCTTGCTGTTACTCTATAGTACTACATGTAGAAGCACTACAATTCTTTTTAGAAGTTCCATATTATTTCATTGTTTTGAAGTCCTTTAATTCATTTAACTGGTCTTCTATTGATGCCTATTTAAATCATTCCAAATGCTTAGTTATTAAAAATGTGTCAGTGAATATCCCTGAACCTATGTAGTTTTATCCAAAAGTGAGTATATCTGCAGGATAAACTTCTAGCAGGGTCAGAAGTTCAATGAATAAAGCCCAATTGCTCTCCAAAGAGGTTGTAGCTATGAACACATCAGCATGTCCCATCGGCGTGATTGACAGTGCCCTCTTTCCTACACACTCACCATTAAACACTTTGGACCTTGGTATCCTAATGGGCGATGTGTATCTCATTGAATTTGCACTTCTCATTATGAAAGAATTTGAGCATCTCTTCCTTTGATTTAAGAACTATTTTCATTTCCTTTTCTCTATATGCATTCTTCATAACGGTTACTTTTCTGTATTTTCTATTACGTTTTAAAAATTCATTTTTAGGAGCCCTTTGAAAACTAAAGAAAGTTGGCCTTTGACTAAAATGCTTGCTTTCAGTCCCCCACCCCCACCCCATTTTGCCAAGGTTCCCCATCCATTGGTTTGTAATGCGAATTTAATTTTAAATTATAGCCCTTCTATGGAAGGAACAGTTTCCTGTAAACTTTGAGGAGTAGAGGGAAATTTATATCTTATTTTGCTTTGTGGTTCAATGCAAGCTTTTGTTTCTTATATAAAAAAAAGATTGGACTGTTAACTGTGCCACCATTGGTGGTTACTATTGAATCTCAGAAGAAAAATAATGAAAAATTTGACATTTATTCTCCCGTCTGCCAGTGGATTTGTAATGGCATATTGACATTTAATGGTTTTAACACTTGTTACAGACGATCTAGCAAATTTCAGGCTAATCATTAGCATCTAACTTTTTTCTTCAAAATTGGTTAACACTAATTAAAAAGCCATACCCAAGAATTTGGAGAACTGTAAAGCCTTATCTATCCTAATGTTCCAGGAAAACCAAATCTTAGATAAAAAAAAAATCAAAAAAAAATCCAAGTTTTGCTTAGAAGGTCAAGAATTAAATAGCAATAAATAATATCTGTAATTGCAGGGAGCTTATTATTTCCCAAGACAATAAATATATAGTAATAATATTTTAATTTCTAACTGAAATAGAGAATTGATTATTTATCAGTCCAGACTTTCATAACCTGTAACACTTGGTGTCTAGAATGTAAGATGCCTGCTTTTGCAGGGCTCTGGATACCTCTCTAGCATGTCAACTGGGAGGATTCTTTAGAAAGGACCACTGTGTCAACACAATTGGATGATGATAAGTAGTGCCTTTGTGGCCATTAAAGACATGCAAAGATTCAGAACATAAAGAATTAAAAACTGGGGAGGTGGAAGAGGCATAGAGGGGATCAATAGTGATGGAACAAATTAAAATATACAAATTTTCCATCAACAAAAAGGACGAAAAAATTGTGTTATCCTAACTGTAATTGAAAATAAATAAATAAAATGGTTCTATCTTGTTCAAAGACAAGTAGATGAGGCAGAAAGAATAATCTCTTTAGGAAGTAGCTCAGGTGTTTTGCAATTAATATTCAAATGCCGTATCCAGCCATGCTTGCCTTGCCTGTGTGCTGGAAACCCGCCCTGCTTTGTGCCTGTGATTGGAACTACATAACTTTACTGAGATGACTCTTTTCTGGGCTTGACACTAAACCTCTCTAACCTGCTCAGGAAACACTCTGTCTTGCTTTGGGCCACTATCCAGAGCAAGGTGAGGCTCCCCACTAACATTTTCAGATCCTTATAATTATGTAACATTTCCTGACTACCCTCACAGTCCATCTTATTCAGAGCAACAGCAGCCAGAATTGCAGGCAAAAATGTTTATAAATACAGTAAACCAGACTTTAGGAAGCATCCTTGAAAATTCAGTGTACTTCAATGACAGCAAATGCTACAACCTGTTTAGCTCTTGGTGAAAAAAAGAATGGTATGGTTTGATAAATAGCAGGCATTTATATATTTTACATCAATTGTACCTTTCCAAATAATACTGTACTGTTGATGCCTAGGATAGGAAATTCAATTTAGTGGCTGGGGTTAGGCAGGTATTTCTGATGTTTCCCTGAAAATCTTTCTTCTACCCTCCCCCACGGCCAAGTTGTGGAAGGTACTAAAGGTGGATAAGGCTATATATAAACCTGACTTGTTCATTGATGGCCAATTGACAGATATCCTGTGTACATTAAACTGGGATTGAGCTGTGGAACAATACTTATATATGTGTTCATTCATTCATTGCTCATCTACATAATTAACATTTACAAAATCCCTGTTTATTATGTGAGAGTCATTTCAAAAACATATTTAGAAGAAAGGATACAAGGCCCAGCTGGCATGGCTCATGGTTGAGCATCAACCTATGAACCAGGGGTTCATGGTTCAATTCCTGGTCAGGGTACAAGCCCAGGTTGTGGGCTTGATCCCCAGTAGGGGGTGTGCAGGAGGCAGCCCATCAATGTGTCTCTCTCATCATTGATGTTTCTATATCTTTTTTCCCTCTCCCTTCCTGTTTGAAATAAATAAATGTGTTTACAAAAAAAAAAGAAGAAGAAGAAGAAGAAAGGGTACAAGAACCCTTGAAATTTATTTGGACCAGAAGACTTAATTTAATTCCCTGCCAAAACATTTTACTTATTGTTTCATTAATACAGCTAAAAAGTTGAAACTTATCTGTGATCATATGAAACTGTATTTTAGACTACAATTGCATGAAATAATCTCATTAAACCCCTAATGGGTTTTTATGCATATTCCATGAGAAGAATAAACAGGCACATTGATGTCTACCCCACTGGCTTATTTGAATATGTTCATGTTTGTGTGACTTTATTAAAGGCAAAGTGGTTCATGCATCTCAATATAAAGATAAAGAGACCGTGGAGGATTCCTCCAGCTGTAAGGTGGTTAAGAACCTAAACAACAATTCTGCCTCTAAAAAGAACTAAAAAGGATAGATAAATTATTAAAAGCTTCTTTTCAATGGAAAACAAAATAAGTGATAAGATAAAAAATTAAATGGGAAGATGAATTCAAAGAAATGAGCAAATTACTAAAGCCAGATTTTATCCTGAGCCATGTCAAAACTGGTGAACTTGAGCTTCATTTGTCATGGCCTCCTGGGGCCCTGGGGACAGAAGATAAAGCTAGAGCCTTCTAAGTCAGGGAATCCCATAGAAGACCCATCCATGGCTGTCCAACAGGTATGGCCTCAGAGAAAAGGGGAACTTAGAATAGATCCACATTCTCCTTGTCCCAAACATAGCAAGAAAACACTGCCTATTGAATTTTAGTGCTGAATGATGAGAGAAAAAGACTCTTCTAAGAGTTCTTAACTACAAGTCAGCCTTCATGAGTTTAATAGCCAAATTGACACAACCTGAATGGTTTGAAAAACCTCAGCAGAGAATTTAATGTAAAGGGCCTGGAAGTTTGCAATTGGGAGAGTGTATGGTGTGTTCCGACTGCTGCAGTAGAAATAATGGTGTAAAATTTCTCGGGTTTTGCAGTGATCTAGGTCTCTATCACTATCTATTGATCTGGGAAATCAGGAATTGTAGGTGACATCAAATTTAGAGAAAAGTTCTGAACATGAGACCATTTAAATTGCTTGAAAAGGCACCCTTATAAAGAAGTCTTTGCAAAATTTACATTCAAGAGATAATTTATCATGATTTTAGGTTTCTTAAGAGGTGTATGAATTGTGGCCAGGCTGCATCCATTTCACTTATTCTGTTTTATTGCCTTGATATGAACAGGTATTCGATAAAGAGCAAGACGATGTTCAACATTTGCAGTGTCTAGTTTAATTTGGTTTGGTTGTTTAACTATAATCTGTAACCCCCAGATGTTATGTGTTTCCTAAGAAGGTAAGGTATAACTCTGAAATTTGAAGATAGATGATACAAATATTTGGCTGAACTACTAACCTACCAAGGTTTAAATCAAGTCCTGAAATAGAGGAGAAATCCTAAAATGTGATCATACCCACAGAGCAGGATGCTAAGTAAAGCATATACTGGTGTGATTTAATGGGATTCATGTTTAGACTAGGACATTGAAAAAATATCAGACACATGAGCTGGCCTTTTATGAGCTATCAAATCTTCTCTCCCAGGGCTTCCTTCCCTCCACCTTCTTCACCTCCATTTGTATTTCTGTTTTTGTTTTGTTAATCCTCTCCCGAGGATATATTTTTCTCCATTGATTTTTAGAGAGAGTGGAAGGGATGGGGAGAGACAGAGAGAGAAACATTGATGTGAGAGAGACACATCAATAGGTTGCTTCTCATACATGCCCCAACCTGGTCTGGGGAATGAGCCCGCAACCAAGATACGTGCCCTTGACCGGAATCAAAGGAGACCCTTCATGGGCTGATGCTCTCTAACCACTGAGCAAATAAGCTAGGGCCTCCACCTCTATTTCTAATACAATCTCTGAACTACTTGGTTTCAAACATGCTTTTTGTTTTGTTTTGTTTTGTTGTTTGGAGACATCATGTACCTCTCCAACTCCTCCTTTCTTTTTTATTTTTATTTTTTAAAAATATATTTTATTGATTTTTTACAGAGAGGAAGGGAGAGGGATAGAGAGCTAGAAGCATTGACGAGAGAGAAACATCGATCAGCTGCCTCCTGCACACTCCCCACTGGGCATGTGCCCGCAACCAAGGTATATGCCCTTGACCAGAATCGAACCTGGGACCCTTGAGTCCACAGGCTGACACTCCATCCACTGAGCCAAACCGGCTAGGGCTCCTCCTTTCTTTTAAGTCAGTTGAACTATGACTTCAGTTACATTCCTGACTTCGTTAGGGAGGGCTTCAGAGCTTAAACTAAAGTAATTATGTAAGAATATTGTGATTCCTTGTTCTTTAACTTCCCACTAGATTGTTTCCTTGAAGGCAAGAGTTTTTGTTTTTTGTCTCTTTGTGCCTTGCATATGAATACCTTCTAATGAAAACTGTATTTAAGTTCAATAACTGAATCAATGAACAAATCAGTAATAGTTGGGGGAGAATAGTATCATGGGTAGTAATGAAGTAAGTACAGAAGGTTTTCAGGTAACTATTCAGATATGTAGAAGTGGAGCTCACTAGAAAGAGATGGATGAGGATGAAGGTGAGAAAAGCAGAGGGATATTCTTATGGGAACAGTCAACAGGCTACAAAGCCAAGTTGAAGTTATGAAATGTATGTAAGTGGCTGAGATTATAAAACTGGAAAAACTGCAAGATGCACCAGTAATAACACAATTCAGCTCTCTGGATAGCTGCTCAGAATGTTATCATGCTAAAAGCAGAACATCTGGCTAATATTTTACGATTTCAGCTTTCAAAAGGCAGAGGGAGCAACATAGGGAAAGGGGTTCAGGACCCGGCGTTAACACAGGGCTAACAGGTGTGGTGTGGAAGAGACAGGAGTTCTGGGGAAAGGACACTCTGCTCTCTTTGCAAGGAATGATTACTCCTGACTATTAAAATTATTCATACATTTGTAAAGATTGACTTATAAAGAAATGTAGAAAGAGAATAGAGAAGTAACCCCAAATCTCCTTTGATTCCTATTACAGCTAACATTTGTGTTATTTCTTCAGGTCTTTAAAAATATGAATACACGCCGAAACCGGTTTGGCTCAGTGGATAGAGCGTCAGCCTGCGGACTGAAAGGTCCCAGGTTCGATTCCGGTCAAGGGCATGTACCTGGGTTGCGGGCATATCCCCAGTAGGAGATGTGCAGGAGGCAGCTGATCGATGTTCCTCTCTCATCGATGTTTCTAACTCTCTATCTCTCTCCCTTCCTCTCTGTAAAAAATCAATAAAATATATTAAAAAAAAATATGAATACACATATAATATGCGCAGTTTTTACATATTTGGGTATATGGTTTGGTAATATATTTTTAAAAAGTTAATGCTATTTTGAAAATAATTTTCTGTATTATTTCAGATTCCTTTATGATAGTGCTGTATTAGGTAAATAATTATTTATGGATATATCACATGTCGGGAGTACTTAAGCTCTTATTCTTGGATGCTTAAATTGTTTTCTATTCATATCATTATCTATACATTTTCTGGGTACATTTCTAGAAGTGAAATTATAGGCAGAGTATGACTGTTAAGACTCTTCATACATTCACTAAAATTCCTTTCCAGAATTTTGCTTCTACTAGTGGAGTATAGAAGTGATGTTTTCACTTTAACTTGGCTTATATACCAATACATATATACATCATGTATGTGTGTATACATACACTCATATTAATAAATACACAATATATGTTTTGATTTGTATTTTCTTGAATACTAAGGAGTTTCTTTAATTACTAAAGTGATTAAGGATTACAAAGAGTTCAGTACACTTGTCAGTCAGTGAATTGCCTCTTCAAGGCTTTCACCCATTTTTTTCCTTCCTTGACTTACTTATTTTTCTTATAAATCAATTTAGACTGAATTCATTATTTTTTAAAAATGTTTTTATTTTTTATTTATTTTTTTTATTAAAATATATTTTATTGATTTTTTACAGAGAGGAAGGGAGAGAGATAGAGAGTTAGAAACATCGATGAGAGAGGAACATCGATCAGCTGCCTCCTGCACATCTCCCACTGGGAATGTGCCCGCAACCCAGGTACATGCCCTTGACCGGAATCGAACCTGGGACCTTTCAGTCCGCAAGCCGACGCTCTATCCACCGAGCCAAACCGGTTTCCGCTAAAAATGTTTTTATTGATTTTTTTTTTAGAGAGAGAGGAAGGGAGAGGGATAGAGAGATAGAAACATCAATGAGAGAGAAACATCGATTGGCTGCCTCCTGCACGCCCTCTAATGGGGATCAAGCCTGTAACCTGGGTGTGTACCCTGCCCAGGGAATCAAATCAGCGACCTCTTGGTTCATGGGTCAACACTCAACCACTAAGCCACACTGGCTAGGCTAGACTATCTGAATTCCTTATATTTTTCTTTTCTCCTTATTTTGCTTCTGCATATAAAAAGAAGTAACAGGAGATGACCCAGCAAGTAAGAATCCTCACTTCTTACAGGAGCAGGGATGGAGTTTCGGCTATTGTAAATCTTTTATTTCCATGATGGCATTTTTTGGTGACATTTGTGTGGTTGGTGAAGAAAGAGAAACTGACAAAGGAAAGAGCGATAGAAGACTCAGGGGCATAGGTGGGAAATCAGGAGAGAACAATGAAGGGTGGTAGACTATGCCAACTTAAAATATGCCACTTCTGCATAAGGATAATTTTTGAGCTAAAGTCCCTTGAAAATCAGCAGGTGCAATAAGGACACACTGACCTCCCCTTTTCTTCCTGAAAGCAAGGAGATATAACTTCCATGTGAAAGATGCTTTTTCTATGCCAGGAAGAAAGAATCATTCATATCACCAGAGATGGGGAGTCAAGGCTGAGATAATTTTGTACAAATAGACTTGTTAAAATAATTCTTATCCTCCTATGGTCTCTTCATATACATTAGTTACTTTTCCACATTTGCTTCTCTTTGTTAACTTAGGTTTGCCACTTCTTTGGGTCTTCATTTCCTTAAGAGGGTCTCCATGTCATCTAAACTTAGAGTAAATAAATTTGTATGCTCCTCTCTTGTTAATCTGTCTTTAGTTACAGAGCCCTAGTGGAGAATCTGAATGGGTAGAAGAAAAAAATTTCCTCCCCTGTAGCAATATAGTGGAAAACAAGGCAAGGGAAAGTTTCAAGAAGGAAGGTATGGTCAATATAGATAGGCAAGGGAAAGTTTCAAGAAGGAAGGTATGGTCAATATAGATAGGCAAGGGAAAGTTTCAAGAAGGAAGGTATGGTCAATATAGATAATGCCCCAGAGTAGTCACATAATATAAGAACAACAAACAAACACTATGTTATAAATAAGAATATCTATTAAGCATTCATAAAGTTTCATTCATTGTTCAGTGCTTTATGTACTCTCCCTACTTAATTCTCATAGCAATCCTATTAAGTGTTATTATTATCTCCATTCACAGAATGGGAAACAGACTTACAGATGCTAAGAACTGTGCCTAAGAACACACCACTAGTATGAGATTCACATGCAGGCTTTTCTGGCTCTAAATTCCAAATATTTCATCATCACAATTTACTGCAATTTGAGAAGAATGAAAGGTTTTGGGAGCTAAAAGGCTATTTTTAAAGTTCTGAGCTTTCCACCATGATTTATTTTAGAATACATTAGATAACCATCTACTACAGATGTTGTTGAAGGGATATTTAAATCAATTGGGGAGGAACATATAAGGTTCTCCCCCAAAACTGTAATTGTTGGATTTGGTGGTCTTCTCAAAGAAGAAGTTAACATTTCTATTATAAGAAGGTACTGTGTTGTCATTTTGTATTATTTTCATTGATATAATGCATGCCTCTGGTCATCATATCTGGAGACATTTTGTACTTTTATATGAATGGTATTTACACATGGATTTCAAAATAAGAGATACAAGTCATCAATGTCCAGTTACTTGTTTATGGGACAATGTTTGACATTAATAGGCTATTGATTCTAGGACTATAAAATTCTTGATGGGAGAACAATAATCCGTACTTATATTCTTGGATACATTTACTAGATTGACCTCTGTTTTACTGAATTTGCAGCAGATCAAATGTTTCAGCCATCCTCGTACATTACCCTGTTCCTAAGCTTCAGAATTTAGATAATAGTGAGTGATTGGTGGCTACACACTTACTGATATTTGTAGCTACAAAGACCTCTGCTTTCCTGTAAGTGCAATTACATTTATTTAATCAATTTGAAATACATTCTGTATTTACTGCTACTCTACTGATGGTTGGGTTCTATTCAGTACAGGCCAGGAAAGTAATTATAACAAAAATGTAAAATACACAATTTTGTACCATCTAATCCAATCCAACCCAATCCAATCAAAGCAAATAGCTAATATCTATCTGTAAGTTCATATGATACTGTTTATATGGTCTGTCAAATTAAAAGGTATAAGCTGTATGAAAATAGTCATGTATAAGGCATGGATAGCAAATTCTTGAGAGCACAGACTGCATCTTATTCATCCCTGTGTCTGCAGCAACTTGGTGTAAATAAGTGCTCCACAAACATACACACAGACAGTTGTGATCTGGAGTAATAAATAGTCTCACCTGTGACTTTAAAAAAATGTGTTTTGCTTTGTGATGTCAAATGAACCTACTACAAAGATTCTTTTCCATTGAATTTAATTTAGTCATATGTTTGAGTGATGACTTAGGAAGGTTTAGTTTAACAAGGTTCAATTTGTGATTTTAAAAAAAATTTAAATTCTTTATTGTATAAAGTATTACATATGTCTCCTTTTTCCTCCCTTGACCTCTCCCTGCCTGCCCCCACCCCTACATTCCCTCAGCCCCCACCCCAGTCTGTGTCCATTGGTTATGCTCATTTGCATGCGTATAAATCCTTTGGTTGATCTCTTATTCCCTCATGCCCCGCCTTCCCTCATAGGTTGGACAGTCTGTTTGATATTTCTATGACTCTGGTTCTATTTTTGTTCATCAGTTTATGTTGTTCATTGTATTCCACAAATGAGTGGAATATGTGATATTTATCCACATGTGATATTTATCTTTCTCCGACTGGCTTATTTTGCTTAGCATAATGCTCTCTAGACCATTCCAGTCAATTTGTGATTTTAATGAGGATATTAAATTTGAAATTTTAGTAATGTTACAAAATTACAATGTAAAGACATTACAATAGATTATTGCGAACAGCAATAAACTACACAGGTGCAGAGAAATATATGTGCCAAAAATGTAGGTCAGTGTTATTCCAGCACTTGAAAATTAAATCAGGATCAGGTCGTCCTGACAGCCAAGGGGAACAAAGTGGGGAGGGTGTAAAACAAGACATTACGAAGTTATAACATTAAAGCTTTCATCAGCAAAGTTGTTTCTTTGAAGGTTTAGCTAATGAGATCAGAATGCATTGCTAACCAGGTCCAGGGATAGAATTAAGAATTCCCAGAAGACTAAAAGGCTCATATGTCCCTTGGGCTTTGAGAATCCTCAGTGGATAGAAAAAACACCAAGTTGAAGATGCTGGTCTTTCAAAGTTTCCTGTTAGAGTGCTTTCTCTCTTTATGGTGAGCAACCTCACTGAGGCAGTAGACCAGACAGCCGGGAAATGCCATGACTGGGACCAGGTGCAAGTTGCTTAGCCTCTGTTCAGTATTGAAAGGCCACCTTCAGTCTTTTCAGATGCATGGGTCAGAAGACAGCCCCCGTGGGGCATCCCTCTGTTCACTATGGACCACACCATGCAGACCAAAGGTTCTGAGGCTGCCGAGCTCTGGCCCTGCGCAGAACCCATTGTTGCGTCACTTTTGGCCTTGGAATAGCCTCATTCCTGGAAGTGTGCCCCTACAGCTGGGAAGCGTTCTTAACACTTCTCCAGACCTTGAAGGGTAATGTTCCCTAGTCCCCCCTTCTACAGCTTGCTAATCCTTTGAGGCTTGGAGTCATCTGCCCATGGATATTCCCCTGAGCAGGACACCTGAGTCCCATTGGTCTGTCAATAATTTGATGTCCTGCAGAAATGGTCATTTCAAGAAGTCAGTCATTGATTTAGAGGGACGGCAGAGAAGGTATGGGGGGAGGGGGAGAAAGAGACTCTGTGGTGGTGGCACTCAGCCTCTCCTTTGTGGTCAGCTGTGACCCAAACTTTCACGCCACACTCAGCAAAACAAAAGCATTCAACCAACTGGACACATCTGAAGTCCTGCATCCTTAGGTTTCTGGGGTGTGCCACCTGGAGGTCTCAAGTCCCATCCCAAGTGGCTTAGCAGATTTTTTTTCCCAACTACTGATAGTCTCCAGGAGAGGACTTCTGGTAAATGCAAGTGTCTCCATTTAATTACATTTCCAGTGATGTTTTTATGCCTCTTATTGATTGGTGCCCCAGTTGGCTGCCTGGCTAGTCGACCCCTTAATCAAGCTCTGATAATACCTCCATGGAAATCTCTTTGGGGTCTTTTACATGCACGTCTATGACCCTTAGCTCTACTGAAGCTATATAAATCAATCCAACAAATTCTAAAAAAAAGGCCAATAGTGAAGCAACAGTTCAGCAAATGAAACATTAAAGACCTTGCCCAAGGAAAATGTGGAAAAAACTTGGCCCTTTTTGCCCCTTGATTGATTCTTCTCTGATGTACTTTTGACTAGAAAAAAAGAAAACAGAAATTTGGGCAGTTTAAAAACCAAGTAAGGCCTACATAGGAGCAGGACACACAGGATAATCTGCTCTGGACCATGTCTCTCACATTGGGGTGATCGCCACAAAGAGGGTGTTTAAGGCTTCTTTAAACCATCCATGTTTGTTGAGTGTGCCCATTGTATGTTGGGAAAGTAATTATACTTGGAAAAATTGAAATTAGTGAACATTAGAAAGAATAAAAGAAAATATAATGGAAAGAAATTTTAACTTCAAGAGACTCAGTGTTTTGGTAGAAAATACCTTATTATCATATGGTCTGTATCCATCACTGCCATAGAACCCTCTTTACCATTGGAAAATTCAAACTGTATGGTCTAGATGTCAGAAATAAAAGGTACACATACCCTTTGGTAAATGTGGAGAAGTGAAGAAAACTGGGCTGTGTAACTTTACCTAATGAAATGAAACTTGTGTTTCCGAATGCTTTCTCTAAGTGTACAACTAGAATTTTAGGAGACAGGAAAGGACATTTTGTTCGGCATACTGAATAAAATATAATGAATATAATTGACTGGTGATTGAGTGTCCCACCCATGAGAGATAGGAAGGTATTTACTCATCTGCTCACCTACCCCCTTACCCATCCATTCCTTCTCTCTCTCTTTTTAAAAATATATTTTTATTCATTTCAGAGAGGAAGGGAAGAGGGAGAGAAAGATAGAATCATCAATGATGAGAGAGAATCATTGATCAGCTGCCTCCTACATGCCCTCTACTGGGGATTGAGCCTGCAACCTAAGCATATGCCCTTGACTGGAATCAAACCCGGAACCCTTCATCTGCAGGCTGATGCTCTATTCACTGAGTCAAGCCATCTAGGGCCATTCCTTCTCTTAATACTCATTCCCACACCGGTGCACTCTGGGACAGACCAACTTTATCACGACATAGACCTTGCTCTTTAAGAACCCTCGGCCAAGTGTGTGCCACAGACTCATTAATAACAGAGCATTGCTTTAAGGACTGTGAGTGAACCATGCTGGGAGACAATTAGAAGAGAGCAGCTTTCTCTGAGACCTAGCAATCAGGAGTGTGTGTAATGAGGGAGTGGGAGTGGAGGCAATATGTATCCTGAAGGATACACTTGCTAGTCAAACTGAATTTGTCTCACTGAATAATGTTTTTGGTGTGTATATGGGATTATAAGTATAATACCCAATAAAAACAATGTGGGAAATGTGGGCAAATATTTTAAAAAGACTCAATGAAAGCATGAGTCCCCAAATTGGGATATGCACACTCTCCTCTTAAAACAGTTACTGTGCCGGCTGGTGTAGCTCAGTGGTTGAGCATCAACCTAGGAACCAGGAGGTCATGGTTTGATTCCCTGTCAGAACACATGCCCGGGTTGTGGGTTCAATCCCCAGTGGGGGGTGTGCAGGAGGCAGCTGATCAATGATTCTCTCTGGTCATTGATATTTCTCTTTCTCTCTCCTTCTTCCTTTCTCTCTGAAATCAATAAACAGATATATAAAAAACCAGTTACCATGTACAGCAGCTTATCAGAGCAGTGAGATGAGGCCCATTTGTCATCACTGGTAGTCTGACCCCTTCATTTGATTGAAAAATAAAATTAGCCTCTGGGTTGGGGGTTGGGACTATAAAAAGGACATGTATGCCGACACACAAGGAGTTAATAGCTCAGCTGGGACCAAATCCTTGTACCCTAAGGCTTAATCTGAAGTCCTTTCTGCTTTACCACACAAACTGCTTCAAAGGAACGTTCAACCAGAAAGTAACACTGTGTGGAGCATATTCTGGAGTCACGGTTCCTGTTGGTGTAGTTTCCATGACTGAACCATCTTTATGCAGAACTGGTATCAAAAAGTAAAGGTAGGTACCTCACCCAAAGGTGACTGCAGAATGTGGTTAATCTTCTGTGTGCCATGGGTTTTTGAAAAGATTCATTTTATTGGAAGCCAAGGCAATGCAGAGCAGCGAGTCTATTTGAATGCAGTAGTGCTTTTCTAGGGAATCAGGTCCAGCAATTTCTGGTTCCCTGAGGCTAAATTCTATTAGGCATTAAAACTCAGATTTCAGGTGCCTTGCACTGATGAACATAAGGAACGTCTGCAGCAAGTGTCTGGCATTATAACCCCTGAATACTGGTTGCTGTCAGAAGAGCTAGGCCTAACTTGCCAATGGGCTAAAATAAAGAAGCATTTGTTTCTAAAAAATATGTAAGTACCCTTTTTCCTACCTTTCAATGGACTGAGAGAATGGTGGATTAAGTTGATAAACATAACCCCTACGTTTTCAGTTTGATATTTTTTACTCAAGAGCATTTAGAGGGCTTACCAATAGGCATGCTAATAGTAAGTACCATTAATTGGGCATCTACTACATTCTGGACATTTTAGGTACATTATTCCAATCCTTACAGTAAGCCTGGAAGTCAATAGTATTATCTTCTCTGCAAAGAATAGAAATGAGGACAGATGGGTTGGGGAGGAGTGGCAATTTTCTAGAAAAGTGGTAGAGGGGAGACAATTCATAACTATTGCCCTCAAAATCCAGAATCTGATAGAATAGGTCAATGGTCCAATAAAATATCAAAGAATATAGTGATTATGTAAAATATTGAAAACAGCCAACTTTTATTGGGTCAAACAGGTACTATGCCAAATGTTTTATGTATATAATCTTAGTTAATCATCACAATTCTAAGAAGTAGCATTATTCTTTTTGTATGGGTCAGGAACCAAGCGCAGCATAACCTGCATTGTTAATTATCTTGCTATACTGCCTTATCTGATGACTGCCATTCCTGTAGAAGTGTACAGGAGATAATTTGATAGGTTTATGAAATGCTAGTGCAAACAAACTCTTTACAGTGCTCTTTGTGATCAACACACCAAATAGTAATTAGTCTAAGAAAGCAACAATGTTAAAGGAGGGCTAAATGGTGATGGATGGAAACTTGACTTAGGGTGGTGAACACACAGTACAATATACAGATGATGTATTATAGAATTGTGCCCCTGAAACCTATGTAATTTTATTAACCAACTAGAGGCCCAGCGCTCAATTAAATCGTGCATGTGTAGGGTCCCCAAGGCCGAGCCTGCCATCAGGGCCATGGCCGCCGCCCCATTGCTGGTGCTTCCAGGATTCAGAAAGTCCTACTTTGGGCGTCCGTTTATGCTGGGGTTCATGTCCCAGCATCAAGAAGGGTTCAGGAATCTGGAAAGGGGGCTGCGCGTAGATGACATAGGAATCCAGAGACTAATAAAGAGTCCGGAGACGAGATATAATTTTGAAAGGCATTGGGGGCCAGAGGACCTTCAGCTAAAGGAACTGAAGAGTGCCTCCTTGTCTAGGACCCTTGCTTTTATTAACACAATTTGTCCTAAGGCAAGGTGGAGATAATACACCTCAAAGGGTAAGGTTTCAAAGGGTACAGAAGCATTGTCAGTTTGGGGAATAGCCTACGGCTGTTCAGGTATTTGGACAGTAGGAGGCAATAACATGTAGATTAAGATGCCCTTTAACTGTCTGGCAACCACAGTCAGTTTCCTATTCAGGTTTGGGGAAATGCCTTTAGCCATTCCCAACAGGTGACTATATGTGTGACTCAACCCTGTTGAGTCCCCAAGTCTCATCAACCTTTTGAGGAAACTCTTGAAATTATGACATGCTGGAATTGGCCTACGGCACCCCATGATACCTCGCATGCTCCGCCGATGCTGCCAGCGCCCCGGCCAGGGCCCTGTGATGCTCTGGGGACACTGCCAGCACCCCATGATGCTCCACCGACGCTGCTGGCACCCCTGGGGTGGGGGAGGGCCTGAGAGGTGCTCCATGTACCTCCTGGTTTCTGGTCATTTGGTTGTTACAGTGTTATGGCCACTGGCCTTTTATGATATAGATGCCACCCCAATAAATTCAATAAAAAAGAAAACAACAATGCAACACACTATGCAGGGCACATTAATAATGTTTTGTGATCATGCACTGGCATTTACTTGAGTGCTTTAACATTGTCAGCTGTGTGTATTTTTGTCCCAGTTGAATAAAGTGAGATAGATAGATAGATAGATAGATAGATAGATAGATAGATAGATAGATATACAAAGAGACCTAAGGAAGTCCAACATAAATCCAGTGCCAAAGGGGAGAATACAATTTAGGGTTCTGATTGCCCAGATTTTCTGGTGCTCTGACTGCTTTTCAGTTGAGTAGCTGAACTGAGATTTTTATGTCTAGAGAAAAAAATTGATTCTATGGTTTGGAATAAGAACTGATACCTTCTACATTGACTTTATGATGCCGGAGAGGAATTGCTAATATATAAAGTTTCAGAAAACCAGGAAAAGAGACTTTTCATAACCTTGGACATAGCCAAAGCACCTCAATATGTATTTTTTGGTTGCAATTTGATTGAACACAATACGATTTAACACAGGGCGAGAAAAGGATAAACTTGAGGTGGTTGTACTCTTAACTCTGGTCAGACTACAGTCATTGACCAAATATTACCATGTGCAAGGAGTATAGTGATTTAGACCCCAAGGAGCTTAGTTCAGACCCTGCCTCTCTTCCATTTACTGCTTGTAGCATATTTAGTGAGCCTTGGATTCTTCATTCATAAAATGAAAATATTAATAATTACTTTCACTATTTCACAGGTTTATCCTACATATCAAAAGAAATAATTTATATGAAAACACCCTAGAGTCACTAAAAGTATTACACCTTTTAAACCCCATATTTCAGAAATTCAAAAAGCATAGGGAATTATAAAATGAACCCTCCTGTACCCACCACACAGTTTAAGAAAGAAAAGATTACTGATAATTTGAAGTCTCCTCCCATCCCACTTGGTGTACTGGTTCCTGGTCCAATTATTCTCCTTTTGTCTCCAGAATTAGGTATTTTGAATTTATTTAGCATTCCAAAACATTTTAAAATAATTTTGTAACACATGCATGTATCTAAATGATATATGTATATTTGACCCAATATATCATGTGTGCATTCCTCTGCAACCAGCTTTTTTCCACTCATTATTTTTGCGAACTTTATTTTCCCCAAAAAAACTTGCCTAATTTAACTCAGAAATGTATTCTTTCTCTCATTGTTGGAAAATAAACTTGTTTCTTGTTTTCTTTTTAAATTTGTTGTTTTTATAATTCTGCCTGTAATCTTTTAAAATCACCCTGTGCCCAGGAACTTGCCCCTTCACCCGTGGGGTTGTCTTATTCTCCCTCTGCCCTCATATCACTGGCCCTGGGGGTGGGATATGTATTTCTCTCTCTCTCTCTCTCTCTCTCTCTCTCTCTCTCTCTCTCTCTCTCTTTCTCTCTCTCTCTCTCTCTCTCTCTTTTGTTTTGTTGTAACAAAGAGACCCTTCCCCCCTCTTCCTGTTAAAACTCCCTACGCTTTGACTATCCTATCAGAGTGTAGCACCCATTGTCCCTCCTACTTGTGATTGTTGGCTGTTTCCCACTTTACTCTCCCATCACTCAACTCACTCACCCTTATTTCTCCAAGATTATTGACCCTGATCACTGCCAGTATTTTCAATACTTTTCCTACCTTGATTCTTGATGATTTTAATATTCACCTGAATATTATTATCTTCTCTGCAAAGAATAGAAATGGTGATGAATTAACTTCAGTTCCTCTCCACATTATTTTAGCTGCTCACTTGCATGATCATAATATAGACTTTTCATCACCTTTCCATAGTTTCAGGCTCAAGCATCCTTCCTGTTCACCTGCCCCATCTTTTCAGCTGGCTCCTTCCAGTACTACCACTCTGTCCTTCAATCTCCATTCATCTGGTAATAGTAATATTGATGATCAAATGTATTAGAAGATTGAATTCAATCCTTCTCAGGATATAATACCAATGGAAAATGACTGGCCTGAGGAAGAACTGGATTTATTTAACTATTAGCTAAATTCTATGCTAAATAGTTTGCTACATGTTTATCATAAGGTATAACTAGTGATAGATCAAGGAGAGAAACTAGTAATCAAATGAATAAATATAAAAATGTATGCAATTTATGTAATGGCATTATAGGATATATTAGTTGTTTCTTTAAACTTGCTCTTCCAAATTTTAGGCATATTTGGAGGGATACTCTTGCTGCACCAGATATGTAAATGCTAACCTAAATGTAGATGCTCAGACAAACAGGAGTATTTTGCTGCCAGAGAGCCTCAGCCAAGGGCTAGGGTGGTGATCTGTGTAGTAAAGGAGTTGGGGTGTTCAAACCCTGCACATTCCAAAGAAAGGGCTGGTCCTTAATTAGGTTCTGAGAGATTACCTGTAAGCCTTGGAATATTTTTCCTGATAAGAGCGTCTTTCATAACTGGGGTTTTAGGATATGATAATTAAATGCCTCCCTAAGGACCCTGCAATTAATTACATTGGGCCCTGTTGGATAACCCAGAATAAGCTCTCCAATTTCAGACTCTTAATCACATCTGCAAATTCTCTTTTGCCAGGTATGGTAACACATTCATAGGTTCTGGGGATAAGAACATGCACTTTTTGGGGGGAGCCATTATTCAATCTACCACACTGAGCAAAGTAGGCAGGTGTATGAAAAACTACCAAGCAAGCCTTCTGAAAAAGACACCCACCCAAGCCTCCGTGGAAGGAGGAGACAGGGGTGTTGTGGGCTGTGTAGCAGGCAGAACACATGTCCTCTCTAGAAGGGGCCACCCCCGCTCAGTTCTGGTGATTATTGCTAGTTAGGGAGGTTGGCTCTCAACTGCCAGAGAGGACAGGAACCCAAAAATGTGTGTAAAATAGCCCAGTGTTAAAATGTGGACAGCTTATTCAAGTTTGAAAGTCAAACATAAGCTGTGGAGGTCGAACAAAGCAAAAACAAATCTTGTGTTCTCTGCTGTGCACACTTTCCCAATGATAACGACACTGTTTGAACAAAGCAAGAAGATAACTTTGTGGTTCTCTTGCTTAGGCTGGGACTTCCTCCCCCGCTCCCCATGAGAAAAACAAGCCATTGTGAAATGAAAATGTAACTTACAGAACTCTCCTCATGACTCCTTTGTGAGGCTGGTTGTCTTGTCCCGGAAGGAGACTGAAGAATTTAGAAGGTAAAGGGAGTGTCCAAGGCCACCTACTGAGAGCTGTGGGGCAGAGACAGGACTTGAACCCAGGCCTTTTCCTTCCAAATTCCGTTCTTTCCCCCTCCCCTTTATAACCACATCTTGTTACATTAATTAAAGAGGAGGCCAATCGACTGAGTGGCTCTGATGCCCCGGCACCCTACATAAGCAAACCCAGACCGAAGCCAGTAAGTGCCTCCAAGTGACAACATGGAACCCTAAGGGCACAAGCAGCCGCCTGCTGTAAGGGCCAGTCTTGCTCGGCTTCAGCCTTTCCTCTATGAAAGCCTCTCCCTGTGCTCCTGATCCATTCTTGTTTGGCACTTCCTGATTTGAATCAACTTTTGCTCAAATAAACTCTTAGAATTTTTTGTATGCCTCAGTTCATCTTTTAACAGTCCCAGCACTTGTCATGCCAGCTGATCTCTCTTAGGGTTTTCCATGATGACACTGCTTTCTCGCTGACTGTGTTTCTCACAAACCAGGGGCACAGGGTTCCATGGCATCCTCCCAGCTTTGTCCCCAGAGCTGCCGGCAATAGCGCCAGGCCAGAGCCTGCAGACAGAGCGGAAGGAAAGAGGATCCAGGTTGTATCCAGACCTGAATCACTGTCAATGTGCAGCAAGAAAACCCACATTTTTTTCTACCATCCTTGAATTATGGCTAACTATGATAAAACCAGCCCCTGTTGCCCTCCTTCTCCAAGAGAAGTTTAGCAAGAATCCATAGCTGTTTTTTAGGAAGGACTCAGAAAAAGGGAGTGTGAGAGGTCAGTGCAGAGAATGGACTGGAGTTGATATATATATATATATATATATATATATATATATATATATATATATATCGCCAGGTGCACAAAATCTGTGCATGGGGGAGGGAGGGTCCCTCAGTCTGGCCTGCACTCTCTCGCAATCCGGGACCCCTCGGGGGATGTCTGACTGCCGATTTAGGCCCGATCCCGGATCGGGCCTAAACCGGCAGTCAGACATCCCTCTTGCAATCTGGGACTGCTGGCTCTTAACCGCTTGCCTGCCTGCCTGCCTTATCGTCCCTAACCACTTGTCTGCTTGCCTCATTGCTCCTAAGCACTCACCTGCCTGCCTGATCACCCCTAACTGCTTGCCTGCCTGGCTGATCACCCCTAACCTCTCTGCCTGCCTGCCTGCCTCATTGTCTTTAACCACTTGCCTGGCTGCCTCATTGCCCCTAAACACTCACCTGCCTGCCTGTACACCCCTAACCACTTGCCTGCCTGCCTGATTGCCCCTAACTACTCGCCTGCCTGCCTGATCTCCCCTAACCGCCTCTGCCTCGGTCCCCGCCACCATGGCTTTATCTGGAAGAACATCATGAACGTCCAGAATGACGTTCGGAAGGTCGTTCGGCTCTCCGGTCTAACTAGCATATTATGCTTTTATTATTATAGATTATTATTTTATTAATTTTGGAGAGGAAGGGAGAGGGAGAGATAGAAACATCAATGATGGGAGAGAATCATTGATTGGCTGCCTCCTACACACCCCCTATAGGGGATCAAGCCTGCAACTCAGGCATGTGCCCTTGACCGGAACTAAAACAGGGACCTTTCAGTCCGCAGGTTGATGCTCTATCCACTGAGCCAAACCAGCTAGGGTTGGAATGGGCACTCTTTTTGCCATCTCATTTTCAAGTCTCCCTTCCCATTCCTAGTACTGTTCTGATAAGCGTTCCAGCCTTCCTTCTCTCCCCTCCTGCTGCTTATATTGTGTACCAAACATTTACATTTGCTAGCCATTAGTTGGCTTTTACTCTTGATTCATTTTTTTGTTACTTTTTTCCTTTGAAAGCTTCATTCAGTACTCTGGCATGAAAAACAGTCGGCACAAATAAAAACAACATAATGCTCCCCCTTTCTGTCTCCGTTAGAAGCCAATGCCAGAACCAGTTGTGTCCATCTTCTGTGGCTAAAACGGCTCTCAGAGCTTGTGGCTGTGCTTAGGGTGCTGAAGCAGAATGTGCGAAACATTGGACCAGGGCCATTAGCCTGTGAGCAAACTTCCCCGGGGCTGATGTGCAGGGAGGGTCTCCAAGGCTGAATTTTTGTCTTTGTTTTTTTCCTGTTTGCTGCCAACTGCAAGTTACAAATTGGATAAAAATTCCTTAACCTTTGGCCAGCAGCACTCAATTTCACGCTGTCTAATTTATACGTAAACAAACTTGCAAATTCGACTTAATTATTGCCCTCAAGATTTTCCACCTTCTTTTTTTAGAGGGATTGTTTCCTCTGTGGTTTATTTCACTTTGGTTAACTCTAGATTGTCTGGCACCTTCTGCAGCATTACCTAGGGAATTACAACCTGTAGCAACAACCACCAGGTCTGCTTGAGCACATGAAACTGCAGCCTCACAACCACAGACTGTTGCTTAAGCTGAAAACAAAACCTGAAGACAAATAAAAAGTTGTTTCCATTTGAAAAATAATAGCTAGTAGCACAACCCAATTTTCTTTAAATAAAATAAGGTAAGAAAAGTAAGAAAGAGTTAATTGAAGACAAATATTGCTCTGAGTTCAAATTTTATCTAGAACCTCTCCCCATGGAGTGGAATCTTGATGATTTAACCATTCCAAGAAGTCAACCATTTCCATTTGATGAGGATGTAGCCTGTGGATTATTTTTGTTTTTCAAACTCCATTTTCAAAGAAAACTCCTCCTGGGAATTGCTCTGGATTCCTCTGTGTTGGTTGCTGCATTAGTGTCCTACCGCTGCCATAACACATCACCACACACTGGGGGGCTGAAAGCAACAGAAATTCATTCTCTCACAGTTCTGGAGACTAGAAGTCTGAAATCAAAGTGTGGGCAGGGTTGTGCTGCCTTGCTTCTGGTAGTTACCGGCAGTCTGTGGCATTCCTTGGCTTATAGACTTGAATCTCTGCCTCAGTTTCTACATGGTGTTCTTTGAGTTTCTCTCTCTGATTCCTCCCCTTGTAAAGACACCAGTCATTGGATTCAGGACCTACTCTAATCCAGTTTGCCCTCATCTTAAGCAATTACATCTGCACAGACCCATAAGGTCATATTCTGGAGTTTTGGGTAGACATGAATTTTGGAAAGGGAAGACACTGTATTCACCCCATAATAGTTGTTCACTGACTTAACGTAAATACACATGGTGCCAGAGGTGAGAATTCCAATCCCATGTCTGGAAGTTTTGTTTGTTCAGTCATCCAGTTTTGACATTTTGAGGATAGAGACCTCTATATTTTAGGGTTACGATCAGAGCTTGGTAGATAGAATCCAGATCTTCTTTTGATTTGCATGTGGAGAGTCTCGAGGCCTTTTCCATGTATCCAGTAAAAACAGATAACGTACTGTACTGGAGCAGTCAAGGCAGAAAGGACTAAATCCAGAATGCAAGAGGAGAATTTGGAATCCTTCCTGCTAAGGATAGTGCAGAGATGCACCCTGTTAAACCCCAAAGAGAGATTCAGGCTAAGATCTATATTACTGTTTTCTGAAAGTCCTCCTTACTGAAGCTCTGGCTTGTAATTGAGCTTTCAGAATTGAAATTTAGCATATGACTTACACTTTCGAGATCCAGTGGACAGTGTATCATGTTAAACTTTGCCTTTCATACTAGGAAAGACGGCCTGTCTGGGTGCTCCTGAAATACTTTAGTGATATGCTAATACCTAGCTATTGAAAGTGACCCATTTAAAAAATCCAACTTTGAATGACCTGTTAGTGCTAATGCCTACTCCTTAGAATTTGAGCCAGTTCAGCAACAACCAATATATCCTGGGAGAGAAGGAGAAAAGAACACAGGATGAGCCTAGTTGTACAGATTTCTCAACTAAATTTCCGGTCTTCAATTAGTCTCTCACCCTCTCTTCGAAACAACCAGACATCTGGTTAATAGTGTAAACTAATTATAATAAGGGAAAGTTTATATGAGTAAAGTTTCTGAAGTCATTGCTTAGGTGTACAGGTCTTGGGGGTCCAGAACTGTAGGGGATCTGGTAGATTGGCCTTGATAAGAATATGTGGGAGTCAGAGAAGTGCTTTCCCAGGAAGTAGCAAATGGATTTATACACAATGGACAACAGGATGCTTGAAGTACAGAAACCTGATGAATCCCAAGATAGGCATACTGAGATAATTATGGTTAATGCAAATCTTGAAGGAATTCATTGAGTATTCAAATCAGCATTATGCCCTAATAACAACTATTTTTCCACATCTGCTAAATGTGTGCAGCTATTCATGGGTTATCCACAGGGAAGTGGGGTAAGTGATAAAGATAAATAATTATAACAGCAGTTTGCTTTATTATATTATAACGAGTTATCATGAGTAAGAATTTATTGATTTATTGTATTATCAATTGCTCAAGCTGACTATGACTATTCTATGGTTTTGAAATGTACTATGAATTCTTTTCTAAATGATATAGATTTTGAAAAGCGATAGTATTTTTATTTTTCCTCCCACACTGATCACTTTCAAGTTTACCATGGTTTCTGGATTGTATTTATTAATTATTCTGTAAGTATATTAACTAATTTACTAAATTTAGTAGCTTATTAAGCAACTGAAATGTAATCAGTGCAGTTTCAATCACCACAATGTCTTCAGTTTCAATCATAATACTTCTACAGTGTGAAAAGGATATCAGATGACTGCAAGAGATTATCTGCTTTGGAGAGATTATTAAATTTGCAATTATTTTGCTTCCAATGTCAATGTTAATTTACTTCAAAGTCTTAGAAATAAACATATTTATGAAGATATCATTTTTGTTTCTGGGCATTTATGACAGATACCCACTCCACAGAAAGAAAAAGACTTCAGGCATATAATTAGTTTAAGCTGAAATACAATATTTCAACCTAATATTTATTTATTAATTCACTCATTTACTCAATTGATGGTTATTTTTGTGAGCATCTACTATATGTTACAGACTATCCTCGACACCAATGATCTAGGGGACAAAATAAGCCTTTCCCTAATATTAGAGCTTATATTCTAGAAGGGCTGAAGGGTAGTAGGGCTGTAGGCAATAAACAACAAACACATAACATCTCAGGTGCTGTCAAAATGTGGTAGAACCATGAGAAAATGGAAAGAAGGGTGGGAAGATGTTGAGTGAAATGGGATGGTGACTTCTGCCAAGACGTCTGTGAAAGAGTGAGCCGTGGCGTTATTGTAAAGCAAGGAAGCGTAAGCTTTGGGACTTCCATGTGTATGGTCTCCGAGTGATGGGAGTTGCTGGTGCTGTAAAGGGTTCTTAAAGTGGAGGGGAAGCTGGTTTGCCATCAGAAACATTTCTGTGTCAGCATTTTTGTTAAAATGCTGAAGATGTCTCCAAAGAAAGTGAGCAGTTACTCCAAAGTAATCTCCAAAGCTGTCCAATAATTGGCTGTAATTTCTGATCTCATTCCTAATAAATATTCACCTAATTTTCTATTTGTGGTTTTATTTGTTTTTCACCAGATCGTTTCACTGCCATAATTATATGTTTCAGGTTTCAACCAATATTTATCCTCTCTACCATGGGAATCACAGGGCAAAGGGCAGACAGAGGGACAGCAAGGAGGCATATGTGTATGTGTGGAGGGACAACAGGCCTCTTTAAGAACTTTTGGTTTTATTCTAATTAATTTATAAAGCCAATTAAATTTAGATCAGAGAAATTACTGGGTCTGATTTACATTTTAATCAGATCATTTCAGAAGAACCAGTCCTGATGCTTTGTGGAGTCGAAGTGAAAAAGGCAGGAGTAGAAGCAAAGATATCTGGTATGCGCCCGGCTGGCATGGTTCAGTGGTTGAGTGTCACCCTATGAAACGGGAGGTCATTGTTTCCCCGTTGGGGCACATGCCCGGGCTGCGTGCTCGATCCCCAGTTGGGGCATGCAGGAGGCAGCTGATCAATGATTCTCTCTCATCATTGATTTTTTTTATCTCTCCCTCTCCCTTCCTCTCTGAAATCAATAAAAACATATTAAAAACTTTTTAAAAAAGGATACTGATATGTGGACACTAGGAATCCAGCCAGGAGGTGAATGTGGTCAGGACTATGTGGGTAGCAGTAGAGGTGGTGAAAAATGCCAGGATTTGGAGAATATATATATATATATATTAGAGGCCCAGTGCACAAAATCCATGCACTCGGTGGGAAGGGGGGTCCCTCAGCCCAGCCTGTGCCCTCTCACAGTCCAGGAGTCCTCGGGGGATGTCCAACTGAGGGGAATGTCCCACTGACGCAGAGGTAGGCTCCCGCCATGAGCCCGGCTTCTGACTTACTGGCACTCCCTCTATGGAAGCACACTGACCACCGGGGGGCAGCTCCTGCATTGATCATCTGCCTCCTGGTGGTCAGTGCACATCATAGCAACTGGTTGTTCCACCATTAGGTCGATTTGCATATTAGCCTTTTATTATATAGGATATATATATACACACAGCACAGCAGAGCTGAGAACAGTTGTAAATATATTAGATATAGTTAATAAAGAAAAGAGAGGAATTAAGAGACATGCAAAGGTTTTGGTTTGAATAATGAATGGCTGGAGATGCTATTTATTGAGTTGGGGACTTGAATGAAGGGTTCAGTTTTGGGTAATACTAATTTCAAGATAGTCATTTAAGCAGAGATGTAAAGTAAATGGTTGAGTATGTAAGTTTGTCACAGTCCTCACCTCATCTAATCTTCAATGTGATCCTGCTATGTAGGTATCATTATTCCTATCTAAAGGTTAAAAAAAGTGGTTTATATGTTATCTAATATCATTTAACAATATGTGGGGATTCTAATACTTGAACTGAGTTCTTCTTGATATTTGATCATTTGTTTTTCCCATTGTATTATCTTTCTTCACCTTTTCATCCTTATATGTCTTCCTTCCTCCCTCCCTTTTTCCTTCCTTTCTTCTTTCCTTCCACATATACTTATTGAACATATCTACAGTTTTTACATATTGGGATTGCAAACACAAGTAAGACATGGTCCTAGACTTCAACTCACCTTATGATCTTAATAACTTTTTGGATATATTAAAGTGTGGAGGAAATAGAACCCAGTCAAACTTATAATTTAATATTTTATTGAGTCTAAGTAACCATGAGTTATATAAAGTGGAATTTATAATAACTTTCTGGGGAAAAAGACACGACTAAAATTAACATAAATTTCAATTTTAAGCCACTGACTTTAGAGAGAGTATAGCTTAGAATTAAGAAAATATAATGCATATAATTAACATTTATTGGGCTTTTATATTCTAAGGCTTTGGTATACTTTATTTCACTTAATCATCACAAGAATCTTGGAGAAAGCTAATATTATTCCTATTTCACAGATAAAAAAAATAAACATAAAGAGCTTAAGTGGCTAGAAACCAAACCCAAGGTATCTGATTAAAGGAGGAGACAAAGATTCTAGACCAGATTCCATTTCTAAATTTGGGGGCACTTGTCCTTGGACTTAGAGCAGCCTCATCAATAAAGTTGAAAATCTGAGGGCATCTTATACATTCTGCTAAGATTGTAACAATAGTTACTATACTTTATTATGAGACTAGAGGCCTGGTGCATGAAATTCATACAAGAGGCTCAGCCCTCACAGCCCCTTGCAGCCTCGGCTGGCCCTCGCAACCCTGGCTTCATCTGGAAGGTGGTCTGGACGGTAGTTCTGCTGTTCAGTATAATTAGCATAATAGCTCTTTATTATATAAGATACCCTCTCAATAAAAAAGTAACAAATAATAACTAATTGTAACTATCATTTATTCAATACCTACTATGTGCCAGGTTAGGTGCTTCATATACTGTATCTATTTTAGTAATCATAGTAGTATTGCAAGGTCAGATTTATTATATGTGTTCTAGATGGAGAACAAATTAAATAATTTCCTGAATGTCAAACAACTGGTAAGCTTTGGAACTGGATCTAACCCAATTCTGAATCCAAATTCCATCCCCTTTATACTATTTTAGTTTGTCTCCAGAAGAATAGGGACCATCTTAAATGCAAAAGCTCCAAAAAACGCTCACTCTCAGAAAAAAGACATTTTTGGAAGAGTTCAGTCTCGTTATAAGAGGGTGTTAAAATGCTGAAGTTGTTTGCCACAACTTCAGCCTCATGAGAGAATCTCAAATAACTTAATGGTCCCTGGTTGGCAAGCTTTTGTAGGCAAGAACCTGCCAAGATTTATCCATTAGTAGAACCTAAGATTTCCTTAGGAACTTCTGCTGCTGTTAATATCATATTATGTAAATTATCTTGCAAACATCAAAATGTTTAGGAAAACAGACCCAAACTGAGACTTCTTGGAAGTGTATGTAACCAAGTTAACTATTTAAATGGTTACCTATGAGCACGCGATATACATATATTTGTATATCAGTATTCCTAACTTCAAACATAAACAAAAGAGGAAAGAATAGTATACTACACCCAGCTCCAGGAAACCACTTAATTTGCCTTTTTGGGACATTTCATATAAATAGAATCATATCATATTTGTTCTTTTGCATCTGGTTTCTTTCACTTAGCAAAATGCTGTTAAGGTTCATTCATATTCTAATGTGTATCAGTTTGTTCATTTTTATTGCTGAGTGGTATTGCATTCTATGGATATTCCACATGTTGTTTAGCAATTCGAACTTGATGAACAGTTGGATTGTTTCCAGTTGGGGCTATAATGTATAATGCTGCTAAGAACATTTGCATTTAACTTTCTTCATGGACATATGTTATTTCTCTTTGGTAGAGATACTTAGGCATGGAATTGTCAGGTTGTATAGTAAGTTTATGTTCAACTTTTTAAGTAACTGACAATCTCTTTTTTTATTGTCTAAAGTTTTACATATGTCTCCTTTTTCCCCATTGACACCCCCGCAACCATTCCCACCCCAGGCAAGCCCCTACCGCCCCAGTGTCTATGTTCATTGATTATGCTAATATGCATGAATACACATCCTTTGGTTGCTCTCTAACCACAGCCCCCCCCCCCACTTCCCCTGCCATTTGTCTCTGGATCTATTTTTGTTCATCAAATTATGTTGTTCATTATATCCCACATATAAGTGAGATCATGTGATATTTATCTTTCTTCAACTGGCTTATTTCACTTAGCATAATGCTCTCCAATTCCATACATGCTGTTGCAAATGGAAAAAGTTCCTTTTTTTTTTTTTTTACAGCAGTGTAGTATTCCATTGTGTAGATGTACCACAATTTTTAATCCACTCATCTGCTAATGGGCACTTAGGTTGTTTCCAAATCTTAGCTATTGTAAATTGTGCTGCTATGAACATAGGGGTGCATATATCCTTTCTGATTGGTGTTTCTGGTTTCATGGGATAGTCCTAGAAGTGGGGTTACTGGGTCAAATGGGAGTTCCATTTTTAACTTTTTGAGGAAATTGACAATCTCTTTTCAAGGGCTACCCATTTTACATTCCCACCAGCAGTTAATTATTTTAATTCCTTTACATTTCTATTTAAACTTTAGAATCAGCTTGTCTACATTTACAAAATTTCCTGCTGGATTTTGATTGGAATCACATTAAATCTCTAGGTTATTCAGGGGAAAATTGATATCTTACCTACGTTGAATCTATTAATTCATGAATAAGTATGTTTCTTTAATTATTTGTATTATCTTTTTGTTGTTGAGTTATGTGGATTCTTTAACTATTCTGTATATACACGACCCTTATTAGATATTTAATTTGTAAATACTTTCATTTGTGGTTTTTTAAACTTTTTTGATAGTATCTTTTGATTTTTTTATGAAGTCCAGTTTATCTTTTGATCTTTTTTCTCTCTTGTTGTTTGGGGTTTTGATGTCACATTAAGAAATCATGGCCTAATTCAAGGTTATACAGTTTTATAAATAATAGCTTTATATATTAGATCTTATATTTTATTTGAAGATCTATGAGTGAGTTTTGTGTATGGTGTGAGGTAACAGTTCAAATTCATTTTTTTTGCATGTGAATATCCAGTTGTCCTTGCATAGGTTGTTGAAAAGAATATTTTATCTGCCATGGAATTATCTTGGCACCTTTGTAAAAAATAAATTGACCATAAATATTAGGGTTTTTTTCTGGGCTCTGAAATCTGTTCCATTGATCTACATGTCTATTATTATGCCAGTACTACAATGCCATGATTACTGTACCATTGCAGTAAGTTTTGAAATTGAGAAATGTGAGTCCTTCAGCTTTGTTCTTCTTTTTCAAATTTGTTTTGGCAGGAATGTGTTTTTACTCTAGGATAATGCACACTTAAGTGAAGTTTAAATGGCAGATATTTGTGATTCTTATCCATGCTGTACATTGTTTTTCATCCTGTGCTTTCCAATCAGACAACTCTACCCAACTGCTATTCATACAGTTAAAAATGTGCTTTGCCTGCCCCAGGGCTCACAGCAATTTTGGGCCCACCTATTTTACTCTTATTTGCTAATCTCCATTTTTGAATCTGCCCAACATTTTACCTTTGGCTTTATCCACTATTCTGGTCAGCCCCAGAGTAACATTTGAGCTTGAGATTTATTTGCTGTCTACATATTTTCAAATTGAGTTTGTCAACACACTCAGACACTATATTCTTCTATGTGCTCTGTGTATATCCCGGCTGGAATAGGATCATGCCACACCTTGCAGCCAGGCTCTGATATCACAGTGACCTTCTGAACAGAGTTCTAAGCTACCTATTGGTATTCTTCCCTGTGGCTTGGTGCCCATGTCCAGCCCGAGTACGAACTGGATGTTTAACTCTTTCTAACCAGTGGGAAACGATTTTGTTTTTGAGGCAGCACAACCCTATATGTGTCTATGCAGAGATGCTATATCTAGTGTTTCTTTTTGGAATAAACGGGTAGGTTAATTTAATGTAATAGACAGGCTTATGGTATACTGTTAGGCCCTTCACATGAAGCAGTTAATAGCCTTTTTCATTCTCTGGATTTTTATTTTGCCTTTGATTTTGAGATGATCTACAATACTCAATCAGATTTTAACTCATTTTCAGTAAAGTGGTAAAAAAATATGGAAAATAGGTATGTCAACTCCTTCGGAAGCATAAGTGTAGAATCAGGCTAAACGATGGCTTCATAATCTGAAAACAAAAAGGCAATTGGTTTCACTTACTGATGGCACATATTCACAGAGGCAATCTAACCCCTGGAGGGAGTGCACATGTGTATAGAGCTACAGAAACTGGAGCTTACGGCTTTGCAGATAAGAACCTGTGGGACTTGGAGAGATTTAATCAACATTTACACTATAAACATACTCTGTGCCAATTCCAGGTTATATTTAAATTTTAGGTTGATTTCCCGAGAAACAAGAGGTTCAGCACTTGTGCCAGGATGTTTCAATGTTGCTTTTTCAAGTTGGAAGCCCATTTGCTTATTGTTTACAGAGGTCAATGGCATTGTTTTTGGAAATGGGACTGGAAAATTCTCCAGGGTCCCTATGAGGTCAGGCCAGACTCTCCTGAAGGTCGTTTGAGAGCCTGAGTTTTGAATCAGTTGCATGAATAACAATTTTGATTGTGCTAGGGTCTGGGTAATTTTCATCTAGCCAGTTCCTCTTCAGTGGGTTAGCCTGGCCAGATATAACTAATTTTTCAAAAAGGACTCACCTGCTTGTCCTTGAATTCTGAAGACTGGACTAAAAATTGGCCCAGGCTGTGGCTGAGTAACCCTGTTTTCAATATATGTGGAGGGAGAAGTGTTACATGCCTCAGCAAGGCTGCCTTTAGAGATGAACATGCCTGCTTATTTTTGCTTTTCTTTGGTCAAGCCCTGTAGCTCTTTGAGTGAGCCTCTGTCGAGCTATATGAGCCACTTTTTGATTCCTCCTCCTTCATCATTCTTGCACTTAAAAAAAATGAAGTTTCATTTTTTGAATGAATAATCCACAGAGTCTCCTGAATCTTTTGCTTTGGTTTGGACTTGACACGTGGAAATCTGGTTTTTACTTCTTTGCATTTTCTTGTCGGTTTTAGAAATACTGAAGTGATTGCAAATACAGAGGGAGTCTCCTTAGGAAAACTGACTCAGCAGCCCTCTGTTGAGAAAAAAGGCTGTCTCTTTCCTTTTTTTGGATTGTGACCCGGACCACTCAACATATTTGGTCACAGGAAATGCCCTGGCTTGCTGGGAGCTCTAATGGGCATGACAGTCAATATTGCTTACACTCACACATCACCTTCTCAGTAAGGGATTTTAACAATAGCCTTTATTTCTCTGGGGATCGAGTTAACAGCATTTATACAACACCCACAGCATGCAAAGCACTAGACACCGGGAAAGAAGGCAGGAATCATAAGGAATAGTTCCTGCCCTTTAGGAGTTTCTTAGTTGAGGGAGAGAGAAGTGTATCAGTCAGGGTTCTCTAGAGAAACAAACCAGAACCAATAGAAGAATGTGTATATATAGAGCCAATGATGCAAGTTTCAGTCAAAGGGCAGGAGAAGACTATGTCCCAGCTCAAGCAGTCAGCATGGAGAGGTTCCCTCTTACTCAGCCTTTTTGTTCCACTCACATCTTTAACTGATTGCAGTAGGGCTATCCACATTATAGAATGCTATCTGCTTTACTCAGTCTACCCACTCAAATATTAATCTCATCCCAGAGCACCCTCTTCATGAGCTTAGAGTGTTGTAAGTAAAGAGATGGTAGATCAGGAGCCCCTGGTATCAAATGCAATAGACAGATGAGAATGGAGAAGACATGCAGGTGATGATCAGTGGTATTCTCAATGACGTGGCAAGGAGTACAGAAGACGCATCTCCAAAGGTAGAGGAAAGAACTAATGGTTATCCGAAGGTTGTTTGAGAACCTGAGTTTTGAACAAGCAGTGTACAGAGTACAGTAACAGCAAATGATTTCCTTTGGAGCTGGGAAACAACTCAGCATATTTAAATGACACTGTTGTTATTACATTGTTGTTATTCATAATAAAGGCTCTAAAGTAATTTGAGTTTGGATTTAAACAGATACCCACAGTAGTGGAACTTCTGTCACTCTACAAAGAGTGCAAATGTTCATTCATATTCTTGGAATGGCGGATCAGGAAGGAGCCTTACAAGTTTCTAGGCCAGTCTGTCACTGGGGTAGAAATCTAGGAAGCTTACAATTTTCAATTTAAGACCATTTTGTTGTTCTATTAAGACTTTGTTCCTGCTTTAAGAAGCTTACTGTTTTTTTTTTTTTTTTTTTTTTTTTTTTTTTTTTTAGATTTTTTAATTGATATTTAGAGAGGAAGGGAGAGGGAGAGAGAATCATCAATGTGAGAGTGAAACATCAGTTGGCTTCCTCCTGCATGCATGGATCAAACCTGTAACCCTGGCATGTGCTCTGACCAGAATTCGAACCAGGCAACCTTTTGGTGCCTGGGATAATGCCCAACACCGGCCAGGAAAGAAGCATACTTTTATAATAGAAAATTTACTTACTGGGTAACCTGCACTAAACTAGGAAGAAGGATTCCAGGGGCCTGCCTTTGGGAAAAAGACCAACAGAACAACCTTCACTGGGGAAACATAACTGAAGAGGTACCTGTACATCAAAAGATATTGGCTCCTCCAAACAAAAGATCTCTGCTGCTTCTCATAGGGTTGAATCAAGCAAGAATCTTCTTTGGGGTGCTGACCTCCTCATTTTCATCCTCCGCCTATTAAACTCCATCTCTCAATGACCACCATTAGTTCCATTTCTGAAGGGGTGTTATGGTTACAAGAACCATGTAGTTTTCATTTTATCTGATGATTTTAATTTTAAATGCTCAATTCTGCAAGTCTGCATTCTTTCTCTCTTCATATGATTCATGTGTAATATTAGCCTCATCTTAAAGAATACAAACTCATTTTATATGTCTGCCTGAAATGCAATCTTGGCTTTGAAAAATGAATATTGTGTTAGCTAGTGTCATATCTGAGATCTACCACACTTAAAAGTTTGGAATTATTTAGAGAAAACTGCTCTAAAAATACACATGCATCATTTTATTTTGCAGATGTTTCCAGAGTTGCTGAGTAGCTTAGCTTTAATTAATGTCAGTAATGAATTTAAAATTGGGGGAAAAATCAAGTGAAAAATGACAGGGAATAAGAATATGATTCTGAAGTATCATTTATTATCATGATTATGTAGTGATATTTTGCTAAAGTTTATATGGAATAAAATGTGACTCTTGTACAGCATATATCAGAACAGCAGTGCAATTTTTGGATTTCAGTAGAGAATGGTGACTTGGAAATGTATTCTAGCAAATACCAATGTATCTTATGACAGATTGATGAGTACCAAGTAGTTTTGATTATATTGCATAATTCTAGAACCTAGTAAATTATAATTTCCAAAAGGCAGAGATCATGTCATATTTGACTTTGTTTCTTCCATGGAACCCAGAATAATATGATTTTAGAAATTATCCAAAATGCATTTGTTGAGTTGTGTATTTGTCTAAAAAGCCAAGTTTCCCTCCCCTCAAAGGACATCATGCCCTAACTGGTTTGGCTCTGTGGATAGAGCGTTGGCCTGTGGACTGAAGATCCTTGATTTGATTCCTGTCAAGGGCACATGCCCAGGTTGCAGGCTCAATCCCCAATAGGGGGAGTGCAGCCAATCAATGATTCTCTCTCATCATTGATGTTTCTATCTCTCTCTCCCTCTTCCCTTCCTCTCTGAAATCAATAAAAAAATATATATTTATTTTTTTAAAAATATATTTTATTGATTTTTTACAGGGAGGAAGGGAGAGGGATAGAGAGTCAGAAACATCGATGAGAGAGAAACATCGACCAGCTGCCTCCTGCACACCCCCTACTGGGAATGTGCCCGCAACCAAGGTACATGCCCCTGACCGGAATCGAACCTGGGACCCTTCAGTCCGCAGGCCGACGCTCTATCCACTGAGCCAAACAGGTTAGGGCATAAAATATATATTTATTTTTTTAAAAAAGTACATCGTGAGGTAAAAGATAAGGAAGGCAAAATACCTTCCCCAAAGGAAAGACATAGCCTAGTGGGGTCTGGTCAGCCAAAGCATTTAGAATCTTCCTGTTTGAGCCTGGAGAAATCTTAACTATGAATTCTTTCCAGAGGGGCAATAAAATAATGTTGTTGAACCTCTAAGCCTCAAAGGAGAGATTTGGGCAGTATATTATGGGAAGCTTATAGCAGCCTGTGTGTGTGCCTGTTTTTATCTGGAGAGCCCGAGCTTCCTAAACACTAGTGCTATCTTTTGTCTTCTTAGCATTCTGGGTGATAGAAAACATTTTTTTTCCCCTCTAAAGTACTTTAGCTGATGACTGATCTATACTAATAATAGAGGAATATGCAAATTGTCCGGGATGCTGTCACAGTAACAGTAATGATCAAATAGCAGGCGGCTTGGGGTGACTAGGTTGGTAGCAGGGGGGCAGTTGGGGGTGACCAGGCCAGCAGGGGGGCAGTTGGGGGCAACCAGGCCGGTAGGGGGGGAAGTTAGGGGCGACCAGACCAGAGGTGGGGGACATTTGGGGGCAAAGAGACCAGCAGGCAGAGGCAGTTATGGGTGATCAGGCTGGCAGGGGGCAGTTAGGGGTGATCAAGCAGGCAGGCAGGTGAGCAGTTAGGAGCCAGCAGTCCCAGATTGTCAGTTGGACATCCCCTGAGGGGTCCTGGATTGGAGAGGGTGCAGGCTTGGCTGAGAGGACCCCCCCCCCCTTTTGTGCACGAATTTTGTGCACTGGGCCTCTAGTATATTAATATCCTGCTTAACACTCTCAAATATATTGCCATTGCACTTGGGAAAAAGTGTAAATGCTTTCTCATGCTTCCCAAAGGTCCCAATGATCAGCTTCTAACTAGCTCACCAATCTCAGCTATGCTCTCCTCCCCTCCACTCATTGTGCCACAACCCCTCGGCCTACATTTTCATTGGCTAGGCCCTTATCTTCTTGCCTCAACTCGAATATGACTTTCACAGAGAGGCATTTTCTTGAAAATTCTAATAAATTACCACTTCCCTCCTCTACCTGTTCTCTGCGGTTCCAATTATAATCCCTGTTACAATTCAGAAAGGGACTGCCTCAGATTCCAGATCTGGAAAATCATTACGTACAGAGGCCGATTGTGACTTTCAATCCAGTGCTCAGTGAATTCTAAAAGAGTTTGCCAGTATCACCAACTTACTTTATTTGATTAAGGTGGAAAAAAGCGTGGATGACATAGGCAACCCATTACCACTTTGGACAAAACCTGGTCACTTTCTATTTCATTTTACTCCTTTATTGTCTTTGTGACCCGTACGCCTACAGAAAATATATAATTATTTATTTGCTTACTGGTTTATTTTTGATCTGCCCTTGACAGAGGAGAGCAGAGATCTGGCCTATTGTATTCACTGTTGAATTTTCAATGTCTCAAATGGTGCCCAGTGCATGTAAAAACTCAAATATTTGTGTGGTATAGTAGAATGATGAAGTGGCCCCATGTGAAATGATTATGTATGTGAGGTTTAATTTAGGTGACATGTATGCACTCTGTAGGCTAGAGCCTGATACCTAGGAGGCAATATGCAAGTGTTCCATCTTCAGCCCTCCTTCTGAGGGAGGGGCAACGATCTCTTTGCAAGTGCTTCTTGAGTAGCATTTAAGTTATAAAGTAGGTTATATACTTTTCTTACCTATTTATTTAAACACAAGATCATCTACAACTTACACTCTGCTAACTTTTACTCCATTTTTGGCAAGTACTTATACTTGTAATGATTTTACAATGATTTAACCATATTTTGTAACTCAGAGGTTTTAGTAAGTTTATGTATTCTTCCTCTTTAACCAGTATTTGTTAATGAGGATGTTATTAAACTATAAATGTAGGTTGACAGGAGCAACTTTTAACTTAATCAGACTCTCATTGTACTTCATATACTTTATATTGTTATTCAGATAAGAATGGGCATACAGATATTTATATATATCACAAAATTAGATTATGACTTATCTGCTGTATTAGAAAGACTGTTTATTGACTCTTATCTGCACAAATTAAGCCTGCCTGTTCTTTCTCTAACAACAAGGTCTATTAATTAGCTCAGTTCCTCATAGCTTGGTTAAGCTTGCACATAATAGACTTATTGTCCATTGACTCCTTCCTGTTCTAATTCAGACAGGGAGCTGCCTCAGACTCCAGATCCAGAAAATAATTGCCTAAAAAGACTTACTTTGACTTTCTTTTTTTTAAAACATTTTTTTTTATTGATTTCAGAGATAAAGGGAAAGGGAGAGAGAGAGAGAAACACACACACACATCAATGATGAGAAAGAATCATTCATTGGCTGCCTCCTTCCTACACACCTCCTGCTGGGGATCGAGCCTCCAACCCGGGCATGTGCCTCCTGGTTCATAGATGGATGTTCAACCACTGAGCAACACTGGCCAGGCTGATTTTGACTTTCAATCCAGGGAATTTAAAGAATTCCTAAGTTTTTTGCTATGTCATCAACTCACCTTATCTGGGCAGATGAAAAGGTGTGTAGGTAATGTAGGCAACATCATCATCTTGGATAAAACTTGAAAAGTCATTCCACTTAATTTGAGAGATTTCTCAGGCCATCCACAATGATCAAGAAACACCATTGCTACCTCCCGCTCTTTCATACAGAGCCCTTGGAAAGATTTCTGTGCAGGCTCCAACCACTCACATTTGTATGCTGTAGCCATTGCTAGCAGATAGAGCTTTGTTCTCTCTACTGTTTGGGGATTGGCATATCTCTGCTTCCGCAAGGAAGAGGCTCAGGGTCTCTCTTTTACCTACTGCATGCCTGAACTTAGACTCTAGCTCAGGCTCACTGACCTCCTAAGAGGGAATAAATTCTCCACCTCTACCCTACAAAGATCTAGCATCAGTGCAATGGTCCTAACATGGTGTCAGATTGAAGGGCAAAATCTACAATGTATTTTTGTGTTGAGTGGTAGATCATCTGAGCTCACATATAGGCATTGCTCATATAGGTGCAGTTTTCATAATGCAAATTGGCTATAACAGGATTGCATAATCAAGGGGCATAACTGGCATTCTGAGGACTAATACAGTAGTCCCTCCTTATCCGTGCTTTTACTTTCTGCAGTTTCAGTTACCCATGGGCAACCGTAGTTTGAAAATATTAAATGGAAAATTTCAGAAATAAACAATGTTTTAAATTACATGCTAGTCTGAGGAGCGTAATGAAATCTCGAGTCACTGCAATTCTTCCCTGCCAGGGAGGTGAATCATCTCTTTGCCCAGCACATCCACACTGTATATGCTACCCGCTCATTAGTCCTTAGTAGCCATCTCAGTTATCAGGTAGATCGTTGTCATATCACAGTGCTTATGTTCAAATAACCCTTATTTTACTTAATGGCTCCAAAGCACGAGAGTAGGGATGCTGCCAATTCGGATATGCCAAGGGAAGCCGTAAGTGCTTTCTTTAAGTGAAAAGGTATGTATGAAAGCATAACACAGCACATATAGGGTTTGGTACTATTCACAGTTTCAGGCATTCGTTGGGGGTCTTGGAACATTTCTGCTGCAGATAAAGGGGAAGGGGACTACTGTTTAGGTCATAACTTGAACCTGCTTGGAAATTAACACTATTCCCAGAGGAGGGGTATGGTGGAGCTGTTGAATGCTTCCTCTGAGTGGGTCTGTCCTTTAATGATCACAACATTGAGTGATGAGCAAGTGGAAGAAGCTTGTGCTGATTGGTGGCTTGGAGACAGGAAAGGAGGGACTCCAGCATGGGCCATAGCTATGTATTCGGAAGTAGCAGCATTTGCTCAGAGGTGCTCTAATTCTATAGCTATAAAAACAGTCCTGCTAGGAAAGTGAAGCTTCTATCAACAGTTTGAAATTCTCCACCCCCCTAGCCTCTTTCTGACTTTCATTTAAAAACAGATTTCATTATGGCCCCACTGTGTGCCCAGCCCTCGGGGCATGCTAGTGACACGGAAGTGAATTATATTCAAACACAGTTTTTGATTGTGCAAGTTATTTTAAGACTCCAGTTTATTTAGGAAAAGGAGGTGGTTTTAGGGCCACAAATCTTGCATTACAGCAGAATACAGCGTATCATTCTGAAGCTCCCCAAATGAAACCCTATGCTTCCTTTAGTCTCCTTCCTCTACCTTTAATGTATGCACTCCATAGACAGCATTCACTGGGCACTCACCATAGTCTGGAAAGAAGGAGATAAAGAAGGTCCAGTTCCCGCTGTAATGGAGCCTACAGGGTATTCAGAGTATAAATGATAAACAAATGGTGAATTCCACCAAGATGTGGTAAATGCGGGAATAGAGATCTGCCTGTAGCCCTTCAGGTGGTAGCTACATGCTGCTGAGCCAGGAGAGCTGTGAAGGAGTCTCACCAACTTGACTGAGATAATGTCTAACTTACAGGTTTGTTTCGGGAATGGAGTGAGATCTTCTATCTAGAACGCTCGGCAGGCGGTAGCCCTTCATTAGTTATTCTGATGATGACAAATTAATTTTGTTTCTTATTACTCTTGGAACAGAGAAATTTTATTTAAAACTGTCTTAACACCCCTGTAATGTTGAATGTTTAATTTCTTTCTTTCTTTACAGTTGCAGTCTTCCTGTATTTTTATGACATTTAGTTTTCTATTTTTCTAAAAGGTTGAAGAAAGTTAAGAGGCAATAGTGTATAAAGTCTGTTGTTAGCTTGTGGCCTCCAAACATCAGCTTCTTTATTTATAGAGTGAGAGCAAAAGCAGTTATTATGCCACAGGGTTTTATGAGGTTAAATGGGAAAATGCTCTTGATATAGTTATAGGCATAGAGTTAAGTACTTAGTACATTTTATCTATTGCCAAAAGATCAGGTAACACCTATAATTATTATTTTATTTTATTTTTAAAATTTTTTTGGTAATCCTCACCCAAGGATATTTTTCCATTGATTTTTTGAGAGAGTGGAAGGGAGGGGCAGAGAGAAAGAAACATCGATGTGAGAGAGACACATTGATTGGTTGCCTCCCGCACTCATCCTGACCAGGGCTGGGGATCGAGCCTGCAATCCAGGTACATGCCCTTGACCGGAATGGAACTTATGACCCTTCAGTCCACTGGCCAACACTCTAGCCACTGAGAAAACTGGCTAGGGCAACACCTATACTTATTGAGTAACTTATGGACATGACATGGAGCACCCATTTCCTAAAAGTATAGATATTACCTTCTTATGATAATGTTCTGTTTCACTTTTCAGTCCTTTTGAAGATAAGAAATACACTATGACAATGTTTCTGTCTAACTGCATAGTTTAAGAAGCTCTTTGTTTTATGGCTGCTGGGGTGTGTTCCAAGATGGTGTGTGTGTGTGTGTCCATGGATTTTCCTATTTCTCCTCCACAGAAGTCTTCCCTGGCACTCAGCCTGCTGCAGATGCATTAGGTGGGTCTGGGCCCGGTAGCTCATTTGAGTCTGTCATAGAATCAACACTCCCCCTGTGACAAGCAGCCTGCCTCAGAGGAGACCGAGCCAACAGAAACACATGCTGCCTGCCAGTGTGGGCCTGACCTGGCACCTGCACAGAGGGAGATTTCTCTGAGCCACATTTCAGCGGCAGTATGTTGGGCCATGCTATGCAGACTTGATGCTTGCGACCCAAGCTGGAAGGTCATGCCCCACCTGTCAGTCTCCCAAGGTGGCTGAAGGCGTTGATCAGGGCAGAAGGACCTGGCCAGTCTCATTCTTAGATGTGCTGGCATCTTCAGGAGAGAAGCTTCTGAAAGTGGAACTTCTGGAAGTAGGCAGCCAGAAGTCCCGAAGGGAAAGGACGAATCCTAGTTGACATATTGAAAACTATTGATCTCTGAAAACTCTGTTGCTTCTGATTGGTCTGGCCAAGTTTTCAGAATGCCCTGAAACTTCCAATTCATCTTTCCCCTGTCAATTAGCTGCTGCCTGACTGCATTTATTATTAGCGATGCCACCACCACGCTCTGTAGTACAAGGACATGGACTGACAGTGTCCTTAGTGCTAAGTGCTCACAGGAATGGAGCTCTCGTCTGGGCTAATGCGACAAGATGGACACTGGTGAGATGGTGGGGCGTGCTTCGGCCCGATTCGTCTTTTTAGCACAAGTTCTATGCCATTTTAGTTTGTCCACATGCAGATTCTGAATTAGTAATTTTGACTGAACTGACTTGTTAAGTCATTCCGAAAGTCAGTTGCTGGTCATTTTTCCACTTATTTTCTTGGTTCTCTGAATCAGCGAATCAACTGACGGCATTATTACAAAACAGCATGCAGTGGAGGTGCTTATGGCAGTCCAGCAGAGAAAGGAAGGAGCAGAGTCCAAGCCTCTTTTTCCACATTAGGAAAATAGAGGTTTTAATGCCAATGCAAAGATTTTATTTTTCTCTTTATGTTATTGTATTATTTTTCCCACCACCATTTACCCCTATATACCCTCTTCCACCCCCACAACCCCCCACATACACACAGTCACCACAGTCCACCTTCAGAGGTTTTAATAAGAGAACTTTATAAGGGAATGTTTCAGGAAACACGTTGGTTCATGTTTTCCTGCACAGGCAGGATATTTCCAAAATGGAACTTACGTTGGAAAGGAGCATTCAACTAGGGTGATAGATTTGGAATTATCCAGCTAGAAAGCAAGAAAGTGAATTTGGAACCGTGGGAGTGAAGGAAGTCCTGGAAGAGAGAGGGGTGTATGTGTGGAGAGAGAGATAAAGAGAGAGAGAGAGAGAGAGAGAGAGAGAGAGAGAGAGAGAGAGAGAGAGAGAGAGAGAAAGAAGAAGGAGAAGGAGAGGGAGAAGGAGAAGGAGAAGGAGAAGGAGAAGGAGAAGGAGAAGGGAGAAGGGAGGAAGTTCAAATTCAAATGACAGGAGAAATGTACAAATTAGAAAAGGTGAATTAGACACTTTTCCTCTTGCTACCCTGATCCTCAGAACCTCAGTTCCCATGACCATCTCTAGCCCTATCTCCAGAGGCAAGCTTTGCCTCTCTGCAGTTGCTATTTTTGGAGCTTTCTTACTGCCCATCCACATGTATTTGATTAAAAAAAATTATTTTAGAGGAATGATATAAACTGTAGTTCCAAAAGGAAGTCCAGAAATGTAAGAATACTGAACCAAGATGAATATGTTTATTTTTAATGATAATTTTGCTCCATGTCCAGGGCGGGTAGCAATAGATATGTGCAATAAGTGTGTAAAGCTTGTTTGCAGCTGGCATTCCTTCTTCTTGGTTGGTGCCAATGGCATGATTGTTCAATATTACAAATGCCATTTCTGTCTATATTTAGGCCAATGACCTCTCATTTCTCTCCCTCCTTCTTATAAAACAAACCACCTCCTCTTAGTTTTTCTCAGGCATCTTTCTAATACCAGGGCACATCACCCTAGGTGACAGAAATACATATCAAAGACATCTTTATGGTCTAAAATAAATTCTTAAAAGTTCAAGTTTATTGTTTTATTGAAAGAATGCAAACCCTGCCAACTTCCATGGGAAAATAAACGGTTTTTCCCCTTTTTAAAAATAAACCTTCAAGTTGGAAGATAATCAAAGCCCTTCCTATGAGTTAATGTTAACTTTTAAGACAGCCCTGCTTGATGTTCCTCATAATTAGAGTGTCGGCCTATACACCAAAGGGTCTCAGGTTCGATTCCCAGTTATGGGCACCTATTGGGTTGTGGATCTGCTCCCCGTAGCCTGGTTGGCTATGCTGGAGGCAACCAGTCAATATGTCTCTCTCACAAACATGTCTCTCTCTCTCTCTCTCTCTCTCTCTCTCTCTCTCTCTCTCTCTCTCTCTCGCCCCCCTCCCCCCCTTTCTGAAAGCGGCAATGGAAAAAATATCCTCTGGTGAGGATTAACAAAACAACAAAAAAAGAAAATTTGTAAGACAGCATCTATTTTATGATTAGTGTCTGTAGAGCTTGTCAGAATGAAAAAGGACTATGACAGCTGACTTCCTTATTTTTGTAAAACAAAGGAAGCAAACATTTACCAACATTTCTTATGTGTGCATCTGGTCTAATGGAAGGCTTTGAGTAAATTTTGTCTTAGAGTTTTTTAGTGTCGTTAGCAACTAATGTGATGCTCTGTAGCAAGCTTCATAATAATCTTCAGTCCTCTGTGTAAATGCCAGTTCCATGAAAGAATATTGTGGTAATTTTGTTTTCCCTCCTTTGATTAAACCTCAAGAGGGTACCTTGGCAGGCTAAAGAAGGACCCTTTAGTCCACAGGCTGACTCTGCAACCACTGAGCCAAAGCAGCCAGGACTGTATATTTTATTTATCATTTGTTTTCAAGGTTATAAATCTAATAAAAATATATAATAATTAAATTTGTTGGCGCTGCAGACCTGCAATGACTGTTTGATCTGGAAAAAGCTATTTGAGTTCACTAAGCTTTAGTTCTTTATCTATATAATCTGGCTAACTATCTCATAGAGTTATTGTGTGGTTTCAATGAGATAATATATGTAATTAGTGTGGTTAGTGCTAGGCACTCAACTGGCAAATAATAAATACTTTATATCAAGTAGCTATTACATATATTAGATATAACTGTAGTTTCTACTGCTCATCTGATTTTTTCCTACGAGGAAATCCAGCCATGATTTAAAAATGGCAGACCTCATTTCTGAATTCCACAAATCAATTTATAGAATTATCTTCTAGCATATTTATCAACATTAGTTTATAAAGATATATATAGAATGTGTACAAATACATACATGTCTATACATATATACATATGAATGCTTATACATGTATATTTGTATATATGTACATATCTATGTATATAAAACTCTAATATGCAAATAGACCAAAAGGTGGAACAACCAAACAATTGGTCACTATGACGTGCACTGACCATCAGGGGCACCGCGGAACATGGCGAGCATCGGCTGTGGCGGGTTGGTGGAGCAGGTGAGCAGGGGCACCAGACCAAGGAGGGGCACCAGTTGCTGTCATCGGGGCGAGCCTCTGATGGTTACTGAAAATTCTCTGCTCCTCCACGCCGTGGTCCCACCCAGCACTCGCACTCACTGCCGGCGCCTGGCACTGGCCCTGATCACTTGGCACTGTCAGCAGGTCCCAGCAGCAGCTTCCAGCCCCAATTGCCCCTCAGGGCTTCTCCACCTTTCCCTGCTCCTGAGGGGTGATCAGGGCTGGCGGCCACCACTTGCACCCACTGCTGGCATCAGTCCCAATCGCTCTGCACCATCAGCAGGTGCGAGAGCAGGGCTGGTGCTGTCAGCATGGGGGAGCGGCAGCCGTGGGAGTGGGGCTGCTGGCAGACGGGATCAGGGACCGCAGCCGGAGGGGCTGGGTGGGGGCGCAGAGGATGGGCTGAGACCCGCGTGTGTGCCCACTGCAGCCTTGTGGCCCCCAGTTCCTTTCAAGGTGCACGAATTCGTGCCCTAGGCCCCTAGTATACATATATGTGCACAGAGTTGTGTTTGCTTAAAAAATTATTGAAAGGATGCACAAAAATGGTTTACATTTGTTATTACTGAAGAGTTGACATAAAAATGGGGAGGAGAAAAAAACAAGTTTTACTTTTTATTTTGTACTTTTATATTGTTTAAAGTTTTATATCATGAACAATATTAACTTTTTATAATAAAACTCACTTTGATTTATGTGTAGCTACAGTTAGAGTTTTCATGCCAATAAATCATTTTTTCTTGCTTTAGAGTCAAGAGAAAGTGTAAATGGTATCATTTTGTAAAGTAAATAAAACTTGCATGTTCCTAATAAACATCTGAACTATACACACACAAGACAAACAAATAAACAAGGATTACGGTATGTAAGTTGAGTGTTGTTTCAATAATTGTAATATAAAATGGGTTTTATTGATGTTAAGATGAGCGACAAAATATTCTTCACATCAAAGAGAAGTACACAAAATACATATGAGAAACCATTTTGGACATGCCGTTGGAAGCCTCAGCAATAGGAACGTGTTAGGGACCAAATGTGCTTTTTCAAGTTGTCACACTCTTGACTTGAGATCACATCAAGAGAAGACTGGGGATTTCCGCAGGGCAAAGAACATGATTCTGGGTTTTATCAGAACAGACACAAATCCTTTCGGTTGTCTGACCAAATGCTTCATATGCAAGTTCTAACCTTCAGAAAAAAATAAAATACCCATTTAACACCCTCTTCTTTTAAAAAGAGAAAAACAGATCCTTCAGGGTATTTTAGTGAACACGCACAGCAAATCCAGCCTTTCTCTTTTGTCACGCACTCAGGATTGAGACATAAGCACCTATAAACCCTCTGTAAGCCTTTCCCAGGCACCGAAGCTCTTTGCATGCACCATTGGGACCCGACACAACATAAATCTTGTATGCATTCAGCATTTAGTTCACATAGGGGAAGGCTAAATGATATCCAAACAGGTTTTCTGGTGCAATGATGATGATCTGAGCCATGAAAGCTATGTTATCAGCACTGACAGTTTACATTCCCCACCACAAAATAAACATAAGCCCAAGAGTTATATGCTAATATCACCCGCCGATGTGTAGTTTTAGAACAGGTTGTAGTACCGAGCGACTAAAGTACTGGGGATGTTTGAAGACATAAACCTTTTCTGATTTCATTGCTCAAGACTGTGCAGCTAACTGGGTAGCTAATCTGTAAACGTGTGCAACTGACCAGAAGCTGGGGACAGAGGGCGGGGGGCGGAGTAGGGGGGGAGGTAAGGGGTAGGGTGGATGAATCTATGCAGATCTATGTCTTCTGGAAATATTCCCAAAGCAGATACACACAGACACTGTGTCAATAGCTTTCTCTTTCAGGGTAGAGCAGCTCAGAGAACCTTAGACTCAGAGCTAGAAGGGTCTTTAAAATAATATAGGCCAACTTCCCCTTTTTACATATGAGGAAACAGAGCCCAGGCAGGTGATGCAAGTCACCAGAGGGAATAACATTTGCTATAAAATAAATCACACTCTTTGGAATTGAGTTGGCTTTGTATAGACAAAATACCTGCAGTGATCAGGTGGGCTCGCCGACCACAGTGGGCTCCATAATGACCTCTGAGTTCCTGCTTTGAAACTCTGCATAAGACTATCCCTAGATGGTTGACCATCCTGCAAACTGAGATTTCTTTTCCTGGTTTTACAGATTTTTGAGATTAGAAAGTTTAATAACTTGTGCCAGGTCACAGGCTTAGAGGTTATATTAGTCATCTTGGGCTGCTGTATCAAATCAAACAACAAACATTTCTTTTCTCACAGTTTTGGAGGATGGAAGTCCAAGACCAAGGTGTCAGTAGCATTGGTTTCTGGTGAGACCTCTCTTCGTGGCTTTCAGATGGCCAACTTCTTGCTATGTCCTCAGAATGACCTTTCCTGTGTGTGTGTGTGTGTGTGTGTGTGTGTGTGTGTGTGTGTGGAGAGAGAGAGAGAGAGAGAGAGAGAGAGAGAGAGAGAGAGAGAGAGGAGATATCTTTGTTGTCTCTTATTAAAAGTACCAATGGCCTGCCTGGTGTGGCTCAGTGGTTGAGCGTGGACCTATGAACCAGGTGGTGATGGCTCAATTCCCAGTGAGGGGTGTCCAGAAGGCAGCTGATCAATGATTCTCCCTCTCCCCTCCTCTTTGAAATCAATAAAAACTATATTTTAAGAAAGTACCAATGGATTAGGGCCTCACCCATATGTCCTCATTGAAACTGAATTACCTCCTTATGCATAACCCATGGACACAGACAATAGTGCCATGAAGGCCTGGGGAGGAGGCAGGAGCGGGGTAGAGGGGACCAATGAGGGAGTGGGAACGGGACATCCTTTCTTCTGTCTGTCTTTGAATATAAACTCTCTGAGGGCAGAAATTTTTGTGTTTTGTTCACTTCCATAGATGCAATTCCTAGAGCAATGCCTGGCACACAGTAGACTCTCAGTATAATTTTAAATACATGAATCTTCTGCTATGTGGGACAACTGTTCAGCTGTACAGGATGGAGGAAGGATTCTGGAGGTCTGGCTTTAACTCATATGGAGTTTCAACCCCTTCCACCCCAACCCCCACCCCGGCTCAGGATTATAACCACAATCTGTGCTTTACTTTCAGAGTTATTACAATTCCTGAGCCTTTTCAGGATTCTGCGCTGAAATGGCCTTCCTTTGTTTGGGCTTTCAATCCTCTAACATCCAATAGGCTTAGATTCCAAACTCTACAAGGTCTGCAAAGTTAGTTACCAGTTTATATTTTCTACTTTACAAAATTCTGTAGTCTTCTCTTGTTCTCCTGCCCTACCCACCAATTTACGGCTCTGCTTGACGAGAAATTTTGCTATATGTTTCAATGCAAAGAACATGACAAGTGTAAATATTTTGGATTTTTTAAAATATGGGTTTGAAATGGTGTACTCAGGAGGAAATGAGATTACTGGAGTGTTCAAATCAGTTGTACGACTGTGTATGGGAAATGTAGAGGAGACAGAAGCCTGGATATGTGTTTGGACCAGATTATCTTTTTGGTAACTTTCAACCATAAAAGTCATGATTCAGTGATTCTGTAAAAGGCTTTGAAATGCTAAGATAAAAGGTGCCATAGATCCAAAGGACATTATGATTAGCTCCATTTTTTCAAGTGATGTTATAATCTTTGTTCATTTTCAGTTTTATTATTTGTCTGAGCTTAGTGAGTGTTCTCACCAGCTCTCCTTTTGTATTATCACAATATCTAACAGCTTTAATCAGCCAATTTGTCTTGACAAAAATTACATGCATGGCTGTACCTATTCACAGCACCGTTTTGTTTTTTAAATCTCCATCCAACCATAGACCCCTTTCATAGAATCCCCGGTATGCATATCCAGTCTGTGTTTTGGTTTAACCAAAGGTCCCTTATCTGATTTCCACAAGCAAAACCTGCTTTAATACTTATTGTCTGAGAACATTGTTTTTTAATCATTCTACATTCATGTGGAACTCGCATGTAGCTCCATTATCTAGATTCAAAATGAACCAGCATGGTTAATGGAATCTTTAAATAGATTGTTAGAAGCAATTTTATTCCCTTGTGTTATTTAGTCCCATGCTTCTATTTCATCAAGAAATATATTCCCTTTTACCTGGCCTTTTCAGACTTGATTATCAGACAGGGAGTGCATTAATAAGATAAAGTTCTTAGTCAAGATTAGAATCTTATATGAAGCTCAGTGTTTTCTCTGCCTTAGAATCATCTGGCCACGTACTTCAATTTAAATCAGTTACATTGCTTTCTTGTTGGTCAAATCAGCCCTACAGCCCCAAGGCTCAAGTTCTCTGGGCTTCTGATGATCTGTCTTGACAGAATTTCTATTATGCATTTCTCATCTTGAATTGGTATTTTGAAGTTTTGGGTTTTTTTTTTTTTTTTTTTTTGATCATGATGCTTGCACAAGTTTCTAAATACCCTGGTCATGATCTCCTAGGGGGGCTACGCTGTAGTTGGGGCCTTGTAGACTAGACAGAACAAATCTATTTTCATGTGTTTTTGCCTCCAAAGGCAGAAATGCAAGTTGGCCAATGAATTCATCTGTAGTCCTTATAAAATCAGTCCCAGGCTGATTAAAAGCATGCTGAAGGCACAGCTGCTCTGTGAGGTTCCATTTTAAAATGAAATTTGTTTGTTTGAAAAGAACCAGTATAGGCTCAGTTAGTTGGAGCATCATCCCATACACCAGAAGGTTTCAGGTTCAATCCCTGGTCACGGCACCTGTGGAAGGCAGCCTATCAATGTTTCTCTCTTACATCAATGTTTCTCCCTCTCTCTCTCCTCCCCTCCCGCTTCCTCTCAAATCAATTAAAATAAATTACACTTTTTTTTTTACAAAAAGAAAAGCACCAGTATGTAGTACCCTGCCCCTAAAATCTTTTATTTCATTTGCTTTTATAAATTAAAATCAGAGGACTTACCTTTTGTCACCATCCTTTATATTTTCTCAAGAATTCCCCTCAGATGATAGCATGTGTTGGGGTTCTATTCTAGTTCTACTTGTCATAGACATTCTGCTTAATATTACTGAACTTCAATTTATGTGCATAGAAATCAGATTTTAAGTGCCTATTTTTGTATTGTTAAAGCAAATAATATATAGCTCAAAATTAAGATGAAATAATTTTGGAACTATCTACTATTTAGCGTCATGTTTCTATGCTTCTCCCATTAGCATGAGTAATTTATGTTTATTTGTGTACTAGTATTATAGACAATCAGATAGTTTAAAGATAAGAAACTTGGAGAACCTAATTATAAACTTTAATCTGAAATTACTGCTTAATTATTCAGATCTTAAATTTTTCTATGTACCCACAGAAACATCAAGACAAATACAGGCATATTTAGCTCTAACAATAGCTGTGTTTCCCTAAATTTGCATTTAATCAGTTGCTGGCAAATGTAATCGTATTTTTAGTACATGGAGGTGGCATGCTATTTAAAGAAATCTTTTTATGAATTTAACACTAACCCCCTAATGCATCTGCCATTATAAATTTGAACTTTTTAATAATGGGTTTTGGTAAAAGAATAATCCCAGTTTCATAAATGAAGTCATATTTTAAATATATTACAGGAGCATTATTTTTAAAATATTACTTTATGTTGAATCCTTCTATGTATGTGTTTTCTGGTTCATTCATTATTTATACTTCTGATAAATTTTGATTTTTATAAATCAGTTTAGTTTTTCTTAAAATAGGGCACAACTGGATTACTCTTCTCTATGCTGCAAATGCATAATGTAGGATAATTAGTCAATATCCACAGCTTTTGGAAAGACTGGTGAGACACGGACCTCTATGTACTGTAGACCTCCTCTCTCACCTTTTCTTTTCCTCACACACAGGTTTGTTTGCAGTGGTCAAACAATTGGCAGGGAAATGTTACTAATGAGTTACTCAATCTCAAGGCTTGCTGGTATTCTCTTCAAGATATGTTTTATTTTTTAAATTATTTAAAATATGTTTTTATTGATTTCAGAGCGGAAGGGAGAGTGAGAGAGAAACATCAATGATGAGAGAGAATCATTGATTGGCTGCCTCCTGCATGTTTACTACTGGGGATCAAGCCTGAAACCTGGGCATGTGCCCTCACCTGGAATTGAACCGTGACCTCCGGGTTCATAGGTCAATGCTCAACCACTGAGCAACACAGATCAGGCAAGATCCATTTTTTATTTTATGAAAAAAAATAAAAATCATTTAAGTAGAAGTAAAAAACAAAAACCAGGGGAATAGATAATTGAAAAAATCACAAATTTATTACAGATAAAAGAATCAGCATAAGAACCCCAAATTCTGAATTTTCTATAGTTATCAAATTTCTTTTTAAGTCTGGAGTGCATTAGTGAGGACAAAAATACATTTTCCACTCTTCCATCTCTTGATGCTTCCTCTTCAAGCATAAAGAACTTCTGTATCATCTCTTATCTGTTCTAGAAAACCATTGAAATGCTCTCAGTCTCTGATGTGGCCTGAGCTCTCCCTGAACCCCTTCACCACCTCCCTTTCTGATGTGTGAGCATGTTCAGGTATACACACATGCACACACACACACACACAGATACCTCTGCTATTCCTTTTTACTTGGACTTGTACCATATTTACACTGAGTTCTCTAAGTAGGTGGTGTTCACGTTCTCCTTTGTACAACTGAGGAAACTATTGCTATCTAAGGCATTTTCTTAGCCTTCTGGAATTAAAAAAAGATGCTTGAAGTTTTGGAAGTATTGCAACTGAAATGAGGATCTTTTCTTCCTTTTTTCCTTCCCTAGCCTTGTGTAGGCATAAAAGGTATGCTCCCTAGGGGTGAAAAGCATTAATTTAAGAACAAAAGTCAAAGAGTTGACCCCCTGTATTCTGTTTTCAGTCTCCTCCTTAGCTCTCCTAGTAGCTCCAAATAACGGGAAGGCTGACAAGAATTGAAGCGCTGAATATTTATTGTTTCGAGTGTTGTATCATGACTCCATACTCCCACCCATGTTTTTATCACTTACACCTCTGCTGTGATAGTATTAAATTTAAATTTGTTTGCTCACATTGCTGCCAATTTAAGAAACAGTTTCAATTTGAAAGCCTGATTCTGATAGCTATTAGGTATTGAAATAAAGTGTGCCCTGTTGCTTTTGAATTATTGTATTTTTCTGATTTTTTTTGCTCTTTATTTACTCCCCAGATCCTAGTCTATTATCATCCTCTAAAAAATCATTTTCAGTTTCTCCTTTTTTTTTTTTTAACATGGTCATAAAATGTGTCTTTTCTCAATCTCTTTAGTTTCTCATTTTTTATTATTATGCTCTGGAAGACTTTTTAAAAGCTTTCATTCTTTGACAGGGCTTTAAAGAAAAGAGTATAATGTTGTTCCATAGAATTATTCTGGAGTATTTACAGCCCTTACGATATCGAGGACATGTAATACACATTGAACAGCAAAAGATTTATGCTTGACCCTTTCTGATGAGTATGAACTGGACTAGACTTCCTAGTTACTTACTTAGCCATTGATCTGACTTCACTGGTGCTTCCAAATTTAGAAAGTGACTCCCCCCCTTCCCTAATAACATATAAAGCTCTAGTGTTAATCTGAACAAGGGAATAAGAAGGTTAACCATCCAAGGCATTTAGTAATAGTCAGGCCTCCAAGTATTAGCCATATCTTGCAAAACCTTGACCTCCATATTTCTTTCTAGAGGTGGTCACACATTATTAAGGGAGCCCTTGGCTTGTCCCCTTCACCTCCTGTGAAGCAATGATCTACACTGTACTTAAAAAAAGCCCCATATCCCATACGGTGGTGGTCTTCCCGCTCCATAGGATATAATCTGCTGGAATTCAAAATACAATTACCACGCTTGACCGCGTTCCTGTCTCCTGGAGTGGACCATCATTAATGGTATCCAATTATTCACAGCAATCCAGTAGCCGACCTTGCTTCACAGATCACAGCAGTGGGCATTTGACAGTCAGCCTGCTGGGCGCATAATAGAAGGAGACAATGTCATATGCTGGTTGTCTTTAGTGAAAACAGCATGTCACTTGCAGACTTAGCAGATCTCTATAATAACTTGATTGTAAGACTTAGCATGTCATTATTTTAAAAGCATTTGTTTAGGTATTCAGGTAGGAGCAGGGGGAAAAAAACACGTTGATATAGGTTAGCTTGACATTTGGGAATCTCTTTGGCTCACGCTGCATCCCTGCTAACGGCTGGAGCTTTGGCAAATCAGGTTTTCTAAGCTGCAATTTCCTCAACTTTAAAATGAGAGCATTTTGCCGGCTTTCAAGGATGGTCATGAGGATTAAGTGACATAAAAACTATGAGACAATCGGGTCAGCAGAAGTGGCCCCGTCAGTGTCAGCATCCTGTCCGTGGAGTCAGTCTGAACTCCAGCTCCAGCAGAGGGAATAGGCACAGCATCCAAGCTGTATTCTGCACTACAGTGCCTGGTAGGTTTTGACGCTCACGTGAGGGCTGCTTTTCCTTCTGCCTTTTCCACAAGGCCGCACATCAGTGGTTTTCCTTTATCGTGCAGCTGTATTACAGTGTGACACTTGTTTGTAATGAAGGAGCGGAACCACAAAAACTGACATAATTTTCCAGGTGATTGACCTTTGACCCTTCTGGTCCCTTGATTGTGTTTTCCCTTTGAGTGGCATAAACGATAACGGTCCTGACCCAGCTGCAGAAGGGAGCACATGTTCCCTTTAGGAAGGACATTGATTATCTCGCGTTGCGAGGAGGAGGATTTTCACAAGGAACTAAGTTTGAGTTTTGAGCCAAGCAATTTGAAGGAACATGGAGAAACACACACAGTTTACATTCACTTTAGGGTCACGACATGTCTAATTCAAACTGACGATAGAAGAATTCACTTGTTATTCCATTGCTGTTGTTATTCAGAGAAATGCATGGATGGACTTTCAACATTGCTAATGGAAATGGGGTTCTTGGGGTCCTGCTGGAATAAGCATTTCCAGAGGTCCCCATGGAAGGGTGAGGTAGAAAGCTTTATTTGCGTGGAATTATATCCTTGGGTTTGCAAAGTCTCAATTCCCTTAAACAGTCCTGGAAGAGGTGCAGCTAAGGATTCAGCAGAGCTAGAATCAAAGCCTGTGTCCAGAGTTTCCATGCCATCTTGGAGTTGGGCCCGGTGTAGCATCAGGCTAGTTGCCCATTACTACATTGTGTGTGGGGTACACATGGCTGCAGGCCATGTGGCCAAATGCAGGGGTGTGAGAGCCTCTGTAAGCCAGGAGCCAAGCACAAGGCGCCAAGAGGCAAGAGAGGGAACTCCTTTGTTTAGGAGCTTGTGTGTCTCAAATCTTCCCTCACTTGCAGTGGCCACACCTACCTGGCCAATGACCTGTTCCCAGGTGTGACTGACAGACAAGTACCGTCCCTATTTCACCCAGACCTTACTGAGCATGTATTAAACTGCAGCTTCTGGGAAAAGCTGCACAGTGGCATGCCTTTGCTCCTTTCCAGTCATTAATAACTGGACTATTTACAATGGTATCGCTACTACCTTGTCACCATGTGAGATGTCCGGTGTCATTTTCATTTCAGTTCAAAAAAAGTAACCCATACTTTTATAAGACTGCTAGAGTCAAGTAAAGATAAAATATTCACTTTAGAACTTCTTATCCGCATTGCTCACCGGTGGTGGATAAGCGGTGAATTTAATTTGCCACAAGCATTATGAAGCATTCAGCCAAATTTACAGAGAAACAGGAACTACATTTCAGAGAAGGTGGCTAATAGTGTCAGAGTAGCCCCCAGCACATTTGGGAGTTTCCTGGTGAAAACAGGGGCCAGTGAAATTGCCTCTCTCTCTGCAGGTGGACCACGTGGATGTAGCTGGGGAAGGAAAAGGGAAGGGATTTTCTGGTAGCTTGGGACCTTAGGATATTGCCCCATCGGCTACGCAATTCAGAAAGTTGCTCTGTAGACAGTGAAATTCTGTAATGGTTAAGAAAATAGTCTTAAATCCTTGCCGACTGGGCTTCAAATGCTCAGCTGTTCACTTTATTATTGGAATTTCCTTATCTGAGAAATGGCATGAACTGTCAAGGCTCTTGGAGGGCTTTGATAAAATCATCAATGCACCAGTATCCCGATGCTAAGGGTAGTGCGTTAAATAGTCGCCTCCCAAAGGTATGTACAGGTCAGAATCCCGGGACTCTATGACTGTGACCTCGCTTGTAAAAAGGGTCTTTGCAAGTATAGTGAAGTAAAGGATCTTGAGATGGGATCATCTTAGATTAACCTGCTGGGTCCTAAATCCAATGACAAGCGTTTGTATAAGAGACAGAAGAGAGAGAAAAAAAAAGAGAGACAGAAAAGGAAAATACACAGACACAATGAAGAGGAGGGCATGTGGAGACACACTGGAGACTGAAGTGACGCAGCCTGCCACAAAGGAAAGCCAAGGGCCACCAGAGGCTGGAAGAGATAGGGAACGAAGCTCCCCTGTGACTGACAGAAAGGATATGGCCCTGCTGATACCTTGATTTGGGACTTCTGGCCTCCAGATCTGTGAGAGGATACATTTCTGTTGTTTTAAGCCACTCATCTCGTGGTCATTTGTTACAGCAGCCACAGGACTGAGCATAGTGACTGGTACCTGGTCAATGTTCCCTTAAGTTGTAGTCTTAGTTTTCACATAAAGTAGACCCTTCTTTTGAGGGCTGGGGAAGTGGGCTTTAAAAAAATTCTTTTAAAACCTTCCCTTCCTGGTTCTTACAGCCTTAACTTACTTGCTCATCCTTCATTCAGTAATTATTAAGTAACTCCCACGTGTTAGGACACTCGGTGCTAAGCAAACTCAATCCTTTTAAAAGAGCACTATCAGGTAGTGAACAGAATACACACTAGCCCCAGCCTTACTGAATTTACTTTCCAGTGGGAGAGACAGACAAATAGAAAATAAGTCCTCATGGCAGTCAGTGCTAGGAAGAAAGCTGGTTGGATGTGTGGACAGAGAGCAGAGAGGATTGAATAGAGTAATCAGGGTGGCAGGTTCCCTGCAGGGAAAGAAGGAAGGACAAAATGGAGAAACTATTTTTAAGCAAGTGGCTGAATCTGAAGAACTGTGGAGAAAGTCTTAGAAAGAAAAACAGAGGTATTTGTGTAGAGGGCTTCCCTATTAAAGCAAAGCCTTGACTTTGAGATTTGACTTTGAATTAGGCTCCAGAAGCAGGAGGCATTTGCATTTGCTGGGTGGGATGTTGTTGCTCTGACTCGGAGGCAACAAAGCAATTTCTTTCAGAGGTCAGCAAACTTTTTCAATAAAGGGCCAGATAGTAACTATAGCTAGTGGGCTATACATTTTATTTTTAATGTATAAATTTTTTGTTGATTTTAGAGAGAGGGAGAGAGAGACAGAAATATCAATGATGGGAGAGAATCATTGCTCTGTCGGCTGCTTCCTGCACACCCCCTACTGGGGATTGAGTCCGCAACCTGGGCATGTGCCCTGACCGGGAATCGAACCAGCAACCTCTAGGAGCATGGGATGATGCCCAACCAACTGAGCCACACCAGCCAGGGAGGTTTTTGTGGTAACATTTTAACTTTATTACAGCACGAAAGCAGCCACAGACAATATGTAAACAAATGAGCCTGGTTGTGTTCCACACTTCATTTTCTGGACACTGAAATTTGAATTTCATATAATTTTCACACCTTGAAATACTTTTCTTCTTTTTCTTTCGGTCAACCACTTAAAAAGATGGAATAACCATTCTTAGGCCGAGGGCTGTAGCAGAAGAGGCGTGGGATGTACGTGGCCCACAGCTCACAGTTTGCTGATTCCCGTTTTAGAGTGCAACCTCTGTTCTTATAAGGAAAGGCACAGTCTTCTAGGCCTGGGAATTCTGTTGTAAGCGGCAGCTAGCAGGTAGGAGTGGGGAGTTTTGTAGGGAAGAGAAGACCCCTCAGGGAATCAGTGTGATATCCCTGCGGAATGTTCAGTTCTTGCTGACCTGATAAACATGGGTTTGAGCTTGAGTTAAAAATGATTTTTATTTTTTTGCATCATGAATCAACATTTAATGATAATGTTTCTCCTTGATGTTTCAGCTATAAAGCTACAAATTATGCATGAAATTGATGTACATTATTCCGTAATGAACTAGTCTGATAGGAAAACACATCAGGTATTTATATTGAAAACAAGCCATTCCTATGAAGACATTTTGCAAAGGAGAACTATGTCCCTGAAAACATGAATGACCGGACATTGAGGCCATTCAGGTGTGACCAGGAGATGAGGTGTGTTCCTTTTGTGCTGCTGGCATTGCCCAGGGGCCTTTATAGCCATAGATTTTAAAATGATAAAAGACATTTCTTAAAATTTCTTATTTCATGACATCATTTTCTGAATAATAATAAATAGTTCATTCCTATAATCCTGCATTTACAACCTCCACCACACTCTGGACTCTGGAAATATACTGATAAACAAATAGTTATGAACTTTGAATTTGACAATTGCTTTGTGGATTCAAGTGCCTTATTATTTAGACCTCATGGGTACTCCACAAATTATTAACTTTTAAGTATGGCTTCTCAATTCTTAAGCATCTGTCTTCCACCTTCCTTTAAAAAATCATGTTTAAAGCTATACCAATTCTGTATTGGTACCCATCCTACTGGTCAATAAGTTTTTGGATGTTTAACACTAAATGTCAATTTAAATGGGGGCATTCTTTATAGATCATAGATCTTTAGAGCTCATGGAAGCCTCAGAGGTGACCTAGCCCAACTTCCTAATTTTCATTTGAAGGAAATGATGGGGAAGCAACTTCATAATTCATGACTTTTACCATTAGCTGTAGGTGGTTTCTATTTTACCCTGTAATGCGTTCTGTATACTCAGAAATGCTTGTTCAATGGTTTGTAAAAGAGAAAATAATTCCTAGTGTCTCTTCTAGTCTATTTTCCTAATAAATATATCTGGGGAGATCAGAAAATAGTAAGTGGTTATCTTAGTAACTTTCTTTTCATATAGCCCATGGCTTTGGACTTGACACTAGGAACCACTCCATGTAATATTGTTACCCTTATTAGGACACCTAAGATTGCGCACATTCACCTTGGAAGAAATAGAAGCAAAATTATTTTAGTAAGACCTGCTCTCTAAAAGAAGCTGGGTGGGTGCTCTTTGGATGTTCATGTAGACCAGCGAGTAGCTGATCAAGTGACTGACTAGTGATGGGTGGAGGAGCACGGGAGTAAGAAGAAACAGTTAATATCAAGGCATTGATTAGCCAGGGACAACTGAAGCACCCCAGACAATGGTCAATATTTATCTTTAAGCAGGTAGCAAATAGAGATATGGACACAACTGCAGAAGTAAGCCCTGGTTTGGGGGACAGGATTCAACTTTTGGGAAAACTAGTGAGAGAAGTCTTAGGGACGGAAGAAAGGCAATGAGAAAGGAGAGGGAAAGCAGCTAAACAATTTAAGCATATTTTCCCTTGTGTGTTTAGGTTAAAGATGTGTGAATTCTCAATGAAGTCAGCTCTCTGAAGAAGCAGAGATAACAAGGTCAGGATTAAGGGCAATGACCTTGTTTACCCTTGGCACTTCAGTGGAGACCCTACTCAATAGTTGTGCGTGATCTCTGGCTGCCTTCACATTGTCTGTTGAGCCTAACAATACTTAATTTCTCTCCAAAGATTTTCAATGAGAAGACTTTTGTAAAAACAAGTTCTTCATAAAGTCAGGAGACAATCAATGTTCTTTTAACTGCTTTTATTACAGGTGAAAATGGGACAATATCATTCCATTTCACAAATACCTATTAATAATATGGTAGAGTTATAGTAATTGATGTGGCCTTTTATGTACTTAAAGTTACATTCATAGGGTTATCAGACCATCAGCCAATGGTTCTTACCTTTGGTATAGTTCTTGCTTCAGAATGTTATGGCATATGAATTTTAGTACTATTGCTATTTATAAATAGTAGAATTAAAAGAAAAAACTTAACATCCATTTAAATCTTATTGAAACACCCAGTTTCTGTGGTGGAAATGGTCTGATCCTTTATTGATCATCTTTGCTTTAATAGGTGAATCGGCCCACTGCGTTGGTGTGTTTTCCTGGTCTCAGTTCTGCTTCGGGGCAGGTTGCATATTTTAGGAGACCTTGGGTCTGCTTCAAGACCAACTTGCTGCATTTTCCTGTTAACCAGGCTTCCATTTGTGGATCCAGGTGAAGCTTTACATGCATAAAAACTACATACTTATCAGCTCAATGATTATATTTATGGGCCAGGGTTGGATTTTAATAATTCCATTCTCTAGGGTCCTGGCTAATCTATTTTGTATGCATTTGGCTTACTGAAATGTGGTTGCTTTGGGTGGGTTTTTGAGACTCGCTCTTGTGTCACTCTGGGTTGAGTTTCTGACCTGTCATCCTAGGTTCCTTCCTGAAGAACTACTTTCTATTCTGCTCTCTAGTTCTATGCAAATTATTGTGCTTGATCTGCACTGTTTATTTTATTGACCAGCTTTTTACTTCTTTGCGTGCTGTAGTGACTGTCAAACCTCTCTCTTACCTGTTCTCTGAGGCCTCCTGGGCGCTGATTCTGCCTTCCATAAATCACTGCTTCCAGGTCACTCCCTGGCCTCTCCATGTCTGTGTCTTGATTCCATCACCACTCCTGGGCTCCTGAACAACCACCTGTCTATACCTTGATCACTAATACCTCTGACTTTGATCCTGGGCATCCAAGTCTCTCCTAATTCTTTCCTATCTCCATCCAAAACTAGATGTCAGCACTAGATGCCTTTCATATTAAAACAGAAACCAAATCAAACCAAACCAGGCCATATCTTATATAATAAAAGGCTAATGTACAAACTGTCCCCTCAACCGGGAGTTTGACCAGGGGGTGGGGCTGGCCGACCAATGGCCAGTGGCCCCTCCTCCTGCTGGCCCTGCCTCAAATCGTGCCCCCCATCAGGGGTGGGGCCGGCCAGCCTACCACCCAGCCCCTCCCCCTGGCCAGCCCTGCCCCCTGATGGGCCCCCATCAGGGCTAGCTGGACCCCACCTATGCACAAATTTGTGTACTGGGCCTCTAGTATACTTAAAGAAAACATAAATAGCACCATTCTACCACTGGCTTAGTGAAAGACATCAAGCTGTATGCTTACCTAGTCTCATATGTACTCATGTCATAGCCTGAGTAGGTTTATTTTGATAGATTCTCTACCTTAAACAGAAATGCTTTTTGTAGAGCTCTATGTACAGCATGAAAAACAACCTTGACTAATATCCATAAATCCTATTTGAATCAGAAAGGAATTTGACTTACCAGCATCCTTTTTCCTTTGAAGTGGATAATACAATTTCCTTAAAATATTTCAATTATTTGAAAGAATATTTTCAGATATTTTATTATTTATTATTTTTGATATCACATGAACACAATGCCTGCAACTGGTTTTCAGAACACTTGAGTTTTGGTCATTTATCTTTTTATTTATTGGTTAAAACATTTTTTTCTCACTGAGAAGCTTTCTTTTGTATGTTGTGGGATATCACTTGGTTTATAACATAGAATACTAATTTTTACAAACCAATAGAAAACACCATTTTTTTAGCTGGATTTTGTCATTTAGTAGCATGGTCTTCCTTAATACTGTTAAAGAGGTTTCTATAAAATATTTTATTTTTCAAAAGCAAGAAAACAAATTTTATTTATTCAATCCTTTAAAATTATTGCAATATGAATCATCATATAATCTATCTTAATAATTACATATAATACCACATATAAAGAATATATATCCTTTTGTTGTTTGGATATTTTATGAATGCCCATTTATAGTTATTCAATCTTGTATGTCCTGATACTCTGTCCACTTGTTCTATCAATTATTCATAGAGGAGTTTTGAAATATTCAACTATAAATATAGATTTATCTATTTCTCCTTATTTTGTCAGTTGTTTTTTTTTTTTTGCTTCATGTTTAGGTTCTATTTTTAGGTACATACATATTTAGGGTTGTATGATACTTCTTGAATTGATACATTTATCAGTATGACTCCTTTATCTTTATACTTGGTGATATTTCTTTTTTTAAAGTAAACTTTACTTACTTTTTTTTTTTTTTAATCTTCACCGGAGGATATTTTTTTCATTGGTTTTTAGAGAGAGGGAAAGACAGAGAGAAATATCAATGTGATGAGGCCCAACCAGGGCCCGGAATGGGGAAAAGCCTGCAACTGAGGTAGGTGTTCTTGACTGGAATCGAACCTGGGACCCTTCAGTCTGCAGGCCAATGCTCTATCCACTGAGCCAAACCAGCTAGGGCAACTTTACCTACTTTTAATACAGACACTGCAGGTGCTATAGATTGATTGTGTAGTGTTCCGCCTCCCTCAAATTCATATGTTGAAACATAATTCCCAATGTGATGGGAATTATTTGGTGGCCATTAAGTCATGAGGGGAAGCCTTTACAATGAGATAAGAAGCCTTAAGGGATAAGATGGGATAAGAGATATGAGAGGAGTCATGAGAGAGATGATCTCTTTCCATCAAGTGAGGGTACAACAAGATGTCATCTGCAAACTAGGAAGAGTTCTCCACAAGAATTGAATTGGCTGGCACCTTGATCTTGGACTTCCCAGCCCCCAGAACTGTGAGAAGTAAATATTTGTTGTTGAAGCCACCCAATCTATGGCATTTTGTTATTACCACTGGAGCTGACTAAGGCACATCCCTTCATGTATAATGTAAGAGCCTTACACTACCATGCTTCTGTTTACTTTCCTCCTATCATTTCCCCTACTGCTGTCTTTTTTTTAACTTCTACGTATGTTCAAATTTCATAATCCAATTCCATTACTTTTGCTTTAAACAGGTTTTCAAATGAAGAAAAAAATGAGAAAAGGTATGTGTTATATTTTCCCACATATTTATCATTTTTGGTATTCTTAATTTCTCTCTATAGATCAGGGATCTGTATACATTTTCTGTAATGGGTCAGGGAGTAAATATTTTAGGCTTTGCGGGCAATATACTCTCTGTCACAGCTACTCAACTCTGCCATCATAGAGTGAAGGCAGCCCTAGAAAATTTGTAAACTAATGATTATGACTATGTTCTAATAAGCCTTTATTTATAAATATTGGCATTTGAATTTCAAATATGTTTTACAGTATTATTGTTCTATTGCTTTTTTCCCAACCACTTAAATAAGTGAAAATAATCTTAGCTCATGGGCCAACCAAAATTAGGTAACTAGCTAGATTTGGTTTACAGTCTGTATTCCTCTATCATTTCTATAGATCCAGTGTCAGTAAGCCTAAACCTGAAGGACATTTTGTAACATTTCTTATAGTACAGATCTATAGGTGACAGCTTTTATTTTTATTTTTCTGTAAATCTACTTATTTTCTCCTTTTAAACAATATTTTTTGTGGGATATAGAATTCTGTGTTTTATACCTTAAAGATTTTTTTTTGCCAGCCTTTTTTTTTTATTTTATTGATTTTTTACAGAGAGGAAGGGAGAGAGATAGAGAGCTAGAAACATCGACAAGAGAGAAACATCGATCAGCTGCCTCCTGCACATCCCCCACTGGGGAAGTGCCCGCAACCCAGGTACATGCCCTTGACCGGAATCGAACCCAGGACCTTTCAGTCCGCAGGCCGACGCTCTATCCACTGAGCCAAACCGGCTTCGGCACCAGCTTTTGTTTTATACCTTAAAAATGTTATTGCATTGTTTTCTGGATAGTTGTTTGTTGTTTTTTTTAAAAGCCTCATCTAAGGATATGTTTTTATTGCTTTTTAGAGAGAGGGAGAAACATTGATGTGAGAGAGAAACATCAATTGGTTGCCTCCCATACATGCCTCAACAGGGATCGAACAATCAACCTAGGTTTGTGCCCTGACTGGGAATCAAACCTGCAACCTTTTGGTGTATGGGACGATGCTCCAACCAGCTGAGCCACTCGGCCAGGGCTGGAGAGTTGCATTTCTGCACCTTGTTTCCTCTGCCTGAAAGTGGAGTGTTTGTTTGGTCTCCACAGAGCTGCAGCTTAGGAAGGTGGAACACTGAAGCAAATGCCAAACTCACCTGCTGCATTTCTCTTCTCTCAAGGAGCACAACCTGCATATTATCTAGTGACTAAAAACCATTGTTTTACATATTTTGTCTGGTTATAAATATGCTTTCACAGTGAGAATGTGTCCTACAGCTATTATGTGTTATGGCTGATCCAGAAGTTTTTTGTATATGCTCAAAACCTAAATAGTGATTAGTCAGGGGTGGGCAAACTTTTTGACTCGAGGGCCACAATGGGTTCTTAAACTGGACCGGAGGGCCGGAACAAAAGCATGGATGGAGTGTTTGTGTGAACTAATATAAATTCAAAGTAAACATCATTACATAAAAGGGTACGGTCTTTTTTTTTTTTTTTTTTTTTTTAGTTTTATTCATTTCAAACGGGCCAGATCCGGCCTGCGGGCCGCAGTTTGTCCACAGCTGGATTAGATTATATGATGTCTATAAAAAGTCATTTTGGGTTCTGAGAAATTTTTTTTTTTAAAATTCTCACTCAAGGATATTTTCCTCTTGATTTTAGAGAGCGAAAGAGAGACGGAAAGACAGAAAGAAATATCGATGTTAAAGAAACACATCAGTTGGTTGCCTCCCGCATGCACCCTGACCAAGGCCTGGCTGGAGAGGAGCCTGCAACTGAAGTACATGCCCTTGATGGGAATTGAACTCGGGACCTTTTGGTCCACAGGCTGATGCTCTAGCCACTGAACCAAGCTGACTAGGGCCTGAAAAATGTTTTTAAGAGTAAATATTATGCTCTATATCTAAGCTCTTTCTCACCCAGTCTTTTCTAGACTTTTTCTTTTTTAATGGGAATTCTAGACAGTTGGACTATGAGACCATAGCAAAGCCTTATTTCAGGCCATGAACCTTGAGGGACATATGCCAACTGATCTATATACATTGAATTCTATCCATGTACCAGATGCTGTAGGCATCAGAACTGTTACTCTTGCAAACTCAAATTTTAGAAAATAAATCATGATCTGATACCACTTTTGGAAAAAAGTTGAAGAATAATAACATAAAAATGAACAAGATTTGACAGTTCTAAGCACGGGGAGTTCATCTACCTGAAAAATGAGTGGTCTCTGAAAACCAAAAAATAACCACACTGAGAACTGAATTTTAGTCCGAAATCTGTTGGATGATGTCATGCACTTCACAGTCCTTTCAGGCCTTGCTTTCCTCTGTGAAGAATGAAACTGTGTGCTCACCGATCTTACGTTCCCTCCAATATGGAAAATGTGTGATTGTCTGCATGTGCGTGTGTACCTGTTGTACCCTTCTTCCGTCCCATGCAATTAGGCCATACGTAGAGGAGCATAATGTTTTTGAGATCCTGCATCCCAAATATGATTTTTATTACTTAGAATATGAAATGTTAGAATGCACTTAAGTTGCAAAAAATGGATTTCTAAACATAATAGCTTGTTACCTTACATGGATGCTTTTATGTGTCCTCTGAGTCATATCTGTTCTCAGTAGCTGCTGACAAAACAGGATTTTACTGCTGAAAGAGCAGCAGATCTAATATTGCTACAAAAGAGCAGGCTGAGTTTTATTTTGCCTTGGGTCATCAATAAAATTCTAGTCATGCTCTGATCTTACACTCTTTATTGTTCCCATGATACATTACAGGTAAAAGAAAACTTTACTTTTCCAGGCATTGCAAAACTTAAACGAAGAATTGGAAAATACCTAAAAGGGCATACATAACTCTTAGTGAGCTTGGAAAGCATTCTCCCTGATGCAGTGACACAAGCAAATAGGTGTATTTGTTAGGGTAATGCTGACTGCTGTAACAAATAGACATTCATATAAAGTGACTTGCAACAATAGAAACTTGTCTCTTGCTCATACAGCAGCCTCTGGCAGGTAAGCATGGAAGCAGTGTGACTCTTCTTGTGATCACTTAAGAACCCATGTTGATGGCAGCTCTGCCAACACAACACACCATGTCCAATCCAGCCTATCAGAAGGGGGCAAAGCACAGGGAGAAGTTCGTGGGATGTTTCTAAAGACCAGTCTTCAATTCCATCGGCCTTATCGAACTGGAAAAGAGATGGAGACATCTCAGAATCAGGAAATAAAACCCTGACTATCTGGTTCCTGAGTCATGCTCCTAACCCCTCTTTTACATGATCTTTTCTGATCAGGAAGTTATCTGCCTGTCTTAGACCATTCAGGGAGCTATGACAAAATACCATTAACTGGGTGGTTTATAAACAACAGAAACTTGTTTCTCACAGTTTGGGAGGCGGGGAGCCCACGGTTAAGGTACCAGCAGATTAGAGGATGGCAGCCTGCTGCTTGGTCCGCAGACTGCTGCCCTTTGCTTTGTTCTCACACGGTGGAAAGGGCGAGGGGCTTTCTGGAGTCTGTTTTATAAGGTCTCTACTCTCATTTATGAGGGTTCTGCCATCACCATCTCATCCTGTCCCAAAGGCCCCACCTCCAAATATCATCACATTAGGAATTAAGTTGCAACATGTGAATTTTGGGGGGAATAGACATTCAGTCAATTTAGCACCATCTGACACTAAAGTTCTACCAAATGAACTATTATTAGAATGCAAGCCTCTATGAACCTATGCTAATAGAGAGCAATGGAATTTTCATTTGAACATTTCCTATGATTTTCCAGATTTTCCCCCAAAGGCCTCTTTCTCTCTCTCTTTTCCCATCCAGCTGTAAGCTGGATGTGAGAGCAGGGCTTTCTCTTTGTGATGACTTGGAGATCTACACTTGTCCTAGGAAATGAGGGGAACAGAGCTGGTCACACGATCCAGAATCAGCAGCTCTTTCTGGCTTGGGCTACCAGGTTCATAACTTGTGAGGAAGGTGATTTTTAAAACTTTCCAACTTAACCAGTAGTCCTGTTATGTGGAAGGGGTCTCTCATCCCTTTCTTCTGGTCCTAAGAGGCTGACAATTTTTTTTCTTAATCATCAAATTTGTTAGCAAATAGCCTCAAATTTCATGTAAAACTCCACTGTACACATGTATCTGCTTTGGGGTAAAAAATACATTCTCAATAATTGTTAATGTTCCATTTTCAAGACCTGGAGGCATTTCTGTCTTCTTCAATGTATGCAACTCAGTTTTCAGATGTGCCCTGGAGGCTTTTCTGACTCCTGATATTTTTTTTCTGGTCATCCATTTCATAATCTAGATGAACAGAGCATACAGTTTCAGCTACCCAGAGAATATATTATATGCACATAGAATTACCCACAATAAAAGACCATTTTCATTCCAAAAGTGTCCAAAGACAGTTTCTACCAAAAAATTGAGGCAAGCATGCCAAATGTTTTGCTTATTTTTAAAGCATGTTTATCAGAGAACTGTGATTTCCATGAGTTTTACAGGTGGGGAAAACAGTCTTTCACACAGCCCTTTAATTCTGGGTTGGGATATAATGATACGTTTTCTAGTGGGCTGGGATATAATGATAGGGTTTCTAGTGGGCTGACTCTTTAATGGAAGATGGGATTGTTCTATGATATTTTCTCCCATTGAAGACACAATTAATTGCAGGTAGGAAGTTCGTGGACTCCCATGGAGAAGGAAATGATCCACATTTGATGATAAGGTCTGTCCACTGTGAGATGCTGCCAATGATTTACTAAATGAATTAAATACTTGGTTATTTTACAGGCTTTATTTTGTTGCAAAAATAGTTTGGGAGGAATATAAATGATGTGCTCAATAAGAAATCTAGCCCTGTTTATTTTGTTGTGGTAGAATACATATAACAAAATTTACCATTTTTATTTATTTATTTATTTATTTATTTATTTATTTATTTAAAATATATTTTATTGATTTTTTACAGAGAGGAAGGGAGAGAGATAGAGAGTTAGAAACATAGATGAGAGAGGAACATCGATCAGCTGCCTCCTGCACACCCCCTACTGGAGATGTGCCCGAAACCAAGGTACATGCCCTTGACCAGAATCGAACCTGGGACCTTTCAGTCCGCAGGCTGACGCTCTATCCACTGAGCCAAACCAGTTTCGGCCCATTTTTATTTTTAAGTGTACGGTTCAGTGGTATTATCATTCATAGTCTGTGCAACCTTCACTACCATGTATCTCCATAGCTCTTCTTACAAAACTAAAATTCTATACCCATTTAACAATAGTTCTCCATTCCCTCCTTCCCTCAGTCCCTGGCAACCACCACTTCACATTCTGTCTCTATGATTTTGACTACTCTAGGTACTTCATCTAAGTAGAATCATACAATATTTGTTTTTCCTGTGACTGGCTTATTGCTCTTGGCATAATTTCTTCAAATTTCATCCACGTTGTAGCATATGTCAGAAGCTCATTTCCTATTACGCCTGAATAATATTCCATTGTATGGATACGCCACCTTTTGCTTATTCATTCATTTGTCAATGGATACTTGGATTGCCTTAATGTTTTAGCTATTGTGAATAACGCTACTATGCACATGGATGTACACATATCTCTTTAAGATCCTGCTTTCAATTCTTCTGGGTATATATCCCTAAGTGGAATTGCTGGATCATATGATAATTCTATTTTTAATTTTTGAACAGCTGCCATACGGTTTTTCATAGAAGCAGTACCATCTTAGATTCCCATCAACTATGTACAAGGATTTTTATCATTTTTTTTTAATGGAGGCAGCTTTGGTGTGATAGTAAATGCATCAGTTTTAGAGAGAGAAAAAAAAACCCAACAACTGAATATGAGTTCTAGTTTCTGCATAGCAGTCATGTGACTCAGGACTGGATGATTTGTCATCTCTCTGAATCTCAATTTTCTCACATTTAAAAAATACCTACCTCATAGGATGCTGTGAAATTGAGGAAATCATATGTGTAAAGGCCCCTGGAACTGTCAAATGCTGTAAAAATGTCAGGTATTTATTATGATGTAGCTGACTACTGAGAAATAAAAATCTGCATTCTGTCTCCTGATCGTATGCACATTTGCGTGCGCGGCACACACACACACACACACACACACACACACACTTAGATGTGTCAGTGGGTATTTCTCTTCAGGGCTTACTATTTACAATGCATACTGAGTTTCAGTAAAAGTTAAATTTATGCCAATGATAATAATCTCATGGAGAATAGCTCCGTTTTATACCATTCGCATAGGAATACTAACAGGAAAATCCTGCTCTGAATAGCTGCACTTGTTCGCCAGTGGTGTGCTGTGCCATGACTTCTTCCTCCCGAAGGACAGTGTTTAAGACTCAGGGCGTTGTGTGCAGTCACTGTGATAAGGGACATTGCCATTTCGCATCTAAATGAACTAGGACAAGTTTCTATGTCTCTAAGCTTCAATTTCTAAGTTTTAAAACTGAGAGAATTGGAATGAATTATCCTTAGAGGCTTTTTCTAGACTCTGAAATCTCTGGTTCTAGGGTCACTGTAAGGTTGGTCTAATACAGTCTGATTGTTAACTCCCGTGAATTCTCTTGAGTTCAGGTAACACGGTAGATCCAGAGCACTTTATTAGAGAGTAAAGTAGATGCAGAAATAATTTCTAATGAGTGAAATTTCTTAGCTACAATAACAGGATGACTTGTAGTAGGATAAGATCTGATAAAGTGTGTAGGCTTTGGAAGAAAATTATGTGAAAATAAATGACTGTGGTTATTAATGTATAATTAATAAAAATAGTATAATTTCTCAAGCAGTTCTGGCCAATAGAATATTCTGTAGTGTTGGAAATGTTTTTTGTATCTGCACCGTCAATATGGCAGCCACTAGTCTCCATGCATGTACGTATTGAGAAGTTGAAATATGACTAGTGAGACTAAGGAACTAAGAATTTTTAATGTTGATTTTATTTAACCAAACTTAAATGACCATATGTGCCTAGTGGCTACCTTGTTGGAGGGGACAGTTACAAAAAATGTGATCTGTTCCCTGACTTACAAGCTTATTTAGAGCAGGAAATCTGATTATTCATCTTGGTATACATTCATTAAAACCAACACATAGTAGGAGATAAATAATTGGGGAAATAGAGGATGTTCCTTGAAAAAATGGTCTGTGGTCAAGTAAATTTTAAAAACATTATATCTTCTATCACTTTTTTGAGATTCATAATGCATATTAATATATTACATGCTTTGAGAAATGTTCTAATACATAGATCTATTTTGTTTTAAATCTGCATCTCTCAAATTTATTTCTCTGTAGACTTCTTTTATCTAAGTGTGTGTGTGAGAGAGAGAGATTGAGAGGTAGGGGGAGAGATAGATAGATAAATAGATACATAGATAGATAGAAAATCCCATAGAATAAAATTTGGGAAATAGCTGAGATACATGGGGCCTGGTTTATAGAATACATGACCACCTTCAGATCGATGAGCTCACCTTGGCCAGGTGCCTGGGTTCTGCACTCCAACATAATGTCTATGGAAGATATTGATGGAGTGAAGGACTTTGAAATAGAAACCAGAGAGTGAGCATCGAGGAAACGAATAGGGGAATTTTTAAGGCATCAGAACCCACTGGGGAATTTGGGAAGGAGGCTTGCAATCAGGAATTCCATGTGAGATTGGTCTTTATGAGATGAACATCTCCTCCTTGAGAAATAGTCACTGTTTTTGAATATTGAAAGGTTTTTTCATGATATTTTTTAAGGCTTAGGGATCAGTTATTTAGAAGTCCTTTCTATTTCTTTTTGGAGGAATGTCAACCTTAAACCTGAATTTGGTATTTAAAGTACTAGGATTCCCCCAATAAAGATTTTTGAAATTTATATCACAATGAAGCAAAACAAAAATGCAAACCCTTATCCTTGGATTTCCTATCATTGAAATTTTGGTTGGAGGTGAATCACATTGAACAAAAACAATAGATATGGTTAATATCTAATACAAGGAGCAAGAGGAAAAAGATGGAGACTTTTTGTTAATCTAGCTTTGTATCTTCCTGGGAGTTGAATAAAAATATGAATAAGAAGTGGAGCTGCCTGAAACTACCTGGTATAACACACTTTTATCCCCAGAGATTAAACATACTCAGTTACCTCTTGGTTTATGGGGCAATGAAATATTCAAGCACATAAATATTGAGGCTGAGACCCATGGGATGTCGGAATGCTAAGCACATTTGCAAGACATAAAGACCAAAACCAAAAGAAGTTACATCTTTTCCTATAAGATGCAATCTGTCCTTCATGGATTTTGCCATCCTGTTGCTTTTAATTCTTCCATCTTTATAATTGGAGACATCCTGCCGGCCTGTTGAAAACACCACTGGTATTTTTTCATGAAAGTTAGTCAATCTACTAATTATCCTTAAAATTCTGATTAGGTGTTTTCAGTGAAAAGGAACACATCAGGGAAATGCCAGGATTTTGAGCTGGAAGCTGAGAACAGGAAAATCGCCAAATAAAGGCATTTGAAAAAACAACAACACCAATCTGTAGGAACAGTATTCTTAAATGAAGTAGATTTTTTTAAATGAAAAAATTGGATTGCTTTTGACTTGCCTTGGAGCAGGATGAATCTGAATTCTGCATATTGAATACAGTTGATCTAACATTTATTTAGTTTTTATCCATATGAATGAGGCAGCATAGTAACAGGGCAAAGGTTAGTATATATAGATGAAGATGCTGGTAGGTGAGTAGATGTTAGAATTCTCTTGTAGAAAGTATCATAAAACAATTTCAGGACAAATTGTGTTGGATTCCAAAGGTTGGTGGGAAAAATGCATTTTCTGATCAGGCTTTGTTTTTCAGTGTCATATAAGAATATCCTGGGGAGCCAAGAAGCTTTAGAAATCTTACTGCAGTGTATATATCTCTATTCCCCAACAAGACCATAATATTCTTGAGAATGGAGGTAACAATTCTGTATGTATTTATTTAACAAACATTTATCTCTGGCCTAATAGATTCCAGGCACTGTCCTAGGCATGAGTCCAGAAATGAACATTTACAATCATGGTCCTTGCTTTCAAGGAGCTTATATCCCAGTGTTGGGGAGAATCAGACAATAAGCAAATGAAGGGCTGAATATATTCCAGATACTGACAAGTGCTGAAAAATAAGCAAAGAAGGTTGTGTGATAAGGAATGAGGGTAGTCTGGGAAAGCAGGTATAAAGCATCATTTATAAACTAACATATGCTTAAGAGACTAACCATCCACAATGGTAATAAACACCTTCTTAGTCCTAGAGTCAGAACCACACAGTTTCATTATTTGGGCTTTTTAGCTCTATAACTGTAATTCTTATAATCCTTTCACCAATGATTTGTGCCCTGCCCAAACTGCCTCAGATCCTCCTACTTCCCCTTAAAAGTAGTGTGGATCTTCCTTCTACCGGTTTGTGTCAAAGATTCTCTTGAAGAATTGCTCTCTGGCTACTGGAATTGCACTGACAGTTCACATACAACTAGAAGGCCCTGGGAGTCTACATCCCTCTGCAGTGGCCCTTAGCCAGTGACTGATGAAAGCCTCATTCCTTTGCCTCCAGTTAGAACAAACTGTGATGTGTAATTTATACACTAGAGCTTTCGGCTTTAGCGGACTGAGATTGAGGCTGATGGCGAGAATGAGGTTGGGCCTTCACATGAATCACACCTTTACAGGGCTTTTCCACCTTCTTTGTCCTGCTTTTCTCATTCCCTTACTGTTTACTCCTGGGAAAAACTTCCTTAATAAATTACCTGCACATGTGTTCTCCTCAGTGTTTGCTTCTAGCGAACCTGATCTAAGATGTTATTTACTGAGCTTGCATCTTTTGCAGACACACACACACACACACACACACACACACACAAAATCTTAGAACTGTAGAAAAAAAAGACAAATAGTAATTGTTTAAATTAATTAAAGCATAGAGACATTCAGAGAAGAACCATATAACTAACCCCATTTTAGGGTAATTAATAAAAAGTCCTTATTGGAGGAAGCAAACTTTTTGGGGATATTGTTGATGACGAGTCAGTACCTACAGTGGGAGGAGTGAGGCAGAGTGGTGGCTTTGGAGTCAAACAGACCTTAATATGAATCCTGACTATAGCAATCATTAGACATATACCACGGCATGCCTGCAAGCCTTATTTTTCTTACCTCTAAAGTGGGATGATTAAAAATTGTAACGTGTAAGATAACTGCATCAGTAAGATGTTCATTCTCCAAATTAAACATACAAGCATTACATATGTGGAGATACTTTATTTTAAAGGGAAGTAAGACAAATCTAAAGACGGGAAATCTCAGGGCGGACTGAATTGAAGTAGGGAAACCAATAGAAAGACTTCAGTAAGATTCAAAAAGAGTCAAGGCAAGGAAAAGATTAAAAAAGAGAACCATTCAACTACAGATTTCCTTTAGTTGTTAATTAAAGGAAGGCAGGAGATTAGAATCAGAGCAACTGGACATGAATATCTGTCAGTTCACTGTTGAATTCCAGTGTTTAGTTCAGTACTGATCACAGAAAAGGCTCTTCCTCTAAAACAGAATCCCATTGAAGAGGGTTTCTAGGTGTGGATTCATGTTTTAAAAGCAAAACTTTTAGGGCTCTTATAGAGTGTCTAGTTAATGGAATATTTTAAAATGTTATTTTGGTTAGATATCTGGGCTGGGAGGACCGTACCAGATCATCCTAGTCAGTATCCTGGGTCTGGAGTGGGCACATCTGGTAACCAGCAACTCATACCGAGCACTGGCTCAGCCACGTGTGTTCATGTCTGGACATGCTGTCAGTTACAACACAATTAGTGAGGGCTTAATTCAACTTAGCCATTTCAAACCATAGAACATTTATTTGTTTAAACCAGTTTGAAGAAAAGAGTGCCAAATCCTAGACCAAAAAAAGTGAGGGCAATATTTAAAAAACTTTTAAAGACAATATTAAGCAAATTGAGTAAAAGAAGTTTAAAATCTTGCTTTGAATTTGTTAGAGCACATTTAAAAACAAAACAAAACAAAACAAAATCCTCTCTCACCTTTGTTATACATTTGTCTTCAAAGCAAAAGGTGGGAGGACCAGGATAAGTGGTGAACTTGGATAGACCTTTGAGCAGCTGTCCCGTTAAATCTCAGGGACAGTGCATCCCCATTGCTGTAGTCAGGTGACCACAACTGGTACTGCCCCTGCGCATTTAAGCTGCAGAAGAGGCGACTGAGCTTCTTTGGGTCTAAAATCACCAGAATATGTGATGCTTTACATGAATATCTGTGCCACTTGAAATGTAAACTTCCTGTTTCTCTGCCCTTTGAGAAAAGGTGTAGCTAGTCATCTTGGTTTTACTTCTCTTAGGCACTCCAGCCTGCCAATATTGCTGCAGAATGAGAGATGCATTGATAGTTCTCTATGATGCATAAATAAAACGTTTTGAGTCCATACAGAGACTGACAGTATTGAGACTATGATTACAAGGGTATGGTTTAAGGTTTCCACATTGATTGTCTTTAGAGAGAAGTCTGGGATAGACAGGGTTAATGGGCACACTGGAATGAGGAGAGAAGGTGCCACTGCAGGTGCCTGCTTTAATGGGGTGTGGATGGAGAGCCAGGGACACATAAGTAGGGAAATGAGTGAAAGAGAGAAAGTGTTGAAGCAGTTAGCATCAAACACAGGTCTGTGACAGTGTAAAGCTTTAATTCCCAGGATTGTTTGGGCTTTTCTTGTTTGAGAATGCTGCTTTTCTAACTTTTGTGTAAGCCCAACTAGCTTTTTATAAGGACAGGTCCATGAGAGTGATGACTGCAGAAAAAAGGGTATTCACACATAGGGAGCTACAAATTCCTTACATTCATTTCACAAACTTGCAGGTAAAGTGAGTTACATCTCTAGGTTTTCTTGGTCTATTTTTTTTTAATTTTACATGTCAGTAAATTTATAACATATACATATACAATGAACTTCTATTTATCCGGCCTCAAAAATTATTCACTTCCTGACAACTTTCTGGCTCCTCTCCTCCCTCAGATCATTTTGCAGCAAATCTGAGTCATTATATGAAATATTAATATTTCAATATACATCTCTAAATAATACTCTCTTAAAGTATATCTACAACCCATTGTCATACAAAAGTGCTATATTGTATTTACATGCCATCTATCCTATATAATAAAAGGGTAATATGCAAATTGACCCTAACAGCAGAACGACTAGTAATGACACACTATGACACACACTGACCACCAGGGGCAGACGCTCAATGCAGGAGCTTCCCCCTTGTGGTCAGTGTTCTCCCACAAGGGGAGCTCTGCTCAGCCACAAGCCAGGCTGACAGCTGCCAGTACAGCAGTGGTGGTGGGAGCCTCCCCCACCTCCTCAGCAGCGCTAAGGATGTCCGACTGCAGCTTAGGCCTGCTCCCCGCTGGCAAGTGGACATCCCCTGAGGGCTCCCGGGCTGCCAGAGTGATGTCTGACTGCCAGCTTAGGCCCAATCCCCCGGGGAGCGGGCCTAAGCCAGCAGGTGGTCATCCGCTGAGGCATCCCAGACTGCAAGAAGGCACAGGCTAGGCTGAGGGACCCCTCTAATATGCAAAGTGTCCCCTTGGGAGTTCGACTGGGAGACAGGGAGTTTGATTACTCACTATGACGTGTGCTGACCACCAGGGGGTGGCATAGAATGAAGGAAGACCCCAGCTGGCAGCTGGAAGGCTCTGATCTGCCCTGATCACTGGCCTGGCCTGGAACCCTACCCATGCATGAATTTCATGCACCAGGCCTCTAGCAAATAGATAATAACTTTCTTAATACACTAAAATACCCAGTCAATGTTCAAGTTTTTGTTTACCTTATTTTTAATAGTTCCAGGGTGTGTGTGTGTATGTGTGTGTGTGTATGTGTGTGTGTATGTGTGTGTGTGTATGTGTGTGTGACTTCATGCCTGGGACCTACTTGTCCAAAAGTCCTAGTGAGGTTTCACAATAAGATCTATGTGTTAGACCCCAGTGAATCAGCATGCGTATCCTCTCAGGTACTTACATTCTACCACTGACTAGGAAAACACTAAATTAGAGAATTCAGAATCATTAACACATTTTATGTAAGCAAATGCCTTATAGCCAAAGTATAATTTACTCTGTGCTATGTTGCTGGTAATAGCTATTACTTGTTTATGTCATTGTCTTTTTATTAGATTATTTTCTTTTACCACAGGAATATATGATCTACATAATAAGGAGGTTATGGGTTTATGAGACCATTTTGAGTAAACAGAGGATGGCGAGAAGCAAAGGCTGTCTGTTTCTTGATGTTTCCTTGTATTGTAATACATGAACTTTGTGCACTTAGAACTGAGTGGGTTTATACCCTACTACATGGACAGTGCTAAAACAGGGACACACACAGGAGATATAAATGTGAAAGGCCATGAAATGCAGGGGGTGTCTGGAGAAGAATGCTCTTATTTCGTATTCTGAGGTGGCGGCTAATATGGCAATGGAAGTAGGAGGCTCTTTTATTTGGAGACGGCTTTGGAAGTGCCTATGTATTGTAGAATTTCACCTTTTCTGCTGGTTGTTAGATCCTAGAAAAATTGCTCAACCAATTTTGTTCTGCTTTCTTGTTTATGAGATTGGGTTACTAATCTCTCTCATTTACAGTGCTTTTTGAGTGATCATACATTTGAGCTATGAACTACCATACACTTTAAAAAAAATTTGTTTGTTTTTATCATGATGGGCAATGACTACTACAGTATTTATTCAGGGCAGTGCAGAGGGCTTAACTCATGACAAATGTATATTCCTATAATATTTTGTATATACTGCTGGCTAAATACAGCTTCAAAATTAAAATTTACACTTTAAATTAAAAATATAAAAATCACACTTCTAAGAAAGATAGTGGGACACTAAAATTGGTTGAAGATCATAGACTTTGGAATAAGGCCTCCTGGGCTTTCCAATAGTAATGGTAACTTGGACAAGCAGTTTTGAGCCTCAGGTTCCTTATCTGTCATAGGCGGTTATTAATAATAGTACATAATAGTACCTTCCTTATAGGGTAGTTGTGAGAACTAAATGAGGTGATATTGTTTATGTAGAAAGCACTGGTTTACATTAGCCATCATTATGACGGCTTTCAAATTTCATTACAATCTAAAGTTCAGCTTTTCATACTGACTGATACAACTGGGAGTAGGTCCAGGTGTGTCAGAGGGTACTAGAAGTCATAAGATAGATATAGGATATCTTCTTGGATTGTGCATTAAAATATTTAATGCACAATCCAAGAAGGATGGGAGAGGGGGAGAGATAGAAAGATCAATGATGAGAGAATCATTGATCAACTGCTTTCTGCACACCCCACACTGGGGATCAGGCCAAACCCAGGCATATGCCCTGACCAGGAATTGAACCATGATCTCCTGGTTCATAGGTCGACACTCAGCCACTGAGTCATGAAAGCTGGGCCTGAATTGTACATTTTAAAATGTTTACAGCATTTTTATATATTTACATGGAGTATGGAAACATCCTATTGAGTTTTTTTTTTTTTTAATAAAGAGAAGTCTTCAACCTGTTATCAGTGGAAGTGGGGCTCTTGGGTTACTGCTGGAATAAGCATTTCCGGAGGCCCCCTGGGAGGATGAGATATGTAGAAAGATTTATTCACCCCTGTGTTTCTAAAGTCCCATTTCCCTTACTCCAGTCATAGAAGAAGTGTAGCTATGTTTGCAGTAAAGCTCGAAGCAAATCCAGTGTCTAGAGTTTCCGTTCCATGTTGCAGCTGGGTCCAGTACAGCATCAAGCTAGCTGCAGTCCATTAGTCCATTGTGTGTGGGGTCCACATGGCCATGGGCCACACGGGAGAATGCAGGAGAGCCAGCCCCAAGCACCAAGAGTCCCGAGGGTCCCAAAAGCACAAGGGGGAGAATTCCTTTGTTCAGGAGATTAAATATCCCAAATATTCAAGCCCTTGTGGTGGCCAGGCCCATTCTGGCCTACCATCTCTGTCTCCAGGTGTGACCGACAGCATTCATCTTCCCTCTGTCACCCTAGCTTTACTGGGCATGTGTCTATCTTCCTTTTGTCCAGTTCCCTGGGGATATAAAGTTGTAGCTTCTTGGTGAAGCTGCCCAAACGACATGCCTGTAATATCTGGCCTTCCCTTTGTTCATTTCCTGTTATTAATAACTAGGTTAATTACAGCAGTATCAAAAACAATAAGCTGTTGGAAGGTAGAGTGAGGGTTCACACTACAGCTCTGGAGCCTAGACTGTGTTTTCATTCATTTCTGCAACCCGGAGTTTCCTCCCTGGCAATCGTTAAGAATTACTGATTGAAAGACTTAGCTGTTGTTGGAAGGTGCAGAAGTAAAGGCACTTCTTGTTCTACCACTGATTTGGGTAGATTAAAAATCAAGAGGATTATGTGGATTTGTCTGTGCAAATCCTAAAGTGATTTTCTGGATTTGGGAAGAATCTTAACATGTTTTCACTTAGCACTTCAACTGAGAAATGTTCCCAGCATCTTGCTGTTTTAAGTAATTGAAAACACTCTCAACTTAGATTGCTGCTGAAAAAGGCAAACTAAGATGTTTTCAGAGACACTGAAATATAATATGCCTTGCATTTATTTTGGTAAATATCTGATTTCCTATTTACTCTGAGTAAAAGAATTTGGCAAATTTTCCATTCTAAACACATAATTCTTAGATCTTAGAGCATATACCGTATGTTTTCTCCCAACTTGATAGCTTTGCCAAAATCTAAATATATACTTCCTTATTAACATTTGGGTGTCACTTTAAAAGAAAAACAGGATTTGATTAAAAATAGGCATAAGGACAACATAAATCTATACAAACACAGAACAGATTTTATATCATCACATGTGTAGGTTCTATATTGGGAGCTTCGGGTTTACCTTTTTATTCTTTTGAGAGGAAATTGGGACCATAAGTTGAAGGAGTTGTTACCCTGTGTCGTCCTGGTTTTGTGCATTCCTTTCTCTTGTTTGTGAGGATCTCTTCCTTTATCTTATGAACTAATTCCAAGCCCACTTCTTATATTGCTTCTCCAGTGAAGCCTCTCAGGCCATCCACCCACCAGAACTGATTATATCTTTATCTCTGCAATATTCTGTAGCCATTAAAACACAGAGAGATGATTATCTTCCATATCTGTATCTCCTATGATGTAAGCACCTTTGTTCAGATTCCACATCTTCATCTTACAGATTCAGGGGCAAGCATGTAGGAAGGGCTCAATACTGTCTATCAATTGAAATGTACTCAAAGAAGGGTTGCAACCACCAAAAGTGGGTGGAATTTAGGTGTCTAGAATTTAGGTATTCTGGAGGTATCAAAAGAGCCAGTCATTACCCCTGAAGCAAAAGCAGGACCTCTCATGGTAGATGAATCCTGAATTATACCAGGATATATCTGGCCCTTCTGTAAAACTGTATAGGAAAAGGATTGGTGTTCAGGAGTACAGTCAACTTCCATCAACCTTAAGATTATAAATCTATAATATGACAAGTCATTACATGTTTATTATTCAAGTAATTTGCTAATCAAGTAATCTATAAGCCCTCTAAGCTATGAATCTTTAATATGACAATTCGTTACATATGCATTAATCAAGTGATTTTCACTCAGGTATGTGGTAGTTGCTCTGAGTGGATTGGGATGCAGAAGAATTGTAAGGCCTGTTGTCTGGCATGAAAAAACTTGCATTCAGTGAGGGGTAGTCAAAACTAATGTATGTGGAACAATAGAAGGCAATATAAAGCATTATAAGGACGAGAAAGGGGATGTATCTCACATTACCTGCCATCCTTATCTCACCTTCTCTCTTAACATTTGCTTATTCAGTGTTGAGTTGTAATATTCTCTTCTGTCAACAAAATCCCACAGTTGTTTTAGTCTTAGTCCTAAATTCAGTGCTTTCTGATATTTCTTCTGTCACTTTTTCTCCAGTCACCCTTTGTTGGGCTTCCAGGATATTCTTCATGATCCCGCTATATTATCAAACTTGATTTTTATCTCAAGTCTTGTGCTGAAATATCAATGAGAAAACATGAATGATGCATTTAGTGGACACCTTCTCTTGTTTTGTCCCTGTCCCTTTCTGCCCCTTGCCAACCACCTGGCTAAAGAGGCAAGATTCTCAGAGTCCTTGTTTCTACAAAGTGTCTGCACATTTATTAGCTACAGTTAAATGCTCTGAGGGGGACACTAGACTCAAGATCAGCCAGTCATCCAGTCAGAGTCCCATCTATGGAGATTTGGGGGAGAGGAAATAGGAGAGAGAGAGAGAGAGAGAGAGAGAGAGAGAGAGAGAGAGAGAGAGTTGGAACTATCAATAAGGCTGTTGATGGCCAAGATTATAGCCAGAAAACAGAAAAAGCCAAGAGAGATGCAGAGCTAAATGAGGAGGAAGACGTCCTAGGTTCCCTATAGATACGAGTTTGTGCTTCTGTGCTTCCAGTTTGTTACTGAGGCCTGGCTGCTTCTCTTCTTCCATGATACATATTTATAACCTTATAATAAATTCACCTCTTTTACTTAAATAGGCTTCTGTTATTCACAACTATAATAAACCGACTCATACCCTGTATGCTGTCATAGATACAAGTCCACCCAGCTAAAAAGAGTGAGAGAAATCATATTAGGCTGCTCTTTCTTGTCCTGTAGGATTTTTTCAATTATAGAATCATCATGTGAATTCAGACACAGACTCTTTATCAGCAAGCTCAATGACCAGATTAGATCTGGTTTACCAGGCACGTATTGCTTAGTCAATATAATACAGTGAGTGGTGCAAAATGAAGAGCAACTGAGAGATTCTGTCATTTGGATTTGCAGTGGCACTTGAGCTGCAAGCAGGTACATTTGGATTCCTACAGCTCGCTAAACTTTCCCTCCAATTCTGTTGTGAAGATCTATGCTTGTGGCCCAGCCATTGGCTGGTCTTAAAAGCAGTCTGATCAAAAAGCACCCTTCACCAAACAGCGCCACTTCAAAAGTGCTCAGACTCCAAATCCAAGGCTCACCAGCAGGGTCAGAGTATCTCCCAGACAACTGAGTATTCTTTTGGTGCCTTGAAGAGCAACCTGAACTTCTTAAACTTCTCCAAAGTTGTTGGGGTTGGGAGGGGTGTCCGAGGGTAGAGCTGAAGCCATAGGAATCACCCCAGTGTTAGGTATCTTGGGAATTTGTAGGTCAGCTCAAACTACACACAGAAATGTAGAGTTTAATTAGTTTTTAGCTCAGAACTTGGTTGAAAACTCCATTGAAAGTCTTTTTATTTCTTTTTTATTATAAAAGCAACATTTTATTAGACACGTAGAAAATAAAGGGAAATGGAACAAAGAAAAAAAATCACTCAGCGTCCCACCAAACCAAAGGAAAACAACTCCAGCATTTTGCTATTTTTTGTTCTTTCCTGGCTTTGTTTTTAACTTTTCAATATGCGTGTTCTTCCATTTACTCGGCATCATGGTGTACATTTGCAATTCTGTATCTTTTTTTTTTTATTCATGGAGTTTCAGTATTATTAGGAATTCAATGAAAATGTTTTCAAAGGCTCCATAATAGTCTATGAGGCGGATATTACATAGTTCATTAACCATCATTTTAGAACATGAATGCTTCTCATTTTTGGACATTTGACTGTTGTAATAAATATCTTTTCCATAAAACATTTTTGGATGTGTAGAATTTTTTTGTAGGTTAGATCCTCAGACTCCGATTTTCTGCTCTGATTTTGAATATATTCATTCTGGCAGCACTAGTTCACCCACCATCTCAGGTTTGCAGGCTCTAGTCTAATCCCAGGTCTGTGAAGTGAAGGAGCCCACGGCAGGTCTGGGAGCACTGAATGTCAGCTGCAAATTTGAATAAATCTGAAATGTGGGTGGATCGCTTTGTTTTCATCTCACTGCATCCCAAAGATGCGAGCTGGCTGAGAACGTGCCTGGCTTTGGCTTGGCCAGTTGGCAGGGCATCCCCGATTCATGGGAGATTATTAGAATCGTGCCCCTTTCCAACAAGATTTTATTCACATTCACTTTTGTGTTTTGCCAATTAGGGTTGGCACGGTGGTGTTCTTCATATGCATCCTGGCAGCTCTACCCACATAGATTTGGGAGGAAAATCTCTCTGAATGTGCATGTCACTTTGGCTTTCTATAATGAAGTATGACAGCAGGATCTCGGGTCCCTTATCCCAAATTCATAAGTAGCTATTTGCCTGAAGAGATTATCTGCAGACTGTTTAATACCCTGGTGTCTTTATGCATGAAACCTCACTAGAGAGGACTCTGGTGATCACACTGAGTATGTAGCAGACATCCACTCCCTGAAGGCCCACACCAATAGTGACATTCTATCAGTCTATACCAGAGCTACAGTGGGACATAACAAAAGGAAAAACATCCCAGAATTCAATGCAAGATGCAGTTGGTCAGACCCACTTCAACTGTATTTAGTTATTAAAATACTGAAGTGTCTTACCATAAGTTTCGCTCTCTCTGATTGCTGCACAGCTCAGCCCTCATGTCACTATTGTAATGAATCTCCAGCATCTAAAGTGCCAGCACTAATATGCTCACCCAGGACCCCTGGAAAGGGCCCTGTTCAAACCCAGGTTTCTCTGCCTACTCAACTGCTAAGCTTCCAGGACAGGATTTGTCCTCTTTTCATCCATTAGGCATCTTAGGCATCTGCTTTCTTCTGTGGGTTTGATGAAGGCTACCTCTCATTTAGACAAAAGGAGTTTTGTAGTTTTAGCCAAGAGATACTTACGATGGCATTGGGGCGGTGAGTCTCATAGCAGCTGCCTGCATGGGATCCGCAGGTACTCCACTTCTCTCCCGCTGCACCTTCTTGTCGAGGTCAGCAGCTGACATGAATGGCAGGGACTCAGAGACAGGGCTTCTCTGTGAGATGACCTCATGGGTCCAGGCCTTGCTTTGGGTGTCTTTGTGTGGCTCTGCTCAATTCCTCCAGGTTGAACTTGGGGGCTGCCCCTCTGTTAGCCACTTGAACACTTCTAGTACTAACAATTGAAGAGGGATTGATGGAGCCTGGGCAGGGGTTAACTGCTTTCCCTCTGGTTATTGTCATTGGGCAGGGGGGCAAACTCAGGTACTCTGAAGATGTGAGGGGCTGAAATTCCATATAAGAAGCAACTATCCTCACCTCAGATAGTATTTCTCCCTCTATCCTGGGCCTGGGATATAAGGTTATTTCTCTGTCGATGCTAAGAAGAGAAATGCCAGTATGTTCAATATGTTTCTATTGTGTGTGTGTGTGTGTGTGTGTGTGTGTGTGTGTGTGTGTAATAAATGAAATGTTGCAACATATTGGTGATCAGCAAATGTTAGCTTCCTTTTCTGTCAGAGGGGAGCTTATGGTATTCCATAGAATACTAGAAATTTAGGGCCAGAAGACACGATAGAGATTTTTTAATCCAACCACCGTAATTCATAGATGAGGAAAGAGATGCAGAGCAGTTTTAGGGATTTTCCCAAAGTACTAGAAGTACTGACACAGCCAGGTCCATAACCTGGGTGTTCTGATCCCAGCTAGATGGTCTTTTCATTACACAATGCCTGTTTTTAAGAAGTAAGAGGAACTTTATTTCTGTATTTATTTATTTTTAGATCAAAAATGCTTTGCTGAGACAGGAGAAAGAGTAACACCAATGTGTTCAGTATAATTATTATTATCACTGTTCCTATTATTTTTAAAAAAGCATTTTTTGAGGTATGAGTAACATTCAGAAAGCTTTAGATAATGAGATTGGTGATAAGAATACACTTGTGAAACCATCACTACAATTATGCCATAAACATATCCATTACCTCCAAAAGTTTCCTCCCAACCTCTGTTTTATTTCTTTTTATTAGTGATAAGAATACTTAGCATAATTTCTACCCTCTTGGAAAACTTCTAAATATACAATGCCATATTCTTAACCATAGGCACTGGGCTGCATAGTAGGTCTCTAAGACTTATCCATCTTGCATAACTGAAACTCTGTATTCGTTGACTTACACCTCCTGGCTTGCCTCTGCCCTTAGTCCTAGACAACCACCATTCTACTCTCTGCTTCTATGAGTTTGGCTATTTGAGATTCCTCACATAAGTGGAATAATGTAGCATTTTAAAAAATGTGGGATTTAGAAGATTTCAATAGCACTATCAACCACTTCAGCAAACAACAGCATAGACATTCAAATGCATATTTGAACATTTACATATAGAAATCATATTCTGGGATACAAAATAAGTTTCAATAAATGTAATAGGATTCAAGTCATGCAAGTATTTATTGCTGATGAGAGCTTAGTAGAGGGCACCTTGTCTATTAGAGGTTTACCAATTTAATTGATCTTCTCAAAGAATTATCTTTTGGTTCAATTGCATTTTCCTATTGTTTTTTTTTTCTGTTTCATTGATTTTCACTCTGATATTTTTATTGCTTTTCTCCTACTTCGAGTTTAATTAGTTCTTGTTTTTCTGGATGTTTAAGGTGGAACTTGCAGTCATTGCAGTCATTGATTTGAGTTCATTCTTCTTTTCTAACATAGGCGTTTAGTGAACTTCTCATTAATTAATGTACCATGTGAGGACACAGTGAGAAGATGGCTGTCTGGGAATTAAAAAGCAGGGCCCTCACTAGACATCAAATCTGCTGGCACCCTGATCTTGGACTTCCTAACCTGCAAACTCTGAGCAATCAATATTTGTTGTTTAATCCACTCAGGCTATGGCATTTTGTTATGCCACCCTGAATGGATTAAAACACAAGATTATTCTAGACTATTTCTTTGAAAATTATTAAAAAGCGCTGCCTGCTTTTTAATAAATGGGTTTGCTTAAATTTGGATTCTCTCTGTCCCTCCTTGGTACAACCTTAGAAACACACTCCAAGATAATATGTCAAGTTGACATATGCAAACTCGTAAAACACTCTGGGTTTTCTTTATTTCTGTCACTATAAAGTTCAGATTACTTTTCCTTTTAGCGGAACCCAAAGCAGAGCAAATCTTCATGGTTATTGGGAGGTGAACTTCCTCCGTAGGTGTGGGCATTGCCTCACAATGACTGATGGGGGCAGCAGAGGGCTTTCCAAGAGCCGGTGCATGAGGCCAGGTGAGGGAAGCTTTCCCTGTGTATGTGTGTTCCCAGTGGGAATTGAACAGAAGGGGTGTGGTAGTGAGAAGGATTATCAGGAATCACAAAAGGAGGAAGGAATCAATGGTTGTAGCTAGGATATGTATGAGAGTCAGAGAAGTGGCCAATTAGGGTGGAGGATAATAACCAGTTGAAAAGACAAAAACCCCATCAGTGGATACAGGGCTTTCTGTCTAGGCCTGTCCAGCTTCAAGCTATGAAGAGCTATAATCATGGCTTTAAAAAATATTAGGTGGTGCAACTCATAATCTTATATTCTTTATATTTGTTATTATATTTGTTATTATCATTGTATTTATTTGTTGTCATATTTATTTAATTCTCATAAAACTCTTATTTGGCTATTTTATAAATATTGCAAAAAAAAAAAAAAAGAATAAACTAAGCAAGGTCAGAAAAAATGGGGTAATCCAATCTTAAATCCTCAGCTTTCTCCCTCAACACCTTTACAGTTTTCTTCTGGTGAAATATTATTTCTGTAGCCAGGAAATTTGAAGAAACTCAATGCAGTGATATTTTTAAAAGCCCAAATTCCCTTTTTAAATTAATTTTTGTCCAAGTAATATTCTCTAGAATGCATTTATTGGAATGAAAATCTTTCCCTGGAGATTTCGTTGGATACTATTCAAATTCAGGGCCTCCCTAAATAAGTGCCCAGCTTATACATTTATGTCTTCTGATATAAATCTCTTGCTGTGTTACCCTAGCCCTTTGACAAAATTGTATGTGGAGGAAGTGTCACAGGATGGAGAAGGTTGCTGGGGAAAGTACTTAGCAACAGTATAATAACAATAATAATAGCTAACATTTTTGAATACTTTATTCTATCCAGAGTGCTTGATACCCAATGTCACATTTCATGTGATCCAACTAACTCATTTTACAGATGGAAAGACCTAGACAATTTGGTTAATTGTTAACTTTCACTGATAGCATGGGCTCTACTTTATCATAGTGCTTAAATATGAGCAACTGAATACATAAATTTCATTTATGTGACCATTTAAAAGTGTAGTGTAGTCTAATGTTTAGCATTCCTGGCCTTTGGGCGATACAAATCTGGGTTTGAATCCTGGTCCTATTGCTCACCAGTTGTGTGATGTTGGATTAGTTACTTTACCTCTCTGAACCACTATTTCTCCATCTATATCATGGAGATTATGATGCCACATTGGCTATTGTAAGAATTAAAGAAAATCAAGAATGTAAAATTCGTACTATCTGGCACCTAAGTGATTATGTAGCAAATAATAGCTGTTATTACAAAGTATTTTCATATCAATTAATATTTGTATATTATTATTCTAACCTACACTTTTATTTTTTAATATTACCTTATTACTTAACACATTTTGCAAATAAAGATATGAAGTCACAGAAAAGAGAGGGAAATGCTGGTCTTTTGTCCTGTGATGTTCGGCAAGAGCTGAGATTCAGGTTGAACTGTGCAGACTTCGGCTCTCAAGCTCTTTTCTATTCTGAAATGCTATTTCTTTCCACTTGTGCTTCTTCCATTCAGCTGAGAACTTACCTCTCGTTAGGCTGTAGCTCCTTGAGGGCAGGAATTTTTCATTACCAGGGAAACCAACACAGGCCTTCAAAAGATAGGCCTTTCATTTATAAGAGCAAGTTAACACACAATTCTAAAGACGATAAAGCCTCAGTACACTTGTTCTTCAAACTGAATCTCAAAGGTAAAAGAAAGGGAGGTATCATGGAGAGGCCAATTGCAGCATGAATTATCCAGAGATTCATGAGAGCGCATCATTGGTGGGTAATTTGGCCCAGTCCTTGTGGGGTAATTAAACAGGCACATTATACATGCAGGGTGGAGCAAAAGAAGGTTTACAGCTGTGAGTATGTACAACAGAGTTTATTCTTGTATTGTTATTAGTTATTCTATTATTTTCCATATGAACAACTGTAAGCCTACTTTTGCCCCACCCTACATATTATGTGTATAAAGTGATATATATATATATATATATATATGTATATATATATATATATATGTATATATATATATGTGTGTGTGTGTGTGTGTGTGTGTCTGTGTGTGTGTGTATTATATTTTTATCTCTAAGCACCATTCCAGAATTTAGTACTCATAAGAATATGGCACTTAATTAAGTATTTAATTCATTCATTCATTTAATGGGTATTTATTGAGCTCCTGTTATGTTTCAGGTACTGTATGAGACCCTGAATATACATAAGCAGTAAAACTGAGTCTTTTCTTATGGAGCTCATAGTAGGAAAGAAAGATATAATGTTGAGTAGAAAAACATAATTGCAAAAACCTACTATTGAGATTGAGGTAAATTCAAATTTTTCTAAGAACACATAATGGGGAGCCCTGATCAAGACTGGGAGGATCAAAGAAGACTCCCTGGAAGGCAGGCTAAGTGAGCCAAATCTCAAAGGAGTTAGCCGGGCAAAGAATAGGAAGGAAAGGTATCTCATAAGTATTACATGCTCAAAGACCTGGCCATCATCAGAGGCCATCCTGGGAAATACAGGTAATCTACAGAGGGAGAGGAACAGGGGAATAAGTGAAACTAGTAGAGTAATCATGGGCAGATCTTGAAGAATTTATAAACCAGTGGAATTATTTTAGACTATAGCCTAAAGGCATTTAAAAGACATTGAAGGTTTTCAAGCAAGGGAGAAACAATTATATTTAGAAAGATGACCCTAATCATCTGTGCAGAATAAGACTCATGGATAAGTGTCTGTGGCAAAATGAAACTTATGAGGCTGTTATAGTCAAACCAAATGAGAAATCAGAGTGAGAACTTGGTTGCCAACAATACTGGGTAAAGGAGGAAGGAAAAGAAGAAGCTACAGATGACTCCCAATTGGGTGACTGGGAGATGGTGGTATCATTCACTAAAGAATAAGGAGGAGCACATTTTAGTGGGAGACAGGAAGAGCTTGGATGTGTGTATGTAGTAAGAAAGGAAAGGAGCCCAGAAGGCCGGCGCGGGCTCAGGCGTCTGGAGGGCGAGGTAGGGACCTGCGCTGCGGCGGGTGGGGGCAGCGCCATGACCTTGTTTCACTTCGGGGAACTGCTTCGCGCTGGCCTACTTCCCCTACTTCATCACCTACAAGTGCAGCGGCCTGTCTGAGTACAATGCCTTCTGGAAGTGCGTCCAGGCTGGGGTCACCTACCTCTTCATGCAGCTGTGCAAGATGTTGTTCCTGGCCACTTTCTTTCCCACCTGGGAAGGGGGCATATATGACTTCATTGGGGAGTTCATGAAGGCCAGCGTGGATGTGGCAGACCTAGTAGGCCTCAACCTTGTCATGTCTCGGAATGCCGGCAAAGGGGAGTACAAGATTATGGTTGCTGCCCTGGGCTGGGCCACTGCAGAGCTCATTATGCCCCGTTGCATCCCCCTCTGGGTTGGAGCCCGGGGCATTGAATTTGACTGGAAATACATCCAGATGAGCATTGATTCCAACATCAGTCTGGTCCATTACATCATTGCATCTGCCCAGGTGTGGATGATAACACGCTACGATCTGTACCACACTTTCCAGCCAGCTGTCCTCCTGCTGATGTTTCTCAGCGTCTATAAGGCCTTTGTCATGGAGACCTTCGTCCACCTTTGTTCCTTGGGCAGCTGGACGGCACTTCTGGCCCGAGCAGTAGTGACAGGGCTGCTGGCCCTCAGCACCCTGGCCTTGTATGTTGCTGTTGTCAATGAGCACTCCTAAGCTTGGGTCCCAGGCATTCACATACCTTTTCCTTGTCTCCAGGTTTTAGTGAATTAAACAGTATTTGGGAAGTTGTAAAAAAAAAAAAAATGAAGGGAAAGGAGAAGAAATGGATAAGGAGATTGGAAGGAAGCAATGGTATTACTGAAGCCTAAGCTGAAGAAAATGATGAGGTTAGGGAATAATTTATAGCAGCAAATATGAGTGTGTGTGTGTGTGTGTGTGTGTGTGTGTGTGTGTGAGAGAGAGAGAGAGAGAGAGAGAGAAATGACGGAAAAGTGTTCATTGGATTTAACAACACCTCAGTCACAGGTGACCATGGTAAGAACAGTTTCAGAGAAGAGCTGGGAGCCAGGAAAACATGGTTATATATTGAAGTTTTAAGAGAAAAGAACCTAAGGACGATGTGGAAGTCATATTTAGTTTTTCCTCCCTCTGGGCACAGGGTAGGATTTCACTTTCTCACACCCTTTGAAGTTAGAGCTTTGCGACTTGGTATTGCTAATGAAATGTAAGCAGATGTGACATTGTCACTTTGGGGTGGAAACTAGAGCTGGTGTGCAATTTTCTACCTTTCCTTTTCCTGTCTCAGTGATCTGGGAAGCATGTGTCAGGGCAAATCTCCCCTTAGCCTGTGTGCCCAAAAGACCGCAGTGAACACAACCTCCCAGGTAACCCACATTATGTGTAACGTGATCCACAGATCAGAAACAATGGGGATTTCTCCATCTCTAGCATTTTGAGTTGAATCTCAGCTCTGTGTCCACCAATTTCCTTGTTTCTCCTCTGATTCATTTACTCTTGTAATGTTCAAATTGGTGTATGTGGCCTCCACATTCAAGCACCCAGAACAGACTGGCTAGAGGTTCTGTATTCCAGTTTCAAGTTCACATAAACCTCAGGCAGGTGACCACTTTAGTTCTAATTAGCTTGGCCATGCTATGTGGAAGGGGTATAGATATGCCATGATACCTATGTTTTGAGGTGAGCCAGCTGTTCAAGAAAAGGTGTAGTGGAATATATTGTACCTTTGACTTCTCTAGTATAGTTGTGAGACTTCCGTGACTATATTTTCTGTGGAAATAAAGCTACTGGATGACTCCAGATAGGGTGAATGCTGCCTATGACTTTGTCTAAGGGTCAGACAAGCAGTTCTCAGACTTTCCGTACCAATTTTCATTGTCCAGGAATTTGGGTTGGACGAGGGTGGGAGTGGGAGGATTTTGGGTGGGGTGAGGAGTGGAAGGAAGCTAGAAACCTCTCTCTATGATATGCAATACCATCAGACCAGAAGACCAATAGCTCCAACAAGAAGCAAAGGTACAACTCATGAGTAGGACGCTCCAGACCAACAGAAAGCAGGTGGCTGCCAATGGCCCCACTTGCAGATAAGAGGAAACATACCTTATGAGGTCATCATTCTCATCTGAGAGCAGTGTCGTGGACTTATTGAGAAAGAGGTCTTCAGCAGATGGCAGACCCCAAAATGAAAAGGCCTTTATCCCAAGCAGCTATGGATGGTGCTGGCGATTGCTTATTGTAAGGCACTATTATTAACTTGAAATCAACATGATGCTTTGGTTCCATAATATCAAATTTCTTGCTCGGTTAAAAAACTAAGTGAAACAAATTCTTTCAGAAAACTTCCTCTTAGCATGTTGTGGCTGGCAAGCTTGCAAGGAGGTAGTTTGTGAAAGCGGATTAGGTTTCCAGTGGAGAGATTTTCTAGGATTCCAAACGGGACCTTGGACCAATAGAGATATGATGAACTTAAAAAGTAATTGGAATTCATAGTTCTCTAAGTATTTCTGTCACTAGGATTTTGTTGCCATTTGCACTACTGCTCAACTTCTTATTTGCCTAAGAAAGGGATACCGTGGAGGGAAAGGAAGCTGAAACTCTCACCAGTGACATGATGTAAAATCCTAGCTGTTTTTTCCACGTCAGTCAGAAGCAGAATTAATGTGCGGGCTTCTGCCATTCTTATAGCCATAATCAGCATTTCAGGCTTAGGATAAAAGCCAGGCAGGAAATTCAGTTTCCCTTCTCAGAGCTGCACCTTCACACTATGGGACCCAAGCTCTGTCTCTGACTTCTTAGACTTTGATCTGCCTGAAATCTGAACTCAGGGCTTCTGCTTAATCCCAGTCTTAGCAGCATATACCCTCAATGGTTTGTCCATCGACTGTAGGGGGAAAATAAATGCCTTTCTAAGTCAGGTAATGATTGCCTTCTACTGGCCTGGACCCACTGGTGACCTAGACTTGAGGTATTTGCCCAGTGGTATCTTGCTATTGTCTAGGCAGGATACTTGAGACTACCGTCTGGTTTAGATTTTTCTAAGACCCAATCAATAAAGTGTATTTTAAGGTTGGTAGGGGCCGCAAAACATACTGGAAGGATTTTAAGCTTCTGGCAATAGAAAATGCCAGATAAAACCTAGGATTTTACTTGACTTTGCTAAGATTGGAAGTTAGCACCTGCTGGGTGATCCTTGGAGAGCAATCCACCTAGAGCAGATCACGTGGGCCTGAGCCGTCATACTCAGAGAAGCCCTGGGCTCTCTCCCATGAATGCTTCTAACACCAATTATCTGTGGCCACTTCATTATTGTTTTTCTGAAACATAACATATATATGTCTTATTATCTAATTGTATAAAAGCGAACCTTTTCCTTCCATCAAAGGTGCAACCTCATAGAATAAAAGGATCTCCTGTCTGGAAGGAGAAAGACAACTGGATGCATATAAGAGATATTCAGTCTGAGACAGACTTTTACCTGATTTCAAAGTGCTGTTTTTATCTATGTTTTCTCTATTTAATTGGCTCCAACTCATTGTCTTGTGCTTTGGTCTCTAAACAGTGCCATATTTATAGCTTTGGCTATTTGTGTGGCCTTCATAGACTCATAATGCCTCAATGATTGAGGTAATTTCATTTTAAAGCTTCATTTTATGGAAAGGAAATTGAGAACTAGAGTGGAGTGAAATTAAAACCCAGGTTTCCGTACCTTCATGCCCTGTCTTCTCTCATGCCCTTGAACCCATTGCTTCACCCTGACTTCATTTCTTCATAATCTCTGGTCCCTTGTCCAGCTTCACTTTGTGACTAAGTCTTAACCCAGGTGGACTCCCTGTCCCTCCCTTGACTTACTCTTTTTCATTGAACCTGGCCTCTACCTTCACCCACCTTTATCATGTTTTTAGCTATTTTCTTCCTCTGCTGTGCTTTGAGTTTTGTCTAACACTGGGGACCTGCATATATCCATGTTTGTGTCTTCTAAACATACACACCCAAAGCCTTAAAACAAAGAGGATCAGAGGGGCTGCTGAACAAGGTTAGGGTTGCCTTGCACCTGCCTGGGGTTGAGCAGGTGGAATGGTGACCAGTGAGACTGTGAGTCCCAGAATGCACCATGCCCAAGGGCCTCTTGAGGAGAGTTATAACTTGAAAAAGCATTAGAAACCGTGAGGCCAGATGTCTGTTCTTAGAGTACTCCAGGGATGCTTTTAGTATTTTAGAAGGAGAAGTTTCCAGGAGGGAATAAGTTTGCCACTCACAGATGGAAGCCATTTCCTGAACCAAACCTTGGAAAAAATTCTGGGGATTATCAGCTTAATAATAGCTTCTTTCTATCAGCAGAATTCTGAAAAGCTGGATGACTTTGACTAGTTGAGGGAATATGTACAATGCCTAGTTTTGGTGAAATGAAAATAAATGGAGCTACAGATCATCATCATCATTATTTATTGGAAAGTATTTGAATAATAGTTCTTTACAATTAGAGTCATGTAAGGCCAAGTTTTCACTGATAAGGGACCTAAGTAACTTGAATATCTAAACGTAGTCTTAGCCTTATCCCTGGGCTGCCTTTAGCATCCATTTTCCCAGAGGCCAACCTACAGCTTTCATAGAAAGCGGTCATCTCTGTGCCATTAGTTTTTCAGATTAGCTAGCAGAGAGTTAGTTTGGCTTATTTTTGCTGCTCCAGGCAAAATAGAGACTGGTAGAAAATTAGATGGACTTGATTAAAGTCAGGGTTTACTGAAGTTTCTTTTCTTGGGATGGAGGGATGGAGGTCTTCCTCCATAGAAAAAGCAGTGGGTGGTCTGGGTCCTGGACACACTTGACCAGTTTGGTCAATTCAATGAAAAGAAATGCTGAAATTGGTCAAATAGGTTGTAAATAACCAGGAAATATAGGCAAAATCGTTTAACATTTGTGCTTGTTGGGATTATTTGGACCACCTGATCTTGAAACCTGATTCTATCCAAATAACACAATGTAACTCATAGAATTACAAGTGGGACTCATTGAAATGCATTCCCACGTTCCTCTGCCAGTTATCATTTCTTGTTTATCACTGAGATGTGGGGAGGGGCAGGAGCATCACCTCGCAATTGCAGAAAGCATACTGGATTTTCAGAAAGCCACGACTGTTAAATTCGCTCCGTCTTCTCTCTCAGGAATACCTTATCATCTTAATTTTGGGGGTCAGAAATTAGGTTGAGCCTCAATTGCAGGTTCTGCTGAGAAGGAAATGGCTAAATGAATAATACTGTTTGCTGCTTAATATTTATTGAATCCATCTATTCCTAATTACAATATTGTGTTTCATCTCCTACAAGATTGCTTCTGCGCGTGGAGCGAGATGACCTGTAACATATGCTGCTGCCATTATTATCAGGGGTTCCTTGTAGTTATCATTGTTGATTTAAAATCTTAGCCAACTACAGCATATAGAAATCTGAAATAAAATGAGCATCCCACTACTGTGTACCTTTCTACTCGATTAAAATGTCTCTATGAAATCCAGTGTAATTCTTTTCTGCCTACACCTTCATTTGCTGCTAAACGGACTGATATACACAAAAATAAAATATATATGTATATATCATTTTTAGTGGTAGGAAATGAAATATGACAGCATGCATTATTTTTTTGGGGGGGGGGGGTATGTGTGTATTCAAAGTATATTGAAACCTACTAGTCCATGTACTATTTTAAGGAAATGTTTACTGGTAAATTGGGAAGGAGGAGTGGGAGGGATAGAGTAAGTGTATGTAGCAAGCACTCAGTATAGGTGTGCTGAGTTGAAACAAGTGTTCTGTGTGCCTGAGCCACAGTGGCAGGGTGAGGCCTGGGTGCCAACGGCTGGGCTTTTCTGAGAAGTCACAGAGGGGTTGATCAGTTCCTTCTCAGTTCTCACATCCCAGTCTTTAACAACTAGGGTATTTCTGGCCTTCTTAGTTCTCTGCTCAAGTCTTTAATGCTGTTCTTTGTCTGCTGACAACTTAAGAAAGCCATCTGCAAAGGAAAGGTGAACCACTAATGGGGACAAAGCTGAATTTTTCCCTAGGGAAAGGTGGGGAAAGAGAAGAGGAAAAGTGACGACATTTTTTTTAATAAGACTTAAAGGAAAGTCTGAGTTTTCTAAACCAATAACAATAAATCTTTATATCTGTATCTGTATCTGTATCTATATATAATTATTCCTATATTCCTTTACAGGTGGGAGGAAGCAGAGTTTACTACCTCAAAATATGCCTTTTGGAATTTGATTAGTTTTAGTTGGTTCTGTTTAAGAAAGAAAAGTCTCATAAGGAAACTTTGACCCTCCCCTTTACCTGCCTAAAGAAATTCAGATCGGGAAGCCTGCTTAAAGGAAGGGAGCTAACACCTTAGTGTAATATAAACTAAGCCTGGCAGACAGAGAGAAACCAGGCAGTCTGTTTGTTGGACTCCCCGTGGCCCATTGTTTCTGAGTGGCCCAGAAGAATTTGTTTACCACAAGTTTGCTCTTGCTCATCTACCCGTGAGTTGCCTACTTTCTCTTTGAAGTCCGGGACCCCTGCCTCCCTCTCCTTAGTCCAGAAGGACAAAGGAGCCTCAACTGCCCAATCTCATATTCTTGTGGAATCCCTGTATGTGTACACATATAATAAATTTGCTTATTTTCTCCTGTTAATCTCTCTCATGTTAATTTGATTATTAGACCAGCCAAAAGAATTTAGAAGGGTAAAAGAAATTTATGCCAGCTTCTTCGGGTCTCATTGCTCCATTTGTAAAATGTTTGTTCTAAATAGGTCAGTGGGTATGGAAATTGGGCAAAGTCATCCCCTCTTGAGCTCCATCCACATGCCTTCCCACGTCTAAAGGAAACCTCCTATACAGATATGGAAGTTGGGGTTCTTAAATGGACAAGAAAGTATGGAAGGCCCAATTGTCTGACATCCAGAGAACAGCCATATTGAGGGTGACCTCTTTTGGGGTGATGTAATTACTTGACAATTATATAATAATTAATTGTGTTCTCACACTCGACAGCCAATAAGTATTTTGAGCTAGAAAAGTAGAGTATTTGTATGTTAGCACTTTACCCAGTAGTGCAAACCTAGGTAAACAGTTAAATGGGGCATTGCATTTTCTTAAAAAAATAATCCTTAAACAGAGGTGGTTTTGGCTAGCTGATCTGACTATATCAGCCTACCTTTAGATGGTCATAGTTTGATAGTTATTTATGTACCTAGATAGTTGTTTATTAATAGTGTATAGTCTGGTATTATAATAGGAGTTCTGAGAACATCATTGCATTATATAAATATTTCCTATCTTAACTTTTGAAGAATAAATAATAAACTGGCAAGTTTCTGTATCTGACCAATCAGTAGGGTTGGAAGTAGAATTTTTGTGGCTAATACCTCAAGGTCAACTGGGATGCACAGTTTCAGAGGTGGGCCATTTTCACAGGACAGTGGCCCTTTGCATAACATTATGTAATTGCTCTTGTAATGAATGCATCTACATCTATGAGGGGAGGACATACAGCTCGGAATTTATACAAATGATTTCTTTTTATTTCTCTTCTCATCTAAAATGACATTTTTGCCTTGATTTCTTCAGACTTGAATTTTGAACTCTGGCCCACGTAGAGGGTATGGGGTCTTCAAAAATCCACTGCGTTAGGCTGTGCCCTGCGTTAGACGTTGGTAGGAGGTTGTTTCTTTAAGCTCTTTGTTGACCTTTTTTTATTTGAAATTAATAAAGTGCAACACCTGTTCATATAGCTCGACCTCTGTGGTTTTAATTTGAATCCCTGAGGTATTTAAAAAATAGCAGAGAGTAGCTTTCTTCCCTTTGGTCGTGTGCTAAGATTAAACACTTAACTTTCTCGAGCCTTAGCAGGCAGTCTAAGTGAGGACACTGCAGAGGAGATGATGAGCAGACGTGAGAAGCTGCAAACATCTCTGACACCCCAGAAGGTGAAATTCGGCAAGCTCCCGCTGTTACAGTTTCTAAAAGTGAACATAAGATTTGGCCTTGCTGAGACCCACCTCTATGCAAAGAATCCAAGGAGTTGAGGGGGAAGGACAAGGCAGGGAGTTGAAACAGATGCCAAGGCAGCTGGAGACAGACTGGGAAGTACACAATTGTATTTAATTTAGTTACTGAATAGGGGGGTGCTGATATGCACCATGTTTTTGAAGCAGTAATAGACTTTTTATTGTTACTAAGTCTGAAATGAGCTAGTGATTTGATCATTTTGTCTACATTAATTGGTTAATGAATCAATTAGCAACCATTAAATTTAGCAATCACCTAGTTACTAATTGGGTTATAAATCTACCATTGCAGGAAAAGGGGTCTTGTCTACACAGGACTTTGGAAACTCAGTGTCCAGAGAAAAGGATTTTCAAACACTTACTTGTTTACTAGAGGCCTGGTGCTCAAATTCGTGCACTGGTAAGGTCCCTAGGCCTGGCCTGTGATCAGGGCCGTCTTCCCTAGCTGCCAGCAGCTGGCCCTGCCCCTTACCGCCACCTACCCTAGGTTCCTGGTTCAGTTCCCTCTTTGCTATCAGGTGATCTGAGTCTGCTGGCCAGGGGGAGGGACCAAGATGTTGGCTGTTCTGCTTGCTTGCCGACCCCACACCCCACCACCGGTCACCCTCTGGTGTGGGACGACTGACAGGGTTGGGGTCTTGGCTTGGCACCGCTCTCATCCACCACCACTCACCCCCAGTTCCTCATTCCCCATTGGGCGATAGGGGCCTGTGGGCTGTGGGCAGCATCTGTGTTGAGCATCTGTCCCCAGATGGTCAGTGTGCGTCATAGTGACTGGTTGTTCTGTCATTTTGCATATTACCCTTTTATTATATAGGATTATTATATAGGATATGCTTATGCCCTGAGGTGTCTTGGATCTCTTACATCTTCTTCAATATTGGAAAAATGGATTGAATAAGGCTAGTTTTTATAGAAAGGACTACTGGGAAGAGAGAGTTATGGATGCCTCACTATCAGGAAATGCCATGTTCCTATAGTTCTTGAGCTTTCGATTGTATAAGAAGGTTCGACGCTCTTATTTACCACTTTCCTTTAAAAAACACAGCACCCAGCCTCATTCTTTACTGCTGTGCATTGAAGAATGGTCCACTTCACAGTCCATTATGCAATGTCACAAGCTGCCTGGAGAGCACCATCAGAGATGTAGGTACAGACTAGAAATTTGGTTGGAAAATTCCTTTGCAACTCAAGAGTGAGACATGAGGCCTGGAGTATGGACTTAGCTTACATATCCTTTCTATAACCTCTCAGGCTATTGTTACTGGGTAGCTTGCAAAAAAAACCATGCTATCTTCTGCCCTTGTTAAATTTAGCAGATGCTGAAATATTTAGTGAAAAAACAAAAGCATAGGTGCTTTTTGTTATACCAGCAAACATATTTTGACAGGTGGGTCAGGCTCCTGAGATCGAGGCAGGGCTGTACCAGTTGGCTCTGCTTCAGGTCCCAGGAGCTGAGAGACTCCCACTGCAGGTCTGTGCGTGGCCAAAGCAGCTCCTCTTGGACCAGCAAGAAAGTCAAGAAGTGATCTTCTCATGTGTATGGAAGAGTAAGCCCTGTCTCTCAAGCCCTTGTCAAGCCCTTAACATGACTTAGGTCTTGCCTGCTAACATTCTATTGGCCAAGGTAAGTCATGTGGCTAAGCCTGAATGCAAGAGGAAGAAAAAGTACTTTGAGGCCCTGGGGACATTAGAGAGGAGTGGATATCTCTGAACAAGACTGTACCACAGCAAAGGTAGATAATCCTATAATGCTCTAGCTTTTATTAAGGAATCCTAATCTACTAGAAACAGGCAAAGATGACCTCTTGAAGTCCCCTTGTTTCTTTATGTCCATATACGGAACTATAGACAAGATATTTCCATGGACAGCCTAGACATCCTATGAGCAAATTTATTGAGATAGGAGGCCCAGACTTGGCTATGAAATCCTCTAAACCAGGGGTGGGGGATTTCCGGCCCATGGGCCATATAAAGCTCTCTGCGAAATCACTAGAGGCCTGGTGCTCAAATTCATGCACTGGTAAGGTCCCTAGGCCTGGCCTGTGACCTTACCAGTGCATGAATTTGAGCACCTGCCAAGGCATTAGGGGTGAGTTAATTAAATGTTTGAGCAAACATAGCAGGCTAATTTTTAAGCTGATATATTTGTATGACCCTCGAATGATGTTATAAATATCCAAATGGCCCTTGGCAGAAAAAAGATTCCCTATCCCGACCCTAAGCTAACAACATTTATCGACACAATATCCATAATTCATTCTCTTTTCTTTAAGGAATAGTCCTTCATAGAAGGATTTACTTCATTTGATAACCCAATGTCAGGCAACACTAAGCTTATGTCCTCTCCAGGGCAGTGATTCTCAATCCTGGCTGTACATTGAAGTCGGGGAGCTTTTAAACACTGCATGGTGCCTAGATCCATCCAATCAATTAACTCACAGTCCATGGGTCTGAGGCCCCAGCATAGGTATGCCTTAGGTGCCCAGCGATACCACTGTGTATTCTGCTTTGAAAACTACTATTCTAGCACAACCATTTCCTCCTCTTTTAGTTCATTTTTGGTTTTCCCAGGCCCAACAATTTATTCACAGCCGTGTCTAATTCAACTTTCATTTGTCATAGAAAACTAAAAACCTACACACCAGCTGATGTTCTAGCAAGATTTCTTCGGGGGAGGGAGTGTGTGTGCTTAGAAATCTATAAATTCTTCCATGTTAAGAAATTTTTTTAGCTGTGTTCTGTATCAGCCAGTATAGACTCAATCCTGGCTGCACATTGAAATTACTTGGGGAGCTTGGGAAAACATCAAAAATAAAATAAAACACCTCTGCTCAGTACCAAGGCCTAGAGATTCTGGTTCAACTCTTAAGGGGTGGGGCCCCTGCCAGTGGTGTTGTTTTTAGCATTCTCAGGTGATTAGAATATGTAGCCAGTTTTGAACACCACTGGGATTTGACAGGACGAGAAAATCAATAGCCATGAAAACATAGAACCTTAAGGCACAGAAAATGAACAGCTGTATCATCCCTGGTCCTAGGGCTCTTTGAATAATGCAAAGTATTTCTTTAGATATGGCAGAATGGAAAATTAGACACAAGTAATGAGAGTAATAGCAAAGAGTTTTCCTGGCTGTGCTAAAGGATGTGCATGTGGGAGTGATGGGAAACGAGAGCTGTGAGGAAGAGAAGTGGACACCAGGGTCTGGTAGTAGAGTCTTAACTATCAGATCAAGGGAGAGAAACAGGATTTACTAGACAGCTAGGAGCTTTCATAAGTCCCTGAGCAGGACAATTCTCAGATATCAAGTGCTTCTTAAATTGTTTTGTTCTTTTAAATCATCTTATTTAATCACACTTGGTGTTGTCTGTGTGACTGTCCCATTCCATCATTGTCTGAGGGTGATAATATATCTGGTAGATTGAACAAGATGCCTCCTGGGGTATAATCATTAAGCAAGTGTATATTTATTCCCCTGACCATTTAAAACATTTGTTGGGTCTAGCTCTTTCCTTGCATTTGGATGAGAATCCTAGTGGTCCATGACTATTCCAGGAAGTTTCACATAACTGGCACCATCAAAAGCTGGCCTTGTCCTCTAGACTAGTGGTCGCCAACCCGTGGTCTGTGGACCACTGATGGTCTGTGAGGTCCAAAGGGTTGGCGACTGCTGCTCTAGACCTGACAGATGTTTAAAACCGATTCTTCCTCTCATGGGATATGCATGTATTCTTTGGAGGAAAACCTCCCCCATTACCCTCAAATTACAGGGGATCTTGTACCTGTAGCTCCCTTGATAATAGCAAATACTTCTTTATTCTGGCTGGTTACTTAGTCCTTCCACAGCCACTAAAAATCAGGTATTGCCTACAGTTTCTCTCTGCTCAAGTGTGTTCTTCACAGGTTGGACTTATTGGCATTTTGGCTCTCTCTTCTACCTGGCTCACATCTGGTTTATGGGAAATGCTAATACATCTTTTGAACCCAACTCAGCCACCGTTCCTTTGATTGGTCATGAGTGGCTAGTCAGCTGGCCTCTGGACATTTGCAAGAGCTCTGATGTTCTGTTTATGCCCCTTCACCAGTGTGAGGTGAGGGGCTGACATTTCCTGACTCTGACTGGGAATTGGAGGTGGGATTCACCCACCGTGAATCCTTCCAAAAATGACTCCCCCAGAGCTGCTGAAGAAAACTGTGTTCATCACAATGAACTAAACAGTAGCACTGATGCTATTTAACCTGAACTCTTCAACTTAGAGTCACCCAGGTGAGAAGCGGCTAGACTGCAAACCATACCTGCCTTCGTGACGATCAATTTGGGACTCGTATTTAAAACAACCGGTTGTTTTCTCTGTCCTTAACATATTACTGCATCTTCATACTTACGGCTCATTACTCCCTTTGGCAGTCTTGTGGGGCTCTTATTTTACTTCTATTTTAGCTGCCCTGGCAAATGATTGCCTGTCTGGCCCCCAGAGGACCCCAAAGCAACAGTGCCTCTATTTAAAATCATGTGGCTCAAAATATACATTCCAGATTTCACAAAAATCTGTCAAGCCGATTTTCCTTGAAGTGGTGACAGAAATATGTAAAAACATACGCAAGCGTATTTTTATTTATGTAGCCACACATAAGGTGCAGTTAAAAATAAATAAATATTAGGCAGTAAATTTAGCTGGCTAAGGAAAAGAGTATTTTGATTGTGTTCTTGGAATGGATGGGAATTTGAATGGCATTGTTTCTCAACCCTGCCTGCTGGAGGCTGGGGGACAGTAAATAATCCGAAATACCATTTAAGTCTCTGTGCTCCTTGCTATTTGTCTTGCCAGGGACACCACAGGTCATGATGGATTTGTTACGTGTAGTCATGCTTGGCTGATGGTTCCACCTCTTTGATCGTCCCACTAGGAATTCCATTATAGGACTGTCCTTTGGAAATCTGCTGTGGGCTTGGACCTGCTGTGCTGCCCAGTGCTCTGCAGCTTTAGTCTGCTAAACAGTTCTTGTTTGTTGCTCAGTTAGGCGCTTACTATACAGATGCGAGTTGGAATAAAAGGTTTAGTTTTGACCCTCGCAAATTGCTAAAAATAACTGCATCCTTTTAATACATGTATGCAATACTAGAGGCACTGCTGGACACACCTCCTCTTCTCTGAAGGGAAATGACTTCTTCGGCATCTTTAGAAGTTGTCAATTCATCTTCATTTTTTTGCTCAAGTTGCCATCGTTTATCTGAAAAATTTCTGTCAACAAATGGCTTGAGGTTTGTGTACTTAATGAAGAGAAGTGTTGCATATCTCTCATTGTACTTGTCAAATTTCTCAAATTAAGCGTTCTTCCCTCTAGCCCGGCCCAACTTCGAGTGTGACTCTGAGGCTCCAGAAATACATTGTTCATTTTGTAAAGATATAGGGAATTCTCTCAGGTGTGTTATTTAAGTCCCAGTATATGTTTTCCTAGGTGTTTTCTGAGTGAATTGGTGATGATTGCCATTGAGGTGAATGATTGAGGAAAGCCCAGGACATCTCTAGGCCACGTAGGCATTTTCTCCTCATGGCCTGAGGTTGTGGAGGGAAAGCAAGAGAAGACTGAACGTTCAGTGAGTGTCTCTGAGGTACACAAGCTGTGCAAGTGCTTTCCTTGTGAACATGGCCGTCCTGCGAGGGAGTTAGGCACTTTCTGCATTTTCAAAATGAGGGATGTGAGGTTCTGAGAAAGAATGAAGATCATGCAGCCGGAATGTAGCACATTCAGGAGAATGCATTATAGTGAACCATTCTCTTCTTCCTTGAATAAACTTTGACTTCTCCATCAGGAAAAAACAAAACAAAACATTTTCTCACTAAAAAGAGCTGGTTGTCCTATACTGTATAATTGAGGTAGTAAGTTAATGAAGAGACAGACCAGGATTGGAATTTCAATTCAGGAAATTGTACTGTGTTATTATTACCATGAAACTCAATAAACATCAATGTTTTTAGTTTTCTTTATACTTTTCCTAAAAAGTCCATTTCCTTTCATTTAAACTGGTGTCCTCTTTCAGTCATGAAATCTATAATCATGTGGTGTCATACTCACACACTTGCATATTCTAGTACCCAAGAGAGTCCTAGGAATTTCAATTTTAATATAAAATGAATTTTGGAGTAGAAACTACCTAATATGTAAGCCTTTTGGTAGTCTCTGGAGAATTCCAAGTGGGGGGAAAAAGAAAAACTTTTTCAAATCTTCCAAACACATCCAAAAAGTAAAATCCTGTTGACAGATACTTCGGCTGAATGCTTTCAACTAAAACTTCTAAAATTTTCACTAAAGTTTTATTTAGAAAAAATCCCATTAAAACAACAACTAAATAAATTCTAGGTTGATGGTTAGGACTGTGCTTAGGAGAGATGGTTCTGATCATTTAAATTTTTCTAATAGAAATGGAAATTTCCTCACATCCAATCCAACTTGCCTGGCAGTGAAATATCTCCCTGGATTCACTTGTTAACACAACAACTGGCAGAGTTTTTCTTTTATCCAAAGAGATAACATTTGCAATTACTGATGAGATCTGGAAGGATCTAGATGAGTGGTTAGCCAAACAAGGTCCTAAGAGTAAAAGTTTTTCTAGAGGAATTGGTGGAGCACTATCAGCAAATGTTGGTAGTGCTCAGGTGAACATTTATTGAGTGCCTGGGCACACTGATTTAAAGGTGGCAATTAATCCAAAGTAGTTTTGCAATTATAAATCTCTACCTGGCTGAAAAGCAGATATTAATCACTTTCCTGATTTTTTTTCTTGCTACCTAAGCCGGTGATTAAGAGAGAATCCTATTTGGGGTCAGACAGTCGGAGGGTAGTTAGTGTCATCACTCTGACATTTCAAATTCTTTCTGTTAGTTAAATGAATTCACAGACTCCAAATTTTAAATGAGTGCTTCAAGTATTTTGATGAGTATAATGGCATTTCTTTTACTTTGAAATATGCCTTTGTCAAGAGGTTATCATTTGTTTTGTTTTTGTTAAGTGTTTTTAAACAAAGAAAATATAGAGCATTAAACAGAAGTATGAAACATTCATGACAATCAGTCAGGCTTCAGCATTTGCCACAAAATGCTCTCATTGTCCCATGTGACCTAAGAGCCTATTGGTACAAAGTAGGTGTACTTTAAGTTATCTATCAGTCTTAGAAAGGGAGTTGTGGGATTTTCTTCTATCTACAGTATGTGGCTATTTCCTCTGACATTATTTCTCAACTGAACTGAATCTGATATTTCTAATAGACCTCAAAATGCTTGAACCAGTGAGAGTGCCTCATTAAAGACCCCAGAAATGCAAGGAGCAGCTTTAGGGATAAACAGGGCCAGTAGACCCAGGGAGCCTGGGCTGATGTGCATATGGGCTCAGGCATGAAGAGTTACACTCATGGTCTGCTTGTAGATTTAAAAATTCATTTTGCAGATGCTACAGCTAAGACTTCCTCAAGAAACAATAGTAGTTGGATGGATCAGTCCCCTGGCACGGAGCCATTTCCATTGTCTACATGGTGGTGGAGCCCAAAAACTGCATCTACTCAACATGGCTGTCAAAAGATGCACAGCATGCTAGGGTCTCTAATTGCATTTATTGATGGGAGACAGGAAAACCTGGAAGGACATTATGCTTTTAAGTGATAAAAACACTTTCTACAAATTTCTCTTCAGAACTTTTGAGTCTGTCCCTGAATATTCTGGGGCTACATGAATACACCTCCCCATCATCCAGTTCAATCTTGTCCCACCAGCTGTCAGTTAATAAAAATGGGCCTCGAAAGCAGGGCTTCTCAGACTTTCTATACATAAAAATATGTGTACAAATGCCTTGTGGATCTTGAGAAAATGTAGCTTCTGATTCAACAAGTCTAGGGTAGGATAATGCAGATGCTGCTGGTCCATGGGCTACCCACTGAGTAACATAGCTCTAGATCTGCTTTCAAGAAAATAAAATGGAATTAACATTAGTGAGTCACAACTCACATAAAAAAGCTCCAGGTAATTTTTCGATATTCTTTCACCCAATGTTCACACAAACTTACAATACATATGTTCAGGGAAACCTGAAGTTGGGTATTTTAACTTACCTCATACGACCTAGTTAATCGTGGCGAAGCTAGGATTGGATTCCAGAGTCTTTGACCCCCAAAGGTTCTCATCCTTCTGAAGGACTAGGCTGCCTCCTAGTGCTGATCTCCCTTAGGTTTTTTTGTTTGTTAGCATATACCCAGACACGATTAAACTAGCAGATTGAATCCCCTTGCCACCTAGATGTAAATACTATGATAGTAAAGTGATTTTTTTAAAAAGCTGTAAGTGCAGAGGAACAAAGAGAATAGACTAGGAACCCTTTGGAATACAAGAAAGTAGACGGGCAAGTGGTAACTGCACTAATTAACCAGAGACACTGAGTCTTTCAGCAGATGAATGAAGGGCTAGAGTTTTTAGAGCAGCTCAGCCCTCAACAAATAGGGAAGAGGTTAAGCTGTAAAATCTGAAATTTCAATGCACTAGAATTCTCCTTTTCTGTGGGATAAAGGAGGAAACAGGCTCCTAAAGTTCCCATGGTATAGACACCAACCACCAGGGTAATCATGGATATATCATTACCTCTCTGGGCCTTGACCTCCTGAAATATGAAAGAAAAAAGCTATACTAAGTCTTCTCTATGATCCCATTAGTGCAAACATTCTGTGATTCTGAGGATGTAATCTCTATTTTATAGATCTGCATTTATGTCAAGGGACATGTCATTGTAAGTTTTTCATCATCATAGCAAACTATTAAAGTAGCAGCTTGAGCAATACATTTTTATATCACAATGCAACCCGTCATCCCTCATTTATATAAATCTTATTGAAGAAATGATATTCAAAAGCCTCTCCATAGTCAAGTATAAAAAAAAATCTATAAAATTATATCCAACTGGTTAGCAGCCTGTGTCTGAGGTTTTAATAGAGTTATATTTCTTTTCTGTGTTCAGGGAAGGCTTTCCCAAATGAATATGAGGTGGGGCCCTTGATTTGACTGCCCTTTCTAAGCTGTGGGCTAAATTTATTACTGCAGCTCATGACTTATTCCCTTTATTTATTTCATTAAATATGGTTTTTATTTTCTCAGAAGCCAATATATATATATTGTCATTATGGAAATAAATATCACGGAGATAGGAATGGGATTACAGATTTAGCCCACATGAAACAAATCTAATATATGAAAACCTCCATTTAAAAGAGATATATCAATGTGAAATTATTCACTTTGCCCAAATAATTATTAATAAAATGTATTTATTTCTCAAGGATTATATGAAAGAATATTTAATATTTATTCATTCATTCAATTAAACAAATTCAATTTATGCACAATTTTTAGGATTTCATTTTAGGTCAATTTGGTTGAAGCAACTTGTGATTTTTAAATGAAAGCACATAACATTTCTATTTGATATTAGTAATTGCATTGAATTTAGAGATAATGCAAAATAAGGGGGAAAGTAAAACTAAAAGAAAGCTAAAAAGGGTAGTATAGAGCAAATAAAAGAACGGACATGTTTCCTTCTAAAACTTGAGCTGAATTTAACTGAACAGACTAAGAAAAAGTACCAAATGAACTAGGAAAAATAAATCCAAAATCTAAATAATGGTCTGATTTTGGAATTTATGGATTAAAAATGCAATCCCCTCCCCCATATACCTTTCTCTCATTTTCTCTCTTATTTTTCTCTCTCATTTCTCTGCCTCTCTCTCTCTCTCTACACACACACGCACACACCCACACACACACACGTGCATGCAGATTTATACTAAGTTCATTTATATTTTGTTTTCTATAACAGAGAAACAGATTTGGAAATTTGGTCCTTTAAAGATTTTGCTGTACTGGAAATTCAAATAGGATTGTTCCATGGATACTGAATTCCCAGTATGACAGCCTTTACAATGACCTATATTTCCATGAAAATAAATTTAAAATTTATTTTGAACGTTCTTTGTGTTAGGGGCCAGGAGGCTCTAAGGATGTAAAGAAAAGAGATATTTATTTTGGCACCTACTATGAGCTAAACACTCTGTTACTCAATTTGTGTTTGAGGCTGTTAATATTATCTGCATTTCACGGAATTAGAAATTAAAGCCTGAAGAGAACCTCTAGCAAGTACAGCAGCTGGGCCTCATACCCAACCATCAGATTTAATTCATCATTCCCCATATATTTCACTAACTCCCTCAAATGTAGTCCTAGTTTATAAGTTGCTTATCAGCTGGTGTTTTCTCATGATAGCTGATAACGTAATATAGTACTAGTGGAGCATGGTAATTGACATTAGGGAAATAGGGAGTATTGTTGGAGGAAAGTAGAGTAGGAAATGAGTATTTTTAATAAATGGAGCAGCTGGAAAGTTTTCATGGGGAAGGTAGTTTTGGAGATTGGTTCCAAAGAAATGAGAGACTTTTGACAGGTGGAGACAGGGACAACAACATTTCAGAAGAAAGGAAGGAAGTATTATAGTACTCAGTTAAGTTACTTATGCACTAAAGTACAGAGATCATCCTGGAAAAGTAAATTAGTTAGTTTTACGGGGTCTTTATGTAAAAAGCCAAGGAGTTCTTACATGTCGAAAGAGATTAGAAGTGCTGAGTTCAATAGGGGGCAATCATAATAGATGAAATACATGTGGGTGTTGGTAACCAGTGGATGTGGTGGTGTTAGGGAGAGAGAAGACCACAATGATTCAAAATTAGGATCTCAAAGCTACTACTACTACTACTACTACTACTACTACTACTACTACTATTTTTATTTTCACTGGGAAAAAGAAACCAGAACTGGTACTAGTAAAAATCTTCCTGCATGAACATATTTATGTTGCTTTTCTTCCTGAATCCTGTACTAGGGCATATACTGCAAGCAAAAAATGAACAAACAGCAACTAGCCCTCTGTACCAAATAACAAATAGCAACTAGCCCTCTGTACCAGTCCTAGTTGGAGTGGATCAAAGAGTGAATGAGGGATGAGGTAGAGACTTAGAGTAGAGACAAGTTTGTTTTTGTTGTTGTAAAAGGGAGCAAATGGGATGATATTTTGATCAAAGATGGGCACTTTTCCTATATTTTAAAGTGAAATACTTTATGGCATGATTTTATATTTATGGGAGCACATATGCAATAAATATTAGCTGACTACATTTTAAAATGGATTTTAAAAATTTTCTAAAATTGCCTGCATCTTCTGTTCTCTTTTTCAGTGTGTGTGGTATCTAGATGATACCCATATGACAGCTGGAGACTTGGTATGATGGATAAGTTAGGTCATCTCTGAAGGGTACCTACGTGTGACCATAAACCACCGTGCCCATGTGGGAAACTTTGCAGTCCTGGGGCAAAAGATATACTGCATGCTTGATAAAAAACAACTAACGGTAAGGCTTCTCTTTGGTGTACTGCAGTCTTCAGTCTTCTGTGTGTCATTCCCACTGGCAGCTCAAAGCTGTCCTTCATCCATCATTTACCTCTTGAGTGTCTGCGTTGGGTTCACTGTCATGATGAAAAACTACTGCATGTACTCAGTGGAGGAACTCAGGATTGAGTGTGAGACGTTTACATAGCTTTGGGGAAAATGTCACCCAAATGTGGGGAAAACAATTCAAGAGGCATTTTAACTATTTGTTTTAAAATGAAAATAGTGACAATGGTAAGTATTTTTTTTTTTTCAAAGGTGTTTGCTAGTTCTACAAATCCAGAGAGGCAAATTTCACTAGCCAATTTGAGATGACCTAATTTGATGATGCTCTTTCTGTTATGTTACTCAAAGTTGATCCAGCACCTCTATTCTCATGCCGGTAGCATAAGTCAGCCCCTAATACCTCTCCTCTGAATTGCTACCTCCAACACTTCATGTCCAACTTGTTTTACTTTTCTCAACTAGATTCATCTTCCTGAAACACAAATCTGATCATGTCACTATTTTTCTCAGAAACCCCAAATGATTCCCCTTTGCCTCAACAATAAGGTCTAATCTCAGTCAGTTGACAGCCTTCAGCTCCATTTATCTCCACCACTCCCTACCCCTCCCGCGGACTATCTCTTTTCAAGGAGGGTTGCCAGAGAATTCACAGGATACCCAGATTTTCAGAAAAATAAGTAATTTTTTTTTTAGTATAAATGTATCCTCAGTACTGCATGGGAAATACTCATAAAAATGATGCAATGTTTATCTTATATTTAAACTTAACTAGATGTTCTGTATTCTTATTTGCTAAATCTGGCAACCCTATTTTCATGCCCACTAGATTTATCAGATTCAAATAATCTTTGTTCGCTATATGTACCTCATGCTTTTAAGCTTTTCTGATTTTGCCAGAATGACCCCCCTAACTACCTAGATGTCATAAATTAAAGTATGGAATCTAGCACTGAAATGCAACTTCTTATTAGTCAATATAATGTAGAAGAAAGGATATACATGAGATAGTATGAGATTTACTTGGATTACTATTAGGCTCCAACTGAGCCATCTTTGGGATCTTTGGATAAATTCCTTAGCTTTTATAGGCTTCTGTTTCCTTACCTACACAATGAGGATGATAATATCAACTCTAAGTGATTATTTTAAGGTTAAGTGAAATTTTATAAAATTTCATAATATATATACAGTTCATAAGAGGGGCTCAATAAATGACAACACTTTGTCAACTTTCTCCTTATTTCAATGCTTCTTAAACTTCAGAAACCTCAAAGTCCCCCAAATAAATCTGTGGCTTCTAATGTAAGAAACACTTTTTTAAACAGTTCAAAGTAAAAGGGGTTACTGTAGGTGGTCATTTCACACCTCATGCATAAACATTAATCCGACTTAGGCAGTGAACATCTGTAGTAAAACATTGCTTACTAAGTATTTATTCTAGAATAGGATTCTATTTTTAGATTTTCAACAAAATACTTTTAGATTTTCAACAATTTCAGTGTTTAAACTGTCATAAAAAATGCTATGGGGGTTGCATGAATACACCAATAGAGTCTCATGAGAGAAACACTGCATTCTATCCGAATTGTATATATGCTTTACTCCATACTAGACAGATTGTCTTTGTACGAGCTACATGTTTGGGTCTTTGTTTCTTCTCCACGGAGCCTTCTCCAAAGCAGAAACTTATATTTATTGACTGAATTGCTAATTGATTGACTGAATAAGTAAATGTTGACCTCTCAAATTCATAAATACAGGCTTTAGACGATGACTTATGTGTATGTTTAGCCAATTTACCAGTTGTATCCAACACCCCGTCCTGGTACCACCTCTGCTGAGGAGGGAATTGGTTACATGACTTGGCCTTGGTTGACTGGAAATCTGACCTGGCTGGGATATGCTGGGTCAACCAGATTTCCTCTCACAGGATATGGGGATTGTTGTCAGTCTCTGGTGTGTGCTTAAAATTAAAGTTGCTGTCTGGCTAACCATGGGGCATTTTAACCCTGTTGAGAGGAGCAGAGAAAAGTTTTCAGCAGAGGGCGAGTGTAATGGGGCAGTCACTAAGTCAGGGCTTGGAAAAACAGCAAAGGAACCTTATAACCTCGTTTTCCATTTCCTGATTCAGTCCTGTATGGGAATAAAGCGGTCATACCTTTGATTTGTGCTTAAGGAAATTTGAGACTCTTTTTTTGCTACATGTAAGCAAATCATCACCAAGTAAAGCAACTGAGGCAAAATGAGCACTGGACTCTCCTGCCAGGAGAGTTACTGAGGAACACCTGTGGGCAGTGTGAATTTTAGAGCTGGCCATGTGCAGACTGCTGCATCAAAGGAGAGGAAGCTAAAGGAAAGCAAGAGGGAATGGTGACAGGTGAGAGAAAGGACCACTAATTGGCTAAGTGGCCATCAAAAAACGTGGGAAAATGGTCTCATAATTTTTAGTAAGTCATAGGAGAGATTCGCACCCTCTCCATTTTCCTATGAAATGTTCAGAAAACTTATAATAGTCACTAAACTTTGGGTATGGATGTCTTTTTTATAATGAATGTGTAGGACAAATATGTTGGATGTCAAGATTGGTACATGGTTTGACTAAATGCAGCAATGGGCCCAGACTTGCATCTCAAATGTGCTGTGCTGTAGCTTCAGTTCTCATGAGAAGAAAGAGGTTCACTGATAAAATTTTCATAAAACAGGCATAATAGAAAGAGCCTTAGACAAAGAACTGAAAGATATGGGAAAGCATCCAAAACCCTCATCTCTTTGTTATGTCTTGGATCATATTGGTGATAGAGTAATCCTGGAAAATACTAGAAGATTTTTTCTGAAGTTCTTATTAAGAGAATTAAAGCAGTTAATAAACAGTTACGAAGGTTAAAGGTGGTGTTTAGGTGTACAATTTAGATTATAAGCTCCTTTTGTTTCTTTGTTTTTCCAATGTCTAGCATGGCAGCAGTAACATAGGCGGTGTCACATAAGTATTATCTAAGTCAATCTCAAAGCATTCATTGACAAAGCGGATGTAAACTGTCCTCATCTACTGCAGGACAAAGGACAGGAAATAGCAACAGAATTGATTTAGGTTAGAGTCATATCTAAGAAATCAAATGGGACCCAACAGGGAGAATGGTAGCAGAAGACATTGAGTATCTCTTCCCACAGAGTCTGAAAGGATTAGATTTTGTTCTCGTTGGTGCAATATAAGTCAAGTCTAATCTTCATGAACTTGAAGATCTCTTAGCATCTTTTCTATCCCTTTAATTTTAGGGTTAAAATGAGCCTGAAATCTTGCCAGGACAGCAATTGTCTTCTGTATGGGCTTAGAAAACACTGATTCAGTAGGAAGTGTCCCTCAAATGCTCTGCAGCATATATATCGCTTGGTTGGTTTCTCAGTTGGCTACTATGAGCATATTTATTGTAAGCATTTCTGATGTATAATTCTAAAAGGCTTAAAACAATTGGTTGACCTTGCCAAAACCGGTTTGGCTCAGTGGATAGAGCGTCGGCCTGCGGACTGAAAGGTCCCAGGTTTGATTCCGGTCAAGGGCATGTATCTGGGTTGCGGGCACTTCCCCAGTGGGGGATGTGCAGGAGGCAGCTGATCGATGTTTCTCTCTCATCAATGTTTCTAACTCTCTATCTCTCTCCCTTCCTCTCTGTAAAAAATCAATAAAATATATTTAAAAAAAACAAACAAACAAACAAAAAAAACAATTGGTTGACCTGTTTTTATATCCAGTGAATCATCCTGAGGGCATAATAACGAATGTGACTTAGTGCTCTTGTGACTAATCTTATGTCGGTTGCTTTTATTTGTGGAACAATGTGAATGAATCACTCCATGCATTTCAATGACTTTACATAAATGTGTAAAAAATACATCCCAGTTTATGTGACAGCTTTTAAATTGATGGTAACATGTGGACCAGAAAATATAGTATCTATATGTTTTCTTCATAGTCTTTGTGGACAGATGACTGTTCCTCTTAGAACTGTCTTTAGTTTTTGGCAACACAGACCTCAGTTCTAGGCCCTGCATCTTAGAGGAACTGTATCTCTCTCTCTCTCTCTCTCTCTCTCTCTCTCTCTCTCTCTCTCTCTCTCTCTCACTCACACACACACACACACACACACACACACACACGCGCGCGCGCACGCACACACACACACACACACACACACACACTGCATTTATTTAAGAACATATTGTCATTCCTGTCCCTTGGTATCCAGGACTCAGCACTGGCACAGTGCAATCTGAAACCATGAACATCCAGCCTTATGACCAACACCACTCAGGCTTCAGAGAAGCCCTTCTTATCTTGCCCTGTATTTTCACAACAAAAGGTAATCAGATCCAAATGCCAGAGAGTCATACTGCTGCCAGTGTCACAGATGGGCTATGCTTTGGAAATCAGAGAGAATTGAGTGGCAAAAGCAAATAGATACAAGAAAAGGCTAATAGTTGGTAACAATCTGGGTCCAGTCATGGAAACAGAGCCATTCTAGATTTTATGGGGAAAATGTCAATGAAAGGAATTAGGGTTTACACTGTTTTGGAAAGAGCAGAGAAAGTGAATGTTGGGATGCCTGAAACTGCAAGGTTGGGGAAATAGTAATTTAATAACCTCAGCCAAGAGCACTAAAGCTTTTTGTGATTCTTAAAAGGCTTCCAGGAAAACTGCTTCAATCTCAGTATCTCTGGGAAAGTTCCTATCCACTGTCAGACTACACAAAAATATGGGTGAATGTGGAATGCCGGAAAAGTCCTTGAATACCCTCCAATTATCCATGAATCTGGTTACCATGATCTCCCAAGAATAATGATCTCTTTCCCTTTCTGCCTGAAAAATACCTTAAGAGTTTCTCTCCTCAACAAACTCTAACCTGGAACCATACAAAGTAGGGGGTCCTGAAAGAAAAGTATTTTCTGGCTACTCCTGTACATGTAAAGGAGGGGAATAAGGGCGATGCCGAGTTAATAGGCAATTCAGCTGAATTCACCCCTTTCTCAACTCAGCATCCATGTACAACACTTCTCCCTATATTTAATTTCTGAATAAAGACACATATATGTCTTGCTTCCAGCTGATATGCTGACTCTAACCTTGATTCAAGTTCAGACCCATTCATTCTGAAAGGGAAGTCACAAAGGCTCAGATGCCACTTCATCCACTTCTGATATTCCTTGACTTAATATTGAAATACATTGACTGATATGAGCATATTTTATATTTCATAGTGGAGGTTGGAGGGGAAGGTTAATTTATGAAAATATATACATATCAAATAATAAATAAAATATGGAAGATTACTAGTCTTTTTTCCCTACAATTTGTCACGTGACCATAGTTGCTATTCCTACTTCCCACTTCCACTACCATATCTCTTTGCTCTAGGCAAGTATATATAGTTTCCTGCCTAGTGGAGACACAGAATTAGTGTCTATGTTGTTGACAAATTGAGCCCTTAGAGGGTATAGCCACATTGGCTGTGGTGAATGAACAATTTTGAGTATATACATAATTTCCACAACTCCTGCATGCTTTGCTATTCATAGGATGGAACATTTTGCCTGCTTAATTGTTGGAGCCTCCTCTTAGTTTACCCTGCTATAGTTATGTGAGATACAAATATCCCTCACTTTGTGCCCATTCTGAATGATCCATCCACATTCCTCTTCTACTGAGCACATTTTCCAATTAAAAAACTAACATATTTTATTTTTTTCAGAGAGGGAAGGAGAAGGAGATAGAGAGATAAAAACATCAATGATGAGAGAGAATCATTGATCGGCTGCCTCCTGCACACCCAGACTGGGGATTGATCCAGCAACCCAGGCATGCGCCCAACTGGGAATCGAACCGTGACCTCCTGGTTCACAGGTCGAGGCTCAACCACTGAGCAATGCCGACCCGGCAGATTTTCCAATTTTTAATCTTATTCTTTTGAAACCCCTGGTCTTTTAGCTAAACTGTTAGCAATGGCACACAAATAAGTATACATTTATACTTTCATCTTTCAGGCAATCTCACCTTTTAGGCAAACCAAATAACTGCCCAAAATTCTTCCTACAGGGAGGATATCTATACATAACTAATGTCTTACATATTTAAAACTGGAATATATCTTATACAATTAAAGATAACTATTTTATCTCCTTTCAGAAAGCTTGAGGACATAGAGTTTTGACATCTGGTCAGGGATTTAAAATGATTTAATAAAAATGTTTCATTTGACTGAATGCCTCTGAGTTAGGCCTTCAGTTGAAAACTGATGAAGAGGACAATATTCAAGTGACCTGAAAACTAACGATTTCAAAAAAAGTTTGATCTTATAAAAATCTAATTTTTCTTTCTGATGAATCAGCACTTTCCACTAATCTAAAAGAAGATTAATGTGTCATGAATAGTTTGATGATATGCTGTGGGTTTGATTGTCATAAACATTAATAGAAAATTACCAGGAGGTATCAAGATAAAAATGAACCCTTACATAGGCTGAATCAGGTGCTCATAGACTAAATTGGATTGAAAGTCTTCTCAGAATTTAACCTCTTAAGGGCTAATTTGCCAAATATTTCACATATAATTAGGATGTTGCATGACAAGTAATCCCTGTGGGGAGATAACCAATGATGTACTTTGAGAGTTTCAGTGTATCCTCTCATTTTGTAGCTATAGTTTCTGAATTTTATCTATTAAATATTTCCTTTGAGGTTAAATCCAATTTTAATATATGACACAGCTATTACTGAATGGTGGTTTGACATCATGGGGTGTGATGACTGTGTTGTCAGTCAGCAAATATTGAAGAAACTAATTCCATATGCCAGGCATCCAGATGGTGATCCTAGGGGTGGAGACGTGAGGGGGTATGATGTTAGAAACCCTTGGCCTTTCAGAATGTGTGATACAATGATTGAGAATAGCAGAGGGAATAGTCATGATTACAGAGATGTCTGGGAGTAGCCAGACTAAGAATGGTTAGTTGACCAGAATCAAGTAGGGTGCTGAGAAAGATTTCCAAGTGGCCACCTGATAAGAAAGTAACTTTTCCAGGCAGAATAAAACGATGCATTCAGAAATACTATAGAAAGTGATTCTTAGAAGAACCCTGGGAAGCCTTTATATCAAGACTTGACATACTGTGGAATGTAGTTAAAGAGAGCTGCTTGGACCTGGGTTGAGATGAAAATAATTTAATTTCCTTAGGCTCCTCAGGAACTAATTCTGGTTTCAACACTGAAGGGAATAAGGTGTGGAGAATGAGAATGAAGAATAGTGCTAGATGTTGACCTACTTGAAGATGAAATGAAAAGAACTCTCAAGATTTGAATTAATTTTTTCATACCAGAGTAGATGAATATTTAGCACAGAAACTCAGCGTCTCTCACTTAACTGTTCAAAAATCCAATCCTGAGTAGATCACTATGCCTTTCCCCACCATGGCTGTTACACCCTTTCCCCCTCTCAGGTCTTCATCTTTTCCCAAGTCTTTATTCTCAAAAGATTTTCACTGAGTATTAAGAGATCATAAAAAGTGGCCACCCTCATAGAGTTATCAGAATTAAGCAAATGAAAATATAGGAACCCAGTTAAATTAGAATTTTAGATAAAGTATAATTTTTTTAAAATTATAGGTATTTCTCATGCAACATTTTTAAGCTATTTATTCTAAAAAAAGTATTCACTGTTTTTCTTACATGTAAATTTAACTAGGTGTCCTATATTTTAGTTGTCACCTAAACTCTTTAGATTCTTTCTTCAACTAATATTGTCTCTATATCTTCCTTTGTTGGTTATTTTCTCTCATGTCTAGGAAGATGTATGCCTTCTTTTTAGAACTGATCCATTGATTTGTACTCTTGATTCCATTCACTCCTACTTTTTTTTGGAAGCTTACTCTATCAGTATTTCCCCCATTTTGTACTTTAACTTCTATCTCCTCTCTTGTGATTTATCCCTCTCTCCCTCTTACTCTCTCCATTTGCTCCTTTCCCTCTATGAATAAAGTATCTCTTCTATCTAACACAGTTTTCCCTTCACGTTTTCCTCCTTCAAGCTACTTCTCTTAACTGCTAGGATGCTTAAAAGAATGATCCAAACGAATGCTTTTTTTCTTCGTAGTACCATGTTTGGTATTATAATTTTGAATTAATGTGTCTGATTCTCTAAATAATAATAATCCCCACTGTGGAGAAAGACTTGTCCAGGAGACCAGTGTATTATCTAGAAGTTTATTTCTCAAAATGGCAATTTAAGGAGAGGCCAAATGATAGTCAAGGAAGAAGTAAAGTTGGAAAACAAACACCAACACAAATAAAAATAGGTTTCAATAAAAATAGTTACCATTTATTTAAAACATCTTTGACTCTAAGTAATTGATATATATATATATATATATATATATATATATATATATATATATATATATATATATAGTTAATTTAAATCCTCACAACAACTATATATAATTTTTTATTAGTGGTTCTCAGATAAAATACTAATGTTTACTCGAGTTAAAAAACAATAGTTGCTCAAGATCACACAACTACTAAGTGATGGAGCAGACAATTGATTCCAAAGCCCATGGGGTGGGGTCATGAATAACCATCACTTAAGTAAATTAAATAAACAAGTGCCTACCCAATTGCTTATGCCAGTTTCAGTTAGCTCTTCCAGTGTATATTATCATTAGTATGATTAATATTTGCTCTAGTTATTAATTGAGTAAAGCATCAATTAATTATTAATGAAATGATTGCTTGATTGCTTGGGGGGAAAGGCAGCTTGGATCAATGAAGACTAAAATTTCTCTGTTATTCATTTTCCAGCTGACATTTTTTAATTGCCTGACTCTAAAATAACAATCTTGGCCTACTGCAAACAGTTCTGAGTCTTCTTTAATTAACTAAGCTTTTGATATCCAAGCAATTTAATGTATCATCTATATCTAAGTGTATACTCAGGAGTTAAGTAATGAAAACATAGAATTTAAAAATGTGGGCCTGGGCAGTGTCTTGGTGGCCATACAGTGGATTTTTCAAGTTCTTAGTATTTCCACCTTCAAATTTAGTTTCATTGATTTTATTCTCTTCCACCTCAAATTCAACGAATACTTATTAAACACTTACTGTGTGCATAGCCTACTTGGGTCTATGGCTGATAAAATAATAGGAAAGTTCCAGCTTTATAGAAGTAGTCGGGGAGATGAAACATTTATACCGGGTGATGGAAACCAGTGCTGAGAGCCTGAATCAGGATGGCAAGAGTGAGGATGAATAGAAGGCCCCATGAGGGAGACACAATTAGAAACTGGTGACTAATTGAATATGGTTGTCAAGAGAGCTACATCATATTAACACACAAAGGACAATTTGGAAAGAAAAAAGGAGAAGGAAAAGACTGAAACAACATCAGCAACATCGAAGAGAGAGGTTAGGAAAGCAACCATTGACCAAATTTAAACATATTTCTTCCAACATTTTAATTTTAAAGGCTCTTTTCAAAAATAAAAATTTAAATTGAATTTATTTTCTGTAATCCTTTTTCTTCCTAGTTTCATCTTTATTTCCTGTTCTAATTCTTCCCAATCATTTTCACATCAGTTTGACTATATATAAGCAAACTGTTCAAAACTGATATAATTATTGAGCTAGGTAGTATATCCTTATTATGCTTTAAAATTCAGTGAGAAGTTGATATTTTGCCTGTACTTAAAGCAAACTGATACACAATTTTTTGGGGGGGAAAGTAATGGAATAATGGAGTTTTATTTGCATGGAAGGGGGCAGGCTTTTAAAAGGAAGAGGCCATGCCCTGATCGGTTTGGCTCAGTGGATAGAGCGTTGGCCTGCGGACTGAAGGGTCCCAGGTTTGATTCCGGTCAAGGGCATGTACCTTGGTTGCGGGCACATCCCCAGTGGGGGGTGCCCAGGAGGCAGCTGATTGATGTTTCTCTCTCATGGATGTTTCTAACTCTCTATCCCTCTCCCTTCCTCTCTGTAAAAAAACCAATAAAATATATTTTAAAAAAAAAAAAAAAAAAAAGGAAGAGGCCATGAAGAGACAATGCATGGTATTTAGAGTTCAAATGATTACAAGGTAGTCCCAATTCCAATTGTATAATGTTTGGTTCAGATTTGAAAGAAACTAATAGGTTTTGATAAACAAAAAATACCTCCTTGTTTTTAATTGGTTTCACAATCTCTTTCCTTTCCAGCTCAGCAAATAGTTGTTAAATACTGTTTCTGTGCATAGCCTAATTGGTTTTATGGCAGATCAAATAATAGCAAATAATCTCCAGCATTGTTGAGATTCTCCTGTCATCCAATTACAGAGGCATCTGTTCTTTTGGATGCCATTGTAATTCATAGCTGTTATTAGGAAGGTCTACTACTCATCTTGGGTAACAAGCTCTTTGAGAATTATAGAGCTTTTCCCGGCTGAGGCAATGCATGGCAAATTTTAGTTTTATTCCCTTTAAGTTCCTTCTTTTAGTCCATCATTCCTTAAGAGGTGCAGATTTGACTAAGTTTACATTATGATTTTCACATTCAGCAGTATTAATTTGATTTCATAATGGGGTAGAGTCATGTGACTTTTCCAGTTGCAGCTCTAGTGCAGTGGTTCTCAACCTTCCTATTGCCGTGACCCTTCAATACAGTTCTTCATATTGTGGTGACCCCCAATTTCATTGTTACAAATTGAAAATAATTAAAGCATAGTGATTAATCACAAAAACAATATGTAATTATATATGTGTTTTCCGATGGTCTTAGGTGACCCCTGTGAAAGGGTCATTCAACCCCCCAAGGGTCGCGACCCACAGGTTGAGAACCGATGCTCTAGTGCATATGATATTGGGCACATGCAAATCTTGCAGTTAGCTTCATTATTCTGTATCTGGCAAATCTTTCCACTCAGCAAACTAACTTATAAACCAAGGGCAGAGATCCCAGGTAATGCTTGATTGTGGTTATCAGAACAGTGGTTTGCTCTCTACAAGGGTATTGCAGTGACAGTGGGCAGATCAGCAAGGATATTAGTTTATTTCTGTCCATGTACAGAATGGGTTCCTCCTTAAGAGGCAAGAATTATTTCTAGCACTGTGTCTTTTTGTGTAATAACTTTATTGAGATATAGTTCATCCACCATACAATCTACCCATTTAAAGTGTATAATTCAATAGTTTTTAGTATATTCAACAAGTTGCACAACTATCACCACAAACAACTTTAGAATTCTTTCATCACCTCCCAAAAGAAACCCTGTCCTTCTTGGCCATTATCTCCTAATCCCTCCATCCACTCCAGCCTTGAGCAACTATAATAAACGTTCTGTTTCAATAAATTTTCCTATTCTGGATACCTACACTAATAAAAGAGAAACATACAAATTGGTGTCACTCCGCTCTGCCCACCAGCCAATCAGATGAGTATGCAAATTAACCCAACAAAGATGGCGGTTAATTTGCATATGCAGGCGCAGAGGGAAGACTGAAGAAGACTGAAGATGACTGAAGACTGAAGAGGCTTGGCTTCTCTGTTGCGGCTGGAGCAAAGGCCTGGGTCCCAGGTGCTGGAGGAAAACCAGTGCTGGCAGCCAGGGGAAGGAAGGCCTATTGCACAAATCCTATAATATGTAGTCTTTTGTAACTAGCTTCTTTCACTTAGCATGTTTTAAAAGTTGATCCATTTTGTAGTATATATCAGTAATTTATTGCTTTTTATGGCCAAAAAATATTCTGGGATATCTGTATGAATGTTTCACATTTTGTTTATCCATTTAACCTAAAAGGGTAAAAAAAGAGACGTTTTCTCTCCCCTACATAAGCAAGCTGGGATTTTAAGGTAAGATGGGATAACATCTTATAATTAATTATTCTCACAAATACCCCAAAAGACAGAGTCAACACAAGATAATTTTTAAAATGTTTTTATTGATTTTTAGCGAGAGAGGCAGGGAGAGGGAGATAGAAACATCGATTGGCTGCCTCCTGCATGTCCCCTACTGGGGATTAAGCCCAAACCCAGGGATGTGCCCTGGCCAGAAATGAAACAGGTGAAAAGTACATCACCCACTCATGTCTGGATCAGGACAAATGATATTTATTTACTACAGTACCAGCCACAGCATTTGACATGTCTGTAGTTTTCCAGTAAGTAGAATTTCTATAATTTGGGGGGAAGACTCCTTCTTGGTCTAAATTTCTGAGACACGTATTGTCTTTGAAAGTTGGTTGGCCATTTCCTCTAAAACATTGTGTAATCCTTTTTCCCTTACTCTGTAGCCTCTTGGAATCTTATATACTTGACCCTTGCTAATGAACTGTGTACAATTCTGATATCCTTTCCATAAACCTTGTGTCCTTCTGCCACAACTCTCCCTTCCTGCATTGATTTTTTTTTGTATTTGTTGTTGAGGGGAGGCTTCTGACTGAAAGTATAAAATTAGTCAATGTTTAGAAGTAATGAAAATAAATAGATTGGATTCCTTGTCCAATGTTGACTAGGAACCTAATAAAGCTTCCAAAAGCCTGCCAAAAAATAAGGGATGAGCTCTTGTCCAACAGACCTTGGAAGAGAAAAGTGACTACCATTGGCAGTTGGAACAGATGGCGTTCTAAGCATGACAGATTCCCCACCACTCTAAGTAGAATCAATATCCAGCAGCAAGAAGTAAATTAGCTGGCAGTGGGTGAGAAGTCTGCCTATTTGTTTGATTTAGGTATTGGTTGATTTGCATAGTTTTGCCATGATACTTTGTTTCAGTTCATTACTTTTGACCAGATCCAATTGCAACCATCTCAAGGATTCTGTAATGACTGGCTCACTGAAATAAAACTGGAATAATTTTTAAAAGAATGAGCAAAAGAATTGAAGGGGCCAAACTATATCTCCATGTTGGCTTTCTTCCTCTATGGATATTCAGAAAAGGCAATTTCATGGGCAGTACTTTTCTGAGAAAAAGTTGCAAAGTAGATGGAGGAGGATGAGAAAGTATATGGAGAAAATACCAATATTTGTTATGAGTTGACTTTATGCCTGGTGTTTTCTAACTGGAATTCTTTTCATTCTTATAGCAGATCACATGCATAGTAAATGACAAAGTCTATGAGTCTAAAAGCCATGCTTTTTTTTAACCTTTCAGCTACATTATGTCATGCTTGATCTTTCATTTGCACAGGGCTACTAGTGTTACATAAAAGTAATGCTTACATATTGTTGTAAATACTTTAATGGGAAAGAGGTGCCATGGCAGAGAATTGTGGAAAAGACATGAGATGGTAGGTGAGGGAACCCACTTTAGACAGGAAAGATCTGTCCAAGGAGTTGACACTGATGCTAAGATCTCAGGATAAGTGTGAGCCAGATAGAAGGTGGAAAGAACATTCCAAGCGGAGGGAACAGCATGCATGAAGGACCTAAGGTGAGAAAGGGCTTAGTGGGTGTAAGGGCCTAAAAGATGTCCAAGAAGCCTGGGAAGATTGCAGAGGAAGGACTTGTATCTTAGGGATCCATTGGCAGCCACCTGGAAGGAAACATGAGTTTTATTTCCAGTGCAATGGGAAACCACCAGGGAGTTTAAGAGCAGGAGCCTCATGATCTGATCCACACTTTAAAATTATCTTCTGGCTGACTCATGAAGAAGAATCATGGTAAGGTAGAGCGTAGAAGCATTGGTTTATATGAGAAATAATGGTGTGGTGGAAAGTTAAATTAATGGATTAAGATATATTTTAGAGAAAAATGAGAAAATATTAATAAATTGAATATGGGATGTTGTGGAAAGAAATCAATCCTGGATGACTCCCTGATTACTGGATTGAGCATTTGGATGGACTATGTAAGGTACCATTTACTAAGAAGGTAAAGACTTGGGATAAAGTGAGTGGAGGAGGGTTAAGCTACTAAGGATTCAGTTGTGGGCATGCTACGTTTGAGATGCCTATGAGGCATCAAAATGGATATTTCGGGTAGGTAATGGGATATGTGTAAGTTTAAAGATGAGAGCAATGATCTGTGTATCAGAAATAAATTTTGGAGTTGATGGCACATAAATGATTTATAGTCTTCATAAAGGGTGAGATAATGTAGGGAATAAAATAGCCAGGGGAAAGGAAAGCAAACCCTTTACAGCGTCCTGAGGAACTCCAAACTTTGGATTTCAGGTGGATGAGAAAGAGGCCTTGGGGCTGAAGTGAGAATTCTCCTGTTATGATGACATAATTTCTGGTTACATTTTCACAGTGACATTTAGAAATACAAAATAAGAACAGTTTTCATTTATAAAGCACTTACTGTGACAGCTAGGTGTACCAGTTAATTAGTACAAGGGCTCTGCCGACATCACCTATTGAATTCTCATAACGATCATTTGTGTCAGGCACTACTGTCATCAGCCTAGTTTATAGTTGAGGAACCTGAGCCTCAGACAGGATAACAGACCTGCCCAAGGTCACACATGGAGGCAGGTTTCGAAGCCAAGCCATGGGCTCTAGAGCTGCACTAAACTATGATGTTATTTTACCTCCTCAAATGCTCTTTACCTACAGGATAGTGTACTGCCCTAATTGGAAAAGGTTATGGATTCAGGCTAAGTTCAGAGGTGCTCATGACTTATCCATAAGTCTATCTTGGCACTGTCTGTATTGAGGCATGAAATATGATTCACCATATGGGGGAAAAGTCAGAATGCACAAGTGTGGTCGAAAGATGAAGTCTCACAGCATTGTCTGTTCTTCTGATAATTTTATGATCAGCCTTCGGGATTCCAGTCCTGGTGATAGAGTGAGGGAGACTCAAGAAAAATAGGTCAGTTCCTCCATGCTCCCTCTCAGACAGCAGGAGCACAAGGCAACGTGGATTTGAGAACACAGGCAACCAAGTGTCACACAGAGGATGGTGCCTCCTCATTTCTGGTGGGTCTACAGCATGGTTCCGGGTCTGGAGGGCTCAGACACAGAGTCTGAGGCAGAGGTGAAAGCTGTCATATCTTAGATGCTCTGTAAGTTTTGAGGTAGCAGGTCATGGAGACAGCTGCTTTCATGATGGCAGCATATGTGTTGTAGCAGCTTCCTGGATTCTGTGTCAGCTTTTTATCATTTTGGGGGATATTTGTGGATTTTCAGGATTGGCAGATTATCTGGGAAATGGAACTAGGAGAGGGAAAATTATCTATAAACCATGTGTGTCAGTTAGTAAGTGATTTTTTTCTCGGTTCCAAACTCATCCTTCTGTATTTGTGATGCCAGACAGGGAAGGACTCCAAAACCATGTTAACCGCTGGCTGGCACAGTGTTAGGCGCTGCTAATGAAAGATGCTCGAGGGAGACTGCAAAGCTGATGGAGAGTAGAAACTTGCTTCTTTGTGTCTGTTTCTTGCAAACTCCCTGTCTGCTTGCTGTTCTTGGAGGTATTGCCCCAGCCTTGTCAGTCCAGCTTCGCAGGACCTTCCTGTAACAGCAGCTGAATCCAGTTTAAAATGTCCTAGTACTCGGAGAATAAGTTTCTTTGGCTCATTGAGCCAGAGTCCCCTCCTTAAAATCTGGGTTCTAGATTCATGGGGTCTTTCTCTAGGCTCCGATACCTTGCCCCTGGCTCTGGCCCCATCTTTTCCAACAGTCCTTCCTCAGATATCTGAGTCTCAGCTTCACAACATTCCTTTGTAAGTTTTAATACTTCCAAGAGTTTCTCTTTGTTCCCTGACTGTGAGATGATAGCTGCCTATTGCAGGTGGTACTCCTATTGTCCTGTGAAATCCCTTCCTCTCCTCTCCGCTGCCTAGCTAATAGCTAGTTAACACATCATTACATTGAATCCTCTCTGTTCAGATAATTGGACTCTGATGGATACACCATGTGTGTTTACAAGAACTCATTGAACACCTGGGCAGGGAGGACACTGCCAGGAATGTTTGTGTATGGAATTCAGGAATACCATTATTGTAACCCCACATTTGACTTCCTGTTGGATGTGTCCAACACACCTGCATTAATTTGTGCACCACGGAATCGAGCTCCCTGTTCTGGCCACACCCATTGGAGGAGTTCTTTTCCCATTGGGAAATAAAAACCACTTACCAGAGATGTTTAAAGTACACATGGGGTTCTCTTTGTGCTGCTTTGTACTTCTTCGGTGACATTTGCTTACACACCGTAGACTGAAAGCCTACTGTTGTTAGACATGTGACCCTTAACCGGCTACATTCAAGTTTACATCTTAGATTTCTCTTCACTGAGGTACATGGTGCGAGGAGAAAACTCTGATGGTCTCATACAAGGTATAACACTGTATGATGACTTTCTTAGTAATTGCAGAAAATAATTAAGAAGTACTGTATGTTTGAGGGGATAGTTGTTGATGAGAGACTGTATTAGTTTTCTATTGCTGCATAACAAACCAACATAAGAACAACACCCATTTCTGACTTCACAGTTTCTAGGGTCAGGAATCCAGGCATGGTTGGCAGTGTCCTCTGGTTTGGTTAGGTGCTCGCTAGGCCACAGTCAAGGTGTCAGCTGCTATTGGGGTCTCTTCTGACACTCAAAGTCCTCTTCCAAGCTCGCTGGTTGCCGGCAGATTCAGTCTCCTGTGGCCCTAGAACTAAGGTCCTGCTCTTTGGCTGACTGTCATTGTCAGATCCTAGACGCAGTCTGCCAATCCCTGCTGGTTGGCCTTCCCCACAAGACAGTTTGCTTCTCTCATGGCAGGAACATTCCTTTTACTTCCAATATCTTTCTTCAGGACAGATCCAGCCCCTTTTATAGGCTCACCTGGTCAGGTCATGCCTACCCAGGAAAACCTCTTTGGTTAACTCAATGTCTACTTATTTAGGACCTTAATTACATCTGCAAAGTCCTGTCCCTTAGTTATATAATGTAACCTAATCATGGGAGTGAACTAGATCATATTCACAGCCAATATTTGAGGGAAGAAAATTACATATGGAGTGGACACGGAGTGAACATCTTGGGGACTACCTTAAAATTCTGCCTGCCACAGGACCAGAGTTAGCTACCAGGCTGGGACAGCTGAAGCCTCTGGAGGGTGCTTGGGATCACCTGGGCATGGTTAATTTGAATGTCTCTCATTTGATATGTAGATTGGAAGCAAAGCCAATCCAAGTGACCTTCTTTTCACCTTCCTCCAAAGTAGACCACAGCTGCTCTGGAACTGAACTACAGGACCACACACTGAGCAGTTGCTCTGGCAACCAACACATATTCTATCCCATTTGAGCACTGTTAAAGTGGGTTTTGCAATGGCATTGCTAAGAAGAGTTGAAACTAAAATGTTGCAGCATGTCAAAATCCCAGAGGTGGCAGAAGCTCAAAGTCAGTGATTGAAGAGCCAGCACAAGCCTTTGTACTTAATATCAGTTCACAGTATAGACTCATTATGATTTGTTGTTCAAAGCATGCCTCATTCTATCACCATTACTGGTTTACTAACCAGTACTTTACATATCTATATCTATTATCTATATCTATATCTATCTATATCTATATCTATATCTATATCTATATCTATACCTATATCTATATCTATATCTATATCTATACCTATATCTATATCTATATATCTATAGATATATATGTACACATATATCTCTATCTCTATCTCTATCTCTATATATTTATCAGATATATATGAGGTATGCTGCAGATATTTGTTAAATTAAATCAAAGTTGCCTTTTCAAAATAGCCATTTATTACATATCTGAAGCTCTGCAAAATTTGAATTCCCATGACCCCAAGTTACTCCAGACCCCTTTTAAATAGTATATTAAAGGTATAAAACATCAAATTACCTTTTTTGTCCAGCCAATTATATTCTGACTAAAGTGACCTCCGCACCTTCAGAAATCATGCATGTTTGTTAAGCAGTAAGTTCTATAATTATTCACTATATTATTCATAAGAGTGAACAACTTACTTTTAGTCATCCAGATGGGGAAAAAATCACCCATAGTTCTGCAGTGAATTGCTGAGGGTGTTTCATTCTCATGGTGCACATGAGTAATCTGTGTACAAAAAAGATACAGGGAAAGCATCAGTAATCCTTTGAGGCTGCAATGATTGCCCACTGTTCTTGTCAGTCCGGTTCCCAGGACCCATATTTGCTACACTGTTCCACAGAATATTAGTTCCTTCTGGTTAATCACTGTTCCTGACAAAAAGGTTTCTACTGCCCAAAATTGGGAAATTAGCACATTTTGTCCTCCCTTGTAAGAATCACAGTTTACATTAGGTGTTGAAAAACTCTACACATTCATGAAGATAGGCGCTTAACCCAGCATTTCCTGAACTCATTTGACCACAGACACTAATTTTTCCCCTCAGTGACTCTGTAGATCACCTACTAGTACCCAAGAAAACGATGCTCCTGGAATACACTTGGAGGGATGCTATCCAGCTTAACAAGGCACTTGATAACAAGGGTTGTTGTATTCATGTCCTCTAAGCACAGTTCTTCTAATTGGAGTGGGTAAATTTCGGAATAAACATTGAGTGGGCATTTGCTCTATGTAAGACACTACACAATATTGCTTTTTAAAAAAATATGTTTTTATTGATTTTAGAGAGAGAGGTAGGGAGAGGGAGAGAGAGATAGAAACATCAATGAGAAACATCAACATAGATGGGCTGCCTCCTTCATGCCCCCTACTGGGGATTGAACCTACAACCCAGGCATGTGCCCTGACCAAGAATCGAACCCTTGATCTCTTGGTGCATGGGTTGACAGTCAACCACTGAGCCACATCGGCTAAGCTGCACACTATCTCTTTTTAACCTTTAGTTCCCCCTATAAAACAGATAATCTGACTGCTATTTTACAGATGCAGATACTGGAAATTCAAGGAAATAATATTCTCAGGCACCTACCTAACCTGTCAAACTCTTGGCTCCATGAAAGTATTAATATGTACTCTCTCCTAAAACACAAAACTGCTGACAATACACGTTTGTACTTTTTATTTAAGAAGTATAACTTCCATGAAAGAGTTCTGGAGAGGTCCTTGGTAGAAAATTAAGAGTCCATTTATGTCACCAAAGGAGGCTTTGAATATCTTATGGGGGCAGAGACACACGGATGTGCTTATTAGTCAGAGGGACATGGAGGTTGGGATTGAGGAGCATCAGTTGAACCAGATGTCAGACCCGAGTACCCTCAGCCTCCTTGGATGAGATGACCACTCCCAGTTCCTGAAAAGAAACAGGTCCCAGGTATTGTCAGTGCTCTGATTCTATTGCTTAGATCCTACTTGAATACAGGTCTTCTTGTAAGATTTTGATTGAATTTGTGCCCACTTGAATTTTCTCCATAAAGAAAAGATTTGGAAACAGCCTAAGTGCCCATCAGCAGATGAGTGGATTAAAAAACTGTGGTACATCTACACAATGGAATACTATGCAGTGGTAAAAAAGAAGAAATTCTTACCATTTGCAATAGCATGGATGGAACTGGAGAGCATTCTGCTAAGTGAAATAAGCCAGTCAGCGAAAGATAAATATCACATGATCTCACTCATTTATGGAATATGATGAACAACATAAACTATGAACAAAAACAGATCCAAAGACAGAGAAGCATCGATCAGACCGTCAAACCTCAGAGGGAAGGTAGGGGATGGCAGGGGTAAGGGGGAGAGATCAACCAAAGGACTTGTATGCATGCATATAAGCCTAACCAATGGACACAGACACCAGGAAGGTGAGGGCATGAGTGGGGGGTGGGGAGGTGGGGGACAATGGGGGGGGGTAAGGACATATATGTAATACTTTAATTAATAAAGAAAAAAATAAATGAAAAAATAAAACCTAAAAAATAAAAGAAAAAAGAAGTAATCTTTGCCACACACATCAGCAATAGTTGGTAAATACTTAAAAAGATTTTATTTCCCTGAAGTGTACTGTACACAGAACAATTTACAAAAATAAGTTCTTAGGGAGAAAAACCCTTGTAGTTAGCTGACTGAGGACTCCAATGTCTTCTCAGTACTATATCTTAAACTTTTTTGGAAAAATTGTTTGTGTTATAACCTGCTGGACTTATTTTCAATAATGGTGTTAATAAAAGGTGGTTTGTTGAGAGTCATGGTTTTATTTATTTTGGTGAATAGGAAGAGTAATATTAATGTCTAAAAATTGCACAATAAAAAATCAGGGTGTTTATTTTTTCCATGAGTGTTTTGTATTGAGTTGGTCCACATCTCAAGTGTTGCTCAATTTCAACTATCCTGCAGGGCATTTAATCAAGATGAACTTTAAGCTGAAACTGGTTTGGCTCAGTGGATAGAGCATCGGCCTGCGGACTGAAAGGTCCCAGGTTCGATTCCAGTCAAGGGCATGTACCTGGGTTGCGGGCACATCCCCAGTGGGAGATGTGCAGGAGGCAGCTGATCGATGTTTCTCTCTCATCGATGTTTCTAACTCTCTATCTCTCTACCTTCCTCTCTGTAAAAAATCAATAAAATATATATATATATATAAAAAAAAAGATGAACTTTAAAATAGCACACTGTGGTGTTAACCAAATACTATTATTATGGAAACTGATGAAGAGTACTTTAGCTGAATTATTTGTAACCAGAAATGCTCCAGATATAAGCTCATTGACCACTTTCTTTAGGCAAATGCCTATTACCTTGTCATTGATGAACTGTACACAGCCAACCACAGCAAGAAAATCCCCCAGAAAACACTTCATCATACTCTGGCCATTCCTCCCATCAAGCAAGAATGTATACCATTTTAGGATACTTATTTTGTGTATATACTGTAATTGTATACATGAAGGCTCTATTACTTTCTATTAAGATTTATGGCTTCTGAAGTGGATTGGCCACCTAGGTAACAGACTGTATCATTTTCTCCCATGGTATGATAAGGTATGAGTATATTTATGTGTGTGGTTCAATGAGGTGGGTCTCATTCATGGCCGCTCATTAAAATTCCCTGGGAACATAAAAATGAAGAGAAATCTTATATTAAGAGAACAATTAAATCAGAATATCTAGAGTGGAGGTGGGGTGAGGGTATAATTATTCACTATTTATTTATTTTTAAAGTTTTTATTATGGAAAATTTTTGACATATCTATGTAGTAGAAAAAATATAATGATATAATGAATCCAAAAGATAATGGAGCTATCACTTAGCTTCTACCAGCTCATTGATAAACTTGTTTCATCTCCACCCCATTCAACCCCACATTCACTGCCTTCTTCTCTTGGATTATTTGGACACAGTTCCAATAGCATGTAATTTTAATTGTACATACTGTAATTCACTAACACCTTAACTTAATTCCTTTAAATAATTCCTTTAAATAATCAAGTATCCTGTCTATGATCACACTTCACCAATTGTCTCATATTTTTTATAGTTTGTTGGCTCAAATCAGGATTCAAATAAGGAAAATTCATTGAGATGCCTTAATGTGTCTCTTACATCCCTGCCAATCTAAAGATTACCTCGCCCATCTCTTTTTCTTTCTTGCAATTTAAAAAAGAGACCGAGGCATTCATATTGTGGAAATTTCCAAATGGTTATGAGTGATTGGATTTATGTGACATCATTTAACATGTTTCTCTGTTCCCTGAAATTCTGTTAAAGCTATAAGACTGATATAATTTAGGTAGGATCACTTTGGAAAGACTAATTAGTAGAAGTTGGGCACATCCATCATCAGGTGAAACATTTCTGGTTGTTTTTCTTATTGCCATATTAACCGTCTATGAAGATCAATGCTTACATTAATTTTTTTAAGGTTTGCAAGATGGTGATATTTAAATTCATTTATCCTTTCTTACCTACTAGTTGGGATACTTCCATAATGAGAAGCTTTTCTTCATCAACTATTTAATTACACTGAAATACAGTTTGTACCTTGAAGAAAAATGTTTAATTATTCCTTTATTTACGAATTTTCAAATAATGAGGTGGTTCCCTTTTATATTCTAATAAGGTGCATTTTTATGGTATTATTAAGAATGCATGAATTTATTTCACTTAGCATAATGCTCTCCAGTTCCATCCATGCTGTTGCAAATGGTAAAAGTTCCTTCTTTTTAATAGAAGTATAGCATTCCATTGTATATATGTACCACAGTTTTTTAATCCACTCATCTGCTGATGGGTGCTTAGGTTGTTTTCAAATCTTAGGTATTGTAAATTGTGCTGCTATGAACATAGGTGTGCATATATCCTTTCTGACTGGTGTTTCTGGTTTCTTGGGATATATTCCTAGAAGTGGGATTACTGGGTCAAATGGGAGTTCCAGTCAGAGAAAGATAAATATCACATACTCTCACTCATATGTGGGATATAATGATCGACATAATTTGGTGAACAAGAATAGATCCAGAGACAAATGGCAGGGGTGCCATGAAGGGCAACCAGGCTGGCAGGGGGGGCTGTTGGGGGTGACCAGGCCAGCAGAGGGCGGGCAGTTGGAGGCAACCAGTCTGGCAGGGGTGGCAGTAAGAGGCGACCAGGCTGGGAGGGGGCAGTTAGGGGTAACCAGGACAGCAGGGCAGTGCAGTTGGGGGTGACCAGGCCAGCAGGGAGGGAAGTAAGAGGTGACCAGGCCAGCAGGTGTGGCAGTAAGGGATGACCAGGCTGGCAGGGCGGGGGCAGTTGGAGGTGACCTGGCCAGCAGCGGGGGGGGCAGTTAAGGATGATCAGGCTGGCAGAGGGGGGCAGTTAGGGGCAACCAGGCAGGCAGGCAGGCAGATGAGCAATTAGGAGCCAGCAGTCCAGGATTGTGAAAGGGATGTCCGACTCCCAATTTAGGCTCGATCCCTGGTCATCCCCTGAGGGGTCCTGGATTGGAGAGGGTTCAGGCTGGGCTGAGGGGACTTTCCTCTCTGTGCACAAATTTTGTGCACCGGGCCTCTAGTTGCCATACAAAACTGAGTAATTTAAAGTGTTCAATTCAGTACATTTTGACATATGCATACACTGAGTACCCATCAGCACAATTAATAGAATGGACCTGTCTGTCACCCTAAGACTTTGCTCCTGTTCCTTTGTGATCTATGTAATCCTTGCCTGTTTCCCCTCCCCCTCTGTCTCCAGGCAACCACAGATTGGCTTCCTGTTATTATACACTAGAAGCCCAATGCACGAAATTCGTGCAAGAGTAGGCCTTAGCAGCCCCAGCTTCGTCCGGAAGGTCGTCCAGATGGTTATTCTGCTATTTGGTCGATTTGCATAGTACACTTTTATTACTATAGATTAGTTGAATTTTCTATTAATTGAATTATGCATCCTGTACTCTTTTTTTCTGATTTCTTTCCCTCAGTATTATTTTGAGATTCCCTCATGTTGTAGTGTCTACCAATAGTTCATTCTTTCTTATTCCTCTTGCTCTCTGGCTACTTCCTATTTGTTTCCTACTATCAGAAATCTTGAAATTGACTAGTAATTTCTTCCCTTTCTCCATCATCTACTTTAAATAATATCTTATTTACTCTCAGATAGTACCAAAAGGCAATCAGTGAGCTCATTCTCCTGTTCTCCTTCCCCCCCATTTTATTATAGTCACACATACCTTTTCTATTATAATCATCATTTTCCTCAGTTCTATAGGTGAAAATATGTGTAATATTCACTGACAGATCTTACATGGATGTTTCTCTTGTCACTCTGGTTGTCCAAAGCTTGCTTTAATAGAGAAACAGCATTCTGTTTTTTGTTGTTGTTGTTTTTTGAGGGCTGTTGTAGCTGATGTTTGCTTGTTTGCTTGGCAGATTGATAACAGTCGTGCCTGTTTTACTTGGAGTTATGTTTGGCTGGATAGTACACAGTGGTTCACACTTTCTTTTCCTTCAGTATTTTGCACATGTTACTTCATTTTCTTCTGACGTAAAGTCATAAGATCTGATGGCAGCCTGATTTTCTTTTTCTTCCAGGTGACTTTGGGGAGGGGAGTGCTGCTTGATATCTACAGGAATCTCTTTTTCTTTAAGTGAAATTATTTCACTAGAATATGACATGGCTGTCCTATGATGATTTTCCCATATATGTGACATATCCTTTCAATATGAAGTTTCAAGTCTTTTTATTTTATTTATTTTTAAGTTTTCAGGGAGGGTTTCTTGATTGACAATCTTTAGTATTTGTTGTTTTCCTTTGTTTTGATTTTCTCCAGGGGCGCCTATAACAGTATGCCAAATCTCCTTTGCTTACCTTCTATAGCTATCTCTTTCTCAAGGATATTTTTAACCTTTTCCTATGTTTCTTACTGATTTTAAAACTTTCCTTCTTTCCACTATTTCTCTTAAGGCATTACCCATGTGCCTATTCGCTTTTGATTGATTTCAGGTTAATCTTCATTTCTAGAATGGTTTTCTCTTCTATTCATGTTTATTCTTGAGCTTGTCCCCTGTCACTTCATAGCTTTCATTTGCCAATTCTGTTTTTCTGCTTTTCTTTTATAGCTTCTATCACTTTCTTATGTGTGGAGAGCGGCTACAGTGTTTGGACAGGATCAAGCCTTGCACTGACGAGAGGGCACGGTCCTCTTGTGGCAAAGCCACATACAAGTCCCAGCTTGGAGGGCAAAGCCCGCCCAGCACAATTATAGCCAAAGGCTATGGTTGTATGTAAGCTTGACCTTATAGTCCGACCTTGTAGTCCTAGGTAGCTGAGGGATGTGGACTGCAGGAGGTACAGCAAGTGCTGCCAAAACAAAGCTTGATAAAGTTCAGAGAATTGCAATAACAGGAAAGAAGCAGATTTGAAACTCGAAAGAACATTGTAAATATCTTGACCACTCTCTTGTTTTTTTGTGTGTGATCTGACTATAAATAAAGATTTGGTTTACAGGCGGGGTCACTCTGTCCTCATTCAGGCGGCGCAGTGATCCACCTGGCCCCAACTATATCCTCTTGTCTGTTTTCTTTAATTCTTCACCGCCCCTCCTCAGGTTTATCACTGGTGGTACTGGACACGGTTCACTTATGAATATTTTTACTTTTCCACCCCCCGGAAATTATTGGAGTAGAGTTTAGTGGACATATGCTTCTAGAGAGTCTCTATGATAGTCCTCTTCTCATTTATTTTTTTAATAATAACTTTGTATGGAATTCAACACACTCCTCTTTTGCAGATGTTTAAGAAAAGTAATTTTCCCTATATTTTAGACAGGAAGTGTGAGCTTGAAAGCTCTTCTAGATTCAGAGCTTTAGATGATTTTTATTTTTAAAGCAGAGTGGTTTCTTAGGTCTGACTCCTCTGTACCCTTCCTCCACTTTCATCTGGATTTCCTTTTTCCTTGGCTCTATTGTACTGTCCTGTTCAATTGTAGTCTTCTCAGGGTGGGGAATTGCTTTGTGTGGGAGCTTTTTTTAAAAAATTCATTTTGAAAATTCAGAGGGCTCCCGTGGCCCATGACATACCTAATCTTACAATGGCCCCACCCCCACGTTCCTATGACATGCCCAGGAAGCTCTCCTGATTTCCTCAGTTGTTTCCAGCTTGGCCTCACACTGTGAAGTGAGTGTCTGGGCCCTTTGGGACCCCCTGGTTCTCAGAGCCAGTTGACACTACTTTGCCTTCTTGCTCGTCCTTCCACATAGATGTGGCTACTTGAGTGCATATTTGCTGCTGGTGATGTTTCCACTTTCCTGCTCATATTTTGGGGTTCACGCAGGCTCCTAGGTTTGTTGTAGCTGTGCCTGTGGGAGTTTGGATTTGTTCTATCAGATGTGGCTGGAGGGGAGAGGGTTTCTGGGATATTTAAAAAGTCAGTTTTCCACTGTCACTCTTCCCAGGTTCTTATTTCTTTTTAACAAGTGTCCCTGGTGATGATAAAGCGCAGCCAGAGTTGAGAAGCTAGAAGCTCTGAGTCCTTGATCTACCTCCATCACTTTCTGGCATTGTCACTTTTTAAAAATATATATTTTTATTGATTTCAGAGAGGAAGGGAGAGGGAGAGAGAGAGAAAAAAAATCAATGATGAGAGAGAATCATTGATTGGCTACCTCCTGCAAGCCCCCTGCTGGGTATCCACCCTGAAACCTTGACTGGAATCGAACTCGGGAGCCAAACCGGCTAGAGCTGGCATTGTCACTTTTAAAAGTCACTTAAATGATTCGAACTTCAATTTTCTTATCAATAAAATGATCACAATAATATATATATATGTATACTGCCTTCCTCATAGAGTTGATGTATCAATCAAGATTTATGTACGAAAAAAAATTCTTAGAAAATTTTATATAGTCTGTGTGTTCCTAAATGAACACCGACAGCAGCAGCAACCATGCCTTTGATCCACATACCAAGTGCTGTGGGGACATTGCAGAGGTGAGGGCAGTGCTTACATTTCCTGCTAAGGAAATCCAAGGTCTTGCATTATTTTGAGACACTGTTTTCTCTTGGTCCAACGCAGTGGTTCGAAAGGTCTGCCCTGTGTGTTGTGGACCAGGAGGGCTGGAGGTCAAGCCTGCTGGGCTCTGATTCAGCCAGCACTGCTTTGGACTTTCTCCGTTTTACATTTGTTTTTCTACAGATGATTGTCGTCTATGTAAAAGAGTTCCTCAACAACAACAACAAATTGGTTTAGAAATATCCTGTATTTGGCAATCCCTAATTTCAGCACACGCTATGAAGCGACATTTTATTTCCCCTTCAGTGCATTTTCTATCAAACACAATACATGTTAGCGCATCTCTATACGAACCTTCAAAATACTGAACCCGCAATGGATCCACATTACCTGCTTCTAATACTAACCTGATTATTGTATGTCGAAGGGGAATTTTTTTATTTTACCAATTCCTGGTATCCTGATCATTTCAGGCAAATTCTGGAAAGAGTTAAGTTTTAATTTTCCATCATCGACCTTTCCTTCTGCACTCCTCTCCGTATCCTCATGCACCTCTCCTTCTGGCCTCTGATGACTTCAGGTTATACCTTCATACCATTTCAACCGAGGGGCAGAGCAAAGGTTGGGTCCTCTAAAGTGATTGACTGACCTCCCCTGGCTGAAAATTATAGTCTCCATTCCACAAAGCAGCTGATCTTTGTAAGCCATTAGAAAATAAATATAATTAAACCAGTTTAGTCCAGTGGGTGACTGATGGTCCATTACCATCCCACAGCTATGAATATTTTTAAAGAGGATGTTTGAATTGCTAATTAAATAATTTTAAACACCATTGCTAAAAAATGGGGGGAAAACAAAATATCAGTCCCTATCAGAGATGTATTTTGCACAGATGAGCTCACAAGTGGGTCCCTGTGTTAGGACCACTGCAAAGCATGCTGTTCATATTATAGAAAGTGCCACCATGCAGAAGGTGTCCCCTCGTGCTGCATCACTCAGTGGCCCTGACTAAGGTAATTCCATTACACATTTTCTTGCTTTCCCTACACTGTGCCTCATAGATTACTTCAAAGCATTAAATTTCACAGTGTCCCCTCAGACCGTAGAGCAGGTCACTTGTAAATATAAGCTCTTTTATAAGTCAGATGGATTGAATTGGGGGCTGTCTCTTTTGAACTCTCAAGCAAAGCTTGCCAGTTGTGTACCCCAACATCCATTCTCTCTTAACTCCCTAATTAAAGGAGCTCTGGTATGTTGGGGTGGCAATGTGTGCAGGCTGATGCTTAAATTTCCCAGCATTTCTGGTAGTTAGACTACAGGCATATGTCTAAGATCTGGCTACTGAGATTTAAGAGAAAGTATTGGGTGACTTTTCCAGAAACACACCGTAAAAAGGAGGGGATGCCCTCTTTGTCTTTGCTCCCTTTTTTTCTGCCTCCTGGTTGGAACTTACTGGTAGACCTGGGTGCAGGAGGTACAGGAACCACCCAAATGAGGCAGGGAGTTTAGAGCCAGGGTCCTTGATAGCAGTGTGAAGCCAAAATACCGACTCTGGTCTACCCAGGTGTGGACAGCTTTTACTTGAGAGAGATTCTTCTGTTTTGTTTAATTCTCTATTTTCCAAGTCTCCCGTTACTCATAGCCAAGCCTATCACTATTATAAGCCCCTAATTCACAATTTAAATACAGTCAGAGAACTATTCCCATGTCATTTGTTGTTAAAATGACTGAAATTCTGTTGTAAAATGTGAAAGTTTTGGGTTAAGAAATGTATTTTACTAAGACAAAGAAGGTGTATATGAACAGTATGTGGTAAAAGACAAGCAGTTGAGGAAATAGACTAGAGTAACTAAGTGACCCCAAAGAATAAGAATTCTGGGGGCAGTCTGGTGGGTGAGAGCATAGTTAATGTAGTGATAAGCAGGCTTATGATATTTGAGATTTCATTTGTTCTTTTGCATTCCTTTTTTAAAGTATGTATCAGGGTGATTATATTGTCTTCAAACTCTTACATGTCACAATTTAACAATAGAGAAGGCTCGCATGAGTTAAATTAATAATGAGTTTAAATATATAATTCATCATCAGATGATGATGGGACTACTAATTCTCTTGATTATCTATTGCCAATGATTCTCTCACTTTTAGTGGTTCTCAAATTTTAGTGTGTATGAAAGCATTACCTAGGGAACCTGTTTAACTGGCTCTAATTGTGTGCTTTTGAGGTGAGACCCTGGAATCTTAATTTCAATAAGTCCCTCGGGCTCTCTGCCTCCATCCCATGCCCATTCACCTGAAAGCAGCCTTCTGAATTTGGGTAATAAAGGCTACTGACTTGCCCCATAGAGTAGGGTCCCCACACGAGCAACGTAGACATCACCAGGGAGCTTGTCAGAAATGTAGATACTCAGCCACATCCCAGACCCACTGAGTCAGAATCTGCCTTGTTAGTGAGATCCTGAGGTTGGGGGTGGCAGGTGGCAGGTGGGTGATTCCCGAGCACATTACAGTTTGAGAAGCTCTGTCCTCCTGAAAGTTATTATCCTTCACAACAGTGGTTCTTAACCAATGGAGTGACTCCAAGTCCTCTGAAGAGCTCTGAAAAATATCCCACTTCCACGCCAGATCAGCTGACCCTTCAGCAATTCAGGGGCAGGAAATCACTTCTAAGAAACATCCAAAGGTGACTGGGATGCACACCACTGGTTAAAAACAATTGCTCTGTAGGGCTTGCCTGGCACTCAGAACCTTTGGAGTGACAAAATCAAACCAGATGACTTTCAGATCTCAGTTTTGCTCTCTGGTGTGACAGCCTAAAATTCAGAGCAGACATTTTTATTACCTCGCATAGCCTTTGTTCTTTTCATCTCCCTTGTCTTAGTTGTTACGCAGGGAGAACTCAAAGAAGTCAGCGAGTTTTCATCTCTGTCCCGTGTCCTCAGGGGACAGCTGATTTATTCCCAAGTTCTCCTGCCTTTTTAATTTTCTTTTTCTTTAGTTGGAGGCTGTACCAGTTTAGGTCAGCAGATTCATAATTCACTCTGAGACTAGGGAAAGGACTCTGAGCACCTCATTTTATTCAGGAATTGGGCAGTAGTTTGTTAAAACCTCAGAGCTGTCAGCCCTCACTGTAACTGTGGTCCCCATAAATATGAAGAAATAGCGAAAGTTTATTAAAGGACAATCCAGGCATGAATCTTTATTTCATTGAATGGGTCTTGTTTTAAAGTAACTTTTAAGACATATTGATATAATTTTTTAACTCAGTCATTTGTGGGGTAGACAATTTACTGAAGGCGTTTTAGTTTATAACTGAAAGGGGCTATAAATTATGACCCTAGTGGAGATTATCCTTAAGGATCTAGCGATAGGGCCTTTGTAGGTGGGATCTGAACTTACCGAGAAGAGTCAGATCTTCGCTTGGTAGTCTGTGGCTACATCATCACTTGCTACTTTTCCTGAATCTCAGAAGAAATAAAGGAAGCTGGGGCTCATTGCTTGAGGAAGTTCTTCTTGTGGCCGAGTTCTTTAGGGATTTCTCTATCTTGCTTTGCATTCAGTCCAAACACTGATCCTGCAGCAGGCTCTGAGATGCCCTCTTTCTGGTGTGTCAATCAATATGGTGCGTCAATCACAAGAACTATGGAACCAGGTTTTTCCTCTACTGCTTGAATTCAGCACCTTGGAGAAGATCTGTCCTCCCTTCTGAGGGCAGAGTGGCGTGTGACAGACTCATGGGACCATGCTTAAGTGAAATTGCTGCTTTCCAGGACAAAGCATTTTTGGGGCAAGAATGCTATTCCTTTATCTTTTAGGTAATTCCTGCTTTTCCCTACCCTGTTCTTCCCTGTCTTTCTTTTTTCCAAAGTCCTACCACAGCTCATAGTTGAGAGGACATTTATTTCAAGCAGGGGAGTGTTAGAGAATAATACTTCTGGTGGATACGCCTCCCCAAAGGAGAAGGCCTAACCTGGTAAGTGGGAGGTAATGTCCATTATACCATCTTGCCACTGAGGGAAGCCCATTTGCCTTGAAAATAATAAATGTCATCTCAGCAGGCAGTGGTTTTCTTTAAGGATTTTGTAAAAAAGATAAAAATTATGGTTGGCCAATTAGTAAACATTTAACACATTTTTAATGCTATGTGATAATTAAAAGAACGTGCTGAGTAATGAGGGACAGATTCCTATCTGTGGCATCAAGTCGATTGCGTGTGTTAGTATTTAGCACAAAAAGGTGACGAGCTGGTGATGAGCTGATGTGAGTTAGAGGAAGAAATAGTCATCAGGATTAGGGTCCTGACGTCAAAGCCATGGCAAGGGGGGACCAGTCCTCTGTAGATTTCACAATGTTCTTTTCAAAGGAGTAAGCCTTGCATACTTTTTAGTCAAATTGGAAGATAACTAGTGATTTCATCCACATGAGAAACACCTTGATTTCCTGAAGCAGCGATTCAGCAGATTATACTTGGCAATCTTCCCATTTTAGTCCCTTGGAATGTGATGTGTCATAGAGCAATTTTTACCAAGGGTTGGACTGACCTGGTACCACACTTTGTGGCAACTCATTGCTGACTTACTCCTCTCATGGCCACTTTTTGAACAAAAGAAAAAAATTGGAATGTGGGGGGAATTGCCTCATTTTCTAACTTATCATCATATAGTGTCTGGGCTCATGGAGTGTGCAGCAGATCTAGAGAAACAGGCCACAGGTCTGTCTTTGTGGTTCGGCAATGCCAGGTCAGCTCCTGGGCCCGGAGGAGGCATACCTTCTCCTTACCTCAGATTATTCTCTGAAGTCATCCCGGGAAACTCCTCACCCATGCTCCCTGCACCATGGCAACCCAAGGGGCTCATTTCAATAAATTTACTTTCTCACAACAAGATACCTAAAGTGCAAATTAGAACTACTCTGAAAATATTAATTTTATTCTCTCTCTGTTTCTTTTTTAAGATATATTTTTTATTGATTTCAGAGAGGAAGAGAAAGGGCAAGAGAGAGAGAAACATCAATGGTGAGGGAGCACCATTGATTGGCTGCTTCCTGCATGCCCCACATTGGGGATCCGTGCCCTTGACTGGAATTGAACCCTGGACCTTTCAGTCTGTAGGGCAACGCTCTATCCACTGAGCCAAACTGGCTAGGGCTTCTCTCTGATTCTTAACCCCTATTTAGGGACATAAACTGTTTGTGGCTGTGTAACCCAGAATAAGTAGAAATGTCCGGGAGGAAAGGTGAAATAGTAGAAAGGGAGGGATTTCAGGGCCAAACACTTGAGTTTGACTAGGTGTCCTCCCCACCCTCTCACATCATGGCTGAGAGAAACTCAGTTTATACTCAGAGAGGACTATCTTCCTATCACCACAGCATCCCTAGTGCAGAGCAAGTGTCTGCCATGTGACCCTCTGAAAAGATGAGCTGATGAATTGATTAGCAGGAAGATCACCTGAGATACTGTAAGTGAGAACACGCAGGGGAGGGACTCAGTGAATGCTCTGGCCTTTCTCTGCTCTGTGGCGCCTGGGCGGTAGAAATCACCCCTTTCTGGGAATTGCATGGGCTGTGTGGTGCCTGTGCTCAGAAATGCCAGGGATCAGCTCATTTGATAGCTGGGAGTCCAAGGAGACAAAGTCCAGCAGGAGTTCATGGAAGAGACACAGCCAGGCTTTCTTTCCCTTTTATGTTCTCTTCACATGACACCTTTTCAATTCCTCATCTAACTTCGATTTATAATGACACTTTCTGTGGGGAGAGAACTCGACCAGACTTTACAGGTATCAAACACAAACAAACAAATAAACAAACAAAAAACAGGAACAAAGAAGGCAAATATAGCTGATTAGTTTGACTTCTGCTTACTACCTTTTTATAATTTTTCTTTTTTTGTGCTGACAGGATTTTAATCTTTGCAAATTGAGACTGTAAAAATGCTTAATTTTCTGATTGGCTAAACTACAGTAACAGTTATAGTCCTCCTTCTACTGTTACTGAGCAATTATTGAGAACTTACTTAGTGCACAGAATGGTACAAATTAGTACGTGGAATATGCACATAAAATTGGCATTGTCGAAGCACTAAGCAGCATTCTGTAAAGGGTGCTTCTAATCTGGACTTCATCACTCTGGGGACAAGAATCTTATCTGCCAAAATACCAGATCTCTCTGTCAAAATACCAGAATTTCTTAATTAGACTTTTAGGTAGGTAGAGCAACAATTAGCTGAGAGTGACCAAGTGCATTAGTTGTGAGTAAATGAAAATAGTGCATAATGAACTTAAGCTACCATTTGTACACAGTACTGCTGATGTGTTGGGACTTGATATAACATCTAGTTCTCCCGTCTGCGGTGTTGAAAGGACTTTTAGTTCTCTTTGTCCTTCCCAAGTATTGCTTGAGATGATTCCATGAACACGTGGGGATACTACTCCAGGGCTTGCACCGCAGCCATTCTGGGTTGGACTCTTATTTCAGAGTCCTTGCTTTTATTTTCTGCTTTTATTTTCAAGATTTATTTGATTAACTTTATGACTATGGAAATTTCATTAACCTCTAAAAAATGCTTATTGTTAGTTTTTTATTCAACTGAAATAAGCTCTTCTTGGTCTTTTTGCATAGAGCTGTATTGTCCTTTACCATGGTTTTAGTTGTTTCCAAATCCTATAAATATCTCTCCTGAACTTCAAACCTACATGTTCAAATGCCATAGGTCATTCAAACTCAGCATGATTAAAACTGAGTTTACTTTCTACTTCTTCCAACCCCGTTCCCAAATTGTTCAAATCCAGACTTGGACACTTACTGGTGTGGGACTTGGGCAAGTCACTCAGCCTTTCTGTGCTTCAGTTTCCTCGTGTATACAAGTAGATAAAACTCAGAACTCTCTCATTGAGTTGATGAGGATGAATGAGTTAATTTGTGTGCCTTCACATGGTACACACTATGTTAATGTTATTTTTATTATTTTTAAAAATAGTATTTCCTTGGTGTTCTCTAACACTGCCAATGGCACCACATTCACCCTGTGGCTCAGGCTAGAAACTTCAGCATCATCCCTAATTCCTCCTGCACCACCCCCACCTCCCACAGTGGCCGAGTCCTGTGGATACTACCTCCTACATGTCTCTTGAATCTTACCTCTTTTCTTCATTCGCAGTGCCGCTGTATAATCCTGTATTATTACAACAGCGTCCCAGCTAGAGCTTCGCTGCCTAGAATACCTTCTTCCTTTCTGCTCTCTGCAGTAAATACAAAACCATAAAAAGCAAATTGGATTGAATATCATCCCTGCTTAAAACCTTTTCTTTCTCATCATAATCTCTCTACTGTCTTTAACAAGGTACACAGGGGTCTACATAACCTGGCCTCTGCTTTCTTCTTCTACCCTATCTCTTACCACATGCTCCCTCTTCCCTCACTTCTGGCTCTTTACTGAGACTGTTTCTCCTGCCTAGTCTAAGGGTTCTTCTTGCCTAACTGTTCCTTTCCCCAACCCCAATTTGGCCACCTCCTTCTATACTTTAGGTTTCCGTTTAGGTGTCACTTCCTCCAGGCAGGCTTTCTAGTCTTTATCAGCTGCCCATGGATTATATATTGCTGTGGCTATTTAGCATTCTTATCCCCTGGGGCAGAGTCAACTCCAGGGCTCTAAAGTAATCCATTTCCACTGCAGGGGTGGCTTTGTGACTACTTCAGTATCTAAGACCCTAGATGTTTGTTCTTCTGAGTTAGATACTGTTCTCTGGGTCAGAGACCAAAATAGCACCAAGACTAACATACTATATGGAAATTCAGGTTCTCCCAAGTATGCTCAGAAGGTAGGGAAAAAGGCCTAGGACAAGGCATTAGACTCTGTGACTTCAGATTGTTACAAGAATGAGCAATTCCAACACAAGTGAATTGCCGAGTATCGGTTGTTAGGGAAAATCCTCCAAAATAATAGCGTTTATGTCTCTTTCATTAGACTTTACTCTCTTTGCATGTAAGGACTTTGTCTTGTTTATCATTTATGTCTTTTGTGCCCTAACATATAACAGTCATTCAAAAATATTTGTCAACTTGAGTCATGTGCAAGCATGAAGAAACATTAAGAAGTGATTTTGTCCAGCCCCCTGGTGGGTCACCTGAGGTCCAGAAATTTAGCGACTCACTCTAGGTCACATAGAATAAACTAGAAACAAAGACTTCTGTTCCCAGATCTGTTCTCTTTCTACCACTCTTTGTTGCCACCCAATTACTTTTGTTTGTTTCTAATGTGCTAATTTGCCCACATCAAGACTGAAAAACCTTGCTGTCATATCCTAATTACAGAGCACACTATTAAATCTCAGGGTTGGAAATAAAAATTGAAGTTAGATTAGACTGGGCCAAAAGTGCCGCTTTAGGGAGTGTGGGCTTCCTCCTCTAGGATAGTGATTTTCATCCTTTTCCATCTCATGGCACACTTTAACTAATTACTGAAATTCTGCAGCACACCAAAAAAAAAATTATTTGTTGCCCACCTGACAAAGGAAATAGCTATAATTTTGATTCATTCACACCAGACAGCTATTGCTGTGTTGGCTGTTGTCATTTTTTTTATTTGACAATCTAAGGGAAAAGTGGTCAGTGCCCCTGACGAAATAGGTCAGGTATTGCGTGTTTTATAAATTCTTGCGGCTCAAGGGCTGAAAATCACTGCTCTAGGATTAACTGCAAATTGTGTTCACTGGAGCCCCTGTCAGGGGCCCCAACTGGTAAGAGTTTTGTTTGGACTTCTCACTCATATTTCAATCAGAGAAGCTCCTCCTCCTCTATTTTCCTTGGCTTTGTGGAAAGCCTTCCTTTGACCAAAATACATAAATAAATGAATGAATGAATGAATGAATGAATGAATAAAAAATGTGTGAATAAAATGCATTTGAAAACGATTGCTCCAGGGAGTACTGTAACAGTTTTATTCACTTCTCAAGTATCATCTTTTGTTCAGCTCTTAAGGTAAAACTTGCTGCTTCCTTTTTGTCCTTGACCAGCTTCTCTTCTTAGCAAAGTGAGAGTGAATCTAGTATAAGCTTAAGACAGCTAAATGCTATCAGTTATAAAAGAAAGTAATATATTAGGACCTAAGAGAATTTGGTCTGTCAGATTAAGAAAAATAGCATTCTTAAGCATTCTTTTTATTTCCTTTTTAAGAAAATATGCAGTCTTGGGGAATTTGGAAAATGCCTATTGCATGCCTGTTCTTATATTCTCTGGGCTGGTTTAGTGATATACGCAGCTGTTGAATTAAGTGTGAATGGCTCCAGAACTGCTGAGGCCTGACCAGTAATTGTGGATTAAAGTTAATGGGAATTTGCCTGGGGTGAGTGTTGATAGTCCTAATGATTTTTGGAAAAGCTCTGAGCAGGCTTTTGAAGACTCTTTCAAATCTCTCAATCTCTCTGTTCTGTTACTTGTAAAATAAGGGGCTTTACATGGACGGGGAGAACACACATTTTATAGATTTGTAAGGCACTTTATAGTTTACTTAGTGCTCTCATATTCTTTCTTTTCTGAGATTAATGTAAGGCTTCTAGCAGCTTCAAAGTTCTACTAATATATGTTTCATTGATTCCTTTAAATATTCTTTGAGACTTTTTTTAAATTAAAAAACTTACTTATGAACAAGTTTAGTTCAGCAGTGATGTGATTTTCTAACCCCTTGCTTTTCTAGAGGTTATTTGGATGATGATCATGGACTCTATTAATAAATAATCTTCTGCCGAAACCGGTTTGGCTCAGTGGATAGAGCGTCGGCCTGCGGACTGAAAGGTCCCAGGTTCGATTCCGGTCAAGGGCATGTACCTGGGTTGCGGGCATATCCCCAGTGGGAGATGTGCAGGAGGCAGCTGATCGATGTTTCTCTCTCATCGATGTTTCTAGCTCTCTATCTCTCTCCCTTCCTCTCTGTAAAAAATCAATAAAATATATTAAAAAAAAATAAATAATCTTCTGATGGATAAATAACAAATATCCATAAGGTACATTTCAAAAGATCTATCTAATTCTAATACTTTGTGAACGACCAAAGTTTTAAATAGCCGAAGATGATACAATGTTAGCACAAATTTATCTGTATCTTTTTCACTTTTTAAAAATATTTCTACAAGACTGGGAAAATGACCTAGTGCATGTGGGAATCAGGTTCCAAATTATCATTATCATGGGCAATCCAAAGACAGTTAAATTATTAAACCAGTTATAAAACAGAAAAAAATGGCTATTGTCAGAAGACCATCTAAATGTGTCTACTAATTCAAGTATTTTCTCATTTCTCTAACATTAGTTTGAGATTATTACCACCTAAAATGAGCCTCCAAAGGAACTGAAACAATTTGATATAGATTAGTTTTATATTAAATATAATAACTTGGGGGAATTGATTTGTTTTGTTTTTTGGGGATTGGGAATAGGTATTGGGGAGGAAAAACAATCTTTCCTCCTACCCTTAGGAAGTTCTTCAGGCTGGACTGAGAATCAAAATAACAAAAGGCAGTTTAACAGAGAAAACCAAGTTTTAATAGGTGTACACAGGGAATTCACATGAGCACGAAAATTCCAAGGAAATTGGAAAAGCAAAATAAGGCATAAATGTCATTCTGGACTAAAGAGAGGGAAGGGGGAGGGGTCTAAGACTCCAAAGGCATAGGAAAGTAAGTCAATTTACAAGGAGATAAAAGAATGACTGTTTAGTAAACCTGTTTTGTTGGGCCATACTTGAAACAATGAGGATTTTGATTGAATGGGCCTTGCTACATTTCACCCTGCCCACCATACCTCCTTCATGTTAAACTGTAGTCATCTATGATGATACCTCCCTTCCTGGAGGTGGTTCTCTATCTCAATTCTTTTAGGCCATAGGAGGGGATATAAGTTGGTACCATGTGTTATTTTTTTAAGTTAAGGAAATGAATAGGACTGAGATTTTCTAATACTGTCATAGTTTCTTCCAAATCACAGTGGCTTTAGTTTTAAATCTACTAAGGAATTCCTTCCTGTATGTCCAGAATAGGTAAGACTCTTGAGAGATGTGCCGGGAGCCGGTCCATCCTTGCTGTTTCAAGGGACCTGGCATATATGGCATACGGTTCTTAATATGTTTGCTCACCTTCTTGGCGCTGTGTTTTGGACCCGCTGGGGCTGGACCCCGGCAGAGATGCTTTTATTTTTCACAACTGTTTTCCTTTCTCAAAGCTCTCTTAATCTAAATGACCCTGAAAGGAAGATGTGATGGCGAACCTTTTGAGATCGGTGTGTCAGCATTTTGAAAAACCCTAACTTAACTCTGGTGCTGTGTCACATATAGAAATTTTTTGATATCTGCAACCATAGTAAAACAAAGACTTATATTTTTGATATTTATTTTATATATTTAAATGCCATTTAACAAAGAAAAATCAACCAAAAAAATGAGTTCACGTGTTACCTCTGACATGCATGTCATAGGTTCGCCATCATTGATGTATACTCTACTTGTTCTCTCAAGAACACTAAATTATGGCATATGTGTCTGTTTTGCTGTGTAATGACCTGCATATCTCCGAGGCTTCCATCACTAACCTCGAGGGTTTGTGGATCAGATGGAGAGGCTCATCAGTTTCAGGCTGCACTCCAGGTTGCATTCTGCTGCATGGCTTATTAGACCTGAACACACAGGACACATTCGTCGCATGGTTCAAGGTGGGAAGGCAGAGTCCAGGAGGCAAGCCAAGCTACGCACACACATTTAAACCTCCGCTCCCATCATGTCCACTAACGTTCCGCTGGCCAAATCAGAAAATATAGCCACGCCCCAAATCACGGGGATGGGAAGTACTCTCTGCCCACTCTGGTAGGAGATGCCACAAAGTCACACAGCAAGGGCATACCACACATGTCCATTTTAATGGCTTGAGCGGTAGGGAGGCATTTACCATGCTGTGGAGGAATGATTTGCCTTATGAAGAATTCCCTATTGGGTCTCCAAATACACATTTAGGGCTATACTGGTTACATGATTGACATGGAGAGAATCCTTTTTTCCCCCCACGTGACATCTTTGTTAGTTAATGGTCAAAATAATGAACCTACCAAGCCCTGTATGTTCCTGTATCTTTTACCAGTCACTCGCCCATATATTCTTTCCTATTTGATTCTCAGGAGCGCTCTGAACATTAATAATTTGGGGACACTGAATAGTCAAATGACTTGGGTGGAATTCAACAGTTGGGATCTTTAGCAAAGCGTAGAAATAACTCCAGTGTGTGACTTTAAATTGTCTTTCCCAAGGTCACAGACTTAGTATGTGGCAAAAGCAATCTTGGAACACCCGTGTCCTGTCGCCTTCTCACTCTGCCAGTGCACATCTTCTGTAATCAGTGGCCAACAAATGGTCGAGTTTCCCCAAAGCCTCTTCTATAACCGCATTAAAAAGAAATTAGCCCAAAGGTGTAATCAGGTTAAGTACTGACCTTGTAACTGAAGGGGCTTGTTCAGATGGCCAGGCCCACATGGCTCAGGGAGTTCAGGCACCAGGCTCATTTTCTGTGACAATGGCAATGAATAAATATTTACCCCAGATTTGGCCTGGGCCATTACCTGCCTGCTTCATTGCCTTTGTCATTATCTTGCAGTATTTTCTCTTCTGCTTATTTAATTTAGGAGAAATAAAAATTCAGAAGCCTTAGTTGTCCTCTTACACAGGGGCAAAACAGTTGTGCCATCTAGATTTATTGCTTTTGGCCTTTTTCTAGCTAAGACTGTAGATTCGGCAAAGTTTATTCATCCATCAGGGGAACAAGTGACTGCATTTGTGAAGTGACACAGATCATGAAAGATCAGTGAGGTGGCCGTTTCTATTTAAATTACTTCAGAAGGGCATTGATTTGAATAAGGCTAATCCAAGGCTTATAGCTGGAAAGAAAACGTCTATTTGCTAACCACTTTGGGATTTCATTTTTAAGAATAAAATGTAGCCTATGATATGAAAAAAGAAAAGTGATCTCCTTTATGTCAGTCCCTCACAAGTCATGCAAGCAGGCATTTGTTGTTTTAATTCTTTCTGCGAGAAACCTAACTTTTTCTATCTCGTTTAGCAAAGAACATTAAAATATAATGGCAGAGGCAGCTCTTTTTTGTTTTGCTTAATAGCTACTGCACCTTTGAAACAAAAGAAAACACAATATAAAAGCTACTCTAAATTCCATCTTTTATCATTGAATAAAACTAAGGGATGAAAGATGATTCTGATGTTATTAATGCAAGAAAACTGTTACGAAAAAGAGACTCTGAAAGTGAAGATGAAGGAGCTTTTGTGGTCTCCCAAAACTCATCTAAAATAAAAGAAAAAATAAAGTTTTGTCTAGGGTAGTAAAATTATAAGCTTCCACATATATAACTATTTCAGAAACTAGAATAAGTAAACTCATTGTTACACTGATGTCCTCATAACGCCCAAAGGATGTCCAAAATGACAGAGCCCAAGTGTGCCTTGCCCTAAATAATCTCTTATTTAAACAGGGGCAACATGAATCTTCAGGGAATCACTAATTTCCATGTTTGAGCTTGAATGACAACAACGGGAAAAGCTGGGCTTAAAACAGAAAAACAAAAAACAAACAAAAAAAACTTATCCCTAATGGAAAAGGAAATGTCTAGGAGATCACCCCCATTACTGGAGATCCTCAGAAATGCATTTAGCTGTTAAATACTCAGTTTTCCTTCACAAATGGTTTTTAAAAGCCCTATAAAAGATATATGAAGCCATCCTAAGAAATAACTGTATGCTCAGGAAAATTAGAAGCATGCTGCAGTCATAATAAATGAGGAAGCTTCCTGAAAGAACAAAAGCCGCTCAGCAGGAAGTAGACACTTGAAAACAGCTATTTAGAGTTTACAGGCCTAGGTGAAGGCTTTTAAGAGGCACTTCCACGCAAGGTGTGCTGTTAATCCTTTATTAGGCCATGGGAATGGATTGCACTGAAGAAGCAATTTTCCCAGGTAAGCAAATATAATTTTTTCCCCTCACCAAGTCAAATAGGCAGTTGTTCCTATGTAAATATTTGGGAGCAACTAACTGGTCTTTTATTAAGCACTTTTGATAGCACTGTTTTCTTACATCTGTAACCAACTGCAGAGATATCAACTCAGTACAAGAGTATTTTTTTAAAAATTTCTTTATTGATTAATATATTACATATGTGTCCTTATCCCCCCATTACCTCCCGCCCCCGCCTCCCCCCGCCACTCATGCTCTTACCCCCCTGTTGTCTGTGTCCATTGGTTAGGCTTATATGCTTGCATACAAGTCCTTTGTTTGATCTCTCCCCCATACCCCTCCCCTCCCCTACCTTCCCTCTGAGGTTTGATGGTCTGATTGATGATTCCCTGTCTCTGGATCTGTTCTGTTCATCAGTTTATGTTGTTCATTATATTCCATAAGTGAGTGAAATCATGTGATATTTATCTTTCTCTGACTGGCTTATTTCACTTAGCATAATGCTCTCCAGTTCCACCCATGCTGTTGCAAATGGTAAGAACTCCTTCTTTTTTACCGCAGCGTAGTATTCCGTTGTGTAGATTTTCCACAGTTTTTGAATCCACTCACCTGATGAAGGGCACTTAGGCTGTTTCCAAATCTTAGCTATGGTGAATTGTGCTGCTATGAACATAGGGGCGCATATATCCTTTCTGATTGGTGTTTCTAATTTCTTGGGATATATTCCTAGAAGTGGGATCACTGGGTCCAATGGGAGTTCCATTTTTAGTTTTTTGAGGAAACTCCATACTGTTTTCCACAGTGGCTGCACCAGTCTGCATTCCCACCAGCAGTGCACAAGGGTTACTTTTTCTCCAAATCCTTGCCAGCACTTGTCATTTGTTGATTTGTTGATGATAGCCATTCTGACAGGTGTGATATGGTACCACTTTGTCGTTTTGATTTGCATCTCTCGTATAATTAGTGACTCTGAGCATGTTTTCATATGTCTCTTGGCCTTCCGTCTCTCTTCTTTCAAATAGTATCTATTTCGGTCCATTGCCCATTTTTTGATTGGGTTGTTTATTTTCCCTTTGTTAAGTTGTATGAATTCCCTGTAAATGTTGGAGATTAAACCCTTATCGGTGATAACATTGGCAAATATGTTCTCCCATGCAGTGGGCTTTCTTATTGTTTTGTTGATGGTTTCATTTGCTGTGCAAAAGCTTTGTATTTTGGTGTAGTCTCATTTGTTTATTTTCCCTTTAGTTTCCATTGCCCTAGGAACAATATCAGTGAAGAAATTGCTTCGGCCTCTGTCTGAGATTTTGCTGCCTGTGGATTCCTCTAGTATTTTTATGGTTTCCCGTCTTATGTTTAAGTCCTTTATCCATTTTGAGTCTATTTTTGTGTATGGTGTAAGTTGGTGGTCTAGTTTCATTTTTTTTGTATGTATCTGTCCAATTTTCCCAACACCATTTATTGAAGATACTGTCTTTACTTCATTGTATGTTCATGCCTCCGTTATCGAATATTAATTGAGCATAGTGGTTTGGGTCAATTTCTGGGTTCTTTATTCTATTCCATTGATCTATATGTCTGTTCTTGTGGCAGTACCAGGCTGTTTTGAGAACAGTGGCTTTGTAATACAGCTTGATATCTGTTATTGAGATCCTACGTACTTTGTTCTTCTTTCTGCAACTATTCGGGTCTTATTTTATTCCAGATGAATTTTTGGAAAATTTGTTCTAGGTTTGTGAACTATGCCATTGGTATTTTAATGGGGAGTGCATTGAATCTATAGATTGCTTTGGGTAGGATGGACATTTTGATAGTACAAGAGTATTGAGGAGAATTAGGGGAAAGGTCTTGGGTAAGAAATAAGAAAGAAAGGAAAATAGAGGGGAAAGTACTAGAACTGGAGAATGGCTTGGAGGAACATTTTTCAAGAGAACAGGCAGTCATAAGAGAGAGAAAAGGCAAAGCCATTTAGTAGACAGTGCACATCTTTGTGTTGCAGGACAACTCCGGAAGCCTGAGAGCAACCCTACATCCTTGGTGGCTTCTAAGATCTAAAATCTGAGAATCAGAAGGTCATGGTTCGATTGCTGGTCAGGACATATGCCCGGGTTGAGGGCTCGATCCCCAGTGTGGGGCATGCAGGAGACAGCCGATCAATGATTCTCTCTCATCATCGATGTTTCTATTTCTCTCTCCCTCTCCCTTCCTCTCTGAAATCAATAAAAATATATTTTAAAAATAAATAAATGCAATCTGAGAGAGGATAGAAATGAGTTCAGAGGATTTCTTTCCCAGACACAGTATTTAGCTTTGACTTGGTCTTCCTGAAACCAAGTAGTCCATCTCTGACTATGCCTCAGGGACCTCTACCGCCTAATCCAACATCACCTTGGATGTTGGAGTTTCTCTGAAATTATAGGCAATGCTGAAAGCATGGCAAATACTTGAGATAGGAGTACCTAGCCAACCATTGGCATTTTCCTTCCGGCCCCTCTGCTAATTTCTTCCTGACCGTATTTTCCCCAGTATTGACCACATTCTCTTTCTACTTTGCTCAGCCTCTTCATGGTCTCTCCTTCAATTTCCCTTGTCAAAACACAATCCTTATTTTGAAATACAGTTCAAATTCTACCATTTCCTTGTCCTTTTTTTTTTTTTTTTTTTGAATCCTGACCTGAGGATATTTTTCCCATTGATTTTTAGAGAGAGGGAAAGACAGAGCAAAATATCAATGTGAAAGAAACACATCGATTGGTTGTCTCCTGCAGGAGCCCGGACCAGGGCCCAGGCTGGGGAGGAGCCTGCAACCGAGGTGCTTGCCCTTGATCAGAATCCAACCCGGGATCCTTCAGTGTACAGGCCAATGCCCTATCCACTGAGCCAAACCAGTTAGGGCCATTTCCTTGTCTTTTCATTCAGAATTAGTAGTTTACTTCTCTGTGCTCCTATAAGAATTGGTACCTGTATTTTGGAATGTAATACTTTATGCCTTGAATTAACTTACTTACTTTCTTTTTCTTCCTTTTCCTTCCTTCCTTCCTTCCTTCCTTCCTTCCTTCCTTCCTTCCTTCCTTCCTTCCTTCCTTCCTTCCTTCCTTCCTTATTGAATTTATTGCAATGACATTGCTTAATAAAATTATATAGGTTTCAGGTGTACAATTCTATAATACATCATCTGTATATTGTAATTATGTGTTCACTACCTCAAGTCAAGTCTCCTTCCATCACTATTTATCCCCCCTTTGCTCTCTTTTTTCCCCCCACCCACCTTGCCCCTTGGTAATCACTATACTGTTGTCCATGTCTCTGTGTCATATGTACATAGTTTTTGCTTAATCCTTTCACCTTTTATATAAATATTTCAATCTTAGAAAAATGGTGATCTAAGTCAAATGAAGACAAATTTTAATATTAGTATGCTATTCATCACTGTTTACCCACCATATATTTTTTAAGCATTCAGTAAGTCTATGCATTTTATGTCCTGTTAGGGAAAATCTGACATTTATTGAGCATTTTTGTGTTTTCAATATCATAATAGGTTGAGTGGTGGTCTCCCAAAAGATATGTTTATGTTGTAGAATCCAGTGTGGCTGCCCTAGGTCTCTGATATTGGCCTCTTTATAGATATATTGAAAATATTATTATAGTTAATCCTGCCTTAATACTTTCTGAATGAAAGTAGTTCTACTAGTAAAACCGAAAAAAGAACAAAATCCTTGAGAAGTTTAGGGATTGCTCATGTTCTCATTTTTGTCTGACTATAAAGCCTATACCCTCTCTACTATCCTAGGCGCATTCATATCAGGGCAGGAATGAAAAATAAACTAAAATTAGCTATGTTGTTCATAATGCAAGCATTCTTCACGGAGTTTCCCAGTATATACTGGACACCAAACATTTAGTAAAGGCAGGGTTCACTCAGAGTTTGTTTTCTGTGCTATGTTTCTCTATTTTACTTATTCAGTTTCATCTCAGAGTTTCTTTTTTAAATAAAAATTTTGTTTTTGTCATTGATTTTTAAAACCATTTTTAATGCATAATTTCCATTCCCCCTTCCCCTTCCCATCAAGTTCACAGTAATACAAATGTCCTATCATATACAGACATATATATGTATATATAATATAGTCTTTGCTGTAATAATATACACTTCAGCCTGCTATTAATGTGTGATAATTATATATTTTCTTAAATGTTAAAATGTCACTTTCTTTTAGGTGACTATATGCTAAAATATAATCTTATTTCAAAGTTTGTTTGTTTTTCAAGTGAATGGTTGCTTTTATTTTTTAAAACACTGAAAACATAGTAGACCAGGTAATATTTCCCCTCAGTAATATAAAATTCTTCAAGTTTTTAAAAGTCATAAATAAAAGGTGTTATACTTTAAATAAACACAGGGAAAAGGAGTGCCTACTAGAAAGGAATTTATCCCATCGCTGAGAAGACATTAGAGGAGCATTTAATGAGAAAGGAATGGATTGTGTTTAAAGTAACTACTTGTCATTGATCTCTGATCTTGTCTGTAAAAGACTTCATCCAGTAGGGAATTATTTGTAGTATCTGAAATTGTGTGGTCTTACCTTAATTTATCCAAGTTTTAAAGCAATTCTATTAGCCTGCCACTTATTGACAATGTCCTTTACTGCTATAATATTTTAATTTGATTATGTCCTAGTGCTTGGATTCTTCTTTTCAATTCTTGTCCAATTCATAAAGCTGCTCACTGTAGCACTGGGGATCTTTATTGAGGAAGTAACTTTTGATTCAGTTAAATGGAGGGAAATGGAATTTCTAACCTACTTATATTGCTTACAGAGACATAATTAAGTTAAGGGATTCCAATGAATTCTTTAAAACATCAATGACCAAGAAGAGTAACTAAGCTTAGAGAAGACACAGTTACAATGGGAAAGACATTTTGAAGACAGAAAGAAAAACAATTGTCAAACCATGGCATAACTTGTGATTTCATTTTCCAGGAATAGGGATGAATTTACTAATGAGTTCTTTATTTTTCCAGGTTCTGCTTATAGCCAGCAATTCAAATGAGTTAAAAGGCCATAGACTTTGAAAGACAAGGAGGGATCTGAGATCATGTAGACCAAGCACCACTACATTTCATAGACACCAGCCTGGTGTTAAAGATAGTGAAGATGGAATCCATAGTTCACTAGCACATTAGTCAGACTGATATGGGTAGACATAGAGAGGTTTTTGTTTTAAATTGCAAGCATCTATGTTTTTCCTTCTTCTGGAAAGTTTTTAAATGGACCCCATTCCCCTGAATAATATATGTTGTTTTGATATGTCTACATTAGACTTGAGAGGATTTCCTGGATTAGATCTCTAATGGCAGATAATGGACAGGCTTCAGTTAAGGGTCTCAGAACTTTACCTTTACACCATGGCTATCCTTGCCTACCTAAGCTGGCTTTGGATTGCTTTTGGATTAGTATTTGTACAATTTTCTTATAATATTTTTTTCATTAAGTGCTAAGTGTAGGCCAAAACATTTTGGAGACTCAAAAATGTTTCATCTCCTTTGTTCTTAAACTGTTTCATGGACACCTAGCCAAGCCACACTGACTGGTCTCTGCTCTTGCTCATCTCACCTGTAATGTTCTGATGGTGGTTGTGATTGTGGTGGAGGAAGTTATTATACTTTGGTAGTTGTTTTAGACTCCTTAGAAACTCCTTCACACAAAGAGATGAAAGGGTGCAATTGTAAGAAGAAAATGACTCCTCTAGTAATCATTTTTTTGATTCCTAATCAGTTGGCAATCCATAAAGCCCACTTATGGCCTTGGATTCTGACTTCCATTAGATTTATAGAAATTCCCTTGGAAGTTGAATGCCATTTTCATGGCATGAAATGAAAGTATAGAAGCAGGAGCAGTTTTCCCTGTGGGAAAGAATGTTTTACCATTGACATTGTTTAGAATTGTGGACACATGGTGATCACAAAAAGCAAGCCAGTTTTAGCTGATTTATTTTTGTATTTTTATTCCCTAAAGACAACACACTCATCATTGGTATGGTACTGCTGGTGAGTTATATAAATAGAGAAAGAGATATGTCATATCAGATCTTTTAAATGGCACATTTATTTAAAACTGGAGACTTGAGCATATTATATCTATATTTAAATGTACAATGACTACATTTGTTTGTTTTAGAGGTTGCTCAAATAAGCATTTAGACTCACAAAACCACCAGAGACCATATTTGGCACCAATCTAATACAAAAGATATAGGAAAGGAACCATATTTTGCTAATAGAGCAAAGTAAGATATTTTTGTAGCAGTCCATGTAGCATTTCATGGATCCAACCAGAAGTTGTCTTTTCCCAGGTGATAGCTCAGGTACAAGATGAGATTCACATTGGATAAGTGCCAGGGCTCCCTTTACTTAGAAGTCCCATGTTTCACAAGAGCCAAGATATCTTGTATTATCTCTAAAGGCTTTATTCCAGGGGCAACTGAAAAGACATGCCTGAACATAACAGTCACCGTACTCAGGGAAACCTAAGTCATGTGTCTCCATGGAGTGTTCCCATCAGGAATAATCATTTCTTTATAATTCCTTCAGTCCAAAGGAAATCTACCAGTGATCATTTTCACTATAATCAGTATTGCCTTTATCTGGCTTCTTGTGAAACAAATTCTCATGTAGCAGAGGAAGGGGTTTTGTTTAATCACTGCCCACATTGGGTCATAGAGAGTCAAATTTGGCTACTCATAAGTCAAAGATCAAGCCTTATTAAAACAATACTTTATTTTTCAATTGGGTCATTTTCTTTCATTAAATCCAGCTTAGAGATAAGAGGCAAAAAGATGTACTTTATTTATTATTTATTACATTTATTTGTTTTTTATCCTCTAACCTCATTTTGGACATACATGATTGACTTTAATCTCAGTGTTTTTCAAATAATATTTTATATGTACCAAAATAACATTTTGCTTTTAGTGAGTAAACTATATGCTTCTCAGAATATATCAGAATGACTAATGGGGGTTTGTTTTTTCCCTCTCCTGTAACTATCATGAGTTGAAATATGATTATCAAAATATCAGATTAGTTCTTAATATAATATTATAAAATCAATGTGCAAATATCTAGTGCTATAGATATATTTGCCTTGCCTAGGAGTATTTGTATTTGCACATGCATTTTCTCAAATGACAATGCTTCTTATCAATATTGTTGAAGCAAACATTTATTTCAGGCTGTTAAAGAAGCAAAAAGATCGCTAGTTGGTTTGGCTCAGTCGATAGAGTATTGGCCTATGGACTGAAGGGTCCTGGGTTCCATTCTGGTCAAGGGCACATGCCCGGGTTTCAGGCTCAATCCCCAGCAGGGGTTGTGCAGGAGGCAGTGATCAATGGTTCTTTCTCATCATTGATCTCTCTTTCCCTCTCCCTTTCTCCCTGAAATCAATAAAAATATATTTAAAAAAGAAGCAAAAAGATTGTGAAATATTTCAATTGATTTTTTTCTTTCTAATAGAAGAAGTAGAAAACCTTGCATTCTGTTCATTTATAAGTGAGTATAATCTTGGGATTCATGGACTTTGAGAACAGCATGTAAGCACAGTGCTATGATCCTCCCAGGATATCTATCACTTATCAAACACCTGTTATTGGAACTCTGTGCCCAATTTGACACCATAATCCTAAAGGTTTAAGAAATTCAGACATGAGATATACTAAGAAGATTGAAATATTATGGTAGAAAAAGACATAAGGATAAAGATTATTTTGTCTGAGAGAGAAAGTAAAAGGTAACCAACTTAACATGTACAAATCCAAACATTTCTAATTTTTATAATTTACTAAAATTTATTATGCAATGTGCTGTGTTCTCTCTCTAGAAAACAATTATCTTATGTGTTCCTTATTGTATCAAAATCAGACCTAGGGTGCATTTCTTGGAAGAGGGTAAGTAGTTACAAAATCCTCCCATTACGCTGAAGACAGTCCTCTTTTAGGGTGAACTGTGTGCATGCTACACTTATATTGACAAATGACATTCTGTGGAAACAGAAATTCAAATCAGAATGGAATTATTTTTCCTAACTGGTTTATCTCTACAGCCAATGATTAGAGGATGATATAACACATACTGTTTTTGTGAATATGTGATAAGACTAGTACAGCGGTTGGCAAACTGCGGCTCTCGAGCCACATGCGGCTCTTTGGCCACTTGAGTGTGGCTCTTAAACAAAATACCATGTGCGGGCGTGCATGTACAGTGCTACTGAAACTTTGTGGCCCATGCGCAGTAGTCGGTATTTTGTGGAAGAGCCACACACTCAAGGGGCCAAAGAGCCGCATGTGGCTCGCGAGCTGCAGTTTGCAGACCCCTGGAAAAGATATGGCATCAAGAAGCATTTTAGGAAGTTCTGTTCTTAAAATTGAGCTCTTTCATCTCTAGGAATGAACAATTAAGGACTTAGTGAGAGGTCTCTGGTCTATATGGGATCATTCCCCTTACATAAGTAAAATTTAATAGGTAGATGTGTAAATATTTATGCTTATTATGATATAGCACTGTGATGTAAAAGAAAACATATCACTGAGGTCTGTAATGGATATCTCCCCACCAGGAATTTGATGTTATAAATTGTGTTTGTAGGGAATGATAATGCTGTATCCATTACTCAGTAGAAAATATTCCATTTGTATAGGAAAAGACAGTTAGCTAAAAATCCTTTTATTTACCTGATTTTATCTAATTGATTTTTCTTCTATGGCCATTTGATTTTTGAACATTTTTCTGTATTTATGTAATTATTTTATTTAACGATTCAACTAACATTTATTGCCCACTTATTATATATGAGATCATTTTTAACACTTGGTAGTTTAGGGGAAGGGAGGTGGATTAACACTTGCCTTTCCCCACTCGCAGGGATTTTTAAATTTGCTTTCATTCAGAAGCATGCATATATATTTGTGTGTATTTTGTCATTTGAAATAAGAAGAGAGAAAAAATAAGTAAGGGAAATTGAATGTGATAAAATTCAAACTAGTGTAAATTGCTTTGGTTAAAAAATGAATACATTCTAAGAAGTGGACAATATTATTGAAAAAATTCTCTGATGGTATAATTGTGTCTAGATGAAGAAACATTAACTACATTATACAAAAATTAAATGGATTGATTACTTCATGATTTAAATACCTAAAGAGAGAGGGCCATAGAGCATTCTGACCAGAAGGAAGGAATTTACTAAACTCACACATGGCTTTGTCTTTAACTTTGAGCTTTTTAATCATATCTAAGAAGTAATTGGAAAGAAGTATCTAAGAAGAATTATTTGCAAATGGCTCAGATTATATGAAGAAAAAAAACATATCAAACACAACACTTAGATTTCAACTTGTTTCAGTAGGGCCCTTGTCATTAGTCATATTGCAGCTCAAATACTGCTTCTTCGGATGGGATACCACTGACTCACAATATAAATGGTACCTCCTCTATCACTTTCCATTACTTGTTTACTTGTGTATAATTTAACACCTCAAATTAGGATATAAATTTCAATAAGAAGAGTAATTATGTTAGTGATGTTTCACCACTGTGTTCTCAAGTGCCTAAGAGGTTTTCAATAAATGAATGAATAAATGTATCTATAACAAAAGCAATAAAATTATATGGAGAGAATTTTAGGTCAATTCATAAATAAATTGCATCTATGCAAAGTTTAGGAAGCTGATGTTGATGTTCTTGCAACAGATAAGTCTTTATTTAGGACCTACTTCATGAAAAAAAACACACACCAACAAACAGTATTATGATTTCAATTGATCTGAAGCATAAAAGGAACCAATGCTAGTAAAATGTGATTGTAATCTTGAGCAGTATAAATTAAAATAGTTTGTCATGGATAAGGGAGATAATACCTCATTATGTTTCGTACTAATCAGAAATTTTCTTCAGAATTGTGTTTAAATGAAGTCATTTAAACTATGCTGTGTTCAGAATATGACTGTTAGGATGATGAGGAATCCTAGATATCATTTAATTTTGGAGATGGTTGAGGAGATTAACCTGAAGAAGTAGAAGGCAGAATTCAAGGCAATTACTGCTGCTGGAAAGTGACAGAGGAATCCTGGAAAGGAGAGCTCCGGAAAGGCAAAGTTCCAAGTTTTGCATATGAACTCTTTCCAAATCTCTGTCAGAGCCCTGAAATATGCATGCCAAGGGCAGAGTTCAAATAGGTCAGCTAAGTACAAAAGATCTGAACTGAGATTTTAGATACTAACAAAGAGACAGAATTTGCAATTTGAGTTTAGCCAAACAAGCTACCTGAAACAATAAGCAAAACAAACAAACACAAAAGCAATAGTTTCCAGAGGAATAAAACAGAATCTGAAATCTCCAAGACATACCAGCCTGAAACCAACAGATTAAGTCTGAAATGTCCCAAATGTTCCAAAACTAAACAAAAAAGGGTTTAAAGCAGCTATGATAAGTGTACTCAAAGACATAAAGGAAAACATTTTCACAATTAATTAAAAATTGTGTCTCAGGAGATCACATTGTTCATGAAGCCCGATTGAGCATCTATGTTAGGTATCACCTGCCATGAGTCCTCAGTGATCAGAGTGTCTTGGACAACAGTGTTGCTGCCCTGGGTCAGCTGGATAATAATCTAATTTTCTGTGGCCCCATGCCCTTAATGTGCATTTGTTATTTAGGGGATTTATAATTACCAGATATAACAACCAGATCTGTTACCCGGTGTTATGGACTGAATGTTTGTGTCCCCCTCAAATGTACATGTTGAAATCCTAACCCAAGCGTGTTGAGAGATTGTGAGGCTTTTGGGAGGTAATTAGGATACGAGGGTGGGACCCTCATGCATGGGATTAGTGCCCTTATAAGAAAAGTTTGCTTGCTCCCTCTCTGTTCTCTGCCATGTACAGATAACAACCAGAAGACAGCAATCTACAATACAGGAAGTGGGCTCTTACCAAACACTGGGTATGCCTGGCCTCCAGAACTGGGAGAAATAAATTGTTGTTGTTCAAGCCAACCAGTCTATGGTGATTTTTTTATTATGGCAGTTGAACTGTTGGCTAAGACACTTAGGTCCCCATTAATGTCTCTTCTCTTCTGAATTTTACTCTGAATTTTCCCATGAATTCTCTACATATCTTTTCTCTCCACCTCACAATTCAAATTTGATGAGCTCCTCACATGTCACACTTTTGACTTAAGCATAAACAAACAAATAAACAAACAAAAACAAAAAAACACATCTTGTAAAACACTGGGGTGTCTTGGTTTGTCTTCTTGTGAGGTGAGTTGGCATCATCCCAAGCAAGAGGGCAGCCCTGACACAGTTGCCTTATCTATGGGATTAGCTATGAGCTTCATATTAGAGATCATCAATAGACAGGTGGGCAAGGAGAACCTGCCTGTGGAGAGCGCACCTGCCCTGAGAGTTAGTGAGAAACTTTGAAGACTGAAGCTTTGTTTCTTGGGAGTTCAGAGTTTCCCAGTCTACTCTTTGTCTTAAAGAGCCAGGATTGGTTTTTCCCGTTGGGGGAGGTGACACTCTTAAGTCAGAGACCCATCTTTATACCAGGGGAGAGTTACATGCTCTCATGCTTATTACACTCTTACGTTAGTGTTGATATTCTCTTTGCCCGAGTCCTCAAGGTAAAATGCTTTCCAAGGAAGTCCTGGCTCAAGATACAATAAGTGAAGCAGGTTGACCTATGGAGGAACATCAGCCAATGAGATAAGACATGTGCCACTGAAATGGGAAGCCACTGCTTAACCATAGCCAATTTTTGTTTGTTTTGTTATTGCTTTTCTCTTTTGTTACTTAGGTGTCTTTTTTCAAGAAAAGTGATAGATCTGGATTTTAATGAGAAGTTCTCTGATGATTAAATGTTCTGAACTGAATCATGTTAAAAAAAATTGTGGGGTCAAATAAAGCATGAGGACAGGACAGGTCTGGTTACCAGGTTTCTATGTGTGCTCCAGGGGCCTGATATGTATGGAAAGGGGAGAATGTGGAGTGAATGATCTTTAGGTTTCAGGCTAATACTGAGTTTCACCCACTGGACTTCTCAATCTTAGTCTTATTTACTCCAAAGCCAGGATACAATTTTAGCAAGAGAGAACTTGCTGTGCCCTTTGGGGACCATTTTCCTTAGAATATATATATATGACTCACTATGACTCACACTGAGTAGGCAGGCAGGCAAGCGGTTAGGGGCAAGCAGGCAGGCAGGTGAGTGGTTAGGGGTGAGCAGGCAGGTAGGGAGGCAAGTGGTTAGGGGCAAGCAGCCCCAGATTGCGAGAGGGTGCAGGCCAGGCTGAGGGACTCCCCCACATGCACGAATTTCGTGCACTGGGCCTCTAGTCTTAATGATAAGAAGACTTACAAATCAGGATGGCAGACGTTTTTCTTAGTGCTTACAACATTGCTTTCAACTTAAGGGAATTATTTGTGAATCATGTCAAGATCTCAGAAACAGGGAGGTTGTGGATGTTAGGAAACTAAAATATTTATCATCTGGCCTTTTGCAGAAAAAGTTTGCTGGCCTCTGGTCAAGTTAATCAAACTGAGAAAACATGGATGGGCTGGGGTCAGACTTGGTGATGGGCTGTGACTTGGTGACTGGACACTGTGGTTTGATTATAAGTGACTGTGGCTTAGTGATTGGTGACTGAACTGGTGACTGTAGTTTGGCTACCCAAAGGCTCAACTCAGAAATATCAGAGATACTAGCTTAAGGAAGCTAGATTAATTCCTCACCCATCCCTACTGTAAAAATAGTATCCTACTTGATGAATCATAAGGTAAAAACTATAAAGGGTTTGGCCCATGTGTCTACAGTTGTATAGTTATGGAAAATGCAGGTATTGGCTTTTAATCACTAATATAGAGAAACCTTATTAAAGAAAATGGAATTTAAGCCCTAGCTGGTTTGGCTTGACCTGCAGATTTATGGGTCCTGGGTTTGATTCCTGTCAAGGGCACATGCCCAGGTTGTGGGCTTGATCCCAAGGAGGGGGCATGCAGGAGGCAGCCAATCAATGATTTGCTCTCATCATTAATGTTTCTATCTCTCTCCCTCTCCCTTCCTCTCTGAAATTATATATATATATATATATATATATATATATATATATATATATATATATATATATATATATATGAATTTAATGTTTTATAAAATGGTTTCTTTGTGGAAAAGCTAAATGGTTCTTGATTTTTTTCCTCCCTTGCTAAATTATAGATAATGAACCACTTCTTGCCTATTGAGAGTTTGACTGCATCTCTTATTTTCTTTGAGTCTTATAATTTTTCTCTTATGATCTTTTTCATTTTAGAGCATATATGCCCTTACCTCATAATTTTGTTTTCATAGACATTAAAGTCCCATAAAAGCTCATTAAAAAGCTCAATTTAGGATTGGGTTTCTAATGACATTAGTGAAGCACAGTATAGCAAGAAAGATATGAATTTTCCTCAGATTTAGTAAATTTTCATTTTATTTGTCATAAAATCCATATATTCTTCTTGTACATGGGCAGTGTGAGGGAGTCATATTGTTGTAATACATGTAGAGGGTAGAAAGGGCAGCTTTGTGGGAATAATGATGCTACAGATGCCAAACTTCTTACATGTGAAAGTCAGAGAAGGTCTTCCTTTTTGTAAGAATATTGGGTATATGTCCACAGAACTTTGAACATATGTCATGATCTTTGGAAGACAGTGTATCTGGTCTTTGAATCCCCTTACCCATCAATATCAACTACATTTTCAACTAAAAATATGTTGCTGAGTTCTTTCAACTACAAGAAATGCAGGTCTCTCTGACTCTGAAATCTGTACTTTTTCTAGGGTATATATTTTCACTCAGATGGGTTAAACTTTAGCTGTTCCAATGTGAACAGTGCTTGAGGTTATTTGTTTGTACATAACTAATCAGATCCACTTTTACCCCACTTCTGAATCTTGGATCATTGCAATACATACAACTTTCATACAGATGTTTTATGAGCTTAAACCATACCATCTCTCTGGGTCTCAAGTTCTTATCATTAAATTGAAGAGGTGAGTGCTTTCTAATCTGTAGTCTATGGTGGAAAGACTCATGGACAGCACCTTTGACAAACAATTAGTAGAGAAATTAAACTGTTTTCCTAAAAATAGCTTTGGGCTATGTGCAATCTTATACTACCCACACCGCTCTTAATACAACCTGGGAATGATTGCTTGTATTAATGAAATAAATGACAACCCAGCTAACACACTAATCTGAGCTCTACCATCTTATTCTCATTTATTCTCTTAATGAATTTGATGCCAGAGAAATTAATGGTCCAAACTTTCCAGAAACGAGTGGGAATGAGGTTCTTGTGATATCTTCAGAAAATGAATTCTTTTTCTAAGACTCTCATGGGAGGATGGGATGTGGAAGATTTTATTGGCATGGAGTTACTATTCCTCGGTTCCAAAGTCCCCTGTCCCTTAAGCCAGTCCTAGAAAATGTGCACTGGGAGTTCAGCAGAACCAGAAACAAGGCAGGTGCCCAGAGTTTCCGTTCCATGTTGCATCTGGGTGTGGTTCAGCTTCCAAGCTAATTGAAGTACATTAATCCATGTGTGGGGTCCAACATGGCCATGTACCATGTGGTGGGCACAGGGCAACAAGAGTCCCAAGAGGGCTGGAGAGAGGGGGTGGGGGAGAGAGAGAGAGAGAGAGAGAGAGAGAGAGAGAGAGAGAGAGAACTTCCTTTATTTGGAAGTTTATATATTCAGGTCTCTTGCGCTTACAGTGGCCATGCCTATTCTGGCCACTGACCGACTTTCAAGTGTGATTGATGGGCAAGTATGTTACCACGTTACTCAGACCTCAGTGGGCAAATGTCCATCTGGTCTTCCCTTTCCTGTTAAATAATAGCCAGGTTATTGCAAAATTGACCACAAAGAAATAAGGAGAATTTATAGAAACACTTTGGTGTATATGTTTATCTTTAAAGAATGAGGATTCTTTCAAGTTGCCTGTTTCTAGAGAATACGAAGCAGACTAGCAATAGGCAAGTCACAGGCAATATGATACTACCTCAGCTGCTTCATTAAAATATGGAAATCTAATTAAACATTAAAGAGTTAACTTTTAATTAAAAGAATATTAAATTGGTTTGAAGCAATAATTACTATTCAGGTAATTAAATAACTGAACAATGAGCTCTACATTTTCTTATAGATTCATCCAGTTTTATCTGGGGTAACAGAAAGAAGCTATTATTTCAATTCAATTTGAGGCTTTTACGAGTCAAACTCTTGAAATTCTGGTGCCTTCACCCATGGGACCATCTTAATGAACAGTACTGAAAATGAGTGATTGAGCATTATGGCCATAGTTTTCTCCAAAGTCTGAATTCATCTTTTATCTGACCTGTTATATACAGAAAAAAGTTGAGTGCTGTCTTCTTTCTAACTTTCCCTGACTTATGAGGTCTGAAATGAGACTAACAAGTGACTAAGTAACTCTTGATTCCATCTTTCCTTTGTTGTGTTCTAGCGGGGAAAGAACTGAGACCTATTATCACCAATATTGAAGCTAAATAATACCAGCAAGGGTAGGTCTTAAAAGCACCAAGGTGAAATTTACTGTTATCTTCTCAGCTGTTTTATGATGGCTACTAGTACAGTGAGTGCAATGCCAGATATTTGCCTAAAAATGAGGCCAGTATTAAAGGCTACCACATGTCGCTATCTTGTGTGATACCAGATGATTCTCATCTTGATTTTATATAATTTTGAAGAGTTTTCCAATTTCCTACTTTCCAAAGCAAGTAAATAGTGATCTAATATGATAAGAAATGGCTGTGATATGTATAACATGTGAGGGAGTGGGATATGGCTTGAGGTGAATACTGGTCAGTGTTATCTTTTTGTTATTGATTTCAACTCTATTTGAATGTAGTCAAAGAATGTAATTTATGTGATATTAATATTTTTTTTCATTTGTTCAGGATTGTTTTTTATGGTCTGATACAGCATCAATCCAAAGAAAATAAGGTTGTTGTTTTTGTTTTTTTAAAAAAAAGCAAAAATGAATAAAATGGAAAAAATAAATTATGAGGACAAAAATATCAAACAGTCTTTTGTAAAGATTGGTGAAGTAAAGTCTCTGGTAAGGACAATTATGAGAAAAGAGAGAAAGCACAGATACATAGCACTAATAAATCGGTGTCATAACCACAGACCGAGAAGATATTTAAAAGATAATACGAAATGCCATGAACAGCTTTATGCTAAAGAGTTAGAAACTCTTAGAAAAAAATCCAATGTAGAAAAACTGGCTCAGAAAGAAATAGAATACATGGGTAGATCTATAACAAGGAAATAAATTAAAGAATAGTTTCAAGTATTCTCAAAAAGAAAACCAGACCTAGGTGTTATTGTTTTTACAAATTTAGAGGAGCAGATAGTCCTAATGTCGTACAAACTCACTGAGAGAATAGAGGTACTCTAGGCCAAGTTGTGGCCAGTCTGAAGACTGATTAATGACTTCAATGTGGTGGAAAATGAGAACTTTGGCCCACCACACCACTAGTAAGACAAAAGCTATTGCATAACAGGGTACTTGAAACTGGACAGCTCTACCTTGACAATGGCCCATTTGTCGTCTCTCTTCGCAGAGTACTGTCTGCAGCAAGGCACATCTCAGGTGATCAAGAGCCCAGGACTCCTGGGTGCCTGGCCTTTTTTATTCTTCTCTAGGTATGGGGAACCTTTTTCCTGCCAAGGGCCATTTGGATATTTATAACATCATTCAAGGGCCATACAGAATTATCAACGTAAAACTTAGCCTGCTATAGGGTCAAACATTTCATTAACCCAGCTCAAATGCCTTGGCGGGATCAGACCGAATGATTTCTCGGGTCTCATATGGTCCATAGGCCGGACGTTCCCTACCCCTGTTCTAACCCAACGAGCCACTTGACCTTCACACGCATTGCAATGTCACACAGGTATAACCTTGTTCTGTTCACTCCTATGGCTTGTACTTAATATCCAGGTTTCAAGTAGAACTCTTTATGCCTTATTTACAGGTAATCTACACCCTATGGCTTAGGGATTTTCTGAAACCTACTTTCCTTCCCCACCTCTTGGAAATTTTTGTTAGTTCCTTGCAAGCTTAGCAGTCATTTATATTTGTATCTGTTGCAGTTTATTTAGCATCCAGATATCCAACAGAAGGGTGGTCAAATAACATGATTGCCAAGACACAAAAGTGGCTCTTCATATTGAATTCTGAATATGAAACACATTAATAACTTAGAGAGAAAGGCATTGAAACTCCATAGAGGCACCCTGAGCAAAGAGAGTCTGGGACTTCACTCTTGATGTTTCCCCTTCGTCACTTCTCCTCTGATTTCTGACACCACAAAAGATTGCAGAAAGTATCACTTTATTGCATGACTTTTGATATTCTGTATTTAATTTATCATAGTTTTTAATTGCAATAAAGGCAAAACCATATTTTTAATCTCTTATATGCCCTTTAGTATTTACAAAGTGTTGGGTCAACATAAAGGCTCAATAATTAAATGTTAATTGATTCCTTTAATCATTAATTGAGGCACTATTTATTCGACCCAAAATAACCAGTAGGCTCTGTCAATTTAGTAGTTAAACTACTAAAATTGGTTACTTGGGTTAATAACGTTCCTCATTGGTTAATCAATAAAATAAAACGAAATTACTTGTAGGGCCTGGATAGATATAACCTAAAAGACTCCAGCAGACACTTTGAAATGATCACAATGAACCTGTTTTCATTGCTCACAGCTTGATAGGGGCCTGCATGGGAGCATTCACAGAGGGCCATGGTCCCTTTTATAAAACTGGAAGAGGAAAAGCCTGAGGGAGGAAGGCGGCTTTGCGCAAACTTCTGCCAGAGAAACTTGAAGTTCCTGAAATACAGACTAGCTGCAGGGATTGGTTTTTTTCCACCTCAGCAACACATAAGGTGATACACTATTAGGCAAGGGCATAAAGCATATTCAGGAAGCCAATGCATCCTCTGGTAGTCTGTCAGTCAAAGATACATCAAACCTCAGTGGGAAATGAAAGTCTACCATGCAGGAGTGATGTCCAATTTTTGTTATGGATGTGAGACTGGGGTTGTTACTGCTGCATAACTTCCAGCCACACCACCGTCCTGTCATGTTTCACATCAGCTGGCAGACTGTTTCCAAGTGCAAGGGTCTAGGAAGCAGTTGATCATCAGGTGTTGACAATAGTATCATTAAAAATCAGTTCTGCCAGGCTGGACATCTGCAGGGAGGGAATCACAAAATATCTCAGTTCCTGGGCAGGACAGGCAGCTCTCTGCGGTGACTGATAGTATTACTTGCATGTAGAGACATCCCAGGTTGTTAACTTTGGTTTAAGCTCTCCAGAGGGCATTTTTCATCTTTTAATGCACACCTACAATGTTACAGGAACATTGGCGTGTGCTGAGGTTACTCAGATGAGTAAGAGAGTGTTGAGTTGAATGTGTATTTGTTATTGAATTAAAATACTTGAAATATGATGTCTCAAGTGCTATACTAGTACCTGCAATGTGTCAGGGATAGCAAAAGAAGAATCTATTGAATGAGCCAAGGTAGCCATTCAACTCTGGAGCTCCCTGGATATGAATCCGGTCCCCAGAAAGATGCTAATTTCTGACCATGACTCAAGGCTCCTGCTACCTATGCATTCTAATATTTCCCTTATCTAATTCCTCATTACCTTTTCTTGTAATTACTTATTTAATGGTTTGTCTCTCTGAGGATTTTAGAAAGGCACCATCCATTAGAAATATAATTCACGGTACAAATGCCAGCCTCTTATATAATTTTAATATATAGTTTTAAAATTGATTTCAGAGGGTGGGGGAGAGAAATAGAAACATCAATGATGAGAGAGAATCATTGATTGGCTGCCTCCCGCATGCCCCCCACTGAGGATCAAGCCTGCAACCCAAAACCAGCTAGGGCTAATTTTAAATGTTCTAGTAGCCATGATAACAAGAGCAAATAAAAACTGGCTGATATTAATTTTGATACTATATTTATGTAACCCAAAATATTATATTTTTAATATGTAATACATAAAAATTAATGATATTTTATATTTATATTTGGTAGTCAGTTTTCAAAATATGGTGTGTTTTCACTTGAGACACATCTCAATTTGGACAAGTCATATTTCAAATACCTGACAGTCATATGTGGCTAGTGGCTACCATGTTAGTGCAGCTTTGGTGGAATTCCATGTAGGCAGAGGAAGACTACCTATGCCTTGTTTATGCCTTTGTCCTAAATACCCAGAACAGTGCTTAGGGTTCAGTAAATATTTGATGAATAATCCAGTTTTTTTTACAAAGGCTCTCAATAACATTTGTGGCTAGAGAGAGTTGGGCAACCAAAAATGATTGCTCTCAGCAATGGAGATGGTATATGTTAAGTTGAAGAAGCATTCTTCATTAGCAACACAACTAAGTTTTGCAAAGTATTTTAAAGAAATGTAACCGCCTACTGAATCTCATTAGTGAGTATATTTAAAAGGGAAGCTTTGAATATGAAACACTATACCATGTCGCTACAGAGGACTAGTGTGTACTAATGAGAAGAAAATGGCAGTATCTGGTAGAGTTGTAATTGCATTTAGAGATTGTCCCTCATGGTCAAGTTACAACTATCCCTTCACTATCCTGTCACTAATGATGCAGTATGTGATTTATTTGGATGCTTTGATTTTTCTACTCTCTTCTTTTGCTACTTTTCCACTTATCTAGGTAATTACCTATTATGAACTTTGGAGATGCAATGGATTATATTCCAGGGAAATGGAATTTAATTACTGAGAAACCTTTATTGAAAAGCATGTCAAACAAACTAAACCTATAATAATTACTAAGCGTCACTGGAAGTCACAATTCAGAAGCGGATCCTTTTTGAGCAAAGAAAAATACCAATTATACAACTTTAGGGAAAAGCAAACAAAACCTCCTATGTTATCTACAGTATGGTCATATCACATCTGTGCTGCAGCTGAGCAAGCCAGTTACATTTATGGAGCTAATTTGAAAATACTTTTAAATTTGTCTGACAATCTGTAATTATTAAAAATCAAATTCATTTCTGAAAGCAAATATTAAGAAAAGCTATAGCTTACTAAACTTCTAAAAATCTGAAGTTTTGAGAACTACCATTTAAGGTCCAATTTTTTTTTTTCTTGAACAAATCTGGTTTCTCAGTCCACTTTCCTGATGGAAGACTCCAGGGTCTGAGATATTGTGACAAAAAGGAAGGGGCTGTGTTGCAAGTTAGAGCATTTCCCTGGAAGAAGGTGATTTTCAGATGAAAGTCTATTGAATAGTATAAGCAGGTTAAAAAAGTTACTGAGAACTTACTTTGTGTTTGAGGAAGCAGTGAGAAACCAGAAAGACCAGAAGGGAGCTTCTGGGCGCCGAATTTAAGCATTGTCTCCCGTGAAGCCGGAGCAGGGTCTTGAAAAGTATTTATCCATTTGGGGAAGGGTAAGAGGGAAAGACATTTCAGGCAGAGGGAACTACTTTGCAATGAAACATCTCTGGAATGTTTCATGGAACTGTTTTTATTTATTTATTTTTTAATCCTCACCCGAAGATATTTTTCCATTGATTTTTAGAGAGAATGGAAGAGAGAGGGAAAGACAGAGAGAAACATCGATGTGAGAGAAACACATTGATTGATTGCCTCCTGAAGGAGCCCTGACCAGGGACCGGGCCAGGGAGGAACGTACATCTGAGGTACTTGCCCTTGACCGGAATAGAACCCAACACTCTGCAGGCTGACGCTCTATCCACTGAGCAAAACTGGTTAGGGCTGTTTCATGGAACTATTGATGTGAAATAGTTAAGGAATGTTAACTAGTTGGGTGTGGAACACTTAGAGAATATTAGCTAGTTACAGATGAAACACTTTAGGAATACTAACTCCTTTGGTTGCACAGGAGTAGAGGGTACTTATTTATTGAGGAGCAGCTGGAACACAGCTGATGGGCTACTGGCACACCGTTGAACTGTTGGCTAACATGGGGAATACTTCCATCTAGTCAGTAATTGCCACTGCTCCAAATCCCTGTGCGATCCTCCCACGGCCCCTTTCCCACATCTCCCCCACCTCTAAGGACTGCAGGGTAACTGCTCAACACCGAAGGAAGCCTCCAAGTCCCAGCCCCAGGATCCTCCTGTTCCTGGTTGGTTGGTGTTCAGGCCTTACTGGTTTTTACTATCACCCCTGGGTTGAAGAAATTGGGGTAAAAATGTAGGGAAGTCCAGATCATGAGGGCCATGTATGTCATAGTAAAGCGTTTGAACTTTATACTGTAGATACTTGCAGAGAGGATAAAGTGGTCTATGAGCCTTTCAGATAACTATTGTAACAGAGGACATATGCATTCAGAAAGAATCTAGAAAGTTCTAAGTTCTTTCCCATAAGATCCATATCTTTCTAGTAGACCAAACACCCTGTCATCTGGTATGCAAACAGTTGAACATCTCTAAATCCATGATATTTCTCACATCTTTAACATAGAGTTAAAACTGATGTTTAAAACAAATAAGAGGTACGTGAGGACAGAAACCTGACTACTCACTTTTGTCAACTTTCTAGCATTCATGCCTGAGCCTTATATGCGGTTAAGGTTCCATGCATATTTGTTGACTCATTTCCATAGATAGAAAGGATATAAGGAATTCTGCACCACCAAAAAATTAGAGTGAGCCCTAGCCAGTGCTCAGTGGTTAGAACATCATCCTGGGGACTGAAGGGTTGCAGGTTCGATTCTGGTCAGGGGCGCATACCTCAGTTGCAGGCTCAATTCCCGCCTCAGTTGGGGTGCATGCAGGAGGCAACCAATTGATGTTTCTCTCTCACATCATGTTTCTTTTCTCTCCCTGTCTTTCCCCCTCGCACCCCCCTCTCTAAATCAATGGGAAAAATATCCTCAGGTGAGGATTAACAAAACAAACAAACAAACAAAAATTAGAATGAGTAGTATTTTAATGTCAAATACTAATTGAGGAAAGGATTTTGATGTTTTGAAAATATAAATCCTTGCCTATTATACATTAAATAACATTCTCAACTTTAATATTAGATATTCTGGACCATAGAATTTCTGATTCTGCCAGATTTTATTATAATTTGAGACATACACAGAGAGATCGTAGATATTAAACATCTTTAGAGAGGTGATTGCATATCATTAATTATATCCACTTCACCCCCATTATGTAATGTCAGGAACCCAATTTATATTAACAGATGGGCTGCTTAAATAAGGAAGTATTATAAGCAATGGGTATGGAATAAATGATAAGCTCTTTTCAAATACACATGGAAATATTATGCATAAGGCATGATATAAGAAAGAAGAGTTTGAGTCACAATTTATAGAATTTTGTCTCTTAGATAGCAGGGAAAGATATAGCTGAACAGAAAAGGAATGTTTCTATTTCCATTAATGATTTCTTTGAATGTCAAGAGAACTAGATTTATCATGTAATTTCAATAAATTTCTGCCAGAGGGTAATCTCTAGATAATCTGTCCTAATGGAAATTTTATGAAATGCAGCAGTGTTTTATAATTATCCTCTTGCCTACTTTCTACTTTTCTTTGATTATCTTCAGTTATTATTTGAAAGACTTCACTCCCTAGAGTCCAAGTTGCAGCAAATTTGCCCACAATGAATCGGCTGGAGAGTAGTAATTCATACAATTATTCCACTCCCCAGGGTTGGGTGAGTTAGGGCAGTGCGTGCTCAAGTATTTCAGCAGAGGCCAATTTGATAAAGTCCACTCGTGAAAAAGTTACATTGCATTTCCTCAGAGGATCACAAAGTGTTCCAGAAGGCGTGTGGAGCCTGCTGTCAAAATCAGTACACAGAAGCAAGCTTTCCCTTCCACAAAACCAAGGATGAAGCTAGAAGGACCTGTCCTAAGACATACTCTGCCACAGGTAGTTAACCGTAAGGAGTGGTGGGGAAAATCCTTGGATGGTACAATCAAGAAAACTGTTAGGCGAGACATGGAGACCTTAGGGAACGTTCTATATTCCTAGCCTTCCTTCCTGGGCAGAAAGTCATTTTAGGTCTCATCCAGCATCTTCTTCTGGAAGAGCAATAGTTGGTGGGTTGATGCTGACTGGGGCTTGCTCATGGGTTTCTTCACCTACGGGCCAGTCCTCAGCTTTGCAGTTTGGAGAATCTATTTTTACTCAATCTTTGGGGTATTGTATGTGGGGGGCTGAGCCAAAAGTAGGAGACTAATTTTTCAATTAGTTAATTGTTTATCCCCAGAGATAGAATTCTCTCTTTCATGTTGTTTTTTTCTTGACTTTATATTCAAGTGCAGGGCTAATGGCATTTTTGATGTAATGATACATTTGATGACCCACTGTTAAGTTTAATGCGTAGATCACAAGCCACCATGACTCTGGCTCAAAAAAATGTGGCATTAGGAAGAGTTACAAGATACCAGTTTGGAAGTTCATGTGAGAAGGAATTTTATATAGTGAAAAACATAGATTTTGTAGGCAAAGAGATATCAGGTTGAATTCCACTTCTAGTGCCAACTAGTTGTGTGACCTTGGGGAAATTACCCGAACACTGAAAGCTTCAGTACACTCATTTTTTAAAATGTAAATATTGCTAACTATTTTAGGGTTTCTGAGGTAAAAATAACATTATTATATACCTATAACATGCCTAATACATAGTAAAAAGTCAATAAGAGATGATGATAAAGAAGAAGAAGAAGAAGAAGAAGAAGAAGAAGAAGAAGAAGAAGAAGAAGAAGAAGAAGAAGAAGAAGAAGAAGAAGAAGTAGTTAATATTTATACTGTGGCTGTAAGGGTTGACAAGATCATTACTTTTTACATAGGGAGATGAAAACAAGTTTTCACCTGGGCCAAGATACCTAACAGGGGAGAACAAAGATATAATCAAATTCAGCTAAAAAAAATATTGAAACCAAAAGGGTAAGATTTAGGGAAACCACAAATTTAATATCCAAATATTTATTTTTCTTTATGTATATGACAAATAGATGAACATAAATCCTAAACTGGATGAGGAATAAGATACATATATTTGGTAACTAGATTAGATGATCACATTGAAGAAATCTGGCCTCAAGATATAAAATTTCATCTGTTTGCCTATTGTGTGTCAGTTTGTATGCCAGGCACTTCCTCATGCATCTATGTCTGTAACCTCATAATATACCTGTGAAATATGAATTTATATCCCTCTCCTTCTTTTATAGATGAGAAAGCTTAAGATGGTCTGAATTAAGGGAAAAAACAGCGTAGAGATAGAATGGCTTGTTTTCAGATAATAGGGAGAATCCCACAGAGGGCAAAGGACTGATGTGCAAGAACCTCAAACCCAGGAAAGCATCCTATACAGAGGGAGTCAGAGGTCCTCCTGACACTCTCTGGGAAGCCTTGCTTCAATCCCACACCAGTTATCTCTTCTGTTGTTAATGCTCTAGGTCCCGTGCTCTTACATTCACCATATTTCACTAGAATTAGCTGAAGTAGTAGAATGATACTTAGTGCACACCTTCTCATGCACTACATTTGACATTCTGCACCGTGTATACAGAATGGGCTTCCGTACATAGAAGGTAATAGGCGGGTGGGTAGGTAGTGACAAATGTGGCAGGTTGCTCCTTTTTCTTCCTCCTCGCTCTCTTCCTGGAAGCTGGCCTTTGACAGATGGAGAAAAATGAACGTCTTCCGTAACACAACCAGGAGAAGTTTCATCCTTTAAGAAACAGCTAATATTAGCAAAAGAATGGCTAGTTTGTCCTATAAATGTTTCATTCTAAGGAAACGCAGGGACTTAGACCCCCACAATTAGCGGTGGCCCCCACACCAGACCTGAGAGTAAATAAATGCACTGGTTTAGGGGAGGATAGTAGCTGCTGGAGCAGGAAAAAAAAATCTCAGTGGCTTAAAATGTAGAAACGTATTATTTTCTCATTTAAAGATAAAATGGTGATGGGGAGGAGGACTCTGCTCCATGTAGTCATGGAGGCATCTAGACTGATAAGGGCTCTCAGAAAGGCAGCCTGCCTGTGAGCACAGGAGGAAAGGGAAAAGGCTTGTGAATAGCAAGCAAGAGTAACCTAAATAGAAAGGCACTCAAGTGTCTAATGCAGCGATTCTCAACCTGTGGGTCGCGACCCCTTTGGGGGTCGAACGACCCTTTCACCGGGGTTGCCTAAGACCATTGGAAAACACATGTTGAATATATAATTACATATTGTTTTTGTGATTAATCACTATGCTTTAATTATGTTCAATTTGTAACAATGAAAATACATCCTGCATATCAGATATTTACATTACGATTCATAACAGTAGCAAAATTATAGTTATGATGTAGCAACAAAAATAATTTTATGGTTGGGGGTCACCACAACATGAAGAACTGTATTAAAGGGTCTCGGCATTAGGAAGGTTGATGCATTTTTTTGTGGTTCTCTGAAGACTTTACTCCACAATTTGGCTTTCATTTTCTTTAGATAACTTTGTCCTGGAAGAGTATCTTTTGCATTAATACAGAAGTAAATGCAGGAACTTTATTTTCTGATGCATAAAATGATGCTAACAATCAATTCATTAGCTATTCAATGAAAATATGCATATTTCTTTATTTCATTTTTATTGAATTTATTGGGGATTTCTTAATACCTTATGTAACATGCACACATCTGATATATAGTGAGGGCACGAGATAAAGATATGCGCTGCAGACAGTAGGTTTTGTAGGAGGGCAGAGAAAGAATTTCCGGATGACTCATAATCATATTTTATTATGAGTTCATCAGCCCAATCTCTGCAGAAGACACAGAGGAAAGGGACCTGGTGGAGTGAGTTTATATATCCACATTGTCCCTCACAAAGCTTTTGAAGAAAGTTTCAAAGTTTTTCTAAAAATAAATATTTTTATTTTAAAACAATCACAAATTTACAGAAAAGTTTAAAGTACAGTATAAACATCTCTCCCCCCCAAAACCATTTGACTACAAGCTTGTGACTTTTTGCCTGATTACTTGTTTATATTTCAGTGTGTGTTTATTATAAGGGGTGATTTGTTACACAGCCATTATAACGGCAACGTCATCTAATCCTCAGACCCTATTCAAGTTTCATCAGTTGTTCCATTCATGTTTTTTTATAGAAGAATGAGTCAGGTCAAAATCATGTGTTATCTTTGATGGTCATACATTTTATTATCCTTAGATCTAGAACAGTCTTTTCTTGATTTGCATGACCTTGATACTTTTTGAAGACAAGCCACTTCCTTTTTAGTTGAGTGTCCCTTACTGTAGGTTTCCCATCATGTCCAGATTCAGGTCATGCATCTTTGACAAGAATATCACCGAAGTGGTGATTCCCTCCTCCTCCCCCTGCCCCCCGCCCCCCGCCCTGACCCCATTACATCCTATTAAATTTCCTCATAGTTAGTGATGTTAACTTTGATCTGCCAGGCTTTTCCACTTTTTCCCTTTTGTAGGTAATAAGTATATTGTGAGAAGGCACTTTGAACAATGTCAATATCCTGTTCCTCATCAAACTTGCAGTCTAGTCATTTCTTATTTACTTTTTTTCTGTATAAACACATTAAACATTTTTTAAATTTTATTTAAGTCATTACCCATACTGAGCTGCCCCCACCTGTGGTGATTGCCTTCCTCATTCTACTTCAGCTCTGACACCACATGCTTGGTCCCCCCTCTGCTGGAATGCCACTTTTCTGCTCTGGGCTGCCCCTGTGTACTGCTGCTCTCCTCACCCTGCAGGGCACCAGCTTCACCTTGTTTGAGCCCTGACACCCCACGTCTAACAACAGTATATTTCCTGGTTGCAGCCACCTTGCTGTCTGCTCAGGGCCTCTGACATCTCATTTTGTACCCCTGAAGCTTCCCCCAGCCCCACCACTAGTGTGGACTTCTACCTTGCCCAGCCCCACCTGATGGACTTAGAAGTGAATTTTTCAGGAAGAGAAGAACAAAAAAGCACAAAAACAGTTGCATTACTTTTCTGAATGATGATCCTTGGGGGACATTCCTCTGGTGCAAGATCTAGGCCTCATCGGCCTTACCTAAGAAGATGCCCTTAAAAATCTAATTTTTCCATATAGTAATACTAGAATAGGCACTGTCCACCTGTGTTTCCCATTCTTCCCATGACCCAGGTGGTCATATGGATGCTGGGGTCACTGGGGGGAACCTCGAGCTATCCCAGCCAGCAGGGCAGTGGTCAGTGGAGAATGGTCTTCCTCGGACTGAGGCTGCCCTTCCTGGGAGGCCTTGACCAGGCTGGGCATGTGACTCTGAAGCTTCGGTCTTCAAAAGGGAAAAATTTCACTGTCCGAAAGGGGATTTGCAGTGGTTCTCAACCTTCTGGCCCTTTAAAAACAGTTCCCCATGTTGTGACCCCCAACCATAAAATTATTTTCATTTCTACTTCATAACTGTAATGTTGCTACTGTTGTGAATCGTAATGTAAATATCTGATATGCAGGATGGTCTTAGGCGACCCCTGTGAAAGTGTCATTGGACCGCCAAAGGGGTCGTGACCCACAGGTTGAGAACCACTGATTTATAGACGTAGTTACCACAAGGAGAGTCTACCACCAAGGTACACAAATCCCTTCCCAGCTGCTTGGTGAATTTTTCATTTTCTAATTAGTGATGTTAGAAAAATTAAATATTTGTATCTTATTTTTGAGGTTGTTGTTAAGAAAGAAGAGATAAACTTTGTATCAAGTTCTGCTAACTAAGTTTTCTGTTCAACTTTAAGAAATAATAAAACCAGCCATGCTTTCCTTTCTGGTTCATGACCAGGTCTACACCTAACTTCTCTTTAAGACACTATAAAATCAAACGATGCCATTCTCAGTTTAGAGGTTTGTACAGCTTGGGATATGGATCACTAAAATGGCTATATAGATTTATTTCGTCACCCAGAAGATATGTTTGGAGTGGCCTCAGTGGCACATGCTAAAGGAAACTGTAAATTTGTTTTTATAAAATGATTAAAGAATGATTGTGAGGAATGACCTGATTCCCCTTCTCCTCCAAATTTGTCAGAAAACTCCTAAATTTAATCAAATAAATACTTTCAAGGCAACCTTGTATGTACTAGTACTGATTCCTCTAAATACTTAAGCTTTAGTGGGGTTTTTTTGTCTCCAAATGTGTTGATGTGAAAATAATAACTCTAAAGACCTTAGAAGTCATTGTCAGCTATAAAATATGATTACAACTAACAAAGGCATACTTGGAGCTCACAGTTGGACTCACTGTACAACAAATGGACATATTTTTCATGCTCAGTGAATTTATAGTTTTCACATCTCCACATTCACATCACTACTCATTTAATTCTTACAGATTATAATAAAGGGTATAACTATTCCTATGTTAAATACGTTTATTTTACCAGTAACTAAAAACTTTATAAATATACTGGGGACTCCCACTGCTTGTATGACTGATGAAACTCCTACCAAATTAACCCTCCTGTAGATATCAACTGTGAACTTTGGGTAAAACCGGAAACCAAAAATTACCTGAGACACTGGACAATGAAATTAAAGCAAGTGGGTTATGTAGAGGAGTAGTACAGAAGAATTGGAAAAACACGTTGAGTTTTTGACTTTTGTAAGTTTTAGTCTGTGCATAGGCCCTGGTCAATGATTTGAGGAGCTTTTAGAGGGGGTGGAAGTCAGATAGGAAATTGTATAACTTTTCTGTCCTGAAGAACTTGAGGGCACAGTTTGGGATAACCACAGCTGCTGGAAATGGAAATGGAATCCCAGGAAAAAGAAAGCAGAAGAACAAAGCTTTAAGCTCTGAGTAGAAAGACTGCCCAAATCCCTGGCTGACCCTAAACAATGCATGAATGGGACACCCTCCAAAATAAGGACAACATAACTGAACTGAGATCTGAACTATCTCTCAAAACACAGAGCTTGCAGCTTGAGTCCAAATAAATTAATTGCCTGTTAAAACAAACAAAAAACAGCCTTTAGAAGAATACAATAGAACCAAGTTTCCACAATAAGGTTCATAACACAACCCCAAATTATTTAATATTTGAGAACCAGGAAAACGTGACCTATTCTGAAGAGAAAGGACAATCAATGGAGACTGACTCTAAAGTGACCAACTTGTTGGATAGAACTAGACAAGTATTTTAAAGCAATTTTTATGACAATACTCAATATTGTTGAAAATGTGTATAAAAAGTTACAACATCTCAGAAGATAAATAGAAACTTTAAAAGAGAACAAAATCATAATTCTCATACATAGCCTTTAATACAGTGTCACAGAATAGATACTTAAAAATGTTTGTTAAAAAAATAGTACTTTGCATTGTTTTTTTCTTTACCCATTTGTCTTGAGCCCTACTCTTTATTCTTTTCACCTATTTATTTAAACTTTTTATTCTTTTAAGACTTTTTTAGCACTAAGGTAGTGATGTCTTTATTGAAACATGTATAGAGCAGTTATTACGTGCCGGAGGCTGTGCTCAGAACAGTGTATTAAAAATAGATAATGGTTATGATGGTGATGATGGTTATAGCCGAGAGTATACAATGTAGGACTATTACCCTCATTTTATAGGCAGGAAACTGAATCTCAGAGTAAATGTTACATATTTTCACTGCCATTTGCTAATATAATGTGTTAAGAACTATTTGTAAAAAGAATAGTCTAATGTTTTGGGTTTTTTTGCCATTTTACAGTTTCTGTTTCTCTTTTGAGATATCACATCTTTTTATTAATTATGAGCATTTTTTCCTTAAATTATTGAGGATAGTTAAAATGTTGCTCAGGTAGCAAATCACAATGAAAACATATAACTGTCCCTCTGATGGTGGCGCCTGAGTTTGGACCTGCTCTCCTGTCATTGGAAAGTATGGATTTGTTTGTTGGTGGAAGAAAAGTTGCTTCTCACTTTCCCCCTTTGTTAACTTTCATATACTCCTTTAAAATACACACACCGGCCTCCCCTCATAATTTTAGATTATAATTCCAAAACCTTTTGTATTGATTCAATCAGAGTGCATGGCTATATTTCTTTTCCATCACTTCTTTGGGTATCCCTCTGTATCTCTACTGTCTAACATAATGCCTAGGACATACTCAAACACCCTCATTAATATTTACTAAATCAATAAACCAGTAAGTATAAGACTGAAAGAAAAGACACCACAAGGGATTTCTAATCTACATTTTTGGCCTTTAAAATTCTCCTAATGAGCTCCCAATTCCACTTGTCTGTTTTTCATTATTTTTTCTTTGTTTTTTTTTTATTTGGGGGGTGCTCACCAGTTTTCCCTCATAGTGTGAATTTCACTATGTCTTTTCTGAAGCTCTTCCTGACCATCTGTGTTTCACTAGGAAGAGGTGGAATTAAAACTACTCAGTTTGGCTCAGTGGATAGAGCGTCGACCTGTCGACTGAAGTGTCCCCGGTTTAATTCTGGTCAAGGGCACATGCTCGGGTTGCGGGCTCGGTCTCCAGTGTGGGGCCTGCAAGAGGCAGCCGATCGGTGATTCTCTCTCATCACTGGTGTTTCTATATCTCTCTCCCTCTCCCTTCCTCTCTAAAATCAATAAAAATATATTTTTTTAAAAAGATTGGCCATCATTTATTTCTTTCCTTCAACCTTCATAGAATAAAACACAAACATTCAATTCTAAGGCAGTTGTGTATTGATCATTGCTACACTTCCTGCCTGTGAAAGATGCATGATCTACTTTTCAAGTTTCTGCTTTTCTGTCACAGGGCTGTGATGATACCTTCCTTTACTAGATGTAAATATTTTACCTCAGACTAACAGATTTCATAGAGTAAATGTATGTTGACTCAGGCTTCAGAAAATGATTCAGTGGTGTTACTCCGTTAATTTTTAACATATGACTGTTTTCATAGCAAGTAAGAGAAATCAATTTAAACTAAATCAAGCATAACAAGGAAATGTATTAACAGCCTTATCAGAGAAATTCTGGTTTAGTCGCCAATCCAGGCGATAGAGTGGTTCAAATAATGTCACCAGACATAGTTTGCTCTATTTCTGATTCCCTCTCTATTAATTCCATTTTCAAGCAGATGTTTTCTCTGTGGTGGAAAGTGACTTCCAGAAGCTCCAGACATAGGTTTAACCTCCCCACATCCTTTTTTTATGGTGCTTTTCAATGGTCTGATTTGACAGCTTTTGGCCACATGCGATTACAAAAGCATTTATATGTCCGGGGGCAAGGAATATGCTACAGGCCAGGTTTACTTCACGTGGCCACTCTAAGTGGAGACCGCTGGGGCCTTAAAAAACCCCCATCAGGTTTACTTTAGCCTTCCTTCATCTCTCCGTCTTTCCTGCTATGGCCTTGCAGCTGCAATCTTCACAGGAGTGCCCTGAGATGTCCTGGCCATAGAGAGACGGAGAGAGGGAGAGAGGGAGAGAGGGAGAGAGGGAGAGAGGGAGAGACGGAGAGAGGGAGAGATACATTCATTGGGGAAACCAGATGTCTGGGGGTCTGTATCAGTCCCAGGGAAGCCCATTGCCACAGACTAGACTGGTATAAGAGAGAAAAGCCCAGCTTCTCTGCCATGAAGTGAAACTTTAATGCTCCATAGCTGCCTCTGGCATCAGACTGATGCTGGAACTTCACCTGAAATCATATACGTGTATGATTTCCTTCCCTTTCCTATCTTGCTTCTCCCACTTTCCTAAAGATTTATTTGGGACAGCATGTCCTTAATGAATCACTTGCACTCAGATTCGTGGCCTAGGATGGGCTTCTAGGAGATCCTGACTTAAGACAATATCCTTGAATGCAAGTGTCCAGAGTGATATAGAATCAGCGTTGGAAAAGGAGGGTACCCAGGGAGAATCCACATGCAGTGAGTGGTCAGGTGGGAAACCAAGGCCGGTATTTTAAAACAATTAGGATTAAAGTGTGGGTCACCTCAAAATCAATGTAAGTTTACTCCTTTTATTATTTCTTTCAATTCTTTTTTCAGGAGCAAATATTTTCTCTACGAAGTGTGCAGTAGCAACGCTCACTCATTGTTAATGCAGTTCTGCCCTCTGTTTTGATGTTTTGACTTTGGTTGGCTGATTCAGAATCCAGGTTATTTGGAGGCACTCCTGAGCATGGCTCTCTTCTATTGATTTTGGAGTGATGCAGTATGCGCAATCTGTGTCCCATCTTGGCCTGCCCATCCCTCATCTTTTTCCATCTGAACCAGAGGCAGCTCCTGAAATTAATGTGTTTTCTATAGATCACATGCTTTAAGGGGATAGATGAACAATCCTGATTCATTCCCTTTGCCAACTTAATTTCACTCCAAATCTTACATTACTGGAATGATGGGGTAGTATATTTCTCCTATTTAAATAATGTTTGTCTGTCAGTGTCTATATTGTTTTAAAGAAAATGCCATTTGGTTTATAAACATGTGTTTTAAAAATGTCCTAATATGCACCTGTTTTCCCTCAGTCAGTGTATGGTTCCTCTTAAGTTCATTAAGTTGCCAACTATCTGACCATTTATTTCTGTATATGCATTATGTTCTATGCAATTCTGAAGAGGCTTTGGGGCAAAGATAAACAAACAAGCCTATAATCCATGTTTAGAAATGTATGACTGTATGGTTTCAACTCCATATCTAAATTTTAAAATATTATTCACACAGTTAACACTTATTATCACCATTACCACATCTGACTTCTACCTGAGTTATTTCAGCATTTACAAACTTTACTGAATAACAGTAATCAAAACCCATTTAGAGGGGCTCAATTCAGTTTGAAGTGCTACTTTCTCCCTGAAACTAGCCTGAACCTGCTTTGTTCTTTTCTTGAAGGTTTCATTTAATGTAATACTAGTGGCCTGGTGCACGAAATTCATGCACATTAAAAGGGGATTAGAGGAAATATTTTAATATTGTTATTTGTGCTTTCTCTATAATAGACGTGTCAGAGATGAAAGAAAATTAGTAAAATGTATATGAAAATCTTCTTCCTGTCAGAGTCTGGGGCGCGCTGCAGGACTCAGAGTCAAGTCGCCGCTCATCCATGGTGCCTCAAAATCATGCGAGACCCAGACCCACTGGGTGAGATCCAAACCTGGTCAGCCCCACCTTGTCAAGCCCTGCCGGGTGGGTGGCACAGCCTCAGGTCCCCCAGCGCATGCCAGGTGGAGGGCACAGCCTCAGGTCCCCCAGCGCATGCCAGGTGGGGGGCACAGCCTCAGGTCCCCCAGCGCATGCCAGGCGGAGGGCACAGCCTCAGGTCCCCCAGCGCATGCCAGGCGGGGGGCACATCCTCAGGTCCCCCAGCGCATGCCAGGCGGGGGGCACAGCCTCAGGTCCCCCAGCGCATGCCAGGCGGGGGGCACAGCCTCAGGTCCCCCAGCGAATGCCAGGCGGGGGGCACAGCCTCAGGTCCCCCAGCGCATGCCAGGCGGGGGGCACAGCCTCAGGTCCCCCAGCGCATGCCAGGTGGGGGGCACAGCCTCAGGTCCCCCAGCGCATGCCAGGCGGGGGGCACAGCCTCAGGTCCCCCAGCGCATGCCAGGCGGGGGGCACAGCCTCAGATTCCCAGCGCACCCTCAGGTCACTCAGCCTGGCACTGGGGCAGAGGATGCAGCCTGAGGTTCCCTGTCAAGCCCCGCCAGGTGAAGGGCATGGCCTGAGATCCCCCATCAAGTCCTTCCAGGTGGGAGGCATGGCCTGAGTTCCCCTGTCAAGCCCCACCAGGTGGAGGACACAGCCTCAGGTCCCTGCTGATTGCTCGTTAAGGCTCATTACGGAAATTTGGCCTCCACTGTGGGTGCCACCATCTTTGTAATGGTGTGATAGTTAATTTGCATATTCCCTCTTTATTAGATAGGATAGAGTGGTATATGGCTCATCTTTATATACCCAGTACTTAGCACATTCTCATATGTATGATTGTGCTCTGTTCATGTAGCTTGAATCAGTGCTTCACGATTTACACTTCATGAACCATCTGCTAACTTTTGAGGGGGCCCCGTCTGATTTTAAAATAATTGTGCATAGGTGTTGTTGACTCTCATATTAGGGGAAGTCTTTAAAGTTTACAAAGCAACTTCGTATGTTTTCCCTTTATTGAATCCTCACCACACAACATAAGGCAGGTGTAATTTTCACTATCTAAGTGCGGGAGTTGAGATTTTTAACCTAGAAAAGGTTAAACAACTATCTCAAAGCCACACACAGCTAATAAATGATGAAGTTTGAATTAAACCTGTACCTTCTGACTCTGTACCACAATTGTCTCCTTATTCTTGGATTGGCAACCTGACATTAACTCATATTCCTACTCTTTCCTGTAGCTTTCTTTGCTCCTGAGACAGATGTAAAAACTGTGTATTATTTAATTCCTTCTTTTTAATTAGGGGATTGCCTGTTTCCTAATTGTTTTCTCTTAAATTCACTACTGACCTCTTTTTTTCTCATTTCTGTAACCCAATATATATAATTTTTTCTTTTACTTTTCTTTGTAAAATTCGGTTCCAATTCACTTTCTTTTGTTCCTTTCTGTTTATGTTCTCACATGTATCACTTCTGCAAATGGAAGTCTCTATTTTTTTTTAAAGCCCATAACATTTCTTTCTCCTTAGAGGGTTAAAAAAATCTTTTAAAAATGCCTCACTATTTTCTGATGTCTTAAAATGTAATATATTTTTGACAACATTATTATATATTTGTTTAGAAAGTTGGGAAATGGTGGCATCTTTTTTACTACTGAAGTGACAATACTAGCATATGATAACCTGGCCCAAATAACCACATATTAATACATGAATGCACACATTCATTCAGTCATGTACAAAAGATATAATGAATGGTATATAACAAATCTGGGATATCAAAGAGTATAAGGACTGTTTTCAAAAAAATTAAATGCAAAATAATATCAAAATTAGCATAAAAATTTAAAGTTAAATTTGCAATAAGAAGGTAATAAGAACAGTCTAGAACTACTGTGTAAAGAAGTGATATAATGTTTACATATTACAAAGAAAAGGACGATTATTAAATGTTCACATCTATTCTTTTGATTTATTTTCTCAAAGAGATTTGCCATAATGTCATTGAAGAAATAAAGCCAAAGGCAAAAGAAGAAATGTATTCAGGTTTTCATATATATATTTGTTATCACAGGTGTTAGATGACATCTCATATTTCTGACTAATTTAATTTTTAATCTCTGGAGTCCAGGCAGTGTCAGGTCTGATGCTGGCCTAATGCAGGGCTCACTTATGTGAACAGAATGAATGGATGTAGTCGCTGCCAACAATCTTAGAGAAACATAACAGAGGAGCCCTAGTCAGTGTGGCTCAGTGGTTGAGCGTCATCCCATGCTCCCATGCACCGAGAGGTTGCAGGTTAGATTCCTGGTCAAGGTACATATCCGGGTTGTGGGCTCCATCCCCAGTAGGGGGCATGCAGGAGGCAGCCCATCATGTTTCTCTCTCTTCCTCTCCCTTCTTCTCTCTCAAGTAAATAAAAACGTGGTGTGTTGTTTTTTAAGTAACAGAGGAATCATAGGAAGTTCCAGAACACTGAAGCAGGCTAAAAACTACAAAATATTGATTTTTCCTAAGATACCTAGCAGCTTGCTAGGATGGATTAGGAACCGTCAAGGAAAGAAGCACTGAGCCTGACCTGGTATGATAGAGAAGGGGATCTCAGGCACCTAACAAGATAAGAGTGTAGTAGTCAATGAAACGGGCCCATATTTAGGTATAATTTTCTACAGATTCATGCCTTTTCATATCCTGTAATACATACATATCATTTACTGATAGAGTTGACCCTTGAACAACACGGGGGTTAGTGGTGCCGATCCTCTTACAGTTAAAAATTTGCATATGACTTTTGACTTCCCCCAAACTTAATTACTAATAGCTACTGTTGACTGGGAGCCCTACCAATAACATAAACACATGTTTTGCATGTTATATGTATTATATAATGTATTCTTACAATAAAGTAAGCTAAAGAAAATAAAATGCTATAAAGAAAATCACGAAGAAGAGAAAATACAGTTATGGTACTGTATGCATTTATTGAAAAAAAATCTGTGCAATTCAATTCAAAACCATGCTGTTCAAGAGTATAGAAAATATATATTATTTTTTGCCACAGATTCTTTCAATGAAATCTTAGTAGGAGATGAGTATATAAAATTGGTATGAGGAGAAGAGTGGAGATTTTGGACTTTATATTCTCCTGTCTCATTTCTTGCTTCTTCTTCCTTCTATGGTGGCCCCAAAGAGACCTCCAGCTATCCTCAAATACAGTTGTTCTCAAACTGAAGTAGGAGTGGAGGTATTTTAAAAAAAGAAGAACCTTGTGTATTATTACCAGAGATTCTCATTACAAACAAAACAAATAGGAGACAAATATCTTAAGTGATGCTTATGCAAACACTGTCAAGGCTCCACGCAGTTTGAAACCAGTAACATAAAGATAAGTTGCCTTTTGTGTTCGCAGCCTGACAGGAAGGTTAAGAACCCGAGAGAGATGGAATTATGAAAGGCACTAAGTGCAAACCACTTATAAGTTAACTAGGGGCCTGGTGCACGAAATTCGTGCACTGGGTGTGTGTGGGGGGGAGTGTCCCTCAGCCCAGCCTGCCCCCTCTCACATACTGGGAGCCCTCAGGCGTTGACCCCCATCACCCTCCAATCGCAGGATCGGCCCCTTGCCCAGGCCTGACGCCTCTGGCCTAGGCATCCGGCCCGGGCAGCGGGGACCTGCAGTGGCAACGGGGGGTGCCACGATTGCGCGGGCTCCGCCCCTGCCCCTGCAGGACGCCTCTGGCTGAGGCGTCTGGCCCAGGCAGCGGGGACCCGCAGCTGCAGCGGCCCCACGATCGTGGGCTTCGCTTTAGGCCCAGGCAAGGGACCCCTAGCTCCTGGGACTGCCAGCTTCGACCATGCCCAGCTCCCATCGCTGGCTCCACCCCTACTTCCTGCTATCACTGGCCAGGGCGGAAAAGGCACCTGATTCTCTGGTCATGGCTGGGGGGCAGGGCAAAGGTGGCCCCAGGGCCACCTTTGCCCTGCCCCCCAGCTCTTAGCTCCCCCCTGGGTTTCAGATCACTGTCAGTGGCAGGGGGCTTCTTCCTGCTTTCCCTTTCGCCTCCCTGCATTGTGCCTACATATGCAAATTAACCGCCATCTTGTTGGCAGTTAACTGCCAATCTTAGTTGGCAGTTAACTGCCAACCTTAGTTGGCAGTTAATTTCCATATAGCCCTGATTAGCCAATGAAAAGGGTAGCTCGTACACCAATTACCATTTTTCTCTTTTATTAGTGTTGATATGGAGGGAGGTCATAGTGGGGTCATTAGGGGTCATGACTGGTTAAATCATTTTACTCATTGTTCTTTCAGACTTGGCATTCATGGGGCATGTTCATAATCTGGAGCAACTGAGAAGTTAATGCAAAACAAAACAAAACACCTTTAGTTCTCATCTTTTCTTATCTCCTAGGAAAATTTGGCCAACTCAGAAGGCAGCTGATTCCTCTCAAACAATAAGTTTTTATCTTGTCCCTTTTGCTCCCCAGGGGTCATTGCTATCTTAGTTCTTGTACTCTTCCCTTTTCCTCATCCACTTATTTTTAACCTATCTCTTGGTGGTTGTGTTCAGTTATTTATTGGTTATATCATTCTTGCCATAATAACTCCCCTCAGCGGGTATTACTGGATCCTTCCCCCTCCTTTCTATTTTGTGTGTGTACATGGACAAGCTGAATTTTCTCATAAGTAACTACTTTGTTAACTTTCTTCTACTTCCCTGTATGGATCATAGCTGTCAATTATGCACTCCAAGCATGAGGGTAATGTGGTTGGCTCAAATCCAGCAGGGATTCTGTGACTGAGCCTGTCAGACTATTCATTCCTCAGATGTAAATTTCATTCTTCTCGTGCACTTCTTTGTATAGCAGGGAAGCTGACACCTTTCGGCTGCATGACGCAGGCTCCATGTCAGCTGGCTTTTGGTTCTCTTCACCTGAATTAAGTATTGGAAATATGGAACATGGGGCAGAAGAACTGCTCTTGCCATTCTACTTCCAGTGGCATCCCTGACCAGACTAGGGTCTTCCATGATTCTAGTTTTCTCCTTATAGGCCTACCATGTTCCTGTTCCTGTCCCCTGTCGCTGGTCCTAGCATTCAGGTGACACTGCCTATTTCTCCCTTTGTCTCTCTCTCCAGCTCTAAGGAACAGTGGCTTTGGCTTTTGCTAATTTGGGGGATTATCTTGATTTTTTTCAAGCTCCTTCATTACCTGTGTAGCCAATACCCTGAATGACATTCCCTCTGATATAAGTACTTGAAATGGTTTCTGTTTTTCTGATTAAAATCTCACTGTTATACCTCACTACTTTTTTTCATTCTCCTTCCTTTTCCCTCTTCCCCTTCCCCTCTTCTTGCTCCTCCTCTTCCTTCTCCCTTTTCTCCATCTTCCCCCTCTTCCTTCTCTTCTTCACTGTTACATCTAGGGAACTTCTCAACTTCAGTGACAAGACTCCAAATCTATTTCTGATTTCCCAGTGCACCTAAATGTGAAGCCTCCTCCTGTCCCATCTCAATCTCTTGAGATTGAATTTCCCTGGTAGAGTAGATTGTAATTGACTGAAAGGATTTTTGGATGGTTATAATTATAGTCTGTGACCACTTAAAAATAAGATGAAAGACTGATTACAAATACTGAATTAGAATTATATGGTGATTATGTAGGTGTATTAAGAAAAATGAGGAAGTCCATATGCCACTTTACTCAGGAGAATCTTTTGTCATTTAGGAACAGAAGGCAATGTGCTGTTAAGCATTAGGTTGCTGAGATCAGAGGCCAGAGAGACGGTTTCCAAGGGAATGAGAATTTGTTTGTCTAGAGAAAATGACACACTTCTCTGAGAGGAGGCTTTCCTGGAGGACCAGTGGGCAGGAGGGAGAGCAGAGGAACTGCTTTTGCCTAAGGGTTGCTACTTAGTTTCTGCCTCCAGAATTTCATGCAACTTCTTTTTTGGCCATCACCAACCTATAACTATACAAGGAGGCGGGTTTGGGGAAAGCCAAGTCTAAAATAGAGTGATTGAGCTCAGTAAAAAAAACAAAAAAACTAGTTTTTCTAGCAAAATATCAACAAATTATTTAGTAATAAATTTAACAAGAAAGGCATAATACCTTCATAAAGGACATTATAAATTTTTTTTATTATTGCTTAAAGTATTACAAAGGGTATTACATGTGTCCTTTTTTTCCCCCGCCCTTGACAGAAGGACATTATAAAATTTAAGAATATTAAACAAGATTGTTCTTGCCTTAGAAAATTTAATACTATAAAAATATAAATCTAACCAAGCTTAATATATATTTAATATATTAATAGTTAGCATCCCAGTAGTTTTTTGTTTAATAAAATATTTAAGTTTATATATGAGTGAATCTTCAAGAATATACAAGGGAGAGATATTGAGAAGTTACTTGCCTTAGAGATTCAGACTATATTGCTAAATATGTCTCATAAATCATTATAGTATGACTAGAAGCACAGTGTGCGAGATCGCGTGGCCCCGACCACTGCGCTGGTCTTTGGTTGTTACGGCGTTAAGGTCACAGGCCTTTTAAGAAGAGACAAAGTGGAAATCATGGAAAGGTTGAGAGGATCCAAAAGTAGATCCTGCTATGAGTATTTAACATATGAAAAAAGCATTGTTTCAATATAGAATAAAATAATGGAGTATTTAAAATATGCTTCTTTGGTATATTAAAAAATGGATTATTTACTAGAGCAGAACTAACTATCCACCAAGAAAAAAATTAAAATGGGCCTTTTTATCACCCCATGTAAAAATAACCTCCAGTTGATTTAGGTATTTAAATGCAAGAAATAAAAATTTTGTAATTCTTGAAAATGATGTGAACATTCTAGGGGCAAGCAACAGATTCTAACATTCAAAGCTCTAAAAGAAATGTGAGAACTAACTAAGAATATATATTTAAAGTTTTCATCATGGCAAGGATACTGGAAATTAAGTGAATAAACCAATAATAAATTTGGAAAAACTCATAAAGCAGAGGAAAAGGCTAATATCTATTCTGTATAAAAGACTGAAAAATTAACAAGAAAGTTGTAAATGATAGAAAAGCAACAAAATATAGGAAGTAAATATTTATAGCAGTGAAAATCTGCGTGGTCAAAAATACATGAAAAGATGCACAACACATTAATAGTCAGGAAAAGATAAATCGAAGTGATAGACTTTACTTTTTACTCTTCAGACTGGCAAACACTGAGATGAACATAAAATCTGTTGCCGCCTGGGAGTGGGAAACTGGCATGCTTATAAAATGCTAAGACAAATATGAAAGCAATCCCTCAACATCTATAAGAAAATGCATATACCCTTATGGCTAGTAATCTCTTTCGCGATCATCTATTTTATATAAAGAAAACTTGGAGTCCGTAAGGATTACCTATAAGGTTTTTTACATCAACATTATTCAGGATGGGGGAAAAATCATCAATAATAAAATGGATAAATAAATTATTGTACTTCCAAACCACCAAGAACAATGAGTGACAACTACACTAGGTACTTTGAAAAACTTCTGCGAAATTGCACAGAAAAAGCAATAGCTAAAATACTGTGTGTCATCCAATTTTTGTAATGTATTGATAACGACTATGTATGGATATTGCTTACATACTTATGCATATGTATATATGAATATGTACATGACTGCACAAGCATGGAGAAAAATATGAAAGCATACATTTCAAGTTGTTACTTGGGGAAAAGGCAGGCTGGAAGTTATGTAGGTGATTGGGGAACAAGGAGAAAAGTAAAATGTAAAGTAGAAATTTAAAGTGAATGAAAAGAAATTAATGATATGATCATATTTATTCATGTATATAAAATCAGAATTACATAACTGTATATAAAAAATGTTTTAAACAGGATTTGACAAATAGGTCTCTTCCAGATTTTAAACCCCCCCCCCCCAATTTTTCCAGACCAAGAGGTTACTCTGTTTCCTGGCCAGTGTGGGTCAATGGTTGAGCATCAACCTATGAACCTGTAGCTCATGGTTCCATTCCCAGTTAGGGCACCTGCCTGGGTTGTAGGCTTGATCCCCACTAAGAGGCATACAGGAGGCAGTTGATTGATGATTTTCTCTCATCATTGATGTTTCTATCTCCCTCTCCCTCTCTGAAATCAATAAAAATATATTTAAAAACAAGAGGTTACCATGTTGGGGGTTCTTAAGGTGAAGATAGAAATAAATGACTTCAGGGGATTTACAATTTTGGTGCATTTTCTGTTGAATTATTTAAGAGGGGAGAATCATAAGGCATCTTTTTGAGAAATATGTAGAATGAGGGCGGGGGGGGGGGGGTATCGATAAGCAGTTTTTATGACCTGGGAGGCTGCAAGAATGAATGTGTCATTAGCAGAAATAGGAAACACGAAAGGCGATAAGTTTACAGAAGAGTGACACATTTACGTAGAACAGACTCATTTGAGATGATGATTTCCAAACTTACAGGTGGGCTTCAGGGACGAAACAGCGGAAGGAGTGGTTAGAAGTTCGGGAGTGGGGAAAGGGACCTTCTGTGGTGGCAGCAGATGCCATCGCTGAGGGGACTTTGAGGATGAAGATCAGAATCTTGGGGAAATCATGCCTATAGAGAGAAGATAGAGAAGGTGAGGATGAGGAAAGTCAATGCGGAGACATGGCATGAGCTGAAGACATGTGCCAGTGGAAGCAAAGAATATCCATCTCCAGAGAGAGGGTGCTCAGCACGCCAGTGCCCTGGAATGGAGAGAGTGCTCCAGGCCCAGGGAAGATGGCCAGGCTTGGCCCATTCAGGGGGTGTGAGTGAATACAGTAGCAGCAAACGTGGGGGCTGATGTGAATACTGTGGGGCTCACGCTTTATGAGAGGCAGAGAGAGGTTCCAGATGATGTGGGGTTTGGGGAACGGAGAACATTTAAATCTACTTCTAGGTGTGTTGGTGAATCCTTTGCAACATCATCATTACTTACATAGCAGCCGGATTTATCCCTGCCACCAAAGTGTTTGTAAGACAGCTGCCCAGAACTCCAGTGCAGACTGGTTTGAGGCAAACATGTGCACTCTGTCAGGCTCCTCTTGGGAAACACTTAAATCCTCCCCCCCCCGCCCCCCCCCATCCCCACACCTCTCACTCCAGCTCCTGCAGCACAGCTCAGCTGCAGTGACCTGCTCCCCACTGGCCTCCCTCAGCCTCACTCAGGAGCACCTTGACCGCACCCACCTTCCATCTGCCCAGTTCATGCCTCTGTCTGCCTGACCCGCAGCTGCTCTTTCACAGGGATGAGGGACTAACGCAGGAAACACCTGGCATTCACATGGGTGTGCACATGTGTTTGTATGTGTGTATGAATGTGTTGAGAGGGAGGCTTTGAACAATGAAGAAGGGCCAATGGGTGAATGTCCCTCTTTCTTTTCCCAGGCAGACACATGTCCTAAGATACGTTGCATATGACTTCTCATTTGATCCTTTCCACTGGAGCACGGTTTTACACCCATAGTAGCTGCAATCTTGTATTCTTCTCCTTCCTTCCCTGTTTCAGTTCCCCTATTCCTCATTCCTGACACCTCAATCAATCTTCTCACTCAATTATTGCACTTAATCCTCTGTTTCTGGCTGTGTTTTGGAGGAACTCAAGCTAAGACATCTTCTGTTTAAAAAAACAGAAAATATAGGAGCTGTGTGGCCCAATAGAGGAATAGGGCATGGGATGATTTTTCCCCCTCACTGGAAAGCATGCTTCTGTTTTATTTCCTGCTTTTTAAAGATGAGTTTAGGTCTTTTGCTATTTTAAAATGTCTTCAATATGTTAAATTCCTTAGGTGAACAGCAATAGGAGAACTAAATGTTTGGTGATAGATACAGATATGCAATTAATTCCAGAATACACAATGGAGTGTAAAAAAATTCAGCTACTTTTGAATAAAATGCTCTTATAATTAAAAATCTGTTAGGAAGAAGAGTCCTAATTTTCCTTTATGTGCCTTGAAAATTTGCCAGGAATTTAAAAGTCTTCCATCATTACACAGTGCTGCTGGATGTGAATAGTCCCCCAGTGCCTTGGTTAATTTTATGTCCTGAACCAAAACTTATTCCTTCTGCTTTCTTTTCTTTTTCATGTCACCTAATTTAGTAGTATTTTGGAGATGGATATTCTGGTTATGTCGTTGTTATTTAATTAGGTAATCTTTTGTAATGATAATGCTATTCTGAAAGCAGGTTTTGAATAGGAAACTTTTTTGGAGACTGATCTGGGAGTTTTCCAGTTTCATGCCTGCCTCTTCTGATCTCAAGGTTATCCAAAGAATTAGGTAGAGTTAAAGGACCATAGAAGCAAGACTGGGACTTGAGCTTTCTCTCTCCATTGGATTTGAATAAGAGAACTCATCCAATTACTTCCTCTAATTGCTTAGAAGTTATTAGCTCAGGATAACAGTTCCTCCAAGGACAGCATCCTAAACTTTTGTAGCCTCGTTATGTTTCCGGCATTTCATTCTAGGCTCATTCTGTTTGAACTTTCTTCAAACAGAGGAAGAAACTCTTAAAGGAAAATGGCAAATTTACAGTGGGGTACACATTTTAAATGCCAAACCCTTTATTTTCTCAGATGAATTCTACCTCTAATTTTGAGCCCGAGAGATTGAACAGAAACCTGGCAGAAATAAACTATCCTAATATATATAAAAAGCCAGGTGCCATCAGGACCAGACAGAGGACCAAACAGCAGGCTAGGGAGCTGAGGGAGTGGGAGCTGTGGGCCCCCAGCCACCTGCGGTGCAGCGGTGGGAGGAGGGAGTGGTGAACCCAAATGACCAAAGGACGGGTCCGGCTCTCACGGCATGGTGGGGTGGGGCCACGGAGGCTGAGGAGCCTCGCGGGGTGGGGGGCTGTGAGCATGAAGCTTCCTGGGGTGGCTGAGGCGGAGGGGCATCGCGGGGCAGGGGTGGTGGACCCGAGGTAGAGGAGCCGGGCTGGGGCTGTGAGTATGGAACTTCGCAGGGTGGTGAGGTCAAGGAGCTTTGCAGCGGTGGCTGAAGTGGAGGAGTGTTGCCTTGCCTGGTGGGGACGGCGAGTGTGGAGCGTCCTGGGGCATTGGAGGCGGGGCAGGGGCTGTGAGTGTGGAGCTTCCGGGGGCTGCTGAGGCAGAAGAGCATCGCAGGGCATGGGCAGCGGTGAGGCTGAGGAGGCTTGCGGGGCAGGGGCTGTGAGTGTGGAGCTTTGCGGGGATGTGGGTGAGTGTCACGGGGCTTAGGCGGCTGAGGCCCAGGAGCCTGGCAGGGTGGGGGCTGTGAGCGTGGAGGTTCACGGGGCAGGGGCCACAGAGGTGGAAGAGCACCGCTGGGCGGCGGACATGGCCCTGATTGCACCTAGGCCTAGGGATCCTAACCATGCGTGATTTAATCGTGCGCTGGGCCTCTGGTTTATATATATAAAAGGCTAAGTGTCCGTCCATCCAACCGGTAGCTGTGATGCACACTGGCCACCAGGGGGCAGATGCTCAATGCAGAAGCTGCCAAGACATGCGCTCGGCTTCCCCCAAGTGAGACACAGGCCCCACCACCACCCTGGAGCAACACCCCACCAAATCACAGTCAACACTGCCAAGACCCCATGGTGCAAAATGCAGCCCACAGCCCAGCCCAGCCTAGAAATAGTTGCTGTGGGTGCCAGGTAATGACGTCACATAGCAACACCCAGCTTCCTCTCCCTAGCAACTAGGCTTGCTGGAGTTTCTTCCGCCCAGGAACCCAACTTACTTTATAGCCAGGTGCAAACATTTTGCAATTTAACCAAATGTTTGTGAAGTGTTTTCCCATGCCTCATCTCATTTGATCCTCACAGAAGTGCTGGAGTAAGTAGATAGGAGACTCAGTAAAATCCTATTTTTTTTTCATTAGACAGAAAACAGAAATTTAGAGAAACTTGACCTAATTAAAAAGAAGTAAGAAATGGTGGAACTTGAAAATTACTTCAGGTTTTTTTCACTGTACAGAATATAGTCAAACACTGCTACAGTTAAATATTTTACCCTTTCTTCTCCTTACGTGATCTATAATATTAATCTGATTCGTGTTGATATTTACTATTGTGTTGCTGACAATTACTTAAAAGAGAAGTTGGGGTGCTCCAATGGGCTGAAAAAAGTTTAGCTAAATCAGAAAGCAGATCTAATTAACCAAGTTTATCTATATAGTAGAGGCCCAGTGCATGAAATTCATGCATGGGTAGGATCCCTAGGCCTTGCCAGTGATCAGGGCCAATCAGGATCCCTGCCTCCTCCTTCCCTCACTCCCTCAGCACCCTGCCGCTGCCGCTAGTCACCCGCCATGGTCTACACTGCCCTCTGGTGGTCAGCACATGTCATAGCAAGCAATTGAACTTGCGGTCTCGCGATCGAACTCCTGAGGGGAACATTTGCATATTAGCCTTTTATTATCTATAATAATAAAAGCATAATATCCTAATTAGACAGGATAGCCAAACGACCTTCTCGACATCCTTTTGGATGAAGCTGCCATGGCGGGGGTCAAGGCAGAGGCAGTTAGGGGCAATCAGGCAGGCAGGCAGAGCAGTTAGGGGCAATAAGGCAGGCAGAGAGATTAGGGGCAATGAGGCAGGGATGCAGAGTGGTTGGGGGTGATGAGATAGGCAGGCAGAGAGGTTAGGGATGATGAGGCAGGCAGGCAGGTTAGGGGCAATCAGGCAGGCAGGCAGGTGAGTGGTTAGGAGTCAGCAGTCCAGGATTGCGAGAGGGTGCAGGCTGGGCTGAGGACCCTTCCCTGCTGTGCACAAATTTCATGCACCGGGCCTCTAGTTCTATCTAATAAACAGGGAATATGCTAGCTGACCCTCACACTGTCGCAAAGATGGCAGCACCCACAGCCAATAAGGAGGGAATATGCTAATTGACTGCCACACACCCAAAGATGGCGATGCCCACAGCCACAAGATGGCGGCGCCCAGTCCCCTCAGCCCCACTGGGGCAGCAGGTGCATGGCAAAGCTGGGCCTTCCCCCAGGTGAGCCCGGGTGCTCTGCATGCCTGCTTCTAGAGTCCCCCGGTCCCCTCAGTCACCCAGCCACCCAGGGCTTGCCCAAGGCGCAGGAAAGCCTCAGATGTCGGCTGCCCAGCCGCCCAGGGCTGGCCTAAGGCTCAGGTAACCAGGGCTGGCCAAGGCTTGTGCTGCCGGCAGTGGCAGCAGCAGAGGTATGATGGGGTATCACCTTCCCCTGATCGCCAGGTCACCTCCTGCCCCTGAGGGCTCCCAGACTGTGAGGGTGGCAGGCCGGGCTGAGGTAACCCCAGATCTAGTGCATGAATTTTCATGCACCAGGCCTCTAGTATAGGATATAAAAGCCTAAGTTGACTTGCACATCCACGATATAAATAAAGCTCGCACTGGCGCCAATCACAGGCATGTGTTTCAATTTGTCATTGTTGATCGTAAATTTGGTTGACCCTTCTATTACAGAGAAAGGGTGAATAGTGATATTAAAATATTTCTTCTAATTAATTTCCTTTCAATGTGCACAAATCCATGCACTGGGACACTAGTATCTATATAAGCCTGGTCCTAGTCACTCACCCATGGCATGATTAAAATGGACATTAAAAATATGGAAGCCAGAAAGGTTGATCTTAAATTATCTGAAGCAGAATCCTGAAGCTTCCATTGAGTCTGATGAAGATTGAAGGTTACATAACTTCTCTAAACTAAGTCTTTGTCTGTAAGCACAGGTAGTAACTGCAACAACCTCATGAAATTGCTGTGCCCATAGGAAGCTCTCAGTGCTAACTGTTATCATTATTCATGCTAGCTGCTAAAGTCAATTGTACTCAATTACAGTAAATACCCATGACATCTGTGCATTTTTTTATGATGAATATGAATGGTCTTTTAGATATTTAGGGTGTAGGAAGAGCCGAGGAAACTAAGGACTGAGTTTAAAATCAATGCTGTTAGGAGAAGCAACACTGTGTATGGGCTTAAGGTCATGGTTTCTTAAGCTTAAAAGCCTGGGTTCAAACCCCAGCTCTGCTACTTACTTATTAGCACTTGAATAAGCTACTTAACCTCTCTGTGCCTGTTTCCTCATTCTGAAATGGGAGCTAATTATGGTGCCAACCTCATATAGTTGTTATGAAAAGTTTAATGATGTGTTCTTAAAGCAGTGCCTGGCAGGGCTGGCTCCAGGGTCCCGTGACCTGTGCCATATGCACAAGCCACATGCTTAAAACAATTCCATGCTTGGTTTAATGTTCTGCTGCTGGCCTCTTAATAAATTTTAATAATTTATTATTATTCCTAATAATTGTAACCCTGCATGTGAGATACACATAATATGCATGACTGCTTTGTTGCTTGCCACTGTATTAGCATACGCTGTTGGTTTGCGATGCCCTATGAGCACAGAACTCCAGTGGACGCAAATGCGTGGGAGTTCAGGGAACTCAAAGGTCGTCTATGACAGCCTGAGGGGGAGTGCTGACAGCTCTAAGAGACCTCAATTCTGGTTCAAAACTGAAGTTTCTTCAGAGGCAGAAAGAAGGCAATGACAGTCTAAGAAACAGGATAACCAAAACCCTTTCATACTCTTTCTTACTCCTGTTACTTCCTTCTATTAGCTAAGCATGTATGCTGAAAAAGTCAGTCTGTCCTTATTCATGAGTAAGCTGAAGGTGGAGTGTTGGCAGCATGTTCATGTGACCAGACGTGCATAAAAGCAGCTGAATTATTTTTGTGCAGTGCTTCCTCTGCTCTCACAAGAAAGAAATACATATGCGTGTATGACCTGTGAGAAATACAAATAGTGTGATTTTGACGCTTGTGCATACAAGGTGAATGCCCTATTTTCATTTAAAGCTGGCATTATGTAATAAACAGATGGACAATACGATTCATGCTACATTTTTTAAATTAATTTTTCTTTACTTAGAATGACATTAAATAGCAAATAAAAGCACCATGACAAGTGAAGAGACCATGAAAGGAAGGAAAAATATTTATATTTTAATACCTTTTACAGAACTTTTTTTCTTTTTTAAAATAGAGCTTTACATTTTTATTTTGCACAGGGCCCTACAAACTATATAGTTGTACTTATTTCCAGGTACATCATAAGTATATATAAAATGTAAGCATAAGTATATATAAAATACTTACGATGTGCACGACTTCCTGATGAAGCCGGGCCGGAGGGAAGCCAGCCCGGGTTCCAGGTGCCTGCGGGCAGCCGGAGGAAGGAAGCAGCCTGGGTCCCGGTTGCTGGAGGGAAGCCGGTGCCAGCAACCTGGGGAAGGAAGGCCTACTCTTGCGTGAAGTTTTGTGCACCGGGTCTCTGTATATAATCAGAGTTGGTTCCAGATTTTCCTATTGGAATGTTATGTTCTTACAAGGAAAATCTAGAATTTTTATCCCTGAAGGAAAATTATTCCAACGAAAAAAGTGCTTACTCAGTAGCTGGAACTGCCCCTGTGAGTTTTACATTCTTCATGGAACTGACACACCCGTTGCTCCTAGACTGGAAAGTTTTTCTTTTATATCACAGATGGTCGCCAGTAGTCAGAGGAGCAGGGTCCATAGTGCATGCTTTGTTTCTCTAACCATCCTGTAGATACTTTCCAGTGTTTCTCTAAAGAATTTACAGCTTTTGAAACCTCTCAAATACTCTGTTTCCTCTAAGCCCCTACAACCCTTTTGAATTGACAGAGGAGAAGTTAAAAAGGTACCGTGGCTGGCTGGCTAGTTACCAACACACCTGGCGGGGCGGCACCTGCTGAGCACATCACAGCCCAGGCTCTGGTCCCTCAGTCTTACAGATTCAGAAAACAGGCAGTGTCAGGTTCTCAGAGCTTTATTGGACTCAGGCATGCTGATCCACATCAACCAAATCCACAGGAGAATAAGGCAGAGAATGCAGAGTGCCAATGCTGCAATTTATAGAGAGAAATGTACCTTCCCAGCACACCAGCACATTCCCTCGCTGCAGAAAGCGAGCCAGGTTATCAGAAGGCAGCTTGTGAGCCTGAAATGAGAACAAGGAGGGTTGTCTGGATACCCACATGTTTAAGGGCATCGGGCTCTGGTGGTCTGATAGATCTGTTTCGGCCAATAAGGCGAAGTGGGCACGCTTGCACGAGTTTATTCTCCTAAGACACTTTGTTACCCAGTCAGTGCTGGAGGCATCCTGCTGATTCATTCATACCTGCATGCTCCTTGCTGACTGATCCACTTTCTGATGACCGTGTTTGTTCTTTCTGAGATACGTAATTCTTATCACTATAGCACCAGCCAGATTCTTCTCCTTTCTGCTTCTGGCATAGGGAATACTTTTCCCTCCTTCAGGCACTTTTCATACAAAAGGGATTTCATATAACGAGTGCCAGTTTTAAGGTTTAAGTCTTAGCTTTTAGGACCACCTTCAGGCAGCGCTGTCTTCATGTGACAGAACAGGGATGTTGATAACTCGGTTTGAGAACAGTGTGGGTGGGGACTGCGGGGATGAAGGGTGATGGGTGGAGGTAGAAGAGGCATGAATGGGATAGTGAGGAAAAATAAAATAAGATAAAATTGAAGGAAAAAACTTGTTCTGAGGAAGGAATCCACATGTCTACTCCTACTCAGGGTTTTTGTTTGTACGCAAGTTTGAATGAAATAATGTCCTTCTTCCTACTATATTATACTCGACTACATCTGAATCCTTGAAATTTGAGAATTGTGAACAGTTTTTAACTTTAAGATGGCAGCATGTTGTCGATGTATGAAATATCCAAACCTGTAAGAATTTTTTTGAGTTTATTTCAACCAAACCGATGACAATTGCTGGGAAGCAACCTCAGCAGATTGAGAAAGTGCTCCAGAGAATGGCAGTTTTGCACCTTATTTTATACATTGCAAAGGTGGCGGTGTAAGAGGGTTACATGAAACCCATTGGTGATAGATTAAGGAGGTGGGAGAACGCAAAGCAGAAGAACTTCTGCAATTGGATAAGAAGTAAAATGACTAGACACATACTTCTTTTACATAGGTGGGTATGAGATAGTTAACAGTCAACAATTAGCAAGATAAAAATAAGAATTACTTTGGTATTTCAAAAGCATGTTATCAGGTATGTTATCCTAGATGCAAAAAGACCACAGCCAGGCTCAGTTACAGTGAAGACTGACCTTCTTTAGGGGAAAATACTTTCCTAGGACATGACTACCTTTAGGACCTTCTTTGAGTTAGAAAGTTTTACCTTCAGACCATCCTATGTGGTTACTCTGTCTCTGAGTTTGTAGGTCGCCATGCAGGCCTCCTGTTTAGTATGTGGCCCCTTTTTGGTCCACAATATTAATTTCCTTCCAAACTCCTTGACTTGACCTACAAAATACCACATAATTTTAGCCCTCTTAGCTCTCTCTCTGACTTTATTTTCTCTCTCTTTCCCATTCACTCCTCTTCAGCCACATGCACCTATTCTACATGTACTTTTCCCTCTGTCTAAAATGCATTTTCCTTAGATATTTCCTTTGTTCCCTTCTTTCCCCTCACTCAGAACTGCACTCAAATTCAATCCCCTATCTAAAATTTTACCACTGTCACCCCCATCCCCTTGCCACACTTTTCAAATCCTTGTGGCACTAAACACAAAGTATTAATGTGTCATTTAAATTTTACATACCTATTTTTTATTGTCTGACTTTCCTACTAGAATATAAGCTTCAGGGAGCTTTCTCTGTTTTATTCATTGCTATGTCCTCAGTCTTTTGAACAATATCTACCACATTGGACTATTGTGGAATAAAAAATGCAGGGCAGGCACTTAGCATCCATTCAGGTCTTTACTAAATGGGAGGTAAATATTACTTTTTTGTTGTTAATCCTCACCCAAGAATATTTTTCCTTTTTAAAAAATTATTTATTTATTTATTTTTATGGAGAGTGGAAGAGAGAGGGAAAGACAGAGAGAAACATCGATGTGAGAGAAACACATCAATTGGTTGCCTCCTGCACAATCCCTGACTAGGGCCGGGGCTAGGGAGGGGCCTGAAACCAAGGTACATGCCCTTGGCTGGAATAGAACCTGTGGCCCATTGGTCTGCAGGCCGATGCTCTATCCACTGAGCCAAACTAAGGCGATAAACATTACTTTGTTCATTCTTTGAGCAACTTTCTCTTGAGTGGTTATTCTGTGCACAAAGTAGGTGTTCATTAAGTATATGTTGAGTAAAAATGTAGATAAGTGAATAATGAACTGTTATGGGAGTTGGAAAGAGGAAAAGGTCAGGTATCAGGGGAGGATTCTTGGAGAAGGTGGCATTTAAACCAGGTCTTGAAGGGCGAGTTTGATTTATTTCTCTGGGCATGAGGATGGAAGGCACTCAATATATGCTTATAGTATGTTCTGTGGAACTCTCTACTCTGCAGTTTTAACATCCTAGAATGTAAGCTCCATGAGGGCAGAGACTGTTTCTATCTCGTTATCTTGATTTTTTTGTAGTTTAGTATCTTTATATATCTAGTATATATATATGGTGATATATCTATTATATCTATCACCATATATATATGTATGTATATTATTCATTATACATTGATAGATATTACAAATGAATAGATAAAAATAAAAAGTAAATGGTTACAAAATTTGCGAAGATGATATTTTATCCATATGACAGCAAAGATTCTAAGTGAGGAGGTAAGAGAGAGTTGGGCTTGCTTTCTGTTTATTTTGATGAGTTAGTAGTAGGTCTGTCAATGAGATTCAAATATCATTTCTCAACTTAGAAGCCCATTTTCATCTATAGGGGAAAATTGGAGTGATTAATATGTACACAGTTTAGTAGACGTTTCAAATTAGTAAAAGGTTTATTATGGAATGTTGATGTTAATACATTTACCTCATAATCATTTTTTTTTTTAAATTAGAGTTTCAAAAACAATTAGTTGCCAAAAAGTCTCAGGAAGTTTGAATAGTTTCCCTAATGTCATGATGAGACCTCATTTGTCTTGTGAGGTTTTTAGTTGTTAAACTCTGAGCCATTATATTACCTGGGGATAATTAAAAACCATATATCCTCCCTTGGAAACACCCCATAGCAATATGTTCCTATGTGGTAGGCACCGACATTTCTTATGTCTTTATTAGTCACAGGTATAACACAGTATTGAGCATTTCTTTATTTAATGGCCAAGTCACGCAGCTAGTATGTGGCTGAAGAGGAACTACAGTCCAATATTATGAGTCTAAATATCATTTTAATTTTACCTCACGACATCAACTATGGCAAGGAGAGGATAGCCTAGACTTTTCTTGAGAGTTTTTCCCCCTACTTCCCTAAGCATTGAGTTATCAATGGGCAAGTTTTCAACCCTTGCCTTGGGACTGGCAAACTCTAATGACAATTCCAGAACAGCTGCAAAGGCAGACCTTCCAGTCCTAAACATTTCCTTGTTTATCAATTTACCTGGCAGACCACGAAATGACAGTGAGTGCTTGACTAGTTTTTAGGTGATTATTCCCTTTTTGATTCTGAACTTTAAAATGACACATGGCGATACTGGGTTTTACACCCATATTACTGCTAGCATGAAATGTTTATTAATTGTGCCTGATAAATTACAATTTTCCAAATCTAGTTAAGTCAGAAAGCATGGTCTGGTTAATTATTTACACAGCTCAGCCCATGTGGTTGTGTTAGATAGAAAGCTGTAGCAATCGAGGATATCATGAAATTCTATTTACTTTCTCTCCAAGCCAATGGTATTTATAGGAATATTATAAAAACACATGGGATTTTATTGTGCTTTTAAAGATTGTAATTCTCCTAAATTCCAATCTGAAGTGAGTTATCTTTTGCAGGGGAACTTGGCTTTGACTCTGGGTGAAACACTAGTTCCTCTAACTAAGGGATTTTTAACATGAAGCTAGTTTTGGGAAGTCTGCCCTTCCTCACCTCCTCAGCAACAGCAGTGATGAGTGTATGGAAATAAAAATACATCTAGAATATTAGGCTCACAATGGGAGGTTGAAAAAATCATTTTTAATTATACCTAAATAAAGATGAAAAAAGCATACCCAACATTTAAAAATTAGACAATCAAGGAACAATAAAGTAGCTAACATTGGCATTGGCATTGACGAGGGAAGTGAGTTGATCCACACATACACTGTGCTAGTGGCTAATAACTACCAGTGACTGTGCTTGATTCATCTCTGCCTCACCAAAGCCTGGCCGGGAGAGGGGGACCTGCATAGAGAAGGCACTCAGTGAGTCATTGCTGTATGTGTGAATGACTATGTATTTATTTACTTAACGACTTTTATTGATTTCTAGAGAGGAAGAGAGAGGGAGAGAGAGAATGAGAAGCATATATCGGCTGCCTCCTGCATGCCCCATACTGGGGATAGAGCCTGCAACAGAGACATGTGCCCTGACCAGGAGTCAAACCAACAGCCCTTGGGTGCACGGGACCACACCCAGCCAACTGAGCCATACTGGTAAGGGCATGAATGGACATTTGACATCAATGAAGTATCCTTCCTGGAGCATACTCTTCATTTCACGCAGAGGAATGTTAGCCTTAGTAAGTCAAAATGCTAATGTCCTGGCGGAAGTCCAGGGACAGGTGGGAGCACCTGAAATGCCTTCCCAGCTCAGGCTTTCATCTGCATAACAGAAAGGGATTCCTGAGTTAGGGACCATACCAATTCCATGGTGGTTTGTTGGCAGCCTCCTGCCCAATCTATAAATAATATTTTATAAGTGCATTAGCATAATTAGAGCTCTTTTCACAGCCAAGAGAAAGTGGACCTTTTCTCTCCCTTTGTGATGCTGATGAGCCGCCCACTCAGCTATTGCAGCTCTATTGTGAGAGTACCTCAGAATGGATTACATTCGAACACAACCTGTCACAGGAAATTGTGGCAGGGTTATTGAGTGACAAGTGACTTTGTCACTCCTGAAGAAGAACATTTGCTGCACACCGCACTAGGAGGCGGGAGCTAGATTCTACTGGAAGCTGTGTGGGGCTTGCGTGATGATTTGTTTCTCTGACTTTAATTTCCGTTTCTATAATCGAAGCAGTTGGTTGAAGTACTCTTTAGAGTTAGCTTGAACTAAATGACCTCATGGTTTTTGAAAGGGTTTTCCAGATGAGTGTCAACTCCAGGTGTTAGAACATGAGGCCTTAAATTGACTTTTGAGATTAAGTTTTGGAGCCACAGAAACCTCCACATGTGTATATGTCTCCACGATATACAATGTGTGTATTTTGTTTTTTTGCAAACTTACCTGAAGAGTTGGCAAAATAATAGTTCCTTCATCAACACTAATAAAAGAGAAAAATGGTAATTGGCGTACGACGATACCCTTTTCATTGGCTAATCAGGGCTATATGCAAATTAACTTCCAACTAAGATTGGCAGTTAACTGCCAACAAGATGGCGGTTAATTTGCATATGTAGGCACAATGCAGGGAGGCGAAAGGGAAAGCAGGAAGAAGCCCCCTGCCACTGACAGTGATCGGAAACCCAGGGGGGAGCTAAGAACTGGGGGGCAGGGCAAAGGCGGCCCTGGGGCCGCCTTTGCCCTGCCCCCCAGCCATGATCGGAGAATCAGGCGCCTTTGCCGCCCTGGCCAGTGATAGCAGGAAGTAGGGGTGGAGCCAGCGATGGGAGCTGGGCACGGTCGAAGCTGGCAGTCCCAGGAGCTAGGGGCCCCTTGCCTGGGCCTAAAGCGGAGCCCATGATCGCGGGGCCGCTGCAGCTGCAGGTCCCCGCTGCCCGGGCCGGACGCCTCAGCCAGAGGCATCCTGCAGGGGCAGGGGCGGAGCCTGCGTGATCGCAGCGCCCCCCGCTGCCACTGCAGGTCCCCGCTGCCCGGGCCAGACGCCTAGGCCAGAGGCATCAGGCCTGGGCTGGGGGCAGAACCAGTGATGGGGGGAAATGAGGGTCCCCTGCCCAGGCCTGACGCCTCTGTTAGAGGCGTCAGGCCTGGGCAAGGGGCAAATCCTGCAATTGGAGGGTGATGGGGGTCAACGCCTGAGGGTTCCCAGTATGTGAGAGGGGGCAGGCTGGGCTGAGGAACACTCTCCCCCCCCCGCCCCCACACCCAGTGCACGAATTTCGTGCACCGGGCCCCTAGTATTATAATGTTATTGTTATGATTAAATTATATGTTGCATATAATTTCTATGTTGACATGATTGGCAAATAGCCAGGCTCAGGGTAACACTAAATAAATATTGCTTATTAAGAGGGAGAGAGAGGCAAAGAGAGATATTATTATCAAAGACTCAAGACCAGCGGACATTTTAACCTGAGGAATGAAATGCAATGAAAAAAATTGATTCCAAGCCTTATCCTGTTGAGCATCACTGACCTCCAAACACAGTGTGAATGCAGCAAAGTCCTTTTTTTTTTTTTTTATCAAAGTGTATAGAATATTTTAAGGTGATTTTTCTTTGGGCCAAAATAATGCTCTTTGCTCAGGGGTACCAGGGCAAGCTTATGTATATAAATACTTTTATTTAACTTAAATGATCAGAAACCCACATAATTATTCTAGTAGATGCTGGGGTCCAGCCCCAGCAGGTCCAGGGGTCCCCAAAGGTGTGGACGGAGTCGGCGAAGAAGGAATGACACGGAGACAACGTTCAGTTGATCAGCAGCCTAGCCAGGATCTCTAGCCAGGATCTCCAGCCAAGTTCTGGTCTGGATCTCTAGCGAATTTCTGGTTAGGATCTCCAGCCAGGTTCTGTGTCCATGTTGTCTTGCTAGGTTCTCCAGCCAGGTTCTCCAGGTTCTCCAGGCAGGTTCTGTAGCCATGTTCCCTCGCTAGGTTCTCCAACCAGGTTCAGTCACCAGGTTCTAGTCAGGTTCTCTTGCCATGTTCTATAGTCAGGTTCAGTCCAGGATCTTTTGCCATGTTCTCTCGCTAGGTTTTGTCTCTAGGTTCTGAGACCAGTTTCTGTCCAGGATCTTTGCCATGTTCTCTCCAGCGAAGTTCTTCTGTCTCTAGGTTCTGTGTAGGTTCTGTCTTCTAAGTTCTGTCTTGTTACATCTGTATTTATACCAGTTGATTCCAATCCTATCAATCTCTATTCCAAAGGTTAGGGCGTTTCTTATCTCCATTCCAGGGAGTAAAGATTATGTAGCTTAAGCATGATTGTTCGTAGTTAAAGTGATTAATTACCCGCCTGGCACTTAGTTAAGAGGTTTTATTCCCTCCCTAACTTCAGGGGAAAATCCCTACCTGGGGAAACAACCTTTCTCAGAGACCTTGGTTAAAACACATAGTGCCAAGAAGGTGAGCAAACATATTAAGAACAGTATGCCATATATGCCAGGTCCCTTGAAACAGCAAGCATGGACCGGCTCCCAGCAAGTAGAAGAGTTACATGTGTGTGTTTAATGTGTGTGTGTTTGTCAGTGTGTTTATCCATTATATTTTAAAATACTTTTTCAAATGATGCACATTCCCAAGTTTGAAAAACAACAGAAGTGAAATATCCCTCTATCCTACTTTCATTTACCCATTTCTCTACAACTCCCTCAAACTTCCCCCACAAAATTTAGCTATTTTTAAATTAGTTTCTTATGTATATTTCCAGGTTTTTAAAAAAAATGTTTATTCAAGCTTAATTCTTCTCTTTGCTTTCACAAAAGGCAGCATATCATATGCCTTTCTATATCTTGCTTTTGACTTGACTTTGTATCCTTCCACATAGCCAGGCAGATTGTATTTTTCAAAAATGGCAGCAACAATAGCTTCCCTTCGCACCTGTTCTTCCAGTGTGACTTTGAAGGTTCTTACCAAGAGATGATTCCATGTCGCCTCTCCTTGAATAGGCATGGGGTTGTGGCCATGGAGGAAGTGCTGCTATAGGGTGAGGGCTTTTGAAAAAAAAATTCTCCAATAAATAACCTTTTAAATATTTTAAATAGATGCAAACATATGTATGAATAAATTTTCTTAAGTGGGATATCTGGGGCAAGGGCGGATGAATTTGGAAGTTTGATTGATATTTGCCAATGGGCTTGTATAGGGCTTGTATGCATTTACACTTAAACCCACATTATCTAAGAGAACTTGTCTCAAAACTGTCTTGCTAAAGTATGTTGTAGAACTCTCAGCTTTTGCTATTCTAATAACTGAAAAATGGTATTTTGTAATTATAATTTGAATTTATTTTACATGTGTAAATTTGACCAACTTCTTATATGCATATTTTTCCTTATAATTATCTTTTTATATCTTATAGCAATTTCTAGGTTCTCATATATATAAGTAAATTTGTCCTGAATCTACAAAATGATTTTCAAATATTTTTTTCTTGTAATTTTCTTTTGACTTTCCTTGAAATGTTTTGAGTGATGTTAAACATGTATTCACACTAAACATACATAAGATGTATGTTTACCCCCAGATCCCTCACCCCCCACCTCCTCAACTTCCAGCTAAATTAACACTACTTAAGTTTTCTTCTGGATTCATATAGACCTCCCTTTCTTCCTTTCTCCCTGTCCTTGATTTTCCAGACTGCAATAAAGTATGTAAGTTATTTACTTAACCCCGGTGCCTTGTATACTAATAGTATGCTTATTTCTTTAGTTTTAGTTTTTAATTGAATATTTCTTTCAATTCTTTTCAAATGGCCCCTTTTATGGTAAAACTTTTGAGATATGCCTGTAAGGCAGACAAAAAAGGAGTGTTGTATTCCTCTCCTTACAGATGGGCTGTTTGTGTTGTAGCAGGGACAAAGGTCCCAGTGACAGCACTGGGCTCGAGCCCAGTGCCTCTCAGGCTGCACTGTCTGTCCTCCTCTGTTGGAGCATCATTGGTCAAGTGAGCTCTGCACTTGACGTTATTCCCTGTGGTGACACTTAGGAGGAGGGGTTAGAGGAGGGAAAAGCTTCTCGCGGGGTTTCATTGGCGCAGGTGGCCTTCCCAGGTGAGTGGGCAGGGCTGCCTCTGGCGAGGAGGTACAGGCCCACCCCATCCCATTAGAGCTCTGGTCTCTCGCTCCCTTCAGACAGCACCGGTTCCTCTAAAAACCACCCTGTTGACATGCCATTAACAGAGCAGAACATGTTGACATCCAGCTGTTGCTTTCATTACCAATTTGTTTTAATTGGTCTCACACTGTGTTCCCCTCACTTCTTTGTCCTGTGTTGGTGTAACTGTCTGCAGCCAGCCTGGCTGGAGCTGGAAGCCTTTTATGAGGGGAACCTGCTGATGTGTGGAAAGGCACAGGCAGTTGGCCGGGCCCAGCTGGCCAATCTGGGACATTCCAGTCCAACCTTAGCCAGTCAGTGATTTTGTTTCTCTTTGAATGTCTCCTTTTGGAAACAGTAATTCCTAAACATTTAGAGAAGGGACATTTCTCTGGGCATACGCCTAACAAAATTTATTCTTAATGCACAAATGACATCTTGTTAAACTGAGAATTAGGATGACGTCTGGAATGACGGACGTTTGGCAATATTGCTGTGAGAAAAATGTCAGTGCTCACGAGGAGGACATTTTGCTGCAGCCATTGTCACTAATTAACAACTGAGCAGTGGCCCGATGCAGACATGTCCTTGGAGGAGGACAGAAGTCCAGATGGTGGGCTATGATCCAGAAGTTTGGGAATCAGTCAAGAATGCAAGGTGATTTCAAGGTGACTAAGAGGGCGGTGGCAGCCAGCATTTGCAGAAGGTCATCGTTGCTTATACCTGCTAGTGGTAACTGCTCACCTGGTATAGGCAACAGTTGAGATAAAGGTTGGCTTTATCTATAAAAACCATAAGGTAGAACCTATTCATATCACATAGCTTACCTTTATTCTCAGTGATATGTAACCTGAGGCCTCCCCCTTGCCCCCCGCACCCCCCCCCCCACACACAGGGCAGGGTTCCCATAGGGACAACTTATTTACCTGTATGTTTAACCAATATTTATTGAGCAACTACCCTCTCCTCAATACCGTTATAACTGTTCTAGGACCATGTAGAAATGAGGCCCTCCAGGAATCTGCAATCTATTTGAAGGGATAAGCTATTATGAATAATTTTTGTGTAATAAAATATGGTAAATATCACAAAGGTAAAAATAAATAAAGTATCATGGAATAAGAGATTTCTTCTGGAGGATTTATTTAAAGCAACAACAACAGTTCTTGCAATAAAAGAAAAATAGGTTTTATTCTGTGAGGTGCAAATTGCCTCAGCTGTCTATTGTACTCACATTTGCTAAATAAATATCCCATTCCAAATTGTGACAAAGGCAAGAGTCCCTTTTAAAAAACAAATTGACATGAAAATGAGTCTATTTAATACATAAGGTACAAAAATATTGGAATCTCATAGAGGACACAAAATTTGCTTATTTATTCTGCCTTGAAAGGTCATAACTGGACAATGGTATGTGTAGTTATTTGACTAGAGTCTTGAATCTTTAGTTGTAAAGGGAATGCCTCGCTGAAATGTAGGTGTGTGTGTGTGTGTGTGTGTGTGTGTGTGTGTGTGTTTCATATCTCTACATATAAACAGGTAATATGCAAATTAGCCGGGCGTCATGACCGGCTCAGGAGGAGGCTGCATCACAACTGCTCAGGAGGAGCTGTGCAAGCAGATGGGCAGGAGGGGACTGCGTGCTGCCCCCACCTCAGTGGACACGCACCAGGGGTGGGGGCGTGCTCTGAGTGGCCCCAGCACAGCTCGGAGCACGCCCCGGTGGGTGGTGGCAGTGGCTGGAGCGAAGCAGGCCCGGTCCCAGATGCCTGGAGGTGGCTAAAGAAAAGCAGCTCACGTCCTGGGTCCTGAGTGCCTGGTAGTGGCAGGAGCAAAGCAGCCCAGGTCCCGGTGGGTGGCGGCAGCAGCCAGAGCGAAGCAGCCCAGGTCCTGCGTGCCAGAGGGAAGCCAGTACCAGCAGCCAGGGGAAGGAAGGCCTATTCTTGTACGAATCTTTGCGCATCGGGCCTCTAGTATAAAAATAACAATCCTGAGTTGTTCCTTTGCTCAATACTGTGTGCCTCCTACATACCAAGCTCTGTGCCAGATATGGCAGCCACTCATGCCTAGGGAACTGTGGGTTCAGTGTGCATGCAGTGTACAAGTATGTGAGTAGATGCTTGCCAGACTGGGAGAGCAGAGTGGTGGGTAGGTAGTAAGGAGTGGGGACAAGAAAAGATATAAGATTGGAGGCAGAGACAGTTTGCACAGAGTTCATATTTTGGCCTTGGCTTATGCTGGTAGCAATTGCCCACTTCACTCCTAAAAAATGACCTATGTGTCATCTTTGGGACACAGACAAAGGTGGTTGGCTGAGGTTCATTATGGGTTGTAACATTAACCACACTACATATATTGCAAGTGTGTGAGTCAGTGTAATTATATCTGAGAGTTGAGATTTTTCTACATTTTTTAATGGTGACATTTTATAGAAAATATACATATGGATTGTGATAACTTCTTGGAATCTGACAATGTTGTTGTTAAAAACTTCATAGATTTCCTAAATTACTGGAATAAACATGTAATAAAATTTAGGATTTGACATGCCTATTTTTTTTACTGTTTTAGCACTTATGATACATTATAGCTTTGCTTTCTTAATTATTTTTGTTTACCTGGTATTTTTAATCAAGGGTGGGTGTGAGAATTTGGTACCAGATAGCAAATAAAAGATCTCTTATGTAATCAATAACACTGGAATCCTAAAATAAATCAAATTGAATTTTGTTCCAGGTTCAAAATTTTAAGTTTGAACTTTCGAAATAATGAAGCAGAAAAAGCACAACATTCCTTTCTTTCATCGTTGTTTATAAATGTCTTAGCAATGTGTGAAGTAATGAATAAGAACTCATGATTTCTGCACCTGCTACCAGTAAATTCTGTAGTCTGGAGCAGAGTAGGGAACAGATGACACTGGGGGATTCAGAGTCAAGGGCTGTAAAGGAGAGAAGACATAGGTCCTACAATCTCCCTGCTGCTCTCATGGACATGGGGCCTTCACACCGCTGGACATGCAATAGGGGCCCGTGTGGCCGGTTCTCAGGACCACCCTCAGGTTCCGTGATTTGTTATAAGAATTCACAAAACCACTTATGATCTCACTTACATAAGGTTTATTATAGTTAAAGGATCCAGATTAAACTTAGCAAAGAGAAAAGGTGCACAGGGCAGAGTTTAGGTGATACCAGTATAGGCTTCCAGTCATCTTTCTCAGGGAGCTGACAGACAGTGTTGAATCTTCCAGGAATGTGTGACAATCCATGTGCAGTACTGTCAACCAGGGAAGCTCACCCAATCCCAGGTTTGATCATTTAGTCATGGAGCGCCCATGTAGCTGACCTTAGTTACTCAGTTTCTAGACCCTCCAGATGTCGAGTTGGTTCCAGATGGCCCATGGCCCCAACCATAAACCACATTGCTGGCATAGACTGTCTGGAATGACCCAAGCCCTAGGTAAACAAAGACACTCTTGTCAGGCAGGATATTCCAAGGGCTTAGAGGTTACCTTCCGGAAGTCAGCCACAGTCTAAACTTTTCTTTGGAATATGCATGGTTTGAGCATCCCAGACCCACTGAGTCAACTCTTTAGTGCAGTTGGCATTCCAGGGAAGGGACTTTACCCATTGCATCATCTTATATGACACTTACAAAAACAGTTGTGTCAGTGAGAAGATTACCAGATTATTGGGCACCGCACCGGACATTTTGGGTTAGATGCTAACCGTTCACAGAAGTTGTTGGGCAAGCCAGCTGCACTAGACATGGGGTCTTTGGAACCCTGGGAAGCTGAGGTTGGGTGCAGCCTCCTGCTGGGAGAGGGAGGAGCTCTGGGTCTCCGATGCAATGCCTGTAGCCTAGACAACTAAGAATGGGTGCCAGTGGTCATCTTCCAACAATGAATTTCCTATATAGAATTTTATATGCCCAAGATTTTGGGTAGTTAGCAGAAATTGGCTAATTTGGGGTAATTAAAGTGTTCTGCCTGCAGTCAAATTTAGACTATTTAAAAGGAATGGGAGATGAATATTTGTTGAAAAAAAAAGCAAAAAACAAAAAAACCACACAACTGCAGTTGGCTTATTTGCTTATCTTTACTTTTAGAAGACAATAAATAAACATTTCCTTCATTCCTTCTTTTCTCGGTGCCTGCCTTCTTCACCAGTGTACTGCAGTTATGGAATGCACTGATGTGTACTCCACAATGGAATCACATATGGCAGCACAGGCAGTCCCAGTGCAAACCCTGGAACGCTTGCTCTGCTTGTGTTACAGAGTAAACACCCCTATATAAGTGTTCTGTCTTGTATGATTTCTTTTCCACTTACCTCCTATTTTTAATTTAAGGTTGTTGGTAAAAAGGATGGAAAGGGGAAGGAGGTGACTTGAATTTGCACATATTGTGTTTCTCACAACCTGACCACTTTTTGTAAATGATGAAAGTATGAGGTTATGTTCAGCTGAGACCAACCAAATGATAAACTCCTAGATTAGATTGCGAACTCATCAGTACCATAGAACTATAATTTCCTCATAGCACAGTGGATTGATAAGTCCAGTTGATGATTATTCAGAAGTTTGCCCAAATGCCCTTGGGTTAACAAGAATAGATACAACCACAGCAGTGTGATGCATTTGGAAGTTGCTGCATCGAATATCAGAGGTGTGCAAAACCTTCCAAAGCCATGACTGAATACTAGGTGTGGCCCCTCAGTACCCTGACTTCTTCCAGGCAGGATAAAGTTTTATAAATGTGACCTCAGAAGTAAATAAAAGTCACCCTAATTAATGAGGATTTGCTAATGACAATAAAATCCTGACAAGTCTTCGGCCATGATGTTACCCGAGGAGCTGAGCCACATTCATTCAGTGTGTGCTGCCAAATACTTTTGAGGTTGCATTGCTCTGGGGCTCATTATCAATGGATTTTTGTACATTCTTTTAGAATCAAGAATTTTCTTTGCTGAATTTACACTGTCTTTGTATTCTCTTGACACTCATCACAAAAGTTGCCTGATCTAGAAATGCTGTTTGCTAGAAAAATCCAACATCAGGTGAGCCATTCTGTCTATTAACCACCTCTGTTCTTCCCTGGTTTGCATTGTGCTCTCTCCCCTGGGGTTTACCTCATTCTGTGCTGGGCTAGGATTCCATCTGAAAAGTAGACCTTTGTTTCTCTTCTCAGCACTTCCTCTGTCTCCTCTCTCTGTACCCACATCCTTCTCTGATTCTCCTCACAATCATCCTTATCCAACTTTTACATCATCAGGGTGAAAAGCAAGAATAATGAATTTCAGAGTGAAAATCTTAGATCTATTACCACCAAATTCCTTGTCAGGAATTTTTCCAAACTACTTTGGTATAGAAATTGCTCATTTTTATTACTTAGTTTCGCTATTCTACTTTTTCAATAACTATGCTTCAGATATATACATGTGCTATATATTTTTATATCTTTTACTTTACTTTTATTATGGCAATTACTGAAAGGTCATTCAAATTTTCAGCTGAACCAACCTATCAAAATGGCATATACTACCAGAAGTTTGTTTCAAATAGAGACGTTTGTTCTTTTCCTTTTTAAAGATCAGCACATGATTGGCACTGTTATGTTAAAATAATGTAGAACCTAAAAGTCTTAATTACTGCCACAAAAATATTCAAAGCTCTTGTCCAGAAATAATGCTGAAATACTGACCCATTCTTATAGATACAATCAACCCTCTGATTCTTTTGACATTAATTTATAGTCTGTTTAGTATATCCAATGTCTGAGATTCCTCAGAGATTGTTTCTGTTTATTTATTTATTTTTATTTTTTTCTTTGAATGGACTATACTTCCCTGCTTCTTTGTATGCTTTGTTATTTTATTTTATTTTATTTTATTTTTTTTTGCTGCAAACTAGATCATTGACTATTATGATGTAAAAAATTTGGAAATAAGGTTATTTTCCTTCCTCAGGGTTTGCTATTCTTTTTTTAATTTTTAAAAAATATATTTTTATTGATTTCAGAGAGGAAGGGAGAGGGAGAGACAGAAACATCAATGATGAGAGAGAATCGTTGATTGGCTGCCTCTTACACACCCTACTGAGGATCGAGTCCACAACCCCGGCATGTGGTCTGACTGGGAATCAAACCGTGATCTCCTGATTCATAGGTTGACGCTCAACCATTCAGCAATATTGGCCAGGCACTGATTCCATTCTTTTTTTTAAAATATATTTTATTGATTTTTTACAGAGAGGAAGGGAGAGAGATAGAGAGTTAGAAACATCGATGAGAGAGAAACATAGATCAGCTGCCTCCTGCACATCTCCTACTGGGGATGTGCCCACAACCCAGGTACATGCCCTTGACCGGAATTGAACCTGGGACCTTTCAGTCCGCAGGCCGATGCTCTATCCACTGAGCCAAACCGGTTTTGGCTGATTCCATTCTTAACAAATGATTTTACCACCTACTTTAGAGAGATAAAAAAGACTAGATGCCATGAACTACTTCTAATTTCCTTCTTTTCAATTCAGATTTTTCAGGTACTGTATTTTTATCACTCTTCCCTTTCTTTACAGTCTCTACTCAGACTTGTAGTCAGAAAAAGCTTCTCTCCTTCCAAATATAATTTCTCCTCTTCACATCCTGAATCACGTTATCTAAATCCTTTGAGATCTTCACTGATGATTTTCTCTCTCACTTGCATTTCAATTTACTACAGTCTCTCTTCTCTCCTCATCTGCTAAAATCCTTGGATGTCTTCATTTTCTCATCACCCCATTCATTTATTGGATCCCTGGAATCAGAAGCTCACCTATCCCAACTATTCTACTAAAATTGTTCTCTTAAAGACGCCAGTGATATCTTATTACCCAACTGGGAACCTAGCTTCACCCCAGTGTTAACCTTCTCAGCAGCAGTTGAAGTCTCACCTTCTTTGATTTCCAGGAACTTCTGCTGGGATTGTCTGAATTGTCTTCTGTGTGTTCTGTGTGCAGTTGCAGGGCCTTTTCTGTTCTTCAAAGCCATGTTTGTTCCTGCTTCAGGGGCTTTGTTCTGCCACCCTCTAGCCTGGAAGGCTCTGCTTCAGATTGTCACCTGGCCATTTTCTTACCATACATGTCTCTGCTCAATGTCTCTTTCTCAGTGGGGCTGTTTATTAAGGCTCTAAGTGGCACATCTCTTCTTTAACTTCCTGCATTGTCTTCATGGAACCCTTTTTATTTGTCTTCATAGGACTTTCCACTACCTTAAATTTCGTTGGTCTTTTTTCCTCTCCCGAATAGGGATAACTTCCATCTTCCCATCTTGATAATTGTTTTATTCACAACCTAAGGAAACAGCTGATATGCAGAAATTCTCAGCAAATATTGATAAAGACATAAATGGATCACCAGGTCTCTTATCTTCCTTCCTTCCTTCCTTCCTTCCTTCCTTCCTTCCTTCCTTCCTTCCTTCCTTCCATCCTTCCTTCAATCCTTCCTCCCTCCTTCCTTCCTCCCTTCCTCCCTCCTTCCTTCCCTTTCCTCTTCTTCCTTCACTCTCCTTCCCTTTTCTTTCTTCTCCTTTCCTTTCTTTTCCTTTCCTTTCCTTTCCTTTCCTTTCCTTTCCTTTCCTTTCCTTTCCTTTCCTTTCCTTTCCTTTCCTTTCCTTTCCTTTCCTTTCCTTTCCTTTCCTTTCCTTTCCTTTCCTTTCCTTTCCTTTCCTTCTTTTCGTTTCAGTTTTCATTATAAAAAACAACAACATTATATTTTAATTGTTTCCTTCTAAACAAATACTGGAGGTGAGATGAACAAGCCAGCCAAACTATATAAATGTGCACCCTGACCTTGATTCCTTTCTAATTTGTTTTCACACTTACCTCCTCGGGGGCTATTATCATGTTTTGGGTTAATGTGCAAATCTAAATGTCTGCTCTTGACCTATTTCTGTTTATAATTTCTTTAACCTCACTAAGTTAGATAACTACTCCTAAATGGCCCTTTCATTACTAATTACTTTGCAAATTTTTATTGTGTCAGGCACTAGTGCTGCAAAGATGAACAAGACAGTTCTTTGAGCAGTGGCATTCACAGTCTCATATTCTGACAGTTTATAGTGGTGAGGACTATATTTATGGGTTGTACAGCTTGAACTAGAAGCAGGAAACAGATGACTTTTCTATTATTTGTAACGACGAAGACCACTGGCTGAGAGCATGTCAAGTTCAACTTCATTAATAAGAACAAGTCTTTCCAATCAAGTCTACTCTATTCTACTAGGTAATATAGGTTCCACTAGGAATATCCCAAGAACTTAGAGAGTCATTAATGCATTGATTAAATGATAGTCTTTTGGATCAAAGTACCTAGTTTCAAATCCTGACCTATGCTGTCTATTGGACAAGTGTTTGGTTTTGCCTCAATATTTTTCATCTGTAAAATAAAGATAAAACTACTACTACTACTACTACTACTACTACTACTACTACTACTACTACCTTATTATTATGAGAATCCAAAGAGATAATATAAAGAGCCAAACACTATGTTTAGCATATAGTGAGCACTCAATGGATATTAACTGTCCACAATATACTCTGCACAAGCCAGAAAGCATCACGCATGGAGTATTATAAACACATATTTACGTGGTTTTACATCTTTGAGTTTTTGCTTTTTCTCAGTGTGATTTACCCTTCCACTTGGTTTGTTTCTCAGCACTATTACATTTTCCATGCTTCAGAGTCCCTGACACCCCTGGGAGACGTTTCATCCAAGATCATTTCATGGAGAAAGGCTTGCATGTTTTCTGAGGTAGCCATGGGCAAAGGGCTATGATCTTTTTGCCAGGGAATGCTGCTCACCTAATTACATCCTTCCTTTGGGTGAGTGCTGTCTCTCCTATTGGATTTTTATTTCCAGCACCTGCTTGTTATGTAAATCTGTCTGTGTGACACATCTGCTTGTCTCTAATTTTTTCTTTGCAAGCCACTTAAAGTTTTCTCTATGTTAGAGAAGCTGCCAAAAACTTGTTTTTGTTTCAAAACTGAAATTTCAAGAGTACTCAGTCAATAAACCACTCAATCATCTATAAGGCCAAGAACAACAACAATAATGCAGACAAATAATCAGAGATTCTGCTTAGCTCATACCACAGATATTCCTCTGTAAGTTTTGGGGAGTTGCAAGAATTTGTATTAGAGATGAATTCTGAAGGAGTCGGTTTCAAAGGAATCCTTGTCAATAGTCACACCTCACTCTCTTCCAGGTATGAGTTGTTTGATGAATCCAGTAATAACAACGCTACATATTTTTATAACACTTTGCAGGCATTCAAGCGCCTTCACAAGACATGATCTCATTTGATCTTCACAACCAGCGGTGAGATAAGCCTTCTTATCACCTTCCCCAGCTGTCCCTCTTTTCTTTGAATATCTTTTCAACAGAGAAACCATTTTTCTTGCAGGGGCAGGGGCAGACCCAGATGCCCTTCCAGTTCTCATTATCCCTCTCTGCAGTCTCTCAGCCAACTTCCCCTGACCTTCCCTGCTGGCTCTGCCTAATGAGCATCCCTCTCAAGGGTCCACGGTTTCTCAACACTGTCTACAGATTAGAATTACACAAAGAGGTATTTTTTTAAATACTACTTTCTGTCTGAGACCATTTGCAACAGAATTGCAAGATGGGAAGTGTCTATGTAGTGGTATTTTTTTTTTTAAAGCTTTTGGGTGTTTTTTTAACAGGGAGCAAGCAAGGTCTGAGACACTGCCATGGACACTTAGAGCTGTGGTCTCCAGAGATGGAAAGGAATTCAATTTTAATTTTCTAAAGATGAAACCTTTACACAGTAACCATTATTACCCTCAGTGGATTTTCTTTTAAGATAGTTTTATATATCATGTTATTCAAGTAGCGATGAAATAAATGTCATTTATAGATTGCTTTATAATTAAAGTATTTCCAGATGCATTATTTCTCAATGAGACTCTATTTTAGACATATGAGTACATCTCATTCTATAGTAATGGAGGCCCAGAGAGGTTAGATTTCTGGCTGCTGATTATGAAGCGTGTGTGTGGTGGAGAGAGAGTAGGGAGGGGAGAGGCCATCCAGGTTCGTCTGACTTCTGATTTGGTGAATTTTCCCCGTCCTTTTTTTAAAAAAATATATTTTATTGATTTTTTACAGAGAGGAAGGGAGAGAGATAGAGAGCTAGAAACATCGATGAGAGAGAAACATCGATCAGCTGCCTCTTGCACATCTCCTACTGGGGATGTGCCCACAACCCAGGTACATGCCCTTGACCGGAATCGAACCTGGGACCCTTCAGTCCACAGGCCGACGCTCTATCCACTGAGCAAAACCGGTTTCGGCTTCCCCGTCCTTTTTAATCACAGTGTGGTCCATGGGTCCACAGAACCTGCACCATCACCTGGAAGCGTGTTAAACATACAGAATCTCAGGCCCCACCAAGATATATCGAATCGGAAGGTATATTTTAACAATTATCTGGGGGATTCTGATTCTCGTTAAGGTTTAAAATTCCTTCCCTATATTCTGCTTCCTCTTGGAATTTTTATTCCTATATTTTGTGATGTGTTTGAATAAACAAATTGCATATGTTGATGTCATGAGGGATATCTTTTCAGAACTGTTGCCTGTAGTTCCCCCTCTGAAGTTTATTTTCAAGTCTTTTCACTATGACTTGAGGCAGTTTTCCTCTAGCTCTCTCACTGGCCTGGAAATGAATTTCTGATAGTTTTCTGCTGCTTTGAATTCTGCAGGTACAAGAGCTATGGAGGGTCCTGGGAGGGTTGATGTTGCTTTTTTTGTGTGTGTGTGTCATAATTTCCCTTCTTTTCTGAGCCAGAGGGTATAACCTAGGAAAATGCCAATCAGACTCCTATTAAAATTTAGAATCTCAGTGGGTTTTGCTGAACTCTTGTTCTTTATTATCATTGCTCAGAGTTCATAAGAAAACTTCAGGGATCCCAAGCAGAAACAGTTTTCCTAATAGGTATTCTCTCCGCAAACTTCCGTTGAAAGGTTCTAGTGATATGCATTTCACTTTACAGAGCCCCACACTTCTCTGTGCTTCTCTAATGAGGTCTGAACCTGGAAACGTTTACTAAAAGACAGAACAAACTCTTGTGGAGGCTGACTCCAAGACTGAGGCTCGCTCGCTCATGGCTACTGCATTTGAAATAAATAAACAGGTTGATTTCAGAATCTAAGGCTCTGAGGAAGTGTCGCAGCAGTGTGGGAAGCAGTCCTGACAGCTGGTCTCATGTGATCCACTGTATAGTTTTTGCACCACATCAACTACCCCAGCTTGAATTGCTCCCCTGCCTCTCTGTATCTGTCTCCACCTTGTATTTCCCCGGACTCGGTGGTTAATGACTTCGTGCTCCTTTAGGGGAAGAAAATACACAGGCGCCTGACTGGGTTAGCTCAGTGGATAGAGCGTCAGCCTGCAGACTGAAGGGTCCCAGGTTCGATTCCGGTCAAGGGCATGTATCTTGGTTGCGGGCACATCCCCAGTTGGGAGTGTGCAGGAGGCAGCAGATCAATGTTTCTCTCTCATCGATGTTTCCAACTCTCTATCCTTCTCCCTTCCTCTCTGTAAAAAATCAATAAAATATATTTTAAAAAAGAGAAAATACACAGACTCCGGCTAAGATCCTAAAGGTAATTTGTGGCATCCCTTGGAGGAGGAAATACATGCATGCCAACTGTATGTTTGCTATGTAGAAGTAAACTGAGTACAGCTAAAGTCATGCAAGAGATATGCAAATGCATACCGCATATTAAAGAAATACAAACAAAACAAAATATAAACTGGTCCTCATTTAAATCCCTAGAACTCTTTCTTTAAGGCTCTCGTGGAACATTTACATTTCCCTTGTGTTACAGCATATTTATTCTCTGTAGTTGTTTATTATAAGCCACTTGACACGTCTTTATATTTCCGAAGGCGCCTAGCGCAGTGCTTTTGTCATAGCGTGGACTCTCATTGGAGTCAACACATATGTTGAATTAAATAATGGGGGAAAGAAGAAATGTGAGCCAGAGCTTTTGGTTCTGTTCTTTTTTCAGACACTGTAGTTTCTGCAGCATATTAACTACTTGGGCAAACTTATACACACCAATAACTTTACTAACCATGTGGCTCACATATGGATATATCTGCCAAAACCTCTACTCTGTACTGTGGGCACATACAGGCAACTGATTACTTGCCATTTTTTTTTTTTTTTTTTTGGCGGGGGGTGTCAACGATACTTCAAACTCAACTTGGTCAAATTAAACTCATGATTGTACTCCCCCAAACTGTCCTATTTTTCGTTTCCTATTTCAATGAAGAGCTCAGTTATCCACTTACTAGTATAAACAAGAAAACTAGAACTCCCCCTTTTCAACTATTTCTTTCTTTTTCCATATCAGATCTATTACCAAGTGTTGTCCATTAAATTTCCTCAGTAATACCTGAATCATCCTTTTTCTCTACCACTGTGTAATATTCTAGTTCAAGCTACCAGGATTACTAAAATATTATAAAATGCTACTGTATTCTTCTACCTGCATTTCTTTTTACTTCCTTATAATCCGTTCTCCACATGGCAAAGGACATAAATCTACTAACATGATGTGGAACAGCTATTCTCAAAGTGTCATTTGGGAATCTATTCAGGGGATACCACAAGATTCAAATTATTTTCTTAATATTACTACAACCTTTTCACTCTCATTCTCCCTCAGTGGACTGGAGTTTTCTATGGCAACCCGACCTGTGATATTGCAACAGATCAAACACAGAGGCTGATGTAAGAATCCAGTTGTCTTTCATTAGGGCAAATATTGCAAGGACTTACAAAAGCATAAAATAAATATCACTCTCCTCAACAATTCTTTTTCTTTTGAGATACATAATTATTTTAAAACTAGAGGCCCCGTGCACAAATTTGTTCATGGGTGGGGTCTCTTGGCCTGGCCACCCCAGCTAGCCCTGCCTCTGATTGGGCCGATTGGGGCCAGGCCAGTCATGGGGAGGAGCCACAGCAGGTTGGCTGGCTGCGGGAGGTTGGCTGTGGGAGCACACTGACCACCAGGGGGAAGCTCCTGCAGTGCAGGAGTGAGTGTCTGCCCCCTGGTGGTCAGTGAACATTGTACCGACTGGTCTTTTGGTCATTTGGTTGTAATGGTCGCTCAGGCACATATATATCTATGTATCTATGTATATCTATATCATCTATATCTATATACATAGACATATATATCTATATCTATCTATGTATATATATAAAAATCATGTTATTCATGTAATAAACTTATTTTTGTTATTTTAATGAATAAAAATAGTTTAAAATTTTCTCAGGTTCAGTTTATAAAATAGTAAGTATTAATCAATGTAATGCAGATATAAGAAAAAGCTCTTTGGAGTTCTCAGTAACTTGTAAGAGAGTAAAGGGTTCCTGAGATGGAGACATTTAAGAATCACTGGCCTAGATGGCCATCCTTGGCCTGGGCACTGCCTAACTTTCCCAATTTACCTTTCTCTGCACCATACATCTCTTTTTCTCCTCCTGCAACACTGATTTCTTAGTCTCTTGTTCTTACCATATTCCCTTTCAATATGGGTCACTGCCGGGAGCCAGTCCATCCTTGCTGTTTCAAGGGACCTGGCATATATGGCATACTGTTCTTAATATGTTTGCTCACCTTCTTGGCACTATGTGTTTTAACCAAGGTCACCTCTCTGAGAAAGGTTGTTTCCCCAGGTAGGGATTTTCCCCTGAAGTTAGGGAGGGAATAAAACCCCTTAACTAAGTGCCAGGCGGGTAATTAATCACTTTAACTATGAACAATCATGCTTAAGCTACATAATCTTTACTCCCTGGAATGGAGATAAGAAACGCCCTAACCTTTGGAATAGAGATTGATAGGATTGGAATCAACTGGTATAAATACAGATGTAACAAGACAACAGGATACAGAACCTAGACACAGAACCTACACACAGAACCTAGAGACAGAAGAACTTCGCTGGAGAGAACATGGCAAAAGATCCTGGACAGAAACTGGCCACAGAACCTAGAGACAGAACCTAGGGAGAGAACCTGGCTGAAGAACCTAGAGACAGAACCTGGCTACAGAACCTGGATAGAACATGGCAAGAGAACCTGACTAGAACATGGTGACTGAACCTGGCTGGAGAACCTGGACAGAAGCTGGCTGGAGAACCTAGCGAGGGAACATGGCTACAGAACCTGGCTGGAGAACCTGGAGAACCTGGAGAACCTGGCTGGAGAACGTAGCAAGAGAACATGGACACAGAACCTGGCTGGAGATCCTAACCAGAACTTCGCTGGAGATCCTGACCAGAACTTGGCTAGAGATCCTGGCTAGGCTGCTGATCAACTGAACACTGTCTCCGTGTCATTCCTTCTTCGCCGACTCCGTCCACACCTTTGGGGACCCCTGGACCTGCTGGGGTCACTCTGCCAGAAACTCTCTTTCCCACCCTCTTTAACCAGTAAACTTGAAGTCATTGCTCAGATTTCATCATCTCAGTTGTCATGTCCTTAGGCAAGCTTTCCCTACTCTTCTTGACTGGGTCACATTTACTGTTTGGGGATCTCAAAGCATTTGTCTCTCTCATTCATTGTTATGGTCATTATTAATTAATGTCTAAAGGCCCACTGAGTAAAAGTACCATGAGATCAGAAACAAAATCTGTTTGTGTTCAACACTGAAGCTCCAGCACTTAGTATATAGTACCTGTGAAATGAATAAAGTATTCATAATATATGCAGTACTTACAAAATGAATAGAATGGATGAACTGCTACAAGTACAAAAATAGTCCCAAAACATGTAGTGTTACAAAGGGTAGAAGTAAAATACAAAGACAATACCAAGAGATTCTCAAGATCAGTAAAATTTCACAAGGATTGGGACAGAGAGAAAAGGGTCTAATGATTCATCTAGAAGAGAAAATGAGGCGAGAAAGGCCCAGGGATAGAAAAGCACCAACTGAAAAATTATATTTATCAAGAAGTGGGAGTCCCATTCGTTGACACTCGAACATCGCAGGGGTCAGGGGCACCAAGGCCCACACAGTAGAAAATTTGCGTATAACTTTGGACTCCCCCCAAAATGTAACTACTCATGGTCTACTGTTGACAGGATGCATTACTAACAACATAGATCACCGATTAACACATATTTTGCATTATATATATATATATATATATATATATATATATATATATGTAATATACTGTATTCTTATAACAAAGTAAGCCACAGAAAAGAATGTTATTGAGAAAATCCTAAGGAAAATATATTTATAGTATTTATTGCATGGACCCATGCAGTTCAAATCTGTGTTGTTCAAGTGTGAACTGTTTATTGAAGGGAGTAGAAGAGATAAGATTAGAAAGATAATCCAGAGCCAAATGTTCAGGCCCTTAGATGTTAGCGTCAGGAATTGGAGCTTCAATCAATTAACTGTGGGGAATCCAATAAGTGCCCATGGGAAGGATTGGCAGAAAAGTGGTGCACTTGGGGCACATCCATCTACGAGCAGCGTGTGAGGCAAATTAGAGTTGTGGTGGTGAGGTCGGTTGGGGGGTTACCTGAATGTCTGCACAAAATTTCTCTGAAGGACTTGTGGACATGAAATCTGTTCTCAGAGGCCAGGGATGACTTACACGGTGTTGAGATAAAGATGTAAGAATCATAAAGATTCGATACAATGGGCTTTCCTTCTCAGCCTTCAAAGTTACTGCCTGAAGTTACAGCATGAACACCGATTTGTATGTCAGTGCCCAGTGGAATGGTTCTGGAAACTTACTTTCCTGTTGTGGTGGGCATGATACACCTGCATGACCTGCTCTGGAAAGCTGGAGTTGCACACCTGGTCACGTGATGTTTCATCCCTTTCCCGTGCCTTCGCCAACTGTGTTGTAAATATCTTCACTCCAGATTGAATTTTTACGTACATGAAATTGTGTTGGAACCCAGAATCCAATAACTTCAACTAAAATGAAAGATGAGACATTTTTTTGTTGTTTTCTCTTAAGCAAGTTTATAGTCAGTTTGCCTCCAGGAATCACAGTAACAGTGATCTCTATAAATGATTGTTCTATAGATAGAGCATGTGAGCTGAGTCTGTTTTAAAAATTGAACAAATGAGAACATGGAGCTTTGTGCCCTGGAACTTGACTAATAATTTTTCATGTGGACTTTCCCAGAGTCATAAATGAGCAAAGTATCATGGAAGTTCAGAGAGGCTAACAAAGAGAAATAAGACAGAACCTATATCCTGAAAATGCTTGCAGTCTGGCAGGGTAGTGAGATATACAAAGAAATGGTTATGATATGAAGCAAGATGGAATAGATGTTTAAAGCAACATGTAAAATTTATTGAGCACTTACTATATGTCATGCATTAGTTCATTTAATCTCAACTCAATTTATGATGGAAGTACATTATTTTCCCCATTTTATAGATGGGAAAACTGAGGCATAAAAGTGTGTGAAGTAACTTGCTCAAGATAACGTAACTAGTATGAGAGAGCTTGAGTGTGATCTCAGGCTGTCTGGTTTCCACATTTTAAAATAAAATTATAATGAAAGGGGGAAGTATTTATTCTTAGAGATAATATAATGCTGAGGGACTTGAAAGCATTATAAACCAGATTATCCTTGGGAGTTAATTATTAGTGATAAGAAGCAACTGGTTTCCCACTGCCTGAGAAATGCATAAATTCAGTTCCTGAATGCATCCTCTGTTCTCAGAGCAAACACTAATTCCCATGCAAAGTGGGGTTGGTTATTTGCAGAAAAGAGTTCATGATTCTTAATTTCCACTGCTTACCCATTGACCCCTGAAAGAGCAAGAATTATTGCAGGTTAATACTTAAGATCATTCAGGTCCTGAGGATTTATAACCGAAAAATCTTACAGTTATTTACTCAGTTCCTTAGATTCTTCAATCCAAATATGGTTTTAACTCAAGAGTACACATATCTCTCCAGTCAACAGAAATATTTATTACTCTTTATGAATTATTAAATTAACTTTATGGCTTAGAACTAAGCATCTCATGAATCTTGTTATCATGAATTAGTAATTCTGTAAAATTATATAATGCTTCACAATGTTCTTCCACATAAGTTACCTTATTTAATTTCCATGGCAGTGTAGTGTGAGGGGTAAAGTTGATATTAATACTCCAATTTTAACTGTGAGGAATTGAAGATTTAGGAAGTTTGAGTCACTTTCTTGAGTTCATGTGGCTATGGATTATTGAGCTAGAATTAGAACTAATCCATCCTTTTTTCTCTCTCTCTCTTTCATTAATCTGATCATACACGAGTAATCAGAAGAATCTGAGTGTTTGAAAATGCAAAGATGGCAATCACAGCTGGAATAATGGTGAATGCACAAGTGTGCAGTAACCTTATGAGATCTGGCCAAGAAGCGTCATCCAGGCAGCCTCTGCCATTTATTAGAACTGTGCCAAGTGGCTTAGAAAGCCAGTGTGATAGCATGTTAGAGATGGGAGAGATCGTTGTATGTGGACTTACTTATTCAGAGTCAGGGAACTTTCGTGGATTTTAAAGGAGGAGTAGAATTTGAATAGGTCAAGATAAGAATTATGTCTTACTGGATAGAGGTTCAGCATGAACAAAGATGCTGAAAGAAAGATCATTAGGAAAGTATTTGGGAAGAGGGGACTACTGGATTACAAACCATATAATCAGGTTGGATCAATAAGATGACTAAAAAGATTAGATTCAAAGCAGGAGACAGAAAATAGGAAACTATATCATAGGGACTAGCATGCTCAATGGGCTGTTGGGGGATGATCAATCCATTTGCTCTGAGTAATGGTGAGGCAAGGAGATCAGCGAGGAAGTGTATAGTTGAAGATGATGAGAAATCCAGTTATGGGACAGGTGTGAGAATGGGGACAGATGAGAAGACATTTAAGTGAATGTTTTGATATCATGACAAACTGGATTCAGAGGATGAGGCAAAGGGAAAGTTTCAAGATGATAGCTTCAAGTTTCTTCTTCTTTTTTTTTAACCTAGGAAGTAAAAAGAATGTGGCCACTAACAGCAAAAAAGATGGTAAAGAAAGGGAGTACATTTTCAGAAAATATTTTCCTTAGATCGTTGGGTGTGAGATGATGTTATCTCTGAGGAGGATACCCATGAGGATTAAGCTTGAGGGGTAATTAGAAAGTGAAGTCAGAAGAGTTTGATCCAGGGCACACTGACAAGATGTGGCATTTGATGCCCTCAGCTTTGGAGTAGACCCGGGAGCATGAGTGAGAGAGATGAGAAATAAAAGCAGACGCTCAACTTTGGAGGCTGTGGATATGCCTCTTTTAGGTGTTAAAAGATGCATGAAAGCACAGAAGGTAGACCAAGGAGTGATCAGAGAACCAGGAGAGAGGTGTGTCAGTGAACCCTGGGAAGGATAAGGGTCAAGAAGTTGCATAATCAATTTAAAAAACTTGAGTCAAAAATAAAAATTTACTAGTGCAAAATAATATTGAATGTAAGCTGTAATTGGAAAAAATTAAAAAAATGTTCTGTACAATGGAAACTAATCTATAATAATAAAAGCATAATATGCTAATTAGACTGGACAGCCAAATGACCTTTAGGATGTCCTTTGGACGACCTTTCAGAAGAAGTTGGGGCTGGGAGGGCTAAGCCCCTTGCATGAATTTTGTGCATTGGGCCTCTAGTACAAAATAATATTGATTGTAAATTACAGTGGAATTAAAAAAATATGCCATGTGCCTGCAACTAATACAAATTAACATTGAAAGTAAAGTGTAATTAATTTTTTAATTAAAAATAGCAATTTAAAAAAGTATATCATTGGATATGATAATAATATAACCTCCATTAATTTGGGGAAAATAATTCAGATTGAATAAATTAACCACAGTATACTACCACTATCAGTAGATAAGTATCCTATCTAATAAAAGAGTAATATGCAAATTGACCATCACTCCAACACAAGATGGCCACCCCCATGAGGTCAAAGATGGCTGCCCCCATGTGGACACAAGATGGCTGCCAGAAGATGGCCGGCAGGGGAGGGAAGTTAGGTGTGACCCGGCTGGCAGAGGAGTGCAGTTGGGAGTGACCAGGCCTGCAAGGGAGGGCAGTTGGGCGCGACCAGGCCAGCATGTGAGGGAGGGCAGTTAGGGGCAATTGGACCAGCAGGGGAGCAATTAGGCGTCAATCAGGCTGGCAGGCAGAAGCAATTAGGGGCAATCAGGCAGGAAGTCAGGAAAGTGGTTGGGAGGCAGCAGTCCTAGATTGTGAGAGGGATGTCCAACTGCCCCTTTAGGCCCGATCCCACCTAAATGGGCAGTCGGGCATCCCTTGAGTAGTCCCAGATTGGAGAGGGTGCAGGCTGAGGGACACACACACACCCATGCACAAATTTCATGCACTGGGCCTCTAGTATTATACATAGGAGTCTACATTAACATTTTTTGCTGTTTTAACTATACAGTGTTAGAAAGTTAATAACCTACAAATCAATTTATAGAATTCATCCTGAAAGCTGCTGACATAAATATGATCTCTAGAAATTTTAGCCATTTGAATGATTGGAGTTTGGACAAGTTAAAAATATTTATAGGGAGAGTAAAATTTAAGAATTCAGTAAAGTAAACATTTTGCAAAATATTGAAAGTACCCCCAAATCAAAGTGGGAAAAAGAGATAACACTTGTAGTCATCCTAAATAAACACCTGGTGCTGAGAAAATTTTAGAAAGAGTATATTTAGCCACCATTTACCAGCTCATCATGCATTTTCTATTTTCTTAATTCTTTATTGCTAGAGAGATTTGCATGAAAGGATATTTTTTAAAGTTTCCTCTGTTTCTCCTATTTATTTCTTTACCTGAAGTCATAATCATATTTCCATAAGAATAAATTATGATTTCACAAACAAAAGATGATAGAGTTGGGAGGATAATTAGCTGCCAGAAAATGAATTTCTTAAAAAGCGGTTCTTATTTATAATATTAAGTGTCTGTGACAAACACAACGCATAATAATGAAATTGTGCCCCCAACTGTGATATGTCATGTGAGTGATTGTCTAAATTCTGCTAAAGGGATTACTAGGATCTTTTAAAAACTTCTCTGCTATGGTACAGATTTAAAAATAATAGAGTAGTTCACCCAAGCTCTGTCATAGAGAGTTAGTGATTTTATGTGGCGGTCACCATTATTGCCACAGAGAGTTCATTTGGATTACAAGGACCGGGGATGCCAAATCTCAGCCATTGAAATGTGCCTGTATGATCCTAATTTTCGTTATGATTTGAGCTAAATAATATTCCAGTGACTTCATCCTACAATCGAGAGTCAAGAATTCCATAAAATGACTGAGAAAACAATTACTCAGGATTTCCTAGGAAACTCAGTTTCTCCAGCCTAGCGCCTTCCATCCACCCGGGAATAGACATTCCCTGCATGTTCCATCTGCTCAGCAGGCAAAGGTGAGCTCTAAGGTAGCATAGAAGGAATGCTGCTTTGTTCACTGTTATGCCCCTGACACATTGAAGGGTGTGTGTGTGTTGAATGAATGAATGAAAAGGAGAATCAGGCAAAGGGTTATTGGGATTTCTGCTGAAAGCAGACGACTTTTTGCTCTTAGGAAACCTTCTCTCCACCACACTTTTTCAGGCCAGGAAGTGACCATATCCAGGGGTGGGCACACTTTTTGACACGAGGGCCACAATGGGTTCTTAAACTGGACCGGAGGGCCGGAACAAAAGCATGGATGGAGTGTTTGTGTGAACTAATATAAATTCAAAGTAAACATCATTACATAAAAGGGTATGGTCTTTTATTTCAATAGTTTTATTCATTTCAAACGGGCCGGATCCGGCCCGCGGGCCGTAGTTTGCCCACGGCTGCCATATACCATATGGCTTGGCAGCATGGGTGGGTACTTTCCAACGTGTCTGTGGTGTGTTCTACACGACTCATTCTGGTTAGTTACCAAGAAGGGTTCCCAGGCTGATGTTGCATAGAGAAGTCTTGACTGAACCCCACTCCTGAGCCCCCTGCTATAGAAATGTTTTCCCATAAGGCTTTTCTGACCCACATGTCTAATCATCCAAGATGGAGGTCAGAGGTCATATTTCAACATGAATGTGCCTTGTGAGGTTTGGCTTTCAAGGTTTTGATTTGGGAGATGATTAACTATTCTTAATTAACTTCTCTGCATTCTTCTTTTTTTTAAACCTCATGCCTCTTTTTTTAAAAAAATATATTTTATTGATTTTTTACAGAGAGGAAGGGAGAGTGATAGTTAGAAACATCGATGAGAGAGAAACATCGATCAGCTGCCTCCTGCACATCTCCTACTGGGGATGTGACCACAGCCAAGGAACATGCCCTTGACCAGAATCAAACCTGGGACCTTTCGGTCCACAGGCTGACGCTCTATCCACTGAGCCAAACCGGTTTCGGCAACTTCTCTGCATTCTTTATTGAAAAATATATGACAAAATCCTTGTCATCTGAAGAAGCAAAAGATATTTATCGAGAAATATAACAAAACAGTATTTTTGATGTGTGTTAGTTAATTAGTAAATAATGACATGTTAGTTTTCTGCATATTGCAGTTTGTCAGGTTTTTTTTTATGGGTAATTGGTTTGAAATTTCTATACTCATTTTAAATAAATATTTGCTTTCTTATCTAATTTTGTATTTATTTTCCTCAAAAAGGGGGACCGGCACAGTATAAGCTTTAGGCAGCACAAAGTCTGTTTCCTGTTCCACTTGGCCTTGTGTTTGCATTTCTCTATAGAAGGAGCCTGCATGTCATCACTGTAGTTGATGGGAAAGGCAAGTGGGCAAAAGGTCCTGGCATTCCCCTTGTGCCCATTTGAGAGGGGTAAGGAACCATTTATGCAATATCTCTAGAGCAAAAAAGTATATATGTGTTTCCAGGGAAAGTTCTTAGGTGTTTCTGGTTTCACGGATGTGGTTCAAAAAGTGCTGAATAAAGGAGTCAAAAATACTTGTATGGTTCCTGACCTGCTTCTTATTAGCTGTGGGACCTTGAGAAAATGAATTGACTTTGTTGAGCCTCCGTGGTCTTTCTTTCTCTCTCTGAAATATGGTTTTTATCATTGATTATTTCACAGAGGTCTTCTTAGGATCAAATAAATAATATATGTTCAAATACATTTAAGTTTTTATTGATATATGTTACTTGTTAGTAGGGACAAAACACAGTTTGTGAGTAAGGGAGCACCTCATCTACCCCTCTGTAAAGTTGGAATAATTATGGGCCCTGGGATGGCTGTTTAGGGAGATGAGTTGGGTGACATGTAGCCAACGAGAAGGGTCATCGATATCATTCCAGCCTTGGCTTCTCTTAAATCCTATTTGTGAATGTATCTCAACTAGCCATCATCTGGCTAGTGTTTAACAAAACCCATTTATTTTTGACACTTTAAAAAATTATAGTAGTCCGTGGTGACTCACTCTATTGCTTGGAACTGTTGGCATACAGAACAGCCCATATCAAATGACACAAGATGAGTAATTGCTCTTTACTTTTACTTTTGTTCACAGGACCAATTGCATAATTCATGAGGAAATATTATGGGTGGCCATATGGTAGAGTAGAAAGACATCCTACTAGGACAGAGGAAATTCTATTTAGTTGCAGCTTTTAAAATGGCAGTGTGCACTTGAGATATGTCATATACCTTCTCTGAATTTCAGGTTCTTTATTGGTGAAAAGATATCAGCCCAATTTAACCAAAAGTATTTGAATATCAAGTAATATGGTATACATTTTGAAGGATTTTGCCAATCATATAAAACCTATCCAATTAAATGGTGATATTATCTGCTAAGAACTCTTAATGAGGAGGCATTTAAAGAAATTAACTATGAGACTGAGAAATACAGACATCAGCAGATGCAAAATCTACTAATTCGATCATTTCTAGGGCCATTAGCTTGTCATATATACAAACGTACACACATAGCAAAAATAAATGAAAAACACTCCGTTCATTTAAAATTGCCTTTTCCTTTTTTGGATAGTCCCATAATGATAATCTGGCATCTACCAATTCCATCGAAGGGGATTGTTTGAAGCATTTAATCAACCTCATAAAATGTCTATGTCTGCAGCTTTTATAATTGCGAACAAAAAAAAAGAGGTGCTGAAAATATTTAGCCTCTTTCCTGATGCTCAAACAGAGCCACTGGTCAGGATTCTGGACCACAATATCCCACAATGCACTGGTGATAATTTTCCTTCCAGACAAATCTCAGCTAACCACGCAGTCAGCTGCTCACATTGGAAGAAACAAATCAGAAAACCGCTGTTCCATAATCACAGAATTGAAAGAACCGCATAAGTAAAATGACAGGCTATTAATTCTGGTTTGGGAAGCATGAGTAAGACTTTTGATGAAGCTTAATTTTCTTTTGGCTCCTCAGAAATGGATAAATCATTTAAAATAAAAATAGATGTTATAGTATAGGGCACTCATTCCTCTCCACAGTGATTATTTGGGGAAAAGTAGGTTTTTAATGATGAGAAATAATGATGAAGGGTTCACATGAATGCTTCAAAATAGCACACAGTTCATTCTCTGATGCCTCACTAAGCTCTAGATTTGAAAATTATTTGGGGTAATTTAAGTAAACTTCCAGTATATAAAATTTTAATTGAAAGATATGATATTTCATTAAAAGCTGTCACACATCACTGTTGCCAAATGAGGCTTGGCGGTACCTCCATGGCATTTTTCTACAGACAGGATTTAGCCTCCGATGTGAGCCAAATAAAGCCTTCTAGACCCATATCGGCGACCATGCGTTACGTAAGAGAGACTAGGTAGATGTGGTACACATTTATATGTTTTTATAGCATTTATATGATTTATATTCAAATGAATATTTTCATCAGTAATCTCATTACAAACTTCATTGCTGTTAGAATAATTATCCATTTTCAAAAGCCCCACACCTGGGGAAGTATTTTTAGTACCATGAATTAATCTATACAAAATGCTGTGATGGCAAGATACAAAAAGGGTAGGAAAAAGAGAAGAAAGCATTTTGGAAGTTAATATACCCCAGAGTCAGCCTGAAATGCATAAGCAAGAAAGTTAAAGAAAGTTCTTTTTTGTTTTTGCAAATTCTTTTTCCCATTTGTGAAATAATGAGTGTTTTTTTCATTTATTTTTTTATTGAATTCATTGGCAGAGATAATGAGTTTTATTTTCTATTTTTTTCTGGGGTTGGTAAATTCGTGCTAGAAAAAAAAATGTAGGAAATAACAGCAAGAAAGGCATGTGCATTTAATTAGGAGCCCGCATAATCATATCTAATTTGACTATGTTCCTGGCAAAGTATGTTAGGGCCAAGGAGCCAATAGGAATGCTCTGCCTTAATTACCCTAGCACCTTCTGAAGTGGTTAGTGAGCACATAGGTAACAATTGCAGTCTCAGTGAATAAGTTAATTCACCTGATAGAAACCACTAATGTAAATCAACCACTTTTTCTCCATTTGCACCAAACCACGGCATTTACTTTCATCTAACAATTCATCTTCAACTCTTCCTTCTTCCTCAAAGCCTCAGGATGACGCCTGATACCATCAACACCAGCAATGCAGTGGCCATGTTTCCGGATCCTTCTGTGTGAGCTGCTACCATCCAAGGCTTCTCAGGAAAATTACTCCTGTCCACATCCTCGAGGATTCACAGTGAGTAAGAATCCTAAAGAACAGAAGCCCAAGTTATGGCAAACATCCAAGGTGTTCTGCTTATTTCATATGTTTTAACATTTGGGAGGAAATACTTGAAACATGGAATCATACAGCTGCCCAAAGCAGTTGCTGAGGCATATCTTTTTAAAAAAATATATTTTTATTGATTTCAGAGAGGGAGGGAGGGAGAGAGAGAGAGAGAGAGAGAGAGAGAGAGAGAGAGAGAGAGAGAGAGACTAATGATGAGAGAGAATCATTGATTGGCTGCCTCCTACATGCCCCACACCAGGGATTAAGCCCCCAATACAGGCATGTGCCCTGACAAGAATTGAACCATGACCTTCCAGTTCATAGATCTTCACTCAACCACTGAGCAACACCAGCCGGGCATGAGGCGTATCTTATTGAGCTCTCTAACTTTAGACTCCCGGCTAAAACTTGGCACTAAAGCTTTGTTTTCTTAAATTACTGTTATTCCCAAGCCGAAAGCATTTTCTGCTTTATAAGAGATTGGCTCTTGAATGTACTTTTGGAGCAGGCTGTCCCTTTTGGGGGAAAGACAATACACACCTGAATGTATTCTTTATGACCCATCTTATAATGAAGACATACCCCTCCATTTTCCTTAAGAAAAACTATTTTCAAACTGCAGCATGTTTAGTCTGAGATTCTAAATGAATTTCTGTGGGAGGCTGAGGCAAAGCTCTTGGTCTAAAATTCTGAGGGGAGCATGTTGGGAGATTTCCTTTTCTCGATACAGACAGCTTGTGTCCGTAAATTTTGCCTTGGCAAACTTGTGTAGATGCATGTCTGTGCAAGTGAGAACCTGAAAGGGAGAAAAAGAGCAAGAGAGCAGACATCTTTGATTTGAGCAGCTCTTCACTGGAAATGTTAGCCCATGAGATGGCCAATTAGCAGGAAGGTCTTTTGGGATTCATGATATTCATTCATCTACGGGCAAGCAAAACTATGAGAAAGTATCAGTCTCTGCTTAGCTTAACTCAGCATGGATTGGCCAACACATATACTACTCATCCTGCCACTGAAGAACAAATAACCAGTGTACTGATTATATCCTGATACAATGGTTGTTGGGGACCAAAGCGTAAGTCCACCTTGAGGCAGGCACTAATGATCATTTACTACATGCCAAGCAATGTCCTAAGTGCTTTACATGTGCCAACTGTTGCCCTCACAACAACCTGCTGAGTTAGGAAGAATTAATATCTCCATTTTGCAGATGAGGAAGCAGAGGCCTACAGATTAAAATAACTTTCTCATGGCTCCAGAGAGAGGTTACAAGTTGAGAGGCAGCTGCATGCGCTTCCAGGGTAGGGGAAGCCAGGTGGCATGTTTCCTCTGGGCCCCCAAGGGAGGCAATGATTTGTGCCTACACTTAAGAAGGCCTCCCTCCCGGTGGGCTTCCCACCAGGCATCGGGAATGGGAACCTTCATGAAAGGAGACCAAGCAAAAGGACCAGCAGCAGGCACAGGCCACACAGCACTGACCTACCCCTGGTTAAAATTCTGTCAAGTAAGATTTTCTTTTTGGCGCCCTTACCTTGTCCCCATCCCTTTTGACTGAAATTCAGGTTTCTTGGGTTACTGTATTGTTGTCTTCTAAACCCATTACGATGTATTGATTGGTATGATCCCAAATATACTACTGTTACATTAATGTAGACAGTTTAGAATAGACATAATCAACCTTATCTATTTCTACTTATATATATTTCTACCTTCTTTAAGGCAAGTACTATTTTTACTTTAGGGCTGTGCATGCGTGTGTGTGTGTGTGTGTGTGTGTGTGTGTGTGTGTGATCGGTATCTAACTTAAAAAAAAAGTATTGAATTAAGTGGTGAGTGTATACATCCTTGCCTTGTTCCTAATCTCAAAGGGAAAGTATAACTATTCATCACATATGATATTTGCTATAGGCCTTTTGTAAATACCCTATAGAAGATTTAAAGTGCTCCTTCCATTTCAAGCTTACCGGGATTTTATTTTTAAATTATGTATCAATATCAAATTTCATTAAACATTTTTTTACCTTTATTAAGAGATCATACGATTTTTCTTCTTTACTCTGCTAAAAGGGCAGATTACATGACTCTCTAATATTTAGTCAACATTGCATTTCTGAAATATATGCTACTTTATGATGCATTGCATTTATTATTGAAATATGTTTGCTAATATTTTCTTGAGAATTTTTTGCAACTATGTTCATGTGTGAGCTTTGTCTATGTTTTTCTTTTCTTATACTGTTCTTTTTGTGGTGTAGTATCAAGATAACAGTGACCTCATAAGAAGTTGAAGAAGGTGCCGACTTTTTCTATTCTCTGAAAGAGTATACTTAACACTGGGGTTAATTCTTCCTTATGTGTTTGGCAGAATTCACTAGGAAACCTTATAGGTCTGGTGTTTTCTTTGAGGAATGAGAATACAGTGCAACTGCCCAGCCTGTGTGGCTCTGTGGTTGAGGGTCGACCTATGAACCAGGAGGTCATGGTTTGATTCCCTGTCAGAGCACATGCCCAGGTTGTGGGCTCCATCCCCAGTAGGGGGCGTGCAGGAGGGAGCCCATTGATGATTCTCTCTCATCATTGATGTTTTTATCTCTCCTTCTCCCTTACTCTCTCTAAAACCAATAAAATTATATTTTAAAAAATATTGTGCAACCTCCTTATTTATGGAAGGAAAAAAATAAAACCAGGGGGAAAAAGAGACATATTTAGTATATAACAGCCCTACTTGTTCACTTACCTCATGAACCTGAAATTATGGAGAATGTCTTTAATAGTTAAGGGAATATATAGGTTTTTCTATTTTTTCTTTCTCAGTTTTATGAATAGCATCTTCTGGGAATTTAGTTCATCTAAAATTTTATTTATCAACAGAGTTGTTTATATTACTCTGCTTTTATATCTGATCTATAGTGGTTTCTTTTTTATTCTTCAAATTGATTATTTGGCTTGCTGTTGTTTTTTATCTTGATCAAGTCTCTTTGGAGTTTCATCACATTAATTAATTTTGTTTGAAAATCAATTTTTGGTTTTGTTGCTATTCTCTACAGCAGTACGACAATGAGGTGGCCAGAACTCAGAGGAGCTGGCTTCATAGTGTGATCAGGGAGGCAGTGTGCTGGGCAAGGGCACAGAAGCAGAGTCTTGAGCCTGCAATGAACCAGCATAGTGAGGATGTCAGGGCAGCCCAGAGAGGTTGGACACTGGAGAGCCAGCCTTTGAAAAATGTCGTGGGTCTTTAATGCAAACCAGAATGGAGACAGAACTTCTCCCAAAAGTACAAGTGTGGGGTTAGAATTGTGTTGAGATAAGCAGACTTTCCATGGACTTCCTTCATGCCATTTCCTTCTTGCTTTTGCTTTTTGTAATTTTACTTGGCAAAAAACACATTTTTTCATGGACTCAGCCTGATATCCTCTTATTTTTGGTTTCCCACATATGCAAATCATTTTGGAGAGAAGGGCCTGATCCTTATGAGTCCAGCATCATCTGGCCTACGTGGCTTGTTGCCATTGTCTCCCTGTCATTCACCCTTGAAGTTCCACTTCCACAGCCTAGAGGAGGTATTTTGTAGATCAGTAAATAAGATGGTGTGTGTGTGTGTGTGTGTGTGTGTGTGTGTGTGTATGTATAAGATGGGGGTTTGATTATAATTTTTAATTAGTCCAACTTCAGGTGTACATATCTTAAAGGAATGCTATGAATATTTGGCAATTAATGTTTATAAATCACCTAGAGATCCTTGAGAAAGAGCGATGCTTTCTAAATGAATAATGTGTTAATGAGAATAATAATATGTGCACTTACATCCCCAAGCCAGTTGCTTGGGTTAGGTTTTGAATTCTAAGGAAAGTAGTTCAAACTGTAGCTATCTAAATAAGAAAACACTTTCATACCTCCCCCCACCTTAAGTCATGATGGAAAATATCTGTGAAATACAGAATATAAATATAACCCATGCCTGTGATTTATAATGTATTTATAAATATTTATCACTTAGATAAGTAACAATCTCACTATGTGTATATAGTTATTAGATCAAGGACTAAAGATTGTAATCATTTCTTTGAGATGATATTATGTGAAGCTAATTGGCAGGCGTTTCAACATAATTGCTAAATGTTGCTCAATAATAAATTATGGTCCTATTACTAATTCAAGTCTTGTCAATGGCATAATGAATATTTCTGCAAAGCTTTTAGGAAATAATTCTTTAAAAAGGCACACACACACAAAAAGCCTAAGGCATCCACAAGCCATAAAGGAAATTACTTTCTTTCTACCCGATCATCTTTAATTTCCTTTCAGTATTAAAGGTCAATGGTCATGTGTCTCTGATGACACCCCTTCCCTTCTGGCATTGACTGAACAAGGGGCAGTGGAGAGTAAGAATATACCTATTTACTTAATATATGCCACCAAATTGTACCATTTTGTATTATGGTCAGTTGATTACTGAAAGTTCTGAAAATGGTATGAAACTTCACAGAAAAAAATAAATATGAGTTGTTTCCATAATTATACAGAGTAGGTAGGGCATTGGGTCTTTATTAAATAAGACCTTTAGGAATGAGAAAATAGAAGATAGAACAATTCCCCTACATATGAACCACTATTACTTTAATTTCACAGCTCTCTTCATTTCCTACTTAACCCATTTTATCATGAGAAAATATTTTCTTTATTTATGTTGTATTGTTTGTTTGGTGTCTGTCTCCCCCAACAAGAATAGCTTTTTGGAGAAGTATTTTGTCTGTTATCCTTATATGTATTCTCAGCACTCTAAGTTTACCTACCACATACTAAATACAAGGTTTCCCATCTCTGGAGAGCTTGCTGTTAAATATTTGACAGAATGTCAAAAAGAAAACAGAAGGCAATTTGATAAGTCATGGAAAATCATGACATAATGACGATTTTCTTCTATATTGATATCAAAGCAGAAAGAGGAAATATGTCTTAAACACTGGAAAATGTAAGAACATAAGGAACAATGAGCTATCCTTATAATCTTTAAAGCATTCTCACATAGATAATATTCTTTACCTTAAGTCCTGGCAGTATGTGTTTCAGTTCCAGCAGAGTAACGAAGTGGAAAGGAAAGTTTGACCAAGTGAGAATGAATGTTGTTGGAATGAGAAAGCTTACATTCTACTTCCACTTAGTAATAGTAGTTTGTAGACTAAAAGTTTTATGTTGAGGTTGAGAATTGGAAGAACACATAATTGAAGAATTCTCTAAGCAATTGAAAATGTGACTGGATTTGGGTAGAAATGAAGGTCCACAGATAAGGTTTTAGAAATATCTGAATAATTTATAGCAAAGGGTTATGAGTGCACATGACCATGGATTTAGAGAGAGAGAATGGTTAGTTCAGAGAGAAGGAGAAATTCCATCAGTTAGAAGATAAGGGAATATTGGAAAATTCAAAAAAGTTAACCATTATAAAATAATTGATCTAGGTAGGCATCTTGGATAGGTCAGAGCCACAAAATCCAATAGAATTGATCCTGAGGGAATGTTAACCATCAAATCTTGGAGGAAGGTGAATGATTAGATAATGGAGCACAATAGCTGCTTTGGAAATTCAGGCTTAGGAGAGCAGTTTCCATTGAATGGTACGAGTGGAAGCTAAATTATAAGGCCTTACTAGTATATGGGTTTTTGGGGGCAGTGGATAACATTAAGCTTTTAAAGCTGGATATAAAAATGAGATAAATAGGAGAGTTTCATGAAAGAGTAAAAGAAAGAGTTTATTTCTATGTGTATTTTATTGTTTAATTGTTTCAGAACTGAGAGGACAAGTATATTTATGAGGAAGGGGAATCCAACAGAGAAGGAAAGTAGTAAAACTCAGACATATGATTTAGTCAAGGAAATAAAGAGAAAGGGGAAAGGATAAAATTACACAGAGGGCTTTGGGTGTTGGAGGAAGGAGTTTGATATATTCAATGTTATGATCTGGGCTTCAGTCAAATAGAAAATGAGGCCATTTGCTGAGATAAAACTGGTCATTGTGATGACATGAATATATGACAACTCTTGGAACCTGATAAACTTAGCTTCATTTCTAGGCTTTGTAACTTATTTTGTAACTTTTGGAAAGTTGTTTATTACCACTGAATCTACTCCCTTGAAAAATGGGAACCTTGCAGATTTATATTAAATTTAGAGATAATAGTAGTTAACATTTATTGAGCACTTTCTACCTATCAGGCTTCATTTTAAAATCTTTACATAAATAAACTCAGTTAGCTGTGAAGTCAACCTTTTGAGGTAGGTGCTATCATTATTTCAATTTTATAGGCAAGGAAACTGAGTTATCCACAGATTAAGTAGCATTCACAAGGTCACATGGCTTTTATTTTATTTTTTAAGATATGTTTCTATTGATTTCAGAGGGGAAGGGAGAGGGAAAGAGAGATAGGAACATCAGTGATGGCAGAAAATCATTGATTGGATGCCTCCTGCCTGCCCCACACTGGGGATCGACCCCATAACCTGTGCATGTGCCCTCACAAGAATCTAACCATGACCTCCTGGTTCATGGGTTATCAACCACTGAGCCACACCAGCCTGGCAAGATCACATGGCTTTCAGAGGCAGAGTTAGGACTGAGACCAGAGCAGATAGTTTTTTTAAAAATATATATTTTATTGATCTTTTTACAGAGAGGAAAGGAGAGGGATAGAGAGTTAGAAACACCCATCAGCTGCCTCCTGCACACCCCCTCCTGGGGATGTGCCCGCAACCAAGGTACATGCCCTTGACTGGAATCGGACCTGGGACTCCTCAGTCTGTAGGCCGACACTCTATCCACTGAGCCAAACCGGTCAGGGCCAGAGCAGATAGTTTTATTCTGTCTCTTTTGTGTATCTAAAAGAGCTTAGCACAATTCTTAACATACAGAAGGTTCAGTAACTGGGTCTTATAGTGATTGCTGACTTTATTAGATTAAGGACTTATAAAATATGTTTCTAATTTTATACTAAGGTAAACCAACAGAAAATCACCCAGATAGGAATTAAACATTTTCTGAGCACTATGGGCCATACTTGAGGCTAGCTGCATAGGACTTTATGTAGGAATAGATTAAGGCCACGTATGTGCCATAGTGCCTAGATGACTAACTTTATATTCTCTTTAAATATATTTAATTTCTATGGTGATTTCTTCCCAATAATATTAATCAATCCAGGTAAACTTAGACAATAGAGATTTTGTTGTTGTTTTTAGTTGCGATATTCTTCCCTCATTTTGTTTCTTCCTTAAGGATTTATAGAGTGTCTAGATATTGTTAGGGGACAGTGAAGGACTGTTCTTTACTAATCGTCAGGTGAAACTGCTATCAACTGAAACATACATCATCACCTGGGCTAGTCTGGAACTCTGGCAACCTGCTTCCATGTCCTCCACCTCGCTTAAAACCAACACCTTTTATTTTCAGTGGCTGGCTGAGTAATTGGAATACCTAGTTCAAATGGGTAAGGGAACAGGTATATTAACAAGCATACCGTTGATTGAAGGCTTAGAAACACAAAAGTACAGAAGTCCTGGACCAAAATCAAAGAGAATAAGCAAATCTCGAATGGTGGTGAGCCTGAACTCTAGGGACACCTTTCCCCTGGGGGCGTTTTCCACTCCCAGAATCATAAGTGATCATGAAGCTAAACAATGTTTGACAGATTTATGTGCCTCAGAGAACAAGAGTTGGTGTCTTGAGCCCCTCAAAGGTAGGAAGGGGTATGGTACACTTTGCACCATTTCATGTGAGACATCTAGGTTCTGATCTGTGGGAATAAGAATGAATTAGAAACAGTACAGCCCTCAATGGGAATGAAACCTAGCACCAAATCACCTAGCATCAGAAATTGGATTGTGGTTGTCCCAGATTACTAGTGTTCCCAGAAAGCTGGCAAAGCAAATAAAAATTCTGCCTGGAGATATACACCATCGTTTAGATTTTTCTAAAAGCAACTTTGCATAGCCAGTGCTCGGCATGCAATAAATTATAGCTGGCCACACAATTCTGTGACACAGCATTAATGAGAATTAGGTATAATCATAGAAGATAGAAACATATATGCTTATATGTTTAAGGAGAGAAAGGAAAAGAGGGAATTTCAGTAAATTGCTGGAAACTATTTTAAAAAGGGAGATAGCAGAACTGAAAATGAAAACAAATGTATTTTAGAACTGAGAAACACATTAAAATAAAATTAATAAATATGTTTAAAAGTAGGGCAAACACAACTTAAGGTATAATTAGCAAGATAAGCACATTCAGACTAAAAAACAAAGACAAAAATGAAAAATACAGAAGAAAGAGTTGGAGACAAAAAGGGTGTTGTGACAAATTTTAGCTTAGTGTAAGTAAGGTTCTAGAAGAAAAAAATGAGAGAGTGGAACAGAAGGAATATTTATTTAGATAATGGCTATTTTCCCCCCAAATGGTAAAATATATAAAGCCAGAGATTGCAGACTTATTAACCCAAACAAAATAAATAAAAAAGAAATACACTTTTGGGGTCTTCAGAGCTAAACTGTAGAAAATCAAGGACAAAGAAAATACAAGTGCAGTGAGAGATTTCACTGAAATAAAGCAAAACTAGACTGACTTCTGACTTCTTAATACAAACAAGTGATAGAAGCCAGAAAAAGAGACAATATTGCCTTTAAAATTCTGAAAGAAAATCCAACCTAGGTTTTATACTCATAAAAAACACTTAAACTTACATATGCTAATACTGAAAACCTTCAAATGGCCAGACTAGTATTGAGCTTCCTGATTTAAGAATATGGAAAAGTCATAAAACAATGGTCTGTCATCTTACACATCAGGGCTTTCGGAGAATGTTAAAAAGATTAAAGTCACACACTTTGAGAAATAAACTAACATTGTTTTTTTCTTTAAATATTCATTGAATTGATCAATAAATATTGCTTATGTACCTACTATGTGTCTGGTATTGAAAACAATCCAAACCCACATTTTTATGGAGCTTAGATTCTTGTGATGAGAGAAAATAAGAGTAGAAAAAAAAGCAAAGAAAAACAAAATATATACCATTGGACATAACAATGAGATAAGAATGATAGTGGGTCTCAGAAGACACCTCTCTGTTGAGGTGACGTTTAAGCAGAGATCTAAGCAAAGAGAGGGGGTAAGCCCAAGGAACACCTGAGGGTAGACCTTTCCTTGAAGGAAAGAGTGTAAGGATGTTGAGGACCATAATGGAGGGCAGTGCCTCCAAAACAGTGCAAGAGAAGAGAATGCCATTCTGTAATTGGGAGGGTGGGAGGAAGGGGACCACTGGAAGATTTGGGGCAGGAGAGCGCCATGATGAGAGTTACAAAAATCCCTTTGCAGCTGTTAGGAGAATAGACCTCAGGAAGTCCTGAAGAAGGAGGGAGGTGTTGAGGAAGACTTACAGAAGTCTGTTCTAGATGCTAGTGGTTTGCACTACAGAGGTACTGGTGTCCACAGTAAGAGGATTTGGTATATATTTCACCATCTGAAAAGAGTTAATAATATATAGAGTATTTTGATTGAATGTTAGCATCTCTCCTGAAATATAAATTGAATTAAAGTGAGAAAGTTTAGGGGCAACTTTAATAAAATCTTATTAAAGTGAGCTACAAGAGTTTAAAAATGTATCTTAATTTAGTGGCTTCAGATTATTTATTTTGCACATCTTCAGGGATAATTAGCATTTTTTTAAAAAAATTAAAGATATATTTATATGGTACCTTTCCAATATATCATTTGCTTTGAGTAATGATCTAAATCACTCAATGAGAAGTTTCACAGCATTACAAAGATTTTTCTAAAAATAATCTAAAAAGGTTTTCTGAAAATAATGGGTTTCTGATTCTGTGAACTCCAGAAATACTGGTACAACTCCAGAATAAATTCATGTTACTAAGTGGGTAATGAACTCTTTGTTTTTAGCTAGAAAATTATCCCCAGAAGATGTTTTTACAGAGCTGCTCTTTGTAGGGTAATAAAACCACCAGGTGTCCTTTTTGGACAATCTGGTGTTCTTTCTCCACGCATAGCATTGCTCCAGACACTCTTGGAGTTGCATTCCAGTGTGAAATGAACATTGGATGAGTCTACACTAGTGTTCCAGATCTGGCAGGAGAATCACCATCCAGGCTGTAATTAAATTTCAGTGAATTGCTGCAATGAGAGATCATTTAAGTAAACACGGAAGCAGCAATTAAGTCTTTTGTTCAGATGAATTACACACATAACTACTAAAATTTATAATCCTGGGATTAACCTCTAATTTTGAGATTAGCTTGCCCTATGTGTCTCAACTCTGTATCTTACTTCACTTTCAATTCCACAAGAATTTAGAAAAAAATGATTCTTAAATGGCAACCCCTGAGTTAAATTTTAAAATTTATTCTAATCCTGTAATAGGATTAATTAACTGATGGAGAATTCAATTCTTAGGATTCAAAAATAAATTACTGGAAGTTTATTTTAAAAAGTAAAAGGATTAGTAGGTGAAGATCTATGAATTTCAGGTATAACTAACTGAGTACAGGGCTGGGAATTTTTTTTAGTTTTGAATTGAGAAGACATTGAACAACATTGGTAACATGTGCTTCCTTCATGGGGAAAGCTTGATGTGTTGTAAAGACACATCAAATAGGCTTGTTTGGTTTTGATATTTTTGGAGGTATTTTTGTGGTTGCTGATTTATAAAAGCAATACTTGTTAGTTGAAAATATATTTAAGATTATAGAATATATAAATTTCAAAGTCTCTTTTTATACCTAGTCCTTTTCCGTACTGTCTGAGATAATAAACACTAACAGTTTAGTATGTATCTTTTCATGATATGAGATCTGAAATATAGTTGGGCTTATACTGAACTGATGCATCATTTTACTTAATGCATCATGCACATTTTTCATGTCAGGGCAACATTTTTGTTACTCATTTGAAGAGCTGCATAATAGGCCCTTGAATCAGTATATTGAGGTGTGTGTGTGTGTGTGTGTGTGTGTGTGTGTGTGTGTGTGTGTATTACATGAGAAACTAAGATAAGATAATTAATACTATTCAAAATCTGAGTATTCAGGATAGCTGGGTCCTGATGCCATAGCCCATATTTTTAAAATTATGCTACAAATCCTCCCACATTTTAATTGTTAATTTCTCAATTAAAAAGGAAGATCTCTATTGAATCTAAACATAGTGTTTGGCATATTTCCAGTTCCTTCCTTTGGATAAATTCTAGAAATAGAGTTGTTGAGGTGAAAGACTGATTCCATTCTGATAATTATTGGAAGAAAAGGGCAGTCCTATTGATAGTACATTAGAGAGTGCCTATTTCCACAAACACTTGCTGATTATAAGAATTATTGACCTTGGTAATTTTGGCAAATTTATAGAAGCTAATTAAAAGAATTCAAGCCTCTTTTCAAAGTTGTGTACAATATTTAACTATAATGGAGGCATACCTGTGACTTTTTTTTGATTAGTCCTCTGCTTGGAAAGACTTTAGCTCAGATAATTGAAATGTTATCTTTGTTGTTCATCTTGTGATTTTATTTGATTTTAAATTTAACCTATAATTAATCAGTAATTACTTTTTTTGTATTCATGCTGGCATTCCCTCACACCAATAGAAGCTTAATTGTCCCAAAATTTAATGAAGAAATCTACCCAGTATTTGTAAGTGTAACTGTCATTATTTTTTAAATTTTCATCTCATGTATCATCAATTTTATTTTTTATTATATATTCTATTTCAAAATTCTTTCTTAAATAGCACTAATTTTTTTAAAAAAATAATCAACAATTACATGGACTTAGCCCTAAGCCTATATAATTTCATTGTTAAGCCTTAAATATAAATCCATAGTTCACACTGTTTTTATAAAATATCTGCCCTTCTTCCTTTGATTCATTATTATGACTCATTTATTGTTTGGTTAAATTTAGTTCTTAAGCAATGTTTTTCAGAACGCTGTATTGGCGTTATACCTACTGAGTCTGTAAATAACTGGTAGAGTTTTTCTTTACCCTGAGAGGTAAAGAATAGCTTGAATATGCCAGATTTTCACAAATTGTACTTCACTGAATACTACTACTCAGTGAGGTGTTAACAGATGTTTCAAAGGGGAAGGAGAAATTGTTGCCAAGTAAATTTAGGAAAGTGGGTTAAAAAATTAAAACCAGTTTGTTGCTATGATTTTCTTATTTGATTTTACTGTGAAATTTCTCAAAGCTCTGTTTTGAATGGGCTTTATGCTCCTCTATACATATAATGCACATTTGTAAAATACAATCATTCATGGATACTTTAATATTGAACACACAACAAAAACTCATGGAACAATAATTGTGATAGTTTGGAATTCTAGATGCTCGATTCATGGAGACGCATAGAGGGTTTTCTACCAAAACAAGGAAAACTCCTTGCTTGTTCCTACCAGTCTGTTAATAATTTGGAATCTAATCTGTCTATTGGGCCTCTCATCTCCTCTCTGTATCATATTAATTAATTAATTACAGTGGGGCCTTGACTTACCAGTGTCCCGACTAACGAGTTTTTCGAGATAAGAGCGGTCTCTGGGCCGATTTTTTGCGTTGAGTTGCGAGATAAAATTCGGGTTACGAGCCAGCTTCAGATACACCACCGCTAGTTGGCGCAGCGAACGTCACAGTGAACGCCACATCAGCCCAGCATCACGTGTCTCACGCGTTCACTTTAAGATTTGACATACGAGTAATTTGAGTTACGAGCTCCGTCACGGAACGAATTAAACTCATAAGTCAAGGCCCCACTGTAATTCATTCATTCATTCATTCATTCATTCATTCATCAATAGTTAATTAGTGCCCACTGTGTTCCATACACTCATCTAGACATCAGAATACTGTAGTGAACAAATCAGAAAATAAAAGTCTTGTGGAGGTTGATGGGTCAAGGAGGGGAGACAGAAAATGAATAAATGAGTAAAATGCAAAGTTTATCATATGATGGTATAATGAATGCAATATACTAGTAAAGCAGCAAAGGGGCATAGTCTCTGTGTGCATGAGGGTTGAGGGTGAGTTTGGGTAAGGTTCAGTTTTAAATAAGTGGTCAGAAATGTTTTGCTGAGAAGGTCTCATTTTAACAAGGACCTAAAGGAAGTGCAAGCCACGCAGGTGTCCGGGACGAATACAGTCATGCACTCCAGGCAGAAAGAACACTGAGTTAATTTTCCTCTTATGGGTTTATCAAAGCAGGATGGCAATTCAAACAACCCATCCTTTAATGAGAAGATATTTAATGACTTTAATCAAGAGGACATTTATATCAGAAAGGAACATGTCCCTGTCGGCTGCAGGAGGGTTCCTGCTGCCCTGGAAGTGATTCTGCCTCATGAGACACTCCCTGTCCTATCAGAACCACACAAGTTTGTCTGGGTGAGTGCTAGAGCTTAGGGAAGCCACCAAGAGATAGCCTGCAGCTGCCCTGGAGCCCTGCTGGTGAAGTGACCCACAGTCAGCTCTGCACCCTGACAATAACCTCTGGTTGTTTCATGTAACTCATTTTTGTATTTTCTAAGAAATAGAAGGTACCACTCAAAATGTTAACTTTACTGCACCATCCAATATAGTAAGTGGAGCTAATTCTGCAATGATTATTTCAAACTCTGGCCAATGGGGAAGGGTTGCTATTGGCTGTACATAAGACAATGGGGAAATTTAGGGTCTTTTACTCCCTCCAAAAGTATAATCCTATATAATAAAAGCCTAATATGTTGAGCGTCCGGTTGCCCGTTCAACCAATCAAAGCATAATATGCTAATGATATGCTAAGGCCGCTCAACTGCTCGCTCTGACGTGCACTGACTACCAGGGGGCAGACAGTCAACCAGGTGACCAGTTGCTATGTCATGTACTGACCACCAGGGGGAAGATGCTCTAACTAGTAGGTTAGCTTGCTGCTGGGGTCCAGCCAATCAGGACTGAGCAAGGTGGGCTGGACACACCCTGAAGCCTTCCCGGGGTCCCTCCCTGGCTGGCCAACCTCCCTCATCCCTCCCCAGCGCCAATCGTGCACTGGTGGGGATCTCTTGGCCTGGCCTGCACCCTCTTGCAATCCAGGACCCCTTGGGGGATGTCAGAAAGCTGGTTTTGGCATGATCCCACAGGCCAGGCTGAGGGAAGCCACTGGTGCATGAATTCGTGCACTGGGCCTCTAGTTAGTATCATAAATACCATGTAAGTAAGGGATGGAGGATGCATGCATCACTCAAGAATAGGAAATTTAGAATAGGGGAACAAAATTTTCTATTTTTCATTACCTTTACATATTTTCAGTTGGCTCATAAATTGATTTATTATCCTGGTTTTAGAACCTGAGTTAATAATGTAAAGGAAATAGCAGAAGTGCTTATCTTTGCATTTGAATTTTGAAATGCTGTGTGTGTGTGCAATGTGAGAGAGACATTCTAATAGGAATTCCTCTATAAGCTAAATTTCCCATTCTTTATCATTTTGATGAAGTACTAATAAATGTGAGAATTTAACTATATTATCTTTACTTTCTATGTGATTTCTCTTTCTCCACTCAAGAGATTAGTTTCTTCATTAATTTCATTGAGGAACAATTTACATGAAATAATTTTATTCATCTGAAGTGTACAATTTGGTGAGTCTTGTCAATTCTGGGCACCTGTGAAACCATCACCACATCACAACATCCCCACCGCCCCCAGAAGTTCCCTCATGTTCCTTTGCAGTTGATCCCTCCTCCTAACTTTGGCCCCAGGTAATCACTCATCTGCTTTGTGTCATTATAGATTAATTTTTATCTTATATAAACTGAATCATTGAGTATGTATTCTGGTTTTCACTTTCTCCTTTCACTCAGCATAACATTTTTGCAAGTCGCCCATGATATCAGTGATTCATTCCTTTCCACTGCCAAATTCCTCTTCACTCTGCATATGCAACATTTAGTTTATCTGTTCACCTGCTGGTGGACATTTGTGCTAGTTCCACCTTTCGGTGATTGAAAATAATGCTGCCATGAACATTCATAAATCATTTCTCCTGAAACTAAATCAGTTTTATTCACAAATGGGAAATTAAAACTCACAAATTGAACTACCTGCTTACATTGCAGAGCTACAATGGTTCTATTAATTCTCTGAACTTGGAAATTTCTCAGCTCTCTGTGTCAGGAAGAACACTGCCTGTGGAGTTCATGATAAAGCTCTGTAATACAGCTTCTTCACGGAGTGAAATTTGAAATATGAAATCACCTAAGAAAAAAGTAGAACTTAAATGCTCTCACAAAAACCTTAAAATAAAATCACCTGAGAAAAGGTAATGGGCAATGAGGTTGAATAGTATTCATTACAGAATTTAAAATTGAAAGTCTGATATGTGTAGCACCCATTATACACAAGCTGTAAGAACTCTCAGGAAAATATGGAGATGCAAAGTCTAGACTAGGGAGAGATCAGCCACATAAGTCAGATGTCATGCTGGTAAGGGTTATAAGAACACTGTTTAATTAAATGATTAAATAAATTCCAGTTCAAGTCACTTTTCATCAGATGCCTTTAATCATTCACATAAAATGTTAAAAGAAACTGCATAAAGTTCAAAGAAATCAGTTCAAGATGCCTGAAAATGCAGCAGGTTTTAAAAGAAAATGTTACTTTAATGTGCAATTCCACACACATTATAGTAAGTAATAATCCTATCTAATAAAAGAGAAACATGGTAATTAGTGTACGACTGCTACCCTTCCCATTGGCTAATCAGGGAGATATGCAAATTAACTGCCAGCCAAGACGGCGGCCGGCAGACAGGCAGCTTGAAACTAACATGAGGCTTGCTTGCTTCAGTGACGGAGGAAACCAACGTTCCCCGCCTGCCTTGACGGCCTCTGAGCCTGCAGTTTGAAACATTGTAACAAATATAGAAGCTAAACAAAACCCCAGAAACCTGCTTTCAGCGAGCCCAGGATCTCAGACCTGGAGTTATACATTGTTTCGATTATAGAACGCAAACAAACCAGATACCTGCTTTCAGCAGCAGAGGCCTCAGAGCTGGAGCCAGAGATAAAGCTGGCCCAGAATAAAAGGAAAAAGAAAAAAAGGAGCAGTTTGGAGCTTCAGCCCTCAGCCCCTCACCCAGACTGGCCAGGCACCCCAGTGGGGACCCCCACCCTGAAGGGTGTGTGACCAGCTGCAAACAGCCATCATCCCCTCACCCAGGCTGGCCAGGTACCCCAGTGGGGACCCCCACCCTGATCCAGGACACCCTTCAGGGCAAACCAGCCAACCCCACCCATGCACCAGGCCTCTATCCTATATTGTAAAAGGGTAATGTGCCTCCCAGCACCGGGATCAGCGTGACAGGGGGCAGCGCCCAAAGCCCCTGATCACCCTGCGGCTCTGTGTGTGACAGGGGGTGGGGCCACAACCTCCCTATCCGCCATGCTCTGTTCGTGACAGGGGAAGGCACCCCAACCCCCTGATCACCCTGCGGCCCTGTGTGTGACAGGCTGCGGCGCCCCAACCCTCTGATTGGCCCTGCTCTGTGTGTGACAGTGGCGGCGCCCCAACCCCCTGATCTGCCTTGCTCTGTGTGTGACAGGGGGCGGTGCCCCAACTCCCATATCGGCCCTGCTCTGTTCATGACAGGGGGGAAGTCCCCAACCCCCTGATGGGCCCTGCTCTGTGCGTGACATAGGGGAGCTCCCCAACCCCCTGATCGATCCTGCTCTGTGCGTGACAGGGTAAGGAGCCCCAACCCCCCTGATGGGCCCTGCTCTGTGCTCTGTGCGTGACAGGGGGTGGCGCTGCAACCTCCCTATCGACCCTGCCTTGAGTGTGATGGGGGCGGTGCCCCAACCCCCCATCGACCCTACCCTGAGCGTGACTGAGGGTGGCATCGCAACCTCCCAATCGGCCCTGCTCTGAGCCTGACCAGGGGCTGCACCTAGGGATTGGGCCTGCCCTCTGCCACCCAGGAGCAGGCCTAAGCCAGCAGGGCGCTATCTCCCAAGGGGTCCCAGACTGCGAGAGGGCACAGACCAGGCTGAGGGACCCCCCCTTCCCCCCAAGTGCACAAATTTTTGTGCACCGGGCCTCTAGTCTATAATAATAAAAGCGTGATATGCTAATTAAACCAGACAGTGAAATGACCTTCTGGACATCACTCCAGACGTCCTTCTGGAAAAAGCCGCGGAGGCAGGGGCTGAAGCAGAGGCAGTTAGGGGTGATCAGGCAGGCGGAGGGGTTAGGGGCGATCAGGCAGGCAGGTGAGTTGTTAGGGGCAATCAGGCAGGTAGTCAGGCGAGCATTCAGGAGCCAGCAGTCCAAGATTGTGAGCCGGACATCCCCCGAGGGGGTCCCGGATTGCAAGAGGGTGCAGGCCGGGCTGAGGCACTCCCCCCATGCATGAATTTTGTGCACTAGGCCTCTAGTTTATGTTATAAAGCACAATTAAGTTTTTTCACATGCATTAGCTCTGTGGTTATCATGAGGCAATAAGGGAAAGATGCCAAAATAAACTCTTGTAAATTTAAAGAAAAATAAGTATAAATTAATTGGAATTGCTAAAACAAAATAAGAAACAACAGGCTATTTTCAGTTGCCCCAGAGTTTATTATAGGGACACGTGGCTACTCATGATAGCTCCCATATAAAGTATGGTTATGCCAGACATGAGAAGCTCCCTTTCCACTTTTTTTAAAAAAAATATTTTAATTGATTTTTAGAGAGAGAACAAAGTAGAGGGAGAAGAGAGAAACATCAGTGTGAGAGGGTAACATTGATTGGCTGCTTCCTAAATGCTCCCTACTGGGGATCCATCCCTCAATTCCAATATATATATATATATATATATGCTTAAGTGACCAAAGGACCAAATGACCAAACGACTGAACAACTGGTTGACCAGTTGCTATGATGTGCACTGACCACCTGGGGACAGATACTCAACCCACAGGATCGGGCTCCCTCCTGTCTGGATCAGGCCTGCAGGGATCAGGCCAAAACTGGCTATCCAACATCCCCTGAGGGGTCCTGGATTGCAAGAAGGTGCAGGCCAGGCCGAGGGACCCCACCGGTGCATGGATAGTACCTCTAGTAGTACTATAACCTGGAAAGTTTTGCTTGCTAAATCATACAATTAAATCATTTTAAAATAGAAATTCACTTAATTAAATATACACATGTGATTGAAATATTTGAATATGCAATACACTTTATGAAAGAAGTCAAAGAATACTCAAAGTCCCTTGAAAGTAATTTGCTAATTTTATAAATAGAAAAATAAGATTTGTATGCTAAACTTAAATCGAAAAGGGATCTGAATTTATAACTGTAATAATCTGAATATTAATTTTGAATATAAGCAAACCACTGAACAGTCTTTTGAAGGCACAAAGCACTCTCACATGAATTTGATCTGATGCTACTTGACTAGCTTTTATTAGAGTTGTGTTTAGCATTGTCCTCACACTTCTAGGTACTCACTGAATGAATGCTGATTGAGTGAAAATGCCATGGATAATTCAGGCACCAATAGCAATTAAACTTACAGACACTAAATCTGAGGGTGCTGGGTCAAGGAAGTCAGAATATGAAGCTAGTAAGGGAAAGTTTGTCAAAATGGAAAAATTCTCCTGTGACTCATGACTTAACACCCTGACAAGGCCCTTGGGGGCCAGTTTTTATATACCACTGTGAGCTCTCGTAGAATCTTAGGAAAGGGACTCCAGTACTGCCATTGGCAGACTGTAAAGAATAGAATTAAAAGGGACAGAGAGCATGTGATGGTCTAGTCCATAGGACTGGAAAACCTAGCAGCTGACTGTGGACCCAAGCAGGACCCCAGGGAACACTCGATGTACTGAAGCAACACATGATGCTCTGGTGAGGGGCGCTGACACCAGTGGGAAAAATATCCTCAAGTAAGGACACGTTGAGAAGACAGCAGTGCCTGTTCTCCATGGAGCAGAGTTGCTGGTAGTAGATGTTAGGACCCTATAATAGCTGAGGCCGATGACAACTTTTAAATTCTAAAGCAAAGGTGGACATAACTATCACAGCGGAAGAAAGGTTGGAATAGCATTCCCATGAATCTGTGGCAATAGGTAATAGGGAATGGCATTTCTAGGGAAAATACAGATGAGCAGCCACTGAAGATATTGCTTAATATACATAAACAAAAGAATTTAAGAATAGGTCAATAGAGGGCAGAAGGCTGAGGTCAGCTGCCCCAAAAGGAAGTCACTAACTCTTGTCCGGTCAGTGTGGCTCAGCGGTTGAGCATCAACCTGTGAACCGGGAGGTCACGGTTCGATTTTCAGTCGGGGCACATGCCTGGGTTGGGGGCTCAATCTCAAGGGTGCGGCATGCAGGAGGCAGCCAATCAATGATTCTCTCTCATCATTGAGGTTTCTATATCTCTCTCCCTCTCCCTTCCTCTCTGAAATCAATAAAAATATATTAAAAAATACACACAAAGATAGTCACTAACTCTTGACTAGTTTTAAAAATTGATTCTGATTTCAGACCCAGAAACCACCAACTGAAGGAAAGGTCAGGACACATGGGCATGGGCCATGCAACAACAGGCAAGTGTACACCTGAATGACTCACCCAGCCCTCCCCTAAAAGTCTTATACTATTTACTTAGGAAACCATACACTAAGAAAAGAGGAATAACTAGGCCTTTCAAGGGCTGTTGGATACATGTTCTTAAATCAAAAGTGAAAACAAGGTGACCTGTTATATGAAAAATATTTTTTGAGGAATACTGAAGGGAAAGATAACTGTAAATTGCCAACTGAGGACTATACTGGAAAGGTAAAAATAATTTAACTATGGAATAGTGCCATGATTGCTCTGGCTCTTAATGTTCTGCTTGATATTATAGAGCTTGAGTATATAAAAAGCTCAGAAAAATGACAGCATCATGTGGCATATCTATGTCGATTAGCATTAAATTGAGCCCAGGTAAATTAACAGCTGCAGAGTCTTTAGAAAGATCTCATTTGGGTCCATTTTTGTGTTTACCTTTTTGGCATATCAATTGAGGACATATCTGAACAAAAATGTATGCAAAATAATAATTGTCCATCTCTTGCAGTTGATGAATTAGAGTCATATGATTTTTAAAGAAATTACTAGTACTTAGTATAGAATCAGTTTTGCAGGATAATGAACCCTTGATACTAAACAGTTCGAAAAGCTAAGCAGAAAAGGGTCCCCACCTTAGAGTGTTTCGTTTTTCTGTGAAGTATTTGTATTTAATATCGGAGTTTTTATTGTTTTTTCCAAGTAGTGTTTTGACGCCAGGAAGGTGTTTATTTACCACCTCATCCCTGACCTGCTTTAGTACTGGTGCCACTATTGTACCTGCTGGCATATTACACTGGGGTGATAGGCCAAGAGAGAAAATAAGGGGGAGGAGGGAAATTGGATATTAGTGGAAGAGAATGAGGGGAGAATAAGGGGAAAAGATAAAAAACAGTTGGAACAGTACTGTTGGAGGGAAAAAATGAAGTTACAACTTCAGCTTCAACAGAACCAGGTTCATTTACATGAGAGCTTTTGCAGACCGTGAGCTACACTAGGACCAGAGTGACCCAAGGTTAGCTGTGCCATAACCACAAACTAATGTCAACATAGGATGAGGTCTGACTCTTTCTTTGGGGTTTAACCTGTGCTAAAAATTTAGACAAATTTTATTGGGTCATTTCTCATTTATTTTCTTAAAGCTCCTTGATAAACATGGTTAAGAGAAAAAAAGTAGATGATAGCCATACTGTTGCTCTATTTGACATTGGTCATTTTTTAAGATAGTGTTATTTTTGATAAAATTTTCATTACCTTTGTCTTGATAGCCTTGATCTCGTTAGTAGAAAATGAAAGACCTTCATTCATTAAAGAAAAAAAAATATCAGGGGAGTGGATTTAGAGATAATGCTAACTGCACTTGGTTATCATGAAAACAGAAATGATGATGAAGTGATTGCCAAAACAAACAAACAAAATATAATAAAAAACCCCACCAACAATACTTGCATGTTGTTATGTTAACTAGTCATTTTGATAAAGACTTTTTCTTTTCTTCTGAATTAACCATATGAAATACTAGCTTCACAAAATTGCTACTATGATACATTTCATGTAAAATATCTCTCATAATAAGGACAGACATGTTAGCTTAGAAATATCTTACACTTATGTGAAGAAACACAACATACATGTGCAAGCATCTGTGTGTGTATATGTTTAAGTGTTTATGCACAAAGAAAACATCTGTAGATTGTAAGTAAATGGAGTGACCCAGGCCAGTGGCTTTGGAAACTTCTTCGGTTGATAGACGATGGGTCGTGATTCAGGGAAGCTACTGAGGGAAAGAAATATATTGCTCTGCTAACTGGTGATAAAGAGGGAAGAATGGAATAGAATTAGCATTTATTATTTAAAGTGTTAGGAACTTGGCTTTTATACTTGTTTCCTCATTTAGACCTAATAACAACCCTTTGCGGTTAGTAGTGTTCTCATTTTACAAGTGAGGAAATTGAGTCTCAGAGAGGTTAAATATCTTGCCCAATGTCCTAGTGAGTCATTGTGGGGCCAGAATTTTAATCAATATATTTTTGTCTTAAAAACCCATTCTACTCTTTTGAAAATTGGCTGATTCTAGGACTAGAGTAGGAAATATTCAGGATAAGCTTGGAGCACCTTGTAGTGCCAGAAAGTAAGAAAGTTACACTCTCATATTTGAGGTTCTGATGTTAGAGAATGTGCTGAAGATTTAGGGGTGGAGGAGAGTAAATCCACTCTTATGAGAGATAGAGTTGAAAGGGAACGAAACAGAGGTATCAGATCCTACACTTGGGGAAATGTCTATGGGTTGGAAGTGTGAAGAGGAGCTGGTGAAATAGAGACTGGGTCTGAGGGGTAGGAGAAAGTAAAGATAGAGTCATGTCATGGAAGACCACACATCAGTGAAAACAGCTTTATTTTACTGGATTTCTTTTTAAAATTGCTTTTTAATAAAAGCTTTTGCAGATTAAAAAATGCTTGAAAATCAATGGACTAAAAAAATCTTCTACCTCTCAGTTCTGGTTCAAGGATCATTTCCTCTGAGAAATATAAAATAAAAATAAAAGTGTGCATTGGTTATACCACTGTATTACAAAAATCTAATTTAAATATCTCTTATTTCCTTTGACAGAATCATGCTGTCTGTGTATAGCCTTATTTCAAAATACGTTGTATTTGAAATTATTACTGATAAATTGGGAACTGCAATTAAATGCATACTGGGGAAAGATTATTTGAGAGTAGAAAGAAATAATTCTCACTAAAATGTTGGAGTATGGACGGTAATTTTATCAGCAACTACTGCCTCAACTTTCAACAATTAAAGAACTTTGGTAGTTTTCCCATCTCACTAGGTCACATTAATATTAACAAGCATAACTACACAGGTTATTCTGGCACTTGTGTTTTCAATGTTTTGACTTGATGGAATAGGTTCTACCTTGTGGAATCCAGGCTAGTGTTGGCCCAACATGTCCCAATATCCCTAGCTTATCTTTTAAAATCTTGCGTATTTTACCATAGACACCAGCATCACCGAGGAGCTATAATCCTGCTGGTAATATCTACTGTCCATTCTGGGGGCCCTGTAGAATTTCTATTTCTTTTTAGAACCAGTGAGGTGAATAGGAATAGGAAATCTTACCAAACTATGAATTTTCATGAGAGGGTAATTACTAGGAAGCACATAGTGAGATATTCTTGATTTATGGGATTATGTTTCTTATTGAAATAAGAAATAGGAGCAGTTATAATTGTTATGCTGAGTGTTTTTCTTTATCCGAAGACCTTGCTTCAATTTCACTTGTATTATTTTCAATTTATTTCATGCATTCATTGCCTAGAACGGACCAATTCACATTGAAAATAGTCATTTCTTAAGAAATAATAGCTCAGTAATAACAATATATATGCCGAATTGTGTTTTCAAATTCAGGGAATATTTGGCATCAGTAGGAAACCTTCACAGAGGCTGACCTAGACCCACCTCTAGAGTGTCTGCACTTGAAACTGGTCCACTCTGTCTTTGAAATCATGATGCAACGAGATATCCTAGGATCCCAGTTGTCAGAGATGCTACATGTAGTTCATGCACTGATCTTTTCATGCAAGTTCAGCTCGAAAAGCCCACGTGGCTCTGGCCAACTTCCAAGAATGTTTCAATGCTCTTTAAAGCCACTTGGACATGGACTTCAGTAATGCAAATGTCAAATGATCTGTGACTAGCACTAAGCAAGATAAATACACCCTTTAAACAGCAACTGATCAAATTGGCTCCCTTTTCTTTCTGTTTCATGAAAGGCATATTCTCAAAGGCTGCATAGATCCCAGATGACCTTGGTCTAAATCCCTACCTTGGTTTTGCAATGGCACTAAAGGGTAAATCTCTAGTTTGTGGTGTTCCCCTCAAACCAATGCATCTTCTTCATATGGAAGGCCCCAAAATGAAGAGCGCTGTTTTTTTAAAAAATAACATTATTTTTATTTTTAAAACCGAGAACAGTGCCTGATACAAGAAGACATCAACGATTTGTTAAACAAATGAATGAATGGAGGTTTAATTGATAGGTGGACAGTATTGTATTGATCTCAAGGTATATACTAGAATAACCTTGTCAGATGAATTATTCCCTCTTGTGAAGTTTAATTATTTTCCAAACGTCATCTTTTTACTTTTCTGTCCTGTTCCTCTACTGAGCCTTTTCAGACTGCCAATATCTAGTGCTATCTTCTTGGCCCTTCTGGCAAATTCTTCCAGCCTTCCAGCTCCCACACTGCCCAGCACTGTCACACACTGTTACATGACTTTTAAAACTGATTTTTGGTGTCTATCTTCCACAACAAAACATATATTAAGCTTTACTTAGATTCACAGTTTCTGTTTTCTGTGTATCTGCTCCTTTCCTCCCACTCCTCAGCGAGGCAGCGAGGCAGAGACAACCTGCTGGTTTTATGACTGGAAGGGGATGAGAAATCGGAGGATTAACTTGCCTTTCATATCTGTCTCCAGGACACAGAGGGTAGTTTACTGCTCAGAAAATGTTTTATTTCTTGAACTCTTTGCACCATGTGGATGAGAGGAGGGGAGGAGTGATTTTGGCAGCTTGAGACACAACTAGTTACAAGTAGGAGAAAACCAAACAAATGTACCTTCAGTGTCTAAAAATCAATATTGATACTGAAATATATAGGACTTGGCAGGAGCTTTGTAGAAGTAGAGAAATAGGCCCACTCTGAGAGAGCGTGCCTACTTCTCAGTTTTCTCCGAATAAAAGGAAATGGCAACTATCGCAGAGTAATCAGGGCAAGAAGAAATCAAAAGGTTGAATAGATGTAATTAGCATTTTTTTGTGATTTACAAAACTTAAGAAATAAACTTTAAAGTAATGTAACTTTGGGTTTCATTTTACCCTAAGCCCCTTAATTCTGTCCAGCGTTTGTAGATGAACTTTCCTTTGAAATTTTCAAATTTTCTGCCATTATGATGAGATGGGAGAGTATGAGACACCACACCTCTGCTGTGCTTTTAAGTGAGGCATAATTATAAGGCCATTGAACCTACATAAAATAGCTACAGCCACCTCATACAAGACTGGGAAAATAATAGATTTTATTTTCCATACACAGTCATTTTAATGGAAATCCCGACGCCCAACTTCATAATAAAATTAACACCAAAATTCAGCCTGTAGACCTGAAAGAGAGGCTAGGATCATATTCACGTTGGGTTAATGAAACATAGAAGTTAGTCTTTTCCATTGCAAAATGAAATTCTGAGTGAATGTTGAAGAGTTTGTTCAGATGAGGCAAATAATTATAACTTATCTTTTACTTGTGAAGAACAGTGATGTCTTCTCCCTTGGGATATTTAATAAACACATGCAGATATTTTACCGCACTATAGAATCAAAATAACTCAAGTGAGAGGTAGTCAAAGAATGTGAAATAAAATGGTTAAGAGAAGATGGGGATTTATATAAAATAGCTGCTAGCAAAGTCAAAACGTAGTGATTAGAACTTCCCATTTTAGAAAAATAAAAGTTAAGGTGAATAATTGTACGAGGGATAGAGAGGCTCTTAGAATATATATAATAAAGTCAATGAAAGATTTGATGATAAACTCATATTAAGAATCAGTTTCTCAAAGCTCAAAACAAGTTCATTTATACCCAGTACTAACTAAGTTATGATCTGGCACACCATAGCTTTTAAAATAAAAGTTATAAATGAATTTAGATATGTATTTGGAAAATTTTAATACATAATGCAGTTTATTATGAGATATATGCTGTCTGGGAAATAACCCTAAAAACTCGCTACTTGATTCAAGGAGTATATTAGCCTCCTGTACACATAGCACACACTTTGGTGTTTTTGTCAGGGAAAAGTCCTGAGCTAGATGGGCCAAGATCCTGTCCTAGTGGGTGTTTATTTTTTGAATTGAACTCATAATTTATGAAAAGTCTGCAGAGGTGAGGCGCCAGCTGGGGCCCTATCCCCACAGGCCACCCTGAGGGACCCCGCCCGTGCACGAATTGTGCACCGGGCCTCTAGTGGAACTACAAAGAGCATTACTCCTTCTAGCTTCTCCAGTGTTCATCTCTCTTCCCATCCACAGCTGGCTCCAGAATAACAATTGGACAGAAACGGTTTAGGGATAAATACATGCCAGTGGATTCATATCAGAGTCAGCTTCAGAGTAGGAAGGAGATCTTTCCTTCCTTTCTTTAAGTAGAAACAGAATCCATTTCTGTGCCAGACCAAAATGCCTGGATGAAGGGCACACATTTAACCAGTCATTTCAAATATCAAACTTGGTTCTATACCTAAACATAGATGTGAAAATATTTTTTTTTCCTTATGTCTCATCTGTAAATTTTCTGGCAGACCTGACTGAGTTTTTTAAGGAAATACATGAAAATTTAAAAATTTTCATCTTTCCATCTGTTTGTTTTGACCTTGCCTGCACACATATAGTTTTTTTAAATTTAGACACTCATATCAATATTTAATTCATGTCTGCATGTTTACTGAGTGCCTTTTTATGGCAGGAAATGTTCTACATCCTTTTTTTTTAGATATGCTAGCTTTCCTATGTCACTATGAAAGCCTATGGAGAATGAGTTCAAGAATTTCAAGAGTGATCATTGCTTATTAGTGAGGTAATCTCCCCACCCTACCCAAGGATTAGCTGGGGCAAAGGGATCACCCATGGTGTAATTGTGAAGGAAAGTGATGGTGCTCATCGTATTTTCCAGATCTGAGGTGCTAACTACAGGTGCAATAGCAGTCTTAAGAAGTTGTCAGTTTATGTAAGAACACAGAATACATGATGGTTCCAAGTTAGTTTAAGAAATAGTAAGCTTATTGTTAGAGAATTAAGTAGGTAGATAAGATTATGTATGCATCTTTCACATGCCATTCATTGGCAAAGTCTGATTTGCTAGAATCTGAGAAATATGGTTTACATCAACAATTGGGCCTACTCCCTATTGCTGCTTTGTTTCACAACATGAATACCCGAATTCAAGATAATATTTACAGCCATCCCCTAAGTCCTCCTTGGCCTGAGCAGTGCAATTAAATCTAAAATGGATTAATAAAAATGAATTTAGTTATTTATGTCTTTAAGGTGCACTATTGTCTTTTTTTTTTTTTACTGAAAACCCAGCAGACCTGTGAGACCCTAGCCTTTTTTTTTTTTTTTTTGTATATCTATTGATTTCAGAGAGGAAGGGAGAGGGAGAGAGAGATCAAAACATCAATGATGAGAGAGAATCATTGATCGGCTGCCTGCTGCATGCCCCCCCCACTGGGGATCAAGCCCTCAACCCAGGGATGTGCCCTTGAGCGGAATTGAACCTGGGACCCTTCAGTCTGGAGGCCAACACTCTACCCACTGAACCAAACCAGCAGGGCGCTTTTTTTTATACTATATATTTATTAATAGAAACATCAATGAGAAAGAAACATCATTGACCGTCTATCTCCTGCACATCACCTACTGGGGAACAAGCCACAACCTGGGCATGTGCCCTGACTCTGATGGGAACTGACCTCTTGGTTGATGGGTCAATGCTCAACCACTGAGCAACACTGGCCAGGCGACAGTCTATTCTTTAAATAACTTTACTATTTCTCATCTAAACTTTTTGGGTGCAGGAAATATCTTTTATACTTCAACTCTTTGGTTAGATTCAATGAGTTCTCACTGGTTGATTGTTGGTTAATTGATATTCATCTAGATACAAAATCTACACATTCAAAACCAAAGCCACCTAATGTGTTTTAATCAGAGTAATAGTACCAATAAATAAATTCAATTTCTATTTATAAGCTCTAACTTCTTGTAATCCTTTCCATGATTATGTAATGCCTTCTCTCACATTATTCTTACTTCTTACTCTGTGTTCCTATTACTGTTTCTTCTTTCACATTTTTTTCATCCTAATTCACTATTATCATACTAAGTACAAAATACTTTCTGATATCTTGATCCTACCAAAATTTTCCCTATCACAGAAAGAATGAGAGACATGTATACCAGAAATGTAATCATATCATTTTCCTAAATCAAATTACATTTCACAACTTTTAGTTGAATTTCTGTTAGGGAAAGTGCTGTGGAAGGAAGAAATAACAATAATAGAAAGTGCAACTGATTTGAAGTTACCTTCTTTTGGTAGTACTGGCAACCCTGGGTTTCTGAGTCAGTGTTTATAAAGAAGCTCTTATCCATCACAGTGGCAATGCTATGTAAAGTGGATGGCTCTGGACTAGTGCTTATTGCTAGAAAGCTGTGGTCAGAAAAGGGAGATCAAGTGAGGACTGCCTGCTGTTGGCATGAATCAATGTGTGATAATTCATTTGTGTTCTATGACATGGAGTCATCGTCCAGGAAATATGAATTCACTGCAAGAAACAGTAAAATCTCCCATCAATAAAAGATAGAAAAGAAATAAGAGGAAACAGGGAACCATGAGAGCAATTCACATATTTACGATTACAAAAATAATAATAACAAAACAAATATCCCAGCTTCCCTGTTCTAGTTTCTGGGACTTCTCCCAGGAGATAAAATTATTACTTTTATTGATTTTAGTTTGCAAGCTCTCTCTCTAATATGTCAATGGATAGCCCCAAACTAGTAAATAATTACATATTATACAAAAGTACTGTTTGTCTTTTTACTGTAAGCTTCACAGCCCCAGAGCAAATTAATCTTCTTATTGTATTCTCTGTTTCTTACAGTAAATCCATCACAAAATGTAGTAGAAAGGGAAAATAAATTTTTTTTGTTCAACAGAGGAAAACTGTCAACAAACAAGTCTGATCAATAATAAGTGTTGAGGCTTGTCTGTGTTCCCACATCTGGAAAACACTGTAAGAAGTAGGCCCAAGTTTACTTTTACTTATAGTTTCCTTCCATAAAGAACTTTGTAAGCAAAAGTATATTATTCCTTTTTTCCATTTTTATCAGCAAGAACATGAATGGACATAAATGGCCCCATTTTTACCAGCCCAAAATCTAAAACTAAATTGTAAGTGTATATTTTCTTTGTCTTCTTTGTCTTTCATTTGACTGTAAAACAAATGTTCTCCTTTTAACAAAAGCCAGTCTCTCCCCCACCCTGCCTTTCCTTTATTCTGACCTCCATCCCCCCTCATGTCAAGACTATGTTTCCATAGTCACCCCCTCTCTCTTCTCATCACAAATGGCCTCCCCTTAACCTATCTACCTGTTTCTTCCTTAGTTTTCTCCATCTTGGTAAGTGACACCAACATCTAGTTACCCACCCAATCCCAGATCCTTAAGTCATTATTGATTCATCACTTTCCCTTATCTCCCATACCATTCTGAAATTTTGCTTCCAAAGAACATCTCAAAACTGTCCCTTTCCTCCATTTTCCCTATCATAACTCTAACTAAACCATCAATGTCTTACACCAAAGCTCTTTTGTTTCCTAATATTTGGACTTAACATTACAGCTAGAGGAATCTCTTTGAAGCTATAAATCAAATCACATTACTCCCTTGATTCATCCTCTTAAAAACCTTCCAATACACTCCAAACTTCTTACCGTGGCTCCAACAGGGTTTCTCAGTCCTGCGTGATCTGGTCCAGCCCCTGCTCAGACTCAGCTCACTGCACACCCCCTGCTCAGACTCAGCTCACTGCACACCCCCTGCTCAGATCAGCTCACTGCACACCTTCCCTTGCTCATTTGTCTTCAGCTATATTGACAGCTCTTCTTCCTTCCCTGAAACATGTCAATAATGCTGCCGGTGGAGAAACTAAGATGGCGACATAGGTAAACACCGGGAAATTGCTGCCTCCCACAACAACTTCAAAAATACAACGAAAAGACAAAACGGACATCATCCAGAACTACAGGAAGGCTGGCTGAGTGTAAGTTCTACAACTAGAAGAAAAGAGAAAAGCACACTGAGACTCAGAGGAGCTGCGGAAGTAAAGTGCAAAGGTATGGAGGCTCAAGCGCGCGCGTGGAAAGGGGCTGGTACCTGAGGATGTGGCTGTTTTTTTGAATCAGGAGGGAGTCACAAGCTCCCGACTGCTCTGAACTCCGGTTCCGGGAAGTCTCTGGGGACCCAGGACTCATACGGGGAGAAACTGGACTGTCTGGCAGCAGGCAGAACTCTGAACTTGAGGGTGGCTTTCCCTCAGAGGTGCTTGCAGCAGTTAAATTACCGGGACACTGAGACGCGCGGGACACTGAGACACTTAGGGCAGGGCTGAGGACCAGCCATAGCTGCTTGCACCGCCCTTTGATTCCCTGAGACCCCGCCCCACCCAGGCTGCACCAGATGCTTTTGCATATGAATGCCCTGGCCCTTTGCAACCTGAAAATTACCTATTGCAGCTGGGCCAGACAGACCCAGAACTTCTAAGAGAAGGCCCAAGGCCCCACAGCAGCTTGCATTGCTTCACAGCTGGGCCTCATCAGGGCACCTCCAAACTCCAAAAAAGGAAGGGGAATCTGCAGTTCTCTTCATAGCTCCTGCTGGGTAACCTCAGGCAGAGGCTAAATTATCACCTCCTTAGATCCAAGAGCCAGTGTACCCAGTGGTCAGAGTGGGACCATCCAGATTACAACTCCTCAGATCCATAAGGGACATACTCAGGGCGCAGACTCAGTGAGCACCAAAGCCCCACTGAAGCAAGTTTTGCCCCAGAAGGGTATCTTCAGCACAGAAGTTCTCCCACTGCAGACACAGCTGATTCTCACAGCCAATTGGCCTGGAGGTCAATTCCTCCCAGTGATCCTACAACAATCAAGGCATAACTACAACAAGACTGTGCACAAAGCCCACAAGTGGGTGCACCAAGAGTGTCCACCTCAGGTAACTGGGGAGGCTGAGCCATTGGGCCCTACAGGACAGCTAGCACACTTCTACCAACACAGGGAAGCATAAAAAATAAGGAGACAAAGAAACAGGTCACAAATGACAGAAATGGAGGAAAGCAAACGACTGGATATAGAGTTCAAAACCACGTTTATAAGGTTTTTCAAGAATTTTATGGAAACCGCCGATAAATTTAGTGAGACCCTGGAGGATATGAAAAAAGACCAACTAGAAATTAAGCATACACTGACTGAAATAAAGAATAATATACAGAGATCCAACAGCAGACAAGAGGATCCCAAGAATCAAGTCAAAGATTTGAAATACGAAGAAACAAAAAATACCCAACCGAAAAAGAAAAAAGATTCCAAAAATATGAAGATAGTGTAAGAGCCTCTGGGACAACTTCAAGCGTACCAACATCAGAATTATAGGGGTACCAGAAGAAGAGAGAGGGCAAGATATTGAAAACCTATTTGAAGAAATAATGACAGAAAACTTCCCCTACCTGGTGAAAGAAATAGACTTACAAGTCCAGGAAGTGCAGAGAACCCCAAACAAAAGGAACCCAAAGAGGACCATACCAAGACACATCATAATTAAAATGCCAAGAGCAAAAGACAAAGAGAGAATCTTAAAAGCAGCAAGAGAAGGACAGTCAGTTACCTACAAGGGAGTACCCATACGACTGTCAGCTGATTTCTCAACAGAAACCATGCAGGCCAGAAGAGAGTGGCAAGAAATATTCAAAGTGATGAATAGCAAGAACCTACAACCAAGATTACTTTATCCAGCAAAGCTATCATTCAGAATAGAAGATCAGATAAAAAGCTTCACAGATAAGAAAAAGCTAAAGGAGTTCATCACCACCAAACCAGCATTATATGAAATGCTGAAAGGTGTTCTTTAAGAAGAGGAAGAAGAAAAAGGAACTCTTACCATTTGCCACAGCATGGATGGAACTGGAGAGCGGATAAATACCACATGATCTCACTCATTTGTGGAATATAATGAACAACATAAACTGATGAACAAGGACTGATCCAGAGACGGAGAGGCATTGATTGGACTGTCGGGCCTTGGAGGGAAGGTAGGGGAGGGTGGGGGTAAAGGGGAAAGATCAACCAAAGGACTTATATGCAAGCATATAGGCCTAAACAATGGACACGGACACCGGGGGTTGGGGGGCAACGTGGGGATAAGGACACATATGTAATATCTTAATCAATAAAAAATATATTTTTAAAAAAATAATAATGCTGCCGGTGACACTTGGGCTCTCAGCACTGTGCAGGGCTACATATCTGGCGCTTTGGCCAGGCGGGGCACGCTGTGCTCTCTGTTCCTAGAACACATAGATAGGAAAGTAGTCACTATACTGATGCTGTACTGTGTCGGGAACAAATTGTGTAAACAAGGCTTTGTAACTAACTTTGTGGTTTTTTGCAAATAAAAATGCTGTAACTCCTGTAGTCGGCACTGCAGTTCAGCCTTTGCTTCGGCAGGGTGCTATAACTATAGTTGCTGGCCAGCTTAATAAAGCCTCCTAAATCTTGATCTGAGTCCCTGGTGGTTGTCTCCACGGGTCGCCCCATTACAAGCACTACGGCCTTTGAAGCATTTCCCCAGATTTTCATAGAGCCACCCTTTCTCATGCTTTAACTCAAATGTCACCTCCTTAGACAGACTCTACCAGTCACCATTTTCAAAATTAGTTCTTTGATAGCCATTCATTGTCACTCTCAATTATGCCCTGCTGTTTTATTTCCTTTATGGCACTTATGATAACTGTAGTGATCTGATTTTGCTATTTGATCACTTATTAACTGGCTCTCTGTTCCCACTTGAATGTAAGTCCCACAGAGCAGGGGCCTTGTCTTTCTTGTTGCTGGTGTGTCTTCAGTGCCGAGAACAGTACCTGGCCCACTCACAACTCCAGGCTCTGGTGTGAATGGTGCCCCCTAGAGCTCTTCAAGGTGGTAGCTCTGAATACGTGGCTGTTCTTTTGGTTACTATGGTATAATTTTTTTGCATGTGCTTACGGGTTTGTATTCCAGCTGAATTGTTTCTTTCCTTCATCTTACCAGAATAATGAGCTCAGCATTTCATAGACAGAACCACAAGAGGTCTGCAGAATTTCCATGAATAGCATTTTAAAATCTGAAAAGTCTCCCCTGCTAAGAGATAGAGTGGAATTGAAAAGAATGACTACGTACTATAAAGTTTTTAGACTTATTAAATTAGAGCCAGAGAAATGAAAAATTCAATTGAGTGATGTAGCAGCCTAGGTGGAAGGTGGTGAAGTTATGTAAAAAAGATGGCAGAATAAGGTAAGGATGACTCAACAGTAGGAAAATGGGTTATCGCCCCCATTTAAGGACTCTAAGATAAAGTGCCTAAAAATGGAAACAGTCTGAGAGTTGGGATGGTGAGAAAAAAATTACCCCAGGTATTTTTATCTCTAGACCTCATATTCCTGGCTTATATCTCTGGTCCTTAATTTTCCTCAATTAATAGGTGGTAAAATTGATATTGTAAGTCTCAATCAGAATTTTAAAAATGAAAAAGATTACAGAAAATGAGACTACACCAGGGTGAATCATGCCCAATAAGTCTAATTATTATTTTATGTAACTCTCATTTTAGGGTGTGTGTGTGTGTGTGTGTGTGTGTGTGTGTGTATGTAAGCTTTCTCAGTTACACAGTAAAATGTATTTCTTACTCTAAATCACAATAAAAAATATTTGAAATACCCTGCCTTAGGGCACAATAATGAATCCAATACCATTTAATTTTTATCATCAATCTGGATGAAACTACATAATCTTAATTATATTTGCTGTAGACACCAAGATGTCAAGAATAGAATGCATATTGGTGGTCAACAATTTAATTTTTTAAAGTATCATACCAAGTTTGAGTGAAAGAATAGGAATTGCACATACACATTCTCTGATGGAAATGTGAATTGACATAACCATTTTGGAGAGCATTTAGAAATATGTACTAAAGCCAGTTTTGGAAGTTTCAGTAGATATACATTCAAGTTCACTGTTTCTTTCTTCAGCTTTGTCCAGTCTTCTGGTGAACCCATCAAATGAATTTTTAAAAAATATTTTTATTGATTTCAGAGAGGAAGAGAGAGATAGAAACATCAGTGATGAGAGGGAATCATTGTTTGGCTACCTCCTGCACACCCATCCCTACTGGGGCTGGAGCCTACAACCCAGGCATGTGACCTTGACTGGGACCTTTCAGACTGCAGGCCGACATTCTATCCTAAGCCAAAACAGCTATGGCCATCTCAATTTTTCTATGTGCAACATACTCTAGTTTTTTCTGACCCAGATCTTGCATATGTAAAAATAAGGGAATTTTTATTTAGCATATTAATTGTGGTTATTTTAAATTCCCGATCGATAATTCCAAAACTCCTGCCATATTGAATCTGGTTTGGTTGCTTCTTTGTCTCTCAATAGTGTTTTATTTTTCTTGACTGTTAACATAGCTTCTACATTTTTATTAAAGTCAGGCATGGATGGCCCAGCCAGTGTTACTCAGTGGTTGAGCATCGGCCTATGACCCAGGAGGTCACAGTTCGATTCTAGGTCAGGGCACATGCCCGAGTTATGGGCTCGATCCCCAGTAAGGGACGTGTGGGAGGCAGCTGATCGATTTTTCTCTCTCATCCATGTTTCTGTCTCTCTATCCCACTCCCTTCTTCTTTCTAAAAAAAATCAATAAAAATATTTTAAATTTTTTACAAAATGAAGTCAGACATGATATACTAAGTAATGGCAATGAACATAAATAGGCCATTAGTGAAAGGGTTTGGTTAGGAGTTTGGCTAGCTTTAATGCTGGCTGTAACTGTAGATATGTGAGGCTTCAATTTCCCTTAGTTGTTGTTTTTTTTTTCTTCTCCCTTGTTATCTTTGGGTTTCCCTAGAAATTCTTCCTTACACAGAGACTGAGCCTTTTAGTTCTTTCTGCTGGGATCCTCTGCATCATACAGAAGCCTTGTTGCTGTCACCCTACTATGTCAGTGGAGGGCATGTGTTTTATAATCTTATGCTCTTAGTGAGCCTGCATCCTACACCTCCTGTGGGCTGCTCCCAGCCAAGGGCTAAAGCAGGGCAGTGATAAGGCAGGCCCATTCCTGGGAACTGAAGGGCTTCTCTGGAAGGTGACTTTGGATCAAGGATTTCCACTGGCTTAGTCAAGCTTTCTTGGAACTACACTGCTTTCTAAGACTCTTTTACCCTCACCCCCTCTTCCCCACTCCTTCACAAGTTCCAGACCAGCATTGGTCTGACAGCCTTCCTGGCCTCCCTCAGGTCCTTCCCCATTTCTCTTCACAGGCCTTTTAAAATTTCTAATAAATCTCTTGCATGTTTAATCATGTTTTGACACATGCTCCTCAGAGAAGCAGGACTAACATACCTATTTCTAGTAAAATAAAAAGATGAATTATAGGGTACTAATGGGTTTTTAAGACCACACACAAGAATTCAAGGTCAGTTTGCATTTTGACTAGGTATTCTACACTTTAATTGCAGACCCTTGGAGTTAAAAATTCATTTTTCTCTGCCAGAGGTACTTTATTGGAATAATTTTCAACTCATTTATCTTGCTGGTCTAACCAGTAGGCTCTCATCAAGTGCTCATGAAGTAATTCAGTACTTCTTATAAGTGACTCACTTTTAAAAATAGCTTCTATAAAACATATAGTATCTAAATTACCTCTCTCCTGCTTATTCATGTTCTCTCTTCCTATCATGTACAAGCATACTGATGAACTCAATAAGGCTTAAATGGAGATAATGTTAAATGATAGTCTCTGAGGTCCTGGCTATAGTTCTTGTTATCGATAAAAAAGCAATCATTTAGCATGTCCTCTACTGGGAAACATTTTGATCAATTTATAAGTTTAAAATAGCGTAATTGAAAAGACTAATTTCTCCTGTTAATAAGACCAGTTTTTTTTTTAATACAAGGGTATCACTGTTTAACTTAATATTAAATAATATTTTATACAATCTAATAAACCAAAGAGTTCTAATCTTATGTAATTAACTCTCTGTTATCAGTTTAGTTCAAAAGAGTAGCTTCTCCTTCCATAATTTAGAGGAAGTGTGTCTCCACCTGGAACTTATTTCTGTGTCTGTCATGTACTCCTGGATGCAGCTCTCCTCTTTTTTGTGATGGACAAATCAGAGTAATTACCAGCAAAGCCCCAAAATGATAAAGTAAAATAGATATTTTCTTATTTTGCCAAGTCTTCATAAACAAAATATTAGATTAAAATTTTATGATGAATTTAGAATACTGATATTTTTTTTTCTTATCTTTACTAGGCATTAACCAGGTAGGAGACAATTAAATGTTCAACTATAGTAGATTGAGTCCTCCTAGGTCAGTGGTTCTCAACCTGTGGGTCGCGACCCCTTCGGGGGTCGAATGACCCTTTCACAGGGGTCGCCTAAGACCATCGGAAAACACATATATAATTACATATTGTTTTTGTGATTAATCACTATGCCTTAATTATGTTCAATTTATAACAATGAAAATACATCCTACATATCAGATATTTACATTACGATTCATAACAGTAGCAAAATCACAGTTATGAAGTAGCAACGAAAATAATTTTATGGTTGGGGGTCACCAAAACATGAGGAACTGTTTTAAAGGGTCGTGGCATTAGGAAGGTTGAGAACCACTGTCCTAGGTGCTTAATAAGAAGTGAATATGCTGGCCTTTAGATATATAGAATCTTTTATCTATCTATCTATCTATCTATCTATCTATCTATCTATCTATCCATCCATCTATTTATCTTTTATTTGTTAAAAACAAAAAAATATACATTGGAACTAGTGCTGTGCATTTTGAACACTTATGATTTTATGATAATCAAGAGCTATTAAAATCAGTCTACTCTTTAAATATCAACATCATTAATTACTTTTATTAATATATTTTATTACTTTATTAGATTTGATCATTTCTTTCAACCAGAAAATTATGAATTTCAATTATTATCTCCAGGTATAGTTATCCAGAAATTTCAAATTTGGTCAACCAAAGGGAAGTGCTAAATAACTAAATAAATAAATAATTTAAAAAGTAGAATTGGTGCCCAGCTGGTGTGTCTCAGTGGTTGAGCATCCACCAATGACCCAGGAGGTCACAGTTCAGTTCCCAGTCAGGTCACAGGCCTGGGTTGTAGGCTCAATCCCCAGTGGGGGATACTCAGGAAGCAGCAGATCAATGATTTTCTCTTATCATTGATGTTTCTATCTCTCTATCTCTACCCCATTTTTTCTGAAATCAGTAAAAATATATATTATATATATAAAAGCCAAGTGGCCAGAACAACAGAACAGCAGGAATGACCAGAATGACTGGTCACTGTGACACGCTCTGCTGCAGCCAACCGGCCCGATTGGGGCCCTGATTGGCCCCCCCTAACCTCCCATTGCACCTCCTCCTGGCCAGCCCTGCCCCAATCGTCCCTCCCCCGCCCCCCCAGATCTGGAGCGGGGCCAGCCAGCTAACCTCCTTGGCTGGCCCTGGCCCCAATTGGCCCACCCATCAGGGGAAGGGCCCATATCCCCTCCCCACCACCAGCCTGGTGGCCCCCATCAGGGTGGGCTGGCCAGACCCCAACCGTGCACAAATTCGTGCACCGGGCCTCTAGTATTTTTTTAAAAAAGTAGAATTGATGCTGTCATAGAAGCTTGAAAGCATGTGAAAAATCATAACAAATTAAGTTTTAGGGAATTGCTACAATCCTGGAAGACAATGGCCAGGGCAAAGAGGATGATCATACAGCCCTAGACTGGGGTTAATTTAATTTTGCATTTCTGGTATTTAGGATTGTAACTTTTAGAGAACCACAGTACTATTTAAATCATTTTAATATTATCACTCTTTTTAAAATATATATTTTATTGATTTCAGAGAAAAAGGGAGAGGAGAGAGAGATAGAACAATCAACGATGAGAGAGAATCATTGATAGGCTGCTTTCTGCACCCCCCACACTGGACTGGGGATCCCCAGCATGTGTTCTGACCAGGAATTGAACCTTGACCTACTGGTTCATAGGTTGACACACAACCACTGAGCCACGCTGGCCAGGCCACTCTATTTTTTAATCAATAATCACTTTCAAATAAATAAACACATGTAATATATGTTAAGAAATTGTGTTTTTGAGACATTTTAAAACCGCTTTTACATATTAAACATTTGCCAAGGACTGCATATCCAACTTTGTAATGAAAATCATGAGGTTCATGTGAGGAGCCTAGGAAATATATACAGTGGGGCCTTGACTTACAAGTGTCCCAACTAACAAGTGTTTTGAGATACCAGCTGATTTTTTGCATTGAGTTGATAGAGTAATTTGAGTTAACGAGCTCCTTAACGAGCTGGGTCTCAGAATGAGTTTTCGTAAGGCAACGCCCCACTGTACTGTGAGGTCTACTTTCTGAACCTATTTTTGTCACTAGATTGTATTGTTGGAAGGAATTGAAATTGTCAGTGCCGGACACTTTGTCACAGAGTAGAGGGAGAGGGGATTGTTGTCAAATGAGTGTGAAACCACCCTACAAGAAAGAAACAAGCTTTTACCCCCTTCAAAGATAAAAGACCACAATTACATTGATTAGACCTGGTCTGTAAACACTATGTAGATCCTCATTGTATATTTTCTCACAGATGAGGCTTTCCATGAGGGTACCATCAACTCTTCAGGGACTAGGACAAGAGGAAATCCGATGAGAGAGCTTGTGTTTGGTTCCTTAATTAGCCGAGTACCTTTGGAGCTGTTGTGTAATCTAGGTGAAATTTTACATGAAAAGCATTTTGCTGAAGAACGGCAACCTCACTTTGCACGTTACTAGGGGGAAATAGTCTTAAGATGAAAAAGATTTAACTATGTTGCATTTTATTTCAGTGATGACTTTCTTCATTTTTAGCTAAACCTGCCAGCCTCGTATCTGTAATTACGGCGCATACTAAAACCATCCAGGCTGTTAAGAACACACTCAGATGTGTAGCAACTGCTCTAATACATCACTCAATCATTTTCCATTATACCATGCAACATTAGTCACCATCATTGCAGTGTGCAGCCTTGATAAACACTTAATGTTAAAGGAGAAAATGTTAGGAATATTGCCTAATGTTGTTGTTCTTTTTTTTATCTCTGAATCTACATTATGTGTCTCATGTGGTTTCTCCTTGCTTCAATTCATCTGGTTTCATTTGTTAAATTTGCACAAATTCTTAACATAAAAGTATCCCCAGACGTGTATGTTGTAATTAGGTTATAATTCTAAGCAGACGTTCTAGTGACATTTAAGATCAAACCGAGGGGCCGATGGGATACTGACAGCTCGGGGGAATCTAGAAAGGGAACAGCAGAACTAATTTATGCAAGCCCAGGAGCTGCTTATTTTATGCACAGCTACTTACAAAATAGAAACCTCCTTAGTTGCTGCCCCCCTTTATTTCTCTCAGTCCTGTCCTTATGTCACAATTGTTGAATATGGAGCCCTTAGTTTGCATCAGTTCACATCAACTTATTAATGGCAATTTGCTTTCTTCGAAATAATCCATCTCCACCTCTAGAAAAGATTGCAATGGTGTGTTTAGATTTTAACTTAACTATCTCTCTCCAAAAGATCCCACTAGTTTTAACCACTGAAAACTTGGGGCGGGGGTCGCAAATATGAAAGTTCAGGTGATATAGTTGCTAAATGAACATGAGCCAACTTACACCTGAGAGTTAAGAAAACATGTAAAATCATTTATTTGTCATGCAAAAAGAAAAATTAGAACAGAAACTAAGTGACATAAAAAGGCAGGCAAGCCCAGGCTGGTGTGGCTCAGTGGTTGAGCATCAACCCATGAACCAAGAGATCACCAGTTTGATTCCTGGTCAGGGCACATGCCCGGGTTGCTGGCTTGATCCCCTGTGGGGGGTGTGCAGAAGGCAGCTGATCAATGATTCTTTCATCATTGATGTTTCTATCTGTCTCTCCCTCTCTCTTCCTCTCTAAAATCAGTAAATATATATATATATATATATATATATATATATATATATATATATATATATTAAAAATGAAAGAAAACCTTTTAAACACGATCTATTCAACAAGTCATTAAAAAAAAAAAAAAGGCAGTCAACAGTCTGGTTGTTTGGTGAGAAGTTACGGCTGAAGATGGCACTTGAGTTCTAGCCCTGCACTAAAGTCAGCCTCAGCTACCTGTGCCTGGGACCACTGTTTCACTGCCGAGGTGAAGCTGCTGCCGCCCTTTATGCAGAGCCTGTATATGTCCCACTCTTCACCCCTCAACCCTACTGGTGGGGAATCATGTTCAAGGCTGGGTCTCTTTTGACTTACGGCAGTGGTTCTCACCCTTGGCTGCACCTTAGAATCACCTAGGAATCTTTTAAAATCCTGATTTCTGGGCCTCATCCTCCAGAAATTCTGTTTCTTTGTTATGGGGTGGGGCCACAACATTAATAACAAAGAAACAGAATTTCCGGAGGATGAGGCCCAGAAATCAGGATTTTAAAAAATTCCCAGGTGATTCTAAGGTGCAGCCAAGGTTGAGAACCACTGATTTATGGGCTTTTCGGAGGGTGGCTTTTTACTTGCATCTGTGCCTCTGGACTTATGACCTCCAGCTGTGTCCCCCTTTCCTGAAAGCATCAACCTGGGCATCACTGAGTGCAGGTGTCCCAGCTCTTTATCCTGATAATCCATCGCTTCAGCCTGTGCTTCCACTTGCCCCGGGAGTGGTTCAGGCACTTCCTGTCTTGGTCCTGCTGCTTCCAGGCCACGGTGGCAGAGAGGTTAGTGCCTTCTGATACTACCAATGCTTTCCTCCTCCTGCATGCCCGCTCGGCAGAGCTCACACCAGCCCCACTTCACAGGCAGTCAGCAGTGGGGCAAAGACTCTATTAACAAACAACAAACAAGTTGTCAGGCTCGCCACAGTCACCTCTCAGGTTCACAGCAAATCAGACTGCCTGGGCCTGGCGAGGAAGTGGTCTCAAATCCCCCCACTCTCCCCGACAGTGAGTCACCTAGGGTAGGACCTGCCCAGGCCTGGATGTGGGAAGTAGAATCAGGAGTTTCATCCTACGTTCTTTCTTACTTAGGGAACTGAAGAAAAGGAGACTTGCCATAGCATTCAGGCAGGGTTCTGAAGGAGAGGTGGGAGTGAAAAGCTCCTCTTTAAATTCATCACCATGAATCTTTGGTTTTAGGTCTATCCTGGTTCTTTGTGCTGTTTTTTCCTGAAATCCAAATGTTCTTCCCCTTTCCAACTGCTAATCTAAATCCTACCCAATCTTAGTCCTGCTTCCTCCATTAGGATTTTATCAATTAGGTTAGCTCACTCCCTCAGTTTAAAAGGTCTCCATTGCCTGGCTATTGAAATCTAAAGTCTGTAATTTGCTCCTTCATAACTTCTTCCATTCTCCTTCCAGACTCATCTTGAGTCACTGTTTTTAACAAAGGTTTTCTCCTCTTCGTAGAAGCATCCTAGCTCTTTGCTGAATATTCGAGGCACTTGGCACACGCATGTGTCATTACTTATGCTTTCTTCTTCTTGTCCTTTTTGGAATATTTGATTTATTTTTTAAAACTCTTATTAAGTAATGCAGTTCTCTGAAGTATTATTCCTAAATATCCCACTGGCATCAGTCCTTCTCCTAGCCTCTACCAGGCGTCCTCAAACTACGGCCCGCGGGCCACATGCGGCCCGCCGAAAACATTTATCCGGCCCGCTGGGTGTTTTTGCCGCCACTGCCTGTCCTGCTTAGCAGCCGACTCAACCCGGGCCCACAGTGCGCATGTGTGGAATGTCTGAGGGACAGTGAACTGGCCCCCTGTTTAAAAAGTTTGAGGACCTCTGCTCTAAGCAATTAATTAAGCCTCTATTATTTTTAATTGAATTTATTGGGGGTGATATTAGTTTGCAAAACCATACAGATTTCAAGTGAACAACTCAATAAAACATTACCGGCACTGCATCATGCACCCATTGCCTCAAGCAAAGTCTCTTTCCATTCCCATATCCCCTCTCCCCTTTGCTCACCTCCACCTACCTCCACCTTTCTTTCTCTCTGGTTGTCACCATCTGTTGTCTGTGTCTATGCGTTATATATGTGGCACCTAATATATATAGCACCTAATATGTGCCAAACACTATATTAAGTACTCTATAAATACCAACTCAGTTATATTTAGTATAAATATTAATTTATAATAACACTATGAAGTAGATGCTAACTTTATTCCTATTTCAGGCATTGAAAACCTGAAGCACAGAGAGGTTAAGTTACTTGACCAAAATCACACAGTTAGTGCTAGAGCTGGGATTCAAACCCAAGCAATATGGTTCTGCATCCCTCCTGCGTCCATGATTTGAATCACTATGCTAAAATGACTCTTATCGACAATTTTTACACCACATTACAGATTTTTTCAGTGCTTATTTAGTTATAATATTTTATTTTTACACTAGAGGCCCTGTGCATGAATTCGTGCATGGGTGGGGTCCAGCTGGCCCACCCCAATGGGGGCCCATCAGGCAGGGCTGGCCATGGGGTCTAATGCTGGAAGCTGTAGCTTTCCCCCAGCTGGATCTAATTATACTTTAAGGATGGCCAAAAGAAAACCCACAACAGAACTGTTTGCATTTCATGTGCCATGAGATAAAGTTGTTTAGGTGTTGTTTGCAAATGTATATCAAGATGGATGATGGCCCTTTAATAATTTTTGCGTTCTTCCCGGGACTCTGCCCTCAGTTTCCCAATATGATCTTCATGTCTGTTTAACACGTTAAGCGCCCAGTCACCAGTGACTGACACTATGCTTTCCGCCCAGAAGACAAAACAGGCTGGGTGCTTAATGTGTTAAAAGTATTTTCTGTTTTTGAAAGTGCCCACTCTTCACTGTTGCTCCTGGCAGCCTGTGGGTCCTCTTCGCCGCCCCTTTTAAAGAGAGATTGAAAGCTCACCTAATCTGCAAGGCACCGCAATTTCACAAAATCCCCAGGCAGCCTCTCTATATTCCTCAGCAAAGGGCTACCATACCATTAATGCTTAGGTCGCCTTTTTGGCTAACTTGGAAGGTCTCCTGGAGCGATGGGCTGTGGAGAGAGAATTCCACACCTTGACTGCAGTATTAGCAGAGCCCTCTAGAGACTCTAGTCAGGGACAGAAGGGACTTAATTATTTTCTTGTGCTTTCACTAAATGTACATGCACCAGGGAGCCAGGCAGTGATTTAGGGGTGCTGGGGGCCAATCGGGGGCTGGGCTGGCTAGGGGGAAGGGGCTGATCAGGCCGGATCAGGGTGGTTGGCTACCACAGTGTGCATCATAGCTACTGGTCATTCTCGTCATTCCACCGTAATTGTCGCTGGGCTTTTATATATATAGGTACCCACCTTCCATATTATCTCCTTAAGTATTAAAACTGCATTAGATTTTGTTTCCCCAGTTCCTGCCTCAGCACCTGGCATGAAATGGGTGTTCAATTACTGCTGGGGAATTGAGTTGAATGAAGATTAAAACTATTTTTGTTTTTTTTCTCTTTTGCTGATAAATGGACTTCCATGGCAGTAGTTTGCCTTGAGGTTTATTTATACTTAGTGAAAAGAAAGGTAAAAAGATAAAAGCAAGTTGGTTTAGCAAAAAGTGAGAGGCAATACAGTACCAGCAAATGCTCAGATAAACACCATTAAATACTATCACAGAAGTTCTTTTCCAGCAGTGGATATTTACTTTATCCGTGTTGTAAAGGTGACAGAAAGTTACACAGTAATAGGGCAACCAGCAGGCTTGCTTCTCTAGTGCACAGTGAGTGACCGGATGTCAGCAGTCACACACACACTTCATGCAAGTCAGCGGAATGAATGTGCACTCGTTGAACATTGCTAAATGAGGCTGCTTCCAGTGGAAACACTAGACTAATGAAATCTTCAGAGGAAAAAAATTATTATATATATATATATATATATATATATATATATATATATATATATATATATATATATATATATATATACATACACACATATACATACTAGAGCACAAAAATTTGTGCACTCGGGGGGAAGGGGGGGCCCTCAGCCCGGCCTGTGCCCTCTCGCAGTCTGGGACCCCTTGGGAGATAACGACCTGCTGGCTTAGGCCTGCTCCCAGGTGGCAGAGGGCAGGCCCAATCCCTAGGTGCAGCCCCTGGTCGGGCTCAGAGCAGGGCCGATTGGGGAGTTGGGCCCCGGCCCCTGTCATGCACAGAGCAGGGCGATCGGGAGGTTGTGATGCCACCCTCAGTCACGCTCAGGGTAGGGCCGATTGGGGGTTGGGGCACTGTCCCCTGTCACACTCAAGGCAGGGTCGATGGGGAGGTTGCGGCACCACCCCCTGTCACGCACAGAGCAGGGCCAATCAGGGGGGTTGGGGCTCTGTACCATGTAACGCACAAAGCCTGGCCAATCAGGGGGTTGGGATGCTGCCCCCTGTCACGCACAGACCAGGGCCGATCAGGGGTTTGGGGCACCGCCACTCTCACACTCAGGGCAGGGCCAATGGGGAGGTTATGGCTCTATCCCATCACACACACAGCAGGGCCCGTGGGGGGGGGGGGGGAGTTGGGGCACCGCACCCTGTCACACACAGAGCAGGGCTGATCAGGGGGTTGGGACGCCGCAGCCTGTCATACACAGAGCCGCAGGGTGATCAGGGGGTTGGGGAGCTCCCCTGTATCAGGCACAGAGCAGGGCTGATCAGGGGGTGGGGCACCTTCCCCTGTCATGAACAGAGCAGGGTGGATAGGGAGGTTGTGGCCCCGCCCCCTGTCACACACAGAGCCGCAGGGCGATCAGGGGGTTTGGGCGCTGCCCCCTGTCACACTGATCCCAGTGCTGGGAGGCCTCGCGGCTCCGCTGATCCCAGTGCTGGGAGGCATATTATCCTTTTACTATATAGGGTAGAGGCCTGGTGCATGGGTGGGTGCGGGCTGGTTTGCCCTGAAGGGTGTCCTGGATCAGGATGGGGGTCCCCACTGGGGTGCCTGGCCAGCCTGGGTGAGGGGATGATGGCTGTTTGCAGCTGGTCACACACCCTTCAGGGTGGGGGTCCCCACTGGGGTGCCTGGCCAGTCTGGGTGAGGGGCTGAGGGCTGTTTTCAGGCTGGGGGTGACTGAAGCTCCCAACCACTCCTTTTTTTCTTTTTTATTCTGGGCCAGCTTTAGCTTTGAGGCTTGGCTCCACCTCTTAGGCCTCCGCTGCTGAAAGTAGGTTTCTGGCCTTTGCTTACAATGTTGCGATCCTGCTGGCTGAAGCCCGGCGACTAAAGCAGGTTTCTGGGGTTTTGTTTAGCTTCTATATTTGTTACATAGTTGCTTAGAGTTGCAGCTCAGAGGCCTGCAGCGGCAGGCGGGGAACATTGGAGTCCTCCGTCACTGAAGCAAGCAAGCCTCATGTTAGTTTCAAGCTGCCTGGCTCCCAGCTGCCATCTTGGCTGGCAGTTAATTTGCATATTGCCCTGATTCGCCAATGGGAAGGGTAGCGGTCGTACGCCAATTACCATGTTTCTCTTTTATTAGATAGGATATATATATATATATATATATATATATATATATATATATATACACACAAATCTCTTCAGAGGGGGAAAATCTAATAAAAGGCTATCAAAGAAACAATAACCATTTAGGCTTTCTCATATAGATTATGGTTCTTCTCATGGATGCCTTTTGTACGTATACTAATGAGATCTAGTGTGACTAGAGGTTTATAAAGCTGTTGTCATAGCAATCGCTAATACATATGATACGACTGAAATACCAAATCAGTCTATGTTAAAGCGGATATTGGACTTGAATGAATGCCTAATGGATGAGATGGTGGGGGGTATAAGTGAAGGGATGATAGCACTACCTTTTTTCTTATGTAACGTAGCATTGGTGAAGTACACAGTAAACAACTCGTGGTATGAATGATTTGCATCTAATTCTTCTGCCAATTAGTACATTTTAAAGTATATGAAGCTACTAGGGCTTAATATCCAGTAAAGTTACACAGCATCTAAGTGGCATTTCCAGGACTCCATGGCTGTCTGTGAAGGGCTATGAAAACAAACTCCCAAATTATTACTTTAATTGTGTACTTACAAATATCTGCAGGAGTGTTTTTCATCCTTTTTCATTACAGCACAGACAGTAACAGTAGAAGGTAAGAAAACCATCTCTTAGGAAAGGTGAGAGAAGCAAAACTAAAGAATTTAAAACTTGCAGGCTTGCTGATGAAGATAATAAAGTCTTCTACTGAGATTTTAATGAGAACTTGAAAGAGAATGTTTAAAGAAGATGATTCAGTGACATCCCTTTGAGAAACAAAATTGGGATGTAAATTCCATAATTAGGAAAACATGTAAATCTGCTCTGTGACACAAAGACTAGTTCGGATCCAGCCCTAATATTAGAAAAGGAAATGGCCCAAAACAGTGGCCCTAGATGGCATTTCAGTCATAACTTCTTCTAAGAAGTGTGCGTGTCCAGCTCACAGACTGCTACCATCAGCAGCAGCATCGCTCAGCCCTTGGGTGTCCCTGTTCTCAGGCGATAACCAGGGAAATAAGGAGTGAAGACATGTTGTATCTAAGTTAGTTGAGGAAAGTTCTCTCAAGTGAAGAGATCTAACTTTTTGTAACTTCATGTTGGGCTTTGTGCCATGCTGTTAAAACACTGCCTCACCTCAGTTTTACAATAGCTGAGTTAACTGAGGCTGTGGTTTTAAGATGACCCAGTGAACTGTGGAATCAAGTTTAAACCTAGGAGGGTTTCTTCCATGCCTGTAGTGACACGCACATCCCTCCAAAACCTTCTGTTCCATCACTCAATGCTTTTCTCACTCTATCGCTGTTGGTGGTTTCTCTTTTTACACACCTTTCTCTCAAGTTAAAGGCACCCATTCTAGACTCAGTCCTCAAGAAGGGTTTGATCCAGGATGTATTATGGGAAAGTTAGGTGCCTGTGAGATGCTGCATTGTTGAACTGTCTGTAGAAAGGGAATGCTGAATATGAATTTGCCAACACTAAAGGGCATTCTACCTTTCTGTGAATTAAATCTGACAGATCATCGTTTGAAAGAAATGCCTCATGCCATCTAAAAATATGCTGATGTTCTGTAAATGTGATCTCCTTTCAGCTGTCAAATAGAATTAGGTGAGGAAAGGATGCAGAACTGTCAAAAACTTGTAGGCCGACAGGGTTATTCAATGCAGATTGTAACATAAGATAATGAATTCTTTCTAGAGAGGTTGTCTTTTCTCTCCGTGGACATGGATGGGCAGCATATTATCACCAAAGCATCAATCTGCTTTGGCCATAGGACAGAAAATCATTGGCTATTCAAGAGAACTTGAGAATTTGAATTGTTTGTCTAGACATGATCAAGAAAGAACAAAATTCAAATTCTGATTTTATAAATAGATTAAGAAATAGTCAGCAAAGGTGCCATTGGTATATATTAAAAATCACTCTTAATTACATTAGAAATTTATTAATAAACTAGGAGCTCAGTGCATGAATTCGTGCACCTTCAAAGGAATGGTGAGCCATGGGTGGTTGGTACAGGGGTGAGTCTCGGCCCATCCTCCATGCCCCTGCCCAGCCCCTCCCACCATGGCCCCCAGTCCCCTCTCTGCTGGCAGCCCTGCTCCCACCCCTGCTGCTCCCTGCTCGCACCCGCTGATGGTGCCTACTGATTGGGGCCGGTGCCAGTAGCGGGTGCAAGTGGAGCCAGCACCGTCAGTGGGTGCGAGCAGTAGAAGCTCCCCTGACCACCCCTCAGGAGCAGGGGGAGGTGGAGAAGCCCTAAGTGGGTGCAAGCAGCAGCTCTGACACCAGCAGCGGGTGCAAGCAGGGCCAGGGCTGGCAGCAGGTGTGAGCACCAGGTGGGACTGCGACACATGGGAGCAAATAATTTTCAGTAACCACCAGAGTCTTACCCACCATGTTTCTCACTCTGTTGCCTGTTGCTGACACCAGCCATGTTCCACACACACCCCCTGGTGGTCAGCGCCATAGCGACCGGTTGTTTGGTTGTTCCACAGTTCAGTGTATTTGCATATTAGGGTTTTATTTATATAGAGAATTGGAGAGTAGATGACAAATTATACCATTGTATGGAATGATTGAAGATACATGAGCAGATTCATTTGACTGACTTAATATGGGAAATACTAAGAAGTAACCTCAGACCATTTAGAAGGCTGTGTGAATCATGGACTAACTGTATGAACATTGCCTCTTTGTGGGGCTTTCAGCCATGTTTACTCCAGATCTGGGTTCCCCGAAAATATTTGGTATATGTGGGTTCTTGTATTGTCAGTGGCACTAAACAGATCATTCAGGGTAGAGCCATGGTGATGCAAATCTCTTTTAATTAGTCCACTGTAACATCTGAAAGTGTCTTTGGCTCAGAACATGAGATTTGTATACAGCATTTGAGGTCTTACTCTTCCACTTATTCACGAGAGGTCTCTGAGCCTCAGTTTCCTCATCTGTAGGCCAGGAATAAAAACACCTACTTCAGGGAGATGATAGGAGGATTAATTAGTTTGTTAGGTATTGAATGGTCATTGACAAATGGCATTTTTATAATTATTATGGGCATGACTTGAACATCTTCATGTGCCTCTCCTGCTCTGTGCTAGACTCTGTGAGGTACAGCATGGCATTTCAGTCACATGTCTTAAAGAAGATGGCTCTCTGAGAATCTGGAGGAGGAACAAACACATAAACACAACAAATAGAAGATAATAAAAGAGGGCTAAAATATTGGTCTTTGCTGATTGGCACAATAGACATTTAGATAATCTTCATATACAATTGATCATATTAGTCAACTAGAAACCCATTGCATGAAGATTCGTGCAATAGGCCTTCCTTCCCCTGGCTGCCCGCACCCGGGACCCAGGCCTTTGGTCCGGCCCCAGAGGCGAAGCTAAGTCTTCAGTCTTCACTCTTCACTCTTCACTCTGCTTGAGCCTTCAGTCTTCGCTTCGTGCCTGGGTGTGCAAATTAACCACCATCTTTGTTGGGTTAATTTGCATAGTCGCTCTGATTGGCTGGTGGGCATAGCGGAGTGGCATCAATTTGCATGTTTCTCTTTTATTAGTGTAGATTTTCCTAGTAACCTTTCCTTCTTACCTGAGTCCCACATACAAAAACACCTCCTTGCCTGTGATGAGGTGATTCCTTGGAGCGTATAGGCAAGATGACCCCCATCTAAGAGCCTGAGGCCAGATGGAGACCAGTTTCTGGTTGAGGTGAGCAATATTGTGGGCTCCCTAAAACATAAATCTGCATATAATGAGGCTCACAATTAAGCTATTAACTGTATTTAAGAAGGATGTGAACAGTAATACAGGCAGGCAACTTAGCATTTTGAAAATTATTTTGATGATGTGTTGTCTCAGAACTTCAAAAGAAACTGGTGGATATTGGGACAGTACCCTTAAAGCTCTCATAAAAATATTTGCCTGTACATTAGCAATTTAGGGCAATTAACTATTTCCAGACACATATAGCATGCCTGGCAATATATGTTATCTGTGACCCTCTCAACAACCTTTGAATTCCTCATTTGATACAAATAAAAACTGAGTCTGAGTTAAAAGTTTACTTGCCTAAATTCTACATATTCTAAGTGGGATTGTTGTCATCAATATACAAATATATTTGGTATAAAAATTCTTTAATAAATGAGAAAGTGAAATCAATAAAGTTGATGATAATCAATACAATTTTAAAGAACTTGGCAAGTGAAAAGAAATGAGAACACTGTGTTTCTTTTTAAAACTGCAGTCAGCCATATATCTACAGGGGCAGTCCATACTTTCACAGTCTATGACAGAAACTGTATTGTCCAAATGTGAAACGGACTGTGAGAGAGTGGAGCCCTCTTACTTATTTTCTATTTTTTCTTTTCTCAAATCACAGGGCTTTGTGTGAAATGTTTCTGAAGGATATTGGAGAACATTATTTCCCCTTTATTCTGAAAAATATCTTTGCTTTATATAGCTTGCTTTCTATTATTGTCTTGCAACACATTCCATGCTGCCCTTTGAAAAATCTTAATGGTGTGGCAGTTTATTCTTGATGATTACTTAGTTGGAGACCTGCATTTTTTTCTTCTACTGTTCCCTTTTTCAAGTAAACATCTGTATGTGCTTTTTCTTTCTATTTCTGTCAGTGCCATTTAGCTTCTTACAGATTCTAACTTCATAGTTGTGCATATCTGACTGTGAGCAAATGGAATTAAAATGTTCTGGAGTATTCGCTCATCTAGGTTTATTTGTTCATCTCTAATTATCTGTCTTTCTGAGCCCCATCAACTGTAGGGCTAAGTGGTGGGTTGTGGTGAATGAAACCAGAAAGTTTCAGCAGAATTTAACCCTAGGTTTGGCATAGGTTTGTTTCATTCAAAAGGTACATATTTGACTACACAAAAACTTATTGACATTAAAATAGGCTTACTTGATCATGTGACTAACTGATATCCTAAATAAGGAATTAGGCTGATAGAACCATCATCCGATACATTGTTTTGCTATGCTGTTTGCTCTGGTTAAAGTTCACTTCTTGCTAATTCTTGAGTTAAAATTTCAATGTTAGTAAAACACAAAATCTGAAAGGGCTCCATTTGTCCAGTTAATATGAGTTCTTCCAGAATCAGGACACCTGTGTTTCCTAGTGGACTGTGCAGGCACTTAGGTACTGTATGCAGGCCAGTTGACTATACACATGGAAGCCAAAATTAGCAGGTGAGCTGCATTTCAGATAGAATCACTATTTTCTTGTTTCCAGAAAAAAAAGAAGCCATAAGTTCCTGCCTCAAAATTAGTGGGATTGGTAGCGGGGCAATGACAATTTCATAGTAATCACAACCATTTATTAATTATTTTAAGCCCCAGGAGGAGGGGCCAATGATGCTCATAGATTTGCTTCTCGGGCCTAGCTGAGAACTCTCCATGCCACTTCTTAATTCTCAATGGTTACTGAGCTGCTTTTCTCCCTACCTCTTCTCATCCATTTTATATCTTCTTTACTTCCTGTCTCACAGAGCATCAAAACGTTTCCTAGAGTTTCTTTGCTAAGATATCCAGATAAGAATATCTTCTCCTCTGACCCTGTTTTCTTAACTTGGTTTCTGGGTATGTGTTAGGAGAAAGGAAGTTCAGAACCTATACATCTTTGGTTGCATGACATCTCCAATTTCCCCAGGGCAAAGAAATTAGCTTTCAGGCTACTTGTTCGCAGGTTTATTAGGAAAATATACATAAAGGAATTTCTCTTTCCTATAATCAATAATAATTTAAAATATTACATATATTAAGCAAAATACTAAATGTCTGTTCTACTTGTGTGTTCTTTTCAGAATCTTAGACTTATTGAAAATAAAGCTTATGTACCTGAACTGAGGCCTTCTCCGACCCCATATTGGGGGATTTGGTCATTGTAAATTTCAAATGGACAACTTTGAAAGGACCTGTTGTTTTATGAATTTAGGACAGTTGGTTGCTATCTCCTCTGGTACTAGGTTGCCTTTCATCATAGCTCTGCAGTCCTGATTAGGACTGTGGGAAGTGACAGTGCAAGGTTGGCTGCAAGAATTGACAGGAGGGTCGGGCTGGTGTTGCTCAGTGGTTGAGCATCGACCTCTGAACCAGGAGGTAAGAGTTCAATTCCTGATCATGGCATATGCCTGGGTTGCAGGCTTGGTCCCCAGTGGGGGCGTGGGGGAGCGTGCAGGAGGCAGCCAATCAATGATTCTTTTTCATCATTGATGTTTCTATCTCTCTCTCCCTCTCCCTTCCTCTCTGTAGGCAATAAACATATATTTTAAAAAAACTGACAGGAGGAAAAGTCGAAGCCCTGGACTAATTGAGCAACTGCATGTTTCATCTGTAGTTAAAATATAGCAATGAGGCAACTAAAGCTAAAAAAGTCACCCACAGCTTGAGTGTCAGGAAACTGTGTCTGTGATAAGGCTCTCTCCTGAGAATGTTTAACTGGCATGTTATTCAGTGGGTGGCAACTCTTCAGGTACCAGGCAAATGACAGGAGACCCCATAATAAGGTACATGTGGAGCCGATGAACATTCATGTCCCATCAAGGAGAACATTCTTCGGGACAATCCATCCCATCTTGTCATGTGATTGTGGCCAGCCAAATGTCTTCAGATCTTCCTGCTGTTTGAAAATTCTAGGAATATGCAGCTATTTTTTTAATTATTATGATAAAGTCAACAATGACTTTTTTTTAAAAAAACCCTGCCTAATTCCTCTGGTGATTGGAGACTAGACAAAGCTTATGGGAAAGATCAGAAATGTTAAACTGAATGCAACTGAAAAATGTTGTCCATACTAGTCTAGTACATGTTGCATGCTGACTCTGAGACTCTGAGAACTGTTATAGGGCTGTGCCTACATACAGCACTGGAGGTGGATTCTTGTAGTTCAAATCATGCAAGTAGGGGGTGGGGCTTCCCACAGGCTCTGAGCTAGCAAGTGCCTTTGGTAGGCAGGCGAAGAAGTCCAGGAAATCTGGTGGTGCAAAGGTGACTGGTGTTTTTGCCTCTTAAGGGAAATAATCTACTTAAACAAAACTACCATTCTTATAGTTTTATGTATTTGAGAAAAGCTTATTATTTTCAAAAATGTTTGCAGGAAAGTAATTTACCAGTGTAAGCCTATATATTTTTTTACCCATTACACAAATTCAGCTTTCTGTCATTTCTAGACCATGTCCTCATCTTCACCTTGCTGATGCTGGAAATTTCATGCATTTATCACTTTACCTCATCACTACTGAAATCCTTTATTTTCTTTCTTTCTTTCTTAGTGGCGTTTTGTTTTAGGAAAAAGGGTTTTGATTTACAGACTTGAGAATGAAAAGTGTTTCTTTAAAAAAACCACAGAATAAATATTGTTGAATTAGTGGGAGCAACTCACTCTTTTGTGCAACTGCAAGCAAGGATCTGTAGCTGCTCCTGTGGGCTCCTCCACAGGCGATTCCTGCCAGCACTTGCTGACATTTTTTATAACAATAAGGGAGGCCAAGAAAGCAACTGAAGACCACCTTGTAGGTAAGTGGAGAAAATGCATAATAGGAAAAGCAAGTGTGATTAATTCTTCTCTCTGGGATAATGGAACCCGAGCATTGGAGCAAAGACATCCAAATGATCAGTGTCAGACTTACAGGGCTTTGGCATGGTTTTGTGTCTGATTCATTTGTATAACTCAGAAAAAAAGAAAGAGAATCCTATCCACAGCACAATTTTAGACCATCTTGGAAGATATAATGTATAAGACAAAGAATTCTTCCCCCGAATAATTATGGTTACATTTTTATGCAACGGAGGTGTGGACTAATTGACACAGAAAATAAGTGCTATAAGAATTCCGAGTTGGGAAAGTCAACCTGGGAGAAGTGGACAGAAAGCTTCATGGGAATTGCTAGAACTTGACCTTAACCTTGAACAATTAGTGGGCTTTTTGATAATTGTAAAAGGGAAAAATGGTAGCAAGATGCAAGGAAGGTACAATGAGGAACTGGTTGGGGGGGGGGGGGGAGTCTGTTCTCAGGGTAATGAGATCACCAACACTCGGTAGAAGCATGAATCCAGCTGTAGAGGAGTCAATAGCTGAGGAAGTCAACTTTTGATTGAGGAATGGACAATGGTTTAGTAGTGACTTTTAAAAGGGCTTTTTTTTCTGGCTCCTCTGGACTATGAGCGACAGACTGATAATTTGATCACAAGTCAAGTAAGCACAGAGGAGTTTCAGAAGGCAAGATCATGAAAGGCAACTGTGGATTTGGCTCTGAGGGTTTGCCTGAGGGTACTTGGAAGGTAAAGTTCATTCCATCTCAAACTGTTCACACCTAGAAATGCTCTCTGTGTAAAATTGAGTATGAGGATCTGGAAATTATTTTTTTTTCTAGTTTTTTTGAAAAATATGTATTTTATTGATTTTTTATAGAGAGGGAGAGGAATAGAGAGTTAGAAACATCGATGAGCAAGAAACATCAATCAGCTGCCTCCTGCATACCCTCTACTGGGGATGTGCCCACAACCAAGGTGCATGCCCTTGACCGGAATCGAACCTGGAACCTTCAGTCCGCAGGCCGATGCTCTATCCACTGAGCCAAACCGGTTAGAGACTGGAAATTATTTTTTAAGTTATAAGTTGGGTCTTAACAACTTTATGAGGTAGATGTTGTTGTGCTCATGTTCGTTATCATGATACTTAGCTAGTTAATATTAATAAAGTAAAGAAAAACAGAAGTGAAGCCAGGCATTGTAAGCATGGTCACCTGGGAAGCCTTCACCAGAAAGCTACAGCTTCCACACAGCATTGTTCCTCCAAGGAAATTAACACTTCTCCCTTCTCCCATCTGGTACCAAATTGTTAGGGGAGAAAAGAGAGAGATAAGCACATGCAATAGTAAAGCCAATAAAAGCCAGGAGGTGCAGGGGAGGTGTAGCCTGTCAATCCAGCCTGGAAACAATGTATTGGCTGGGGAGTGGACCCCACCAGAAGCC